>NC_138548.1:184509461-185109461 GCF_964273705.1 Natrix helvetica
AATGGATTTAATGTAAGCAAATTCATACTCATTGTTTCAAAACACTTTCCATTCACTCTCTTCCTTGTCCCATTTAAGCAGAGTTTGACTGAGGTTTATACCCTTATACTTGGAACAAGGCTCTATGTATGGGATGGGATGTAATTGGAATTTCTTCTGAGGAGACATGTATACATTCTGTATATTGGGGATATTTTTTATTCACTTGCTTTTAAGATTTATAAGCCACCTTAAAGCAGCAGCAGCAGCCTTAAGAAACACAAGGTGGCTTACAAAGATACAAGACAAACGTCCATTAAAACAATTTAAGTTTCAGCCACCTCACCAGGAGGCTTTAAGGGGAGGATGTTACTATTCAGCTCCTCCCCCAAAACACACAATAGGAAGATAAAACAGGTTATCTTACAGGGACTATTTTAAAAAAATATAGGGACATGTGAACAGAGTGCTTCTACACACTGACTACATAAATGTCAAGTTTCTTGAGTGTGACTTGTTCACATGGCAACCAAGATTTAACCAAAAAAAGCCTCCAAAAGCTAAAATAGGTATTTAAAAAATCCTTCCCACTTTGATTTCCAGGCAGAATGCTTTAATATTGAAAAAAAATACAAGCAGTTTCCTTTTTCTATAGTTGAATAATCTCCCAAAATATAGCAGACAAAATCAGTGTTAGGCTTGCTGGATGTGCCAACAGATTATCTTGCCTAGAAGGGTCTAGATTGTTATTAATATGCAACTGACCACTGTTGGGAAGCAACTGGAAGAATTGTTAAGGCAAGAATTATTTGCCCCTCCAACTGGATCAGCTGCCAAAAGGAGAACCATAAAGAAAACCAGATGTGACTCTTTAACCAATGTGTGTAACAAGCAAGCCAAACACAGGCTTCTGCCTTTCACAACCAAGAGGATTTGAAGTGCTTCCACCATGTATTTTTCTTTTAAAAATACATTCAAAAAGAAACTTGGGGCTAAATATTATACATTAAATTTTAGTGTTTAGCCATTCCAGAGCAGTAAGATCCAAGGCACCCCAATGCCCCCTTCCAGAACTGAGTTGATGATGAAGAAAATAAAATATAGAGTGAACAAGCTAATGACTTGCTGTTATCAGTCATGGGCATGGAAGTTACATGACTACCACATGGCGCATGTCCCTTGTCTTGTTAACTCCACAGGCCAGGGTTCATCTGCCCTCTCACACTCTCTCTCTGAAGACAGGAGTTTTCAAAATGCCAAGAAATCATTAATCAAGCCCAGCCATAAAACTCACACTAGCTTAGGTGTCATCTTGCCCCTAACAAGGAGTCTCTTAGAAGGGCTGCCTCTCCAGCTACATTTCATTTTATTAGCTGAGAGTTAGATGGCTAAACATTCCTTTTCCTCATTTCAATAGTTGGGCTAATCAAAGGTTTGATAAAAGTCTGGTTTTTCTCTAGATTCCCATTTCTCCTGACAGTATTGTCTACCAGCAGAGTTTTAACCTCATTACCCAATTTCCGTTTTTGGTAATATTTCTTAACTCTCCTAGTGTCGAAGTTCTTTCTGTTGGATGTGCAGAAATAAGCTTAGATGGCATTGTTCTAAACCAGTATCACTCATGCAAGTTTCAAAAATAAATAAATAAAAATAAGCAGAAACTCAGATTATTGTTAATATGGCATGTTCCTACAGACTATTTTCAGTAAAAACTGGTTTACACTTATGCACCAATTACTTTGTAAAAGAGGGAAAACACATTATTCTCTTTCTATCTGTTGTCAGTTGTCAACAGCAGTTAAAAGTGATCGTTCCTTATTCACAAAGAAAAAGGGGGAAGGGAAATACTTTATTCCTTTTTAAAATGAACTCAAAATATAATGCTAAAAGACCTCCAAATAACTTCTGCTAGACCTCAGGATGTTCCCTGATTTATTATTTTTTTGATCTCGGATTTAATGCAAGCAGCTTTCAACTACATCGGTTTGTTAATGAAATTGTAACAGTGTAGCTTATTTTAAAAGGGGGGGAACCAAGATGAGAGAAAATGAGAAATGAAAGCAAAAAGAGAGGCTTTAATTCATCAATGCCCGCATTTAAGAGATTTACAGGAGTAAGGTAAATGGTTCACCTGCTGCCAGTTCTCCTCCAAGGATGGCAAAGCTGAGAAGTACCCGGTGTCGTGGACAAGCTGCAGTTCCTGGAATATACTATAACTAGCCAACACATCCATGTTGTTGTTGCTGCTGCTGCTGCTGCTGTTGCTGCTGCTGAGCAAAAAAACAAACCACAACCTTTTCCTTTTAGATTTGTGTTTGAAATTTCGTGACGGGGTTTTAGTTCTGTTCATTAAAAAGGAGGGGGGGAAAGAGTCTTAGGCGTAATCAATCCAGATGTCCTTTTTCTCGCGTTTTGCTTTTGTTTGAGAGAGAGAGAGAGAGACCAAAGAATATTTGTAGACACACTTTCAAAGATAGGGGAAAAAAATCAAGGCAGGAACAAGAGTGGACGAAGGAAGGGGGAAAATAAGGAAGAGAGACCCAGCAACAACCCAATAAGAAAGCAAAAATGCACCCAAACATGTACAAGGCGAGCCGTCAGCCAGGCAACCAAGAGGGGGGAACTTCTCCACTTGTAGTAAAAAGCAATTGCCTTCAAGGGCTCTGTTGCTGACTCCAGCGCTTGGACCAAAGAAGGGGGGGGGAATGCAAACTCACTGACACGAGACTGCCATCTATTTCTGCATTGCTGCTCGCTGCTGAATGCAATCTTTGCTCTTTATTGTGGGGGGGGGTTGCATTTTCTCCCTTGTGCGCGCTCCCCGGGCGCGCTCCCACTCTCTCCCCCCTCCTCCCCGTCCCTTCTCCGCGCAGTCGTGGGCTCTTCAGAGGAAACCGTCCATTAAGGCAGCGCGTGACCATGTAAGGTAAACAGGGGGCGGGAAGAAAGGGCTGCTCATGAAGTCACTGAGGCCCAATCGCGGCCTTCCTTTAGGAAGGGGGGACGGGCCAGAGCACGGAAGAGCCGGAGGGATTGGAGGAGGGTTTCATCCGACTGCCGCCTTATAAGGCAGTGTAAGGGGAGCTATTTTTAGAGAACTATATAAGCGGGCAGGGCTCGGTGCTGCGCGCCGAGGCTTGGGAGAGGGCTAGATGGCGCGGTAGCTGAGCTCTGGTACATGCAAATTTCCAGGGGATGTCTTTGCAGTGTAACCAGCTAGCCTGTCTTTTGCATGACAAGGAGAATAAACGGCCGCAAACTGGAGAAAGGGGATAAACCAGGAGACCTGGCCCGCAAGGAGGGCTGCGGATTTAGGGACGGACAGGGATGATGATGAGCAACTGAGCCGCCTTTCTTCCTTAGTTGGTCGTGGCTCTCTTATTTCACTATCAAACGCAGGTCCTCCTTTGAATCTGTAGATAGATCTGTATAGCTGAAAAGACAGCGGAAGCTCCACGCAGCAATCGGGGGAGATGGGCGAAGAGTGGGGAGGGAGAAACACCAGCGAGTCCATGAAAGAAGTTAAGCATCCCCGCCGCTTGCCATTCTTGCTGGCTTCACTGGCTACAAACTAGCAATCTAGCGGGAAGTGCGCGATAGTCCCCGTTACGTGGGATTACGATTCATTTCAACTCATCCGGACTTCTAAGTAAACTGCCCTGGATGGAGCCGCATCCCTCTGCTGTGTCAGGTTGACCTTGTAGCGCCAAGTAACGCGGCTCGGAGTTGGGACGCGCTTCCTTTGTAGCAGAGAAGCGTGGGCGCTGTTGCAGAGCTAACTTGACTCCCAGAAAGAAAATAACGGGCAATGCTAACGTGTAGCGAAGATTTCAAGTAAGAATAGATGCAAGTATGTTATACTTGGAATACTGGACAACCCAGCGATGGATGGGAGAGGAGCGAAAAGGAGAGCAAAACCTTGGGAACATAAATGAAATCCAGATTAAGGCGTTTGAAAATGTTGCAATATAGCGCAACTGAATCCATTTGCTATCATTAAAAAAAAACTACTGGCCTCTTTGTGTATTGCATTCTACATAAACATCTTAACAGTTTCCCCATAAATGGTTAGCCTGGATGACATTTACTTTCCTAAAGCTTTTCTGGAAGGGGGCGGGAGGGAAGTGAGATTTTGCCCAATGAATACAGAGAGATTTAAGTACGATGTACCGTAATTACTTCTCCGTACTTTACAATACTATGTGTTTTGCGCACACAATTTTCTTTCCAAATTTAAAAACGTAGCGTTTAGTAAAATCTTTTACAAAAAAGTTTTGCTTACCGACCCAAGTGCCTGGTCAACTGTCTTTGTAATTCTGCAGCTGGGTTTTCGTACATTCAGCTGAAAGAAGCTGTCTAGTTTTGTGGTTCAGTGAATTGTGCAAGCTCAGCCGGTGTGGTTAGTTTATGGTCCAGTGTGTTATGCAAACTTAGGCAATTTGATTAATTCAGTAAGCCATGGTTCAATAACCATAAGTTAGAGTGAGGTGTGAACACACTTTCAAAAGATCATATTCCTGCCATTATCTATCTGTTTCAAAAAGCAGCTCTCCATAAGGTTTGGGGGTACATTTGTCAAAATGGTGATCAACTGATCAACCTAATAACCACTGGAGGGGAGCAAAGGACCCATTCCTCCTGGCTACAGCATAGAAGTTGATGCTGGCAGATCACATAATAGAAGCTGCTGTAAATGTGTTGTTAGGTATTTCACTGGATTTATATCTATTCCAATTGAAGCTGATCTGGACTGACATACATTCGAAACAAAACAAATGCACATTGAAGTAAAATAAATAGCAATGCATACCAATATACAGTGCAAGGAACCATTCAACAGCCATCACCAAGCAAAGGAAAACTTCCACTACTAGGGAACCGGTTCATACCATTTCATTTCTCAAGTCCTTATAAAATAGCCAGTGCTAAAAACCAGGAGGGAGGGGTTAATACGGATGTTCAGGGAGAGAATGGCTGAGGAGGCTTGCCTCCAGGATCTCTGAAGATGGGAAACCCTTAGCAAAATGACATAATGAGTCCAGCCTAACCGGATGTTATTGAACAAGAAAATAATATCAAGAGAAATGGTCTTGCAAATAATTGTGGTTCTGAACCATGTGAAGATTATCACCTACATCTTGAATTGCTCCAGGTCAGATGCAGGCAACTCGCAACCAGCACAGCTCTCAATATGGTGGTGGGAAGCACCCATAACTTCTCAAGCCACTGAATCCTGGAATAAATATGGTTGCCAAATAGTGGTCACTGGACATTGTAATAGTTCAATAAAGATGACTAAGTCATAAGTGATAATTTGAAGAGGTTCTGATTCCAGAAGCAATTGTAATTACCAACTACCGGTAGGTAAAGTAACTAACGTCATGGGCCGAGCAAGTGCAAAGATAGCCAGGGAAATTATTGAAGCCTGGGAAACTTGCCCCTTGACTGTCAACAGCCAATGACTTAATAGCCAACCATCAACATCCCAACCAATAAGAACCTACATGCAACCAGGCACCACATAAATTATGATGCCTAGAATAGCCCAAAGCACACGTTCTGGTAGACGTTCCCTGAGGATGGAGTCCAGCATGAGTCCAAAAGTTCAGAAGACTAAACTGATGATCCCAGTAACCAACTCAGATTGGATTCTGCAACATTGTCCATGGACCCGTATATTTGCTTTTATTCATGAAAGTAACTACCAACCAGGTAAAGCAAGGTTCTGGTGTGGGAGTGAGATGTGTTAAGGCATGTGACGTACATCCCCAAAACTTTTCCAAGATTATAATTCTGACCAATAGACAATTTTTACTTGCAAAGCGTTACTGTTTTTTATATATCTTGGTTGTCTTTTAGTCATCCCGAATTGTATAATTATGATGTACCTACTACTGGCATTAGTGCTGTTAAGGAGCTGGAGTAATTACTGTCCTGTCAAAACTTCTATTGATATTTCTGTATCATTTTTAATTTTTAACTGCAAGCATCAACATGGTTTACAATAAGATAACAAAATAGAATAAAAGCAATCAGTTAAAAAAACAGAATGATAAAATATTGGTAAATTTCCCTGGGTAGCTAACAATACTGGCAACCAAGGTGTTTGCAGAAAACTCCCCACTGTGAATCTATTTTCAATAGGGACACAGTGAATATAGCTACAAACAATGGCCTTCTTTCCATTATTGCAAAATGAATGTTAGCAAACTGGTGTGATAAGCAAAATATGTTCCACTGAATGTAAAGATGGAAAATGTCTTTACTGAAGAAAACTGTTTACTAAAGACAACTGTTCCTTACATTGCCTATCCCTTTTTAGTGTTGTAAACAAACATGAATGTAATTTGAAAGCTAATAGGTAGCTAATGAGGACCAGTCTATTTAAGGCATTGGACTTGAGCCGGAAACCTGAATTCTAGTCCCACTTTAGGCACAAAAGCCAACAGGATGACTTTGAGACAGTCACACTCTCACAGTCACATTCTCTCTGCTCTAGGAAGAAGCCAATGATGAAACACCTCTGAAAATACTGTGCGGAGAACTGACCATGTAATTGCCATGACACTTGAAGGCACTTGAAGGGAGGGCAGCTAATCTAGCCCTTTGAGCATGTGAGTTATGTATAGTAGGAGTATCCATGGCACATAGCTGCCATTCTTGGTGGCAGCTCACAAAGAAAGATTTCTCATCAATTACAATGCATTACTGTAGTTCAGTCGGATTATGAATCTATGGGTTGTCATGGTCTGGTGATCGCTATCCAGGACAGATCAGAGTTGTAGCAAAAGCTGTTAATTACTACTTACAACTAGGATTAGCAACAATAATTACCAAGAACTATATTAAGAATGTGTTCCTGCTGATGAAGTGAAGTAATTGATAAATTGCTCAACTCCCATACTTGAAAACCACTTATCCACTGAAGTTCAGTCTCTGTGCTGGTGGGCATGACACAGGACTCATAGGGGGGGGGGGGGCACCTGTGGTGGCCATTAAGGCAGGACTTCCCTGAGACCCTCCCTCGCATTCATTACAATCTCCTTCCTTCCTTCCTTCCTTCCTTCCTTCCTTCCTTCCTTCCTTCCCTCCCTCCCTCTTCATTCTAATTTCTTCTTCCTTCCCCACTTTCCTTATTTTTCTTTCCTTGCTCTCTTCCCATCTTTTCCTCTTTTTCTTTGTCTTTTCCCTTTCTCTTTTCCTGTCCCTTCTTGCATGCTCAAATGCAAAAGGGAAAACATTTCTCCTTTTGTTTTTAGTTTTGATAGCCCTCTGCCAGCCAAAACGGGGCATGGAGGGACACTGCCAGAGTGCTGCAGGAGGCCATCCAGGCCAAAAATGGGATGTGGGGGCTGCGCTGTCCCCCCGTGGCTTGTTTTCACTAGCAGAGGCACCCTGGGCCAGTCCTTTGTTATTCCCAGGTCGACTCTGCGGGCAGATCTAAGCACCCTGCGGGCCAGATATGGCCCATGGGCCTTGAGTTTGACACCCCTGCCTTAAAAAGAAGGACTGGAATATAGGTTAGGATCTGATCAGATTTTTAAAGGAACTAAGGGATACAGAATTAAGGTTAAAGGGAAAAAAACTTCAATAATTAATAGGTTATTACTTTGAATTTGAAAATTTAAGCTAATAAAACAGTTCAAATAAGCCATTTTTGGCTTTGAGGTTTGGGTCTTTAGAAGCGATCCTTCTAAATCAAAATTGTTGGTATTGTTTTTATCTCCAGAAATAGCCAAGAAATAGGGGTAGTCCTTGACTTATGACCACAACTGAGCCCAAAATTTATATTACTTAAGCAAGACATTTGTTAGGTGGGTTTTGCCCCATTTTACAATGTTTCTTGCCACAGTTGTTAAATGAATCATGGTAGTTGTTAAGTTAGTCAAACGGTTGTTAAATAAATCTGGCTTCCCCATTGATTTTGCTTGTCAAAAGATCATAAAAGGTGATTGATCACATGACCCTGGGACAGTGCAACTGTAACAAATAGGAGTCGGTGGTCAAGCATCTGAATTCATGATCATGTGACCATAGTGATGTTGCAAAGGTCATAAGTGTAAAAAAGGTCATAAGTCTTTCAGTGCCATTATAACTTTGAACAGTCACTAAATGAACTGTTGTAAGTCAAGGACTACCTGTAGTGCAGGAAATACATACTTCTGTGAAGTTTTACCAACCTAAGTCTCTCCATACGGATTAGGTTTCAATTTCCATTAACACGGGGCAATTTAAAAAGGGATAAGTTGGCAAAGGATGCTTTAGATATTTTTACAAATCAAAATAATATGTAGTACTGAAATTGTGTATGAAAGCTCTTTAAGCAACTCAGACTGGGGCTGTGTATTTTTAGAGGCTTTGCATATTTAAAGGCAACTTCTCTTGAAGTTTTGGAACAGTCAAGCCGTATATTAAACTCAAGTTCAAACAGGTAACAATTTAAAGCTTCCACCTGTATGGCAGAATACCTAAAGAGGTTCAGGGTAAAACAGCATCCATTTTCATGATGATGGTTGGGAGATACAGATATTTCATATCCCTAGATTTGGTATGAAATTCGCAAGAAGAGAAAATGAAATTGACAGTTTGTCTTAAGACAAAACAAATGACAAAAGTGATTAAACAACACTGCTTAAATTTAGCAGAATAATTTTGCAAGCTCCTAGCTAAGACTATCCTGCCTGTTATTACAGCAAAATAATAGGAGAGACAGGCTTTATAAATTATTGCCTTTAAGTTGTTTCCTTATTCAAAGAGAGAGTAAGTCCAGCTCCTTGTATTTCAATAGAAAACTAAAATCTCAATGAACACTATAATGCAATAAGGGCAGAGTATCCTTTCCTGGAATCCCTCTTCTTCTTCTTTTAGGCTCTTAAAGCCTAATTTCCTTGCATATTTTCATTGCTTCCTCTTCTAATTCTCACATCCTTGTCAAACACCCCCCCTTCTCTAAATGACATTCTTATTGAAGTGAAGTATTTTATTTCTCTTAACACTGAGACATTTTTGTGAAATACAGCACAGTTTTGTGTCAAGTACTTTAAAATACACTCCTAAAGCTCTTTGTAATATCTGCAAATGCACTACAAAGCTTAACGGGCAGAGAGAGGGGAAAAACAGTAATAAGCTCTGCCATCTCATTACCTGGGTTGTAAAAATGGGAGAGAGAAAAAGGCTTCATTTTCTAGGGCAAGAAAATCCTCACCAGACCCCATTTTTAACTTCCTGTTTTTTAATTGAAAGCTTATCTCTTTTTCTTTTCATTCAGGTTTGCACCACTGTAAACATTTCTCTCCTTACACCAATTTACACCAATCTACCGGGTGAGAAGTTCATCATTCTGAAAGGGGCTAATAAGTAAGGGAGGGTCTGCTAACTAAAAAGTTTCAGTTCGCTTCTTTGTTCTGCTTGAGAATACTCCAAAGGTCTTAGATAAGATGAATGGCTGGAACTGACATATCACAAAAGAGCTACTTTCTTTTTATTATTCCGGCTTGAACCAGTTATTATGACTTCCAATCTTTGCAGAAATTGTGCCCCGTTATATTTTGATTCCTTGGGTATTTTATTATCTCTTTTCCCCATCTCTATGAGAACAGTCCAGGAACAATCATTGGAAAGGAATGCAATGACATCTGGCTGTGTTGCTGAGATTTTGACTCTCCCAAGGTCAGTTCCCATGTTGCTCTGGGATCTCAGCATGTGTACATGATAAAATTATGAAAATCTCTCTCTCTCTCTCTCTCTTTCTCTCCCCCCTCCCTCTTTGAGTTAGTCTTGACTCCTGGCCTGAATAGCCCCTGTAATTTTCTTGGCAACTGCAAGGCTTACCATTGACTTTTTTCTAAAGCTGAGAGAGGGACTGCCTTCTCAACTGCCTAGCACTGAACATGAGGCAAGGAATAAACAGCTCTCTCTATAACCATGTGTTCTAGGAAGGAAAAGAGGTAGAGGCTCTCTCACCAAGCTTGCAATCCCCCACATTGCTGAAATATGCCTGTCTTTGATGGCAGCTAACTAGCCCTGCTGTAGTTATCTTGCTGCCATATGTCCTTTACTTATCCTCCCTTTAATTGCCCCTTTGTTTCATTTCTACAGCTTTGGTTGCAGTGCTTATCTATAATCGTTTATGAATCCCTTGCCAGCTGACTGATATCTTAAGGCAGTGACAGTGGCCACCTTAGAAGGTTACTGGTAGAATTTGTTTATTCTTCCTTTTGGACTACAGCTGCTGCAGCAGGGGTGAAATTCAGCCAGTTCGGACCAGTTCGGGCGAACCAGATTCTAATTTTACATCTGGTTCCCTGAACTGGTAGTTGCAAAGACTAGCTGGCCTGCCCACCCCGCCCCTCCCAGGAGTCTCCACGTGGCCCATTTTGGATGCCAGGTAAGTGCAGGGTGCATGTGGAGGCTCTTGGAGGCCGAAAAATGGGCCTCCTGGAAGTTCCGGAAGTCCGGAAACAGGCCTCCGAAGGGCTTCCGGAGCCCGGGGGATGCCATTTTCACCCTCCCAGAGGCTCAAGGAAAACCTCCAGAGCCTGGTGAGGCCAAAAATGCCCCTCCCCCACTACAGTGCAGGAAGCTGAATAGGCCACGCCCACCTGGCAACCGGGCAGAGAACCAGTTGATAATTTTTTTGAATCCCATCCCTGTCAGCTGCAGCTAGAATGCTTGGGACCCCAGTTCAACTGCTGCGGAGATGGTGAATGGATATCAACAAGGGCTCCAGAAGGAAATGTAACATTCACCAAGTGGCCTTGCCAATGGTCTCATCTTGGTGACCACCTTGGAAGTCCTTTTCTATTTCAGAATTCCCGCCGATAATTCTCTGGATTCTTTTCTGGGCAGAAAGATGTGTGTTAAACACTTTTCTCACTTCTGACCAATACAGCCAGCATGCAAGACAGATGCAGTTGGATACCTAGGCCTGTTTGTGATTCTAGCACAGAAGTTGTTTGCTGGCTCACCTTGGCAAGAATGTCCTGATTAAAAAAAACACCATCTAGAATTATCCCATCCTGCTCAACTAGGATAATAGAGCAGTTAAGAGAAAGGCAGGACATTTATGGAGGTTACTCAAAAACAGCATCTCTTTCTAACCGAAAAATAAGGTGACCAACCGTCCTCCTTTAGGGAGGACAGTCCTTCTTTTGCAAGTTCTGTCCTCCCTCGAAAAGTGTCCTCCTACATGTCCTCCTTTTCGATATTTGAAGACTAATCTGTTGTGCGTTATGTGACGTATTTGTATTTGACATGACAATTCGTCAAGACTCGGTATAGTGCGGTATAAGACGCGATTATGAGACGCATGCGCTCCGCACGGGAGACCTTGAGAGAGAGCGCCGAGTGCAAGTGGCTTTGTTTACTTCTTACCGAAACACAACACGGCACATACGCATGCAGTAGACTCACGGCACGTCGGCAATTGAATGACTCACGGTAATTATTTCTTTCTCAGTGAATATTCAATTATACAGAGGTAAGTACAATTCACGTTTTATTAAACAGTTTTTAATGGTGTTTTTTTTACTTCATCGCAAGTATATTGAACAGATATTGAATCTTTTTTTTTAAACAAAGTTTTATTGGTTTTTTTAGTATTTTACAAAGGGAAAAGGTAGGGGAAAGGTTACAAATTTTGGCAGTTGCGAAATGCGGTAGGTGCACCCCCCCCCTCCAAACTCATAGTATACATTTGCATAAAATTCAATGTTAAGTAGTGACATGTGGTCAGTGTGGTAAATTCAATTGGTAATTTCGATCAGTTTATATCAAGTGACTTTTCTTACTCATTTTTGTGATCTGAGCTTTCTTGATGTCGCCCCATCTCCCCCCGCTGGCAGAGCTCCGGCCCCTCCCGTGTCTTGTATGCCTGTTAGGGAGTCTTCTGGTTTTTCTAGAAGTACTTTGTTTTTCTCCATAAAGGCCTGCGCCTCTATGGGTGTATTGATTCTAACTCTTGTCTCCTCCCAGAATATTAACATACCTTCAGGCATCAACCATCTAAACCACACCCCCTTCTGGTATAATTTATTTGCCAATTGCGAATAATTTTTTTCTTTTTTCCCTCACTTTCTTGGGGATCTGTTTCAGAATGGTTATCTCCTTATCTTTGTATGTCAAGGCTTGCTCCCTTTGTGCACTCAGAATTTCATCTCTTGTGCTTTTCCTAAGAAATTTAATGTGTACCTCCCTTGTGTGTTCTAGCGTAAGCTGAGTTCACTCTATAAGCCAGGTCTATTTCCCACCCCATCTGTTGTTTCTCCTTCTGGATATACTCAGCCAAAATGCTTGTCATGATGTCCCTTATATTTTCATCATCTGTCTCCATCACATTTTGAAATCTAAGATAAAAAGACATTCTCTCAAACTCCATTTTCATTTGTTGGGTATCAAGTTCTTTGTTTCCCTTCTGCACCCCCTCTATCCCCTCCCTCATCTCAGCCGTCCCACCCTCCAAAAGATCTAGTCTCTGTGAGTTCTTATTAATTTTGTCCTGGTTCTCTTTAATTTCTTCTTTCATCTCCTTCAATTGTCTCTTTATTTCCTCTTGTCCCTGTAGAAGTTGCTGGAACATTTGATGAAACTCCAGCTCCGTAGATTTAGGTTGCATTAAGGCTGTTATCATCGATTGTGTACTAGGACTGGAGGTTGCAGATGTCGGGGCAGAGGCAGCAAAGCCTGGCTTTCCAGGAGGTGGTTTTTTAGGTGGCATTGTTTAAGAAATAAAGAGTCCAGTCAGTATAGAGAGTGATCAGTCAGAAAGGTAGAACAGCCAGGAGAGTCCAGGAGATAGAGGGTCCAGGCAGAAGAGAGTTTTTTCTAATCACCCTGGTAGAAGAGCAAAAGTTTTTCACTCCAGGGAGTTCAAAAGCAATCAATCAACAAGAGATTTGTCTGAGTAGCACGGAGACAAAGACCGGAAGCCTGAAGTTTTGAAGGTGGAGTCAAGTTTCACATTTCATGAAGACAACGGAAGTGTGCCATCTTGCCCTGCCAGCTTCGGGTTTGGAGGCAACAAATAAAGTTTTCAAAGTTCAAAATTCCCAAAGTTTCCAGATCATCATTATATTATAAGTTTGAGTCCAAAAGTCCACTTAGTAGGGGTGTGACATCATTGGTTGGCTCTCCCCCTCCTCCTTCCCTTGGGGCTAAGAGCATAGTTGTTTCCAGCCGCCTGTCCGAGGGGGGGGGAAATCCCCCTTCCTCCAGCCACGCCTCTCCAAGTCAAGCCGAAAAGTAAAGTTTACACAGCTGACAAGTTTTGAAGTTGTAATGGGAATGGGGGAAGTTTACGGCTCACCACACCGCTGCTGCATCCTTCAGCTTTCTTATCTCTGATCAGCCTCACAGCGAAGACGCCGGAGCGTCTCCCCTTTGTGCTCCTCGGTGCCTGGAGCGAAGCGGGGGGGCCCCGCCGGCCGCTGGCAATCCAGGGGTCCCCCCGCCGCACCGCTCCTCCGGCAGAACGCCTCTGCGGGGCATCCTGTGCCCCCCAAGGAGTGGGGAGCCCACCGGGGATGCGGGGGTCGAGCAGTCCCTGCCCGTCGCCGTCAGCCGCCGGAACCGGAAGTCGAACAGATATTGAATCTTGTGTTGAATTTTTATCTAAAGAAATGCTAGACATTAAAATAGATGACAATTGTCTCTTTGAAGAAATTAGAAGACTGAAAGTATATTTAAATTCTGAAAAATTAATACAATGGGAAAATCAACATGTTGAAATTGATAAAAGATGGGTGGATATTTTCAGCCATTTCAAAAATGACCATATTCCATGTGAACATTTATTTATACTTGTTCAATTTATGTTGTGCTGCCCTGGAACTAATGCAGCAGTTGAAAGAGTTTTTTCAATTGCCAATGATTTTTGGACAAGTGAGAAATCGAGATTGAATGTTGATACTCTAGCTGCAGCACTTGCCGTAAAATTCAATATGAAGGATATTTCTTGTTCAGATATTTCCAATATATTGTTAGAAGATGATACATTGACAAAAAATATTAATTCAATGGAAAAGTACTCATTTAAATAATAATTAAATAATTAAATAATAATAATTAAATAATAATAATTACCTCCCGGGGATTTATTCTATTTTAATTGGGTTTGGGGTTTTAATTGTGATGTTTTTAGGATTAGAATATATTTATTTCTTAGTACAGCCTATCTCCCCCTCCAAATGTATCTTAAATGTATTTTATTATTATGATTGGTTTTATTTGTATTGACTGTACACCGCCCCGAGTCCCTTTCTGGGAGAGGGGCGGTCTAAAAATCTAAGAAATAAATAAAATAAAAATAAATAAATTAACAGGCATGTAAGCATAATTACAATATAAAATGTTGCAAATGTTTTTATTATGCATATACCACATTTTAGTGTATTATTGTTACAATGAATAAAATATTTCTTTTATTTACGATATATTTTTTCCAATTTATTTGTCCTCCTTTTCATTGTAAAAAAGTTGGTCACCTTACGAAAAAGCATGTGGTGCTTGAAGATATTGTTAAATTCTTACGTCTCAAGTGTGTGTGGGATGCATAAGGGACGGGGTGGTGAGGATATCCAAGCCACTGCTCCAAGTGCACAGAACAAGGCTTTCTTGTCTTCAACCTCTCCCCCCATCCTGCCCCATGTTTTAGAAACTCTTTTTGACCCTATGCTGCTGTACTGTTTAATGAAAGTTAAAGGACTATTTCACCCAGCATTGGTGTCTGCTTCTTTATTGTAATTACAATTGCCTTATTGCTGGAATCTGTGAGAGACTGCTACCAATCTGTCTCCATATCCTTCAGCATTCCCCCTCCCCCTCTCTTTCTTCATGATAAGTGGTTGAAGCGCTGACTCTGAAATTAAAGCAAAGAAAATGCCCTGAGAACAATGGAGGCAGGAAGTTTCCCATCCTAGATCTCCTTCTCCCCCCCACCCACCCACCCAAAGAGACAGACTGTAATGACAAGAAAAAGGCTCAGTCTGGCTCTCAGCTGCCTAGAAATCAGCCTAGTTTTTGCTGCTAAACATTTCAAGGACTTCCTTTTGCAGGCTTCTCATTGCAGAAGCCATGCCGTGTTTTCTTATTAAGTGGGAAACTGTCCAGTCATCTTCCATTTCATAAAGTATCCCTTCCTTGGTCTTCTTCAATACAGCAGATTGCTGGGGTCCCTGCCTCTCAACTTCTCAAGGGGAAAGCTGGGTGCATCTCAGAAGGTGTTCAAATAAAAAAGGTTGGTTTTAAAAATGGCAACTTGAAATTTTGACTCTTGGGATAAATGTCTCCCTTACCCTTCATTTATTTTTATTTCTGCTGGAGTTTTTAATATGTAAACTCTGTATCCTGCAATATCAAACAATCAAACTCGGTGTACCACCAGTAATCCAAATTCTGCACAGGCTCTGCGATCTGCATACATTATGTGTGTATAAATTAAATTGTGTGCTACTTTGCATTATTTATTCTGCTTCCGTTAGCATTGCAAAAGCCAACAAAGGGCATTATTGAAGCCTTGTGGGGTTGCCTGGGTTTTTGGGTCCTAGGGAGAGACATAAACACAAAACAAGTCTTTTCAGTGGCCGATCTGAAATTCTGGGATTTCCTGCCATCTCTCTAGTTCTTTCATTAGCAGGCAAATTATTTCTACTCAGGCAGGCCTTTGACTTTAAAAATGACTTGTTGCTGAAGCATGTATTATTCTGGTGCATGCAGTTATTTACTTCCTAATTATGTGTTTTTATTTGATGGGCTTTGATGTTTTAAATGTAATGGAAACTCAAAAGCATACTTACCGGTGGTTTTTTAAAATTTATTGTCAATGTGGATTTGGAGTTATAATAGTGATTTTATCTGTATTTAATTTTAGCCATTATGAACACTATTTTTATGGAAATGAGACATAAATGAAAGAAATACATCTTTATTCAACATTAGTTTAAATGGAAGTAGCTACATTTAACAAATTGCCCTTAACTGTTCTACAGAAGAAAATTATCTTATTAGCAGATAAATCTGCAGAAATCTCAATAACTCCCGCAAAATATTGCTCAGACATGATGGCTATAAAGAAACATGGGGTGTAAATAAAATTTGATAGATTAATTTTCATGTTATAAGGCAATTAGCCACATATTTCACTTTTTAATATTTAGTTTTAATTTGTTTGTCTGTCTGTTGTACTCTATGAAATTTTTGATCTGTGATTCTGGATCAAATGTACTCTGGAAACAAAATTCAGTACACGTTGCCAATAACCACACTAGCACAATGCATCATGAGATGCTCTAATTCTGTCTCATCATTTTGCTAGGTAACCAAGACTATTTTTATAGAGTTCTTTTTTTCCATCAGCTGTTGCTCTACATGCTTTCCTTAGGAGAAATGCAAATAATTAGAGGAATGAAAGACCACATTTTATACATTCCTTCACTTCCTCGCCTACGGGTTCCGCAGACACGCTACTGCAGAATTCTGTGGGATGAAAGCTACATTTTTTTACATTACATTTCTACACACAAAACTCAAGTCTGGGAGTTTCCCAAAATAAACAAAAACTCATAAAGGTGTCAATCTGAAACAAGGATTAATGTCAGTCAGATTTATGTGTAGGATAGCACTGAAAATATTGTGGAAAGGAAAAGCCATGTAATCTTTTAAGAAACAATTGTAGATATGAAGACATACTGAAATATTCAACCTATACACAGACCTCTTATTTCCAATCAGTGGCTATTTTCAGAGAGGAGACCAGTTACTTCCCTGTAATCATAATTCCTACAGCTTTTTTTTGTTAAAACAATAAGGTTATAAAGCTTCCAGAATCTGAGAGTTGAGGCAGTTAGAAAGCTCTGGTACTCCTGATGGGAAGGGCAAAATGTTGGCCCAGCAATGCCTTGTTTCAAGCTCAAAACCATCCCACCATGTTTGGAATGAACCATTTGGGCTTGAAATAATTGAGGTAGTCTCAACTTGAAATGTTTCAAGTCTGAAACATTTTTCATATACTCCTAATTCCTGCTTTTGTAAGATCCATTGCTATCTTATAATATGCAGAATAATAGATTTGGAAGGGAAGTTGGAGGTCTTCTAGTCCAGCCCCCTGCTCAAGCAGGAGACCCTATACCACTTCAGACGAAGGATTGTCCAATCTCTTCTTAAAAGCCTCCAGTGATGGAGCACCTACAACCTCTGAAGGCAAGCTGTTCCACTTGTTAATTGTTGTCACTGTTGCGAAATTTCTCCTTAGTTCTAGTTGGATCTCTCCTTGGTTAGTTTCCATTCATTATTTTTGTCTTGCCTTCTGGTGCTTTGGAAAATAGCACCAAACTAATTCACAAGAATAACCAAACTAATTAAATAATCATACAAACTACAAAAGAAAGTTCCTGGTTCATCTTTCCATTGTGGAAAGTAATTGTAGACATATTTTTTAAAAACTAGAAATCCAGGTTCCATATCAAAATAAAGGATTGGATGAGTGATAACACTTGCGTAAAATAGGTGACACAAATATGCTATGAAATTCATTGTTTTTACACACTGTGCAGGTATGTGACTTGAAGGGAAGTATGATTCATGGAGTGTAACACCTGTAAGCAAATACATACACCAAACAAGGCTAGAACATGTGACAAATGTGGAGGGCAGCTGGGAAAAGATGTTGCTGAATAATGCTGTTCCCAACAGATGTTACACGTTTGCCCAGATAGGCAAGGAAATAGAGAAAACCAGGGGTGATGGGAAGGAGAAGCTGAGTGCACATGGTCCTTGCATTAAAGACTTACTATAAATAACTGAACTTTTATTTTTCCCCACCCAATAAAAGGAGCTCATAACTCTCATGATCCATCCATCAACAAGATCATTCTTTGAAAACAGAATGAAACAGGACCCAAGTGGTAAAATGGAAGAAGCTATCAAAAGAAAGGTTTAGCCCAAAATGGGCTGGATCTAGATGGAATCCATGGATAAAATAAAAATCCGGACAAAATCCCCAATTGAGCACTAAAATGGGATAAATATAATCCCAAGGTATGCCCCTTTATTGGCTTCAGCACAAGAAGCATTGTACAGATAGTCTTTGACTTGCAACAGTTCATTTAGTGAATGTTCAAAGTTACAATGGCACTGAAAAAAGTGATTTGTGACTGTTTTTCACCCTTACAACCATTGCAACATCCCTTTGGTCGTATGATTAAAAATTGAAGGCTTGTATTTATGACTGTTGCAGGTGTCCTGGAGTCATGTGATGCCCTTTTGCGACCTTCTGACAAGCAAAGTCAATGGGGAAATCAGATTCACTTAACAACCCTGTGACTAACTTAACAACTGCAATGATTCACTTAACAATTGTGGCAAGAAAGGTCATAAAATGGAACAAAACTCAATAAATGTTTCACTTAGCAACATACATTTTTGTTCAATTTAGTCAAGGACTACTTATATAGCAAAAAAAAAACAGTGAACATTGAGGTATCAAGATTTTTTAGTACAGGAACATGGAGAACTTAAGATGAAGTCAAAAGAACTACGTATCCTAAGGTAAGATGGGCAACCAATAAATTTTATAAATAAATAAACTGTAGCAGGATTTATTTTTCAATGGTTTATATATGCACAATTAAGAGAAATTCAGTAGAACAGAACAGAATAGACTAGAATATAATTCTTTATTGGCCAAGTGTGATTGGACACACAAGGAATTTGTCTTTGGTGCATATGCTCTCAGTGCACATAAAAGAAAAGATACATTCGTCACGAATCATAAGATATCACACTTAATGATAGTCATAGGATACAAATAAGCAATCAAATACAAGCAACAAAGTTACAGTCATACAGTCATAAGCTGTCGGAGATGGGTGATAAAAACGATGAGAAGATTAATAGTAATAGTAATGCAGACTTAGTAAATAGCTTGACAGCGTTGAGAGAATCATTTGTTTAGCAGAGTGATGGCGTTCGGAAAAAAGTATAGATTAAAAAGTAACCAGAATTGAAGAACAAGACAGAATTTGAAAATGAAAAATGTACAAGAGATGAACATTGGATTGCTAAAGTGTATAAATGTCTGTTTAGATTTGAAAAAGAAGAACAAATCAAATACTGCACAATAATATAGGCTAAGGTTTTTGATAATATACAAATGGACCAGTGGGAAAGAATGTGGCTAAAAAGGTCTGGAATTCATAATGCATTATGATTTTAAGAAAAAAACTTTTATTAAATGATACACTGTTGGCATATGACATCAGAGAAATTAAGGTGTATAAAGATATTTTTAATCAATGTTGGAAATGTGTAAAACCTGAAGAGACATTTTACCCTACATAGCCCTCTTGTGAAAAAGCAAAAAAAAATGGATACAAATAACATGATGATGCAAATAATTTAAAAAAATATTCAGATGAAACCAGAATCATTTTAATTGAAATTTATGGATAGCCAAGTAGGAAAGACATATGAAAGGTTGGTTTTATAGATGGCAACTGCAATTAAATTATTATATGCACAAAGGTGGAAAAACACTGAAATATCTACAATGGAAGATTGGATTGTGAAGATGGTTGAATTCTCAGAAATTGAAAAATTGACTTCTTTGATTAGAGATAAAGCAATAACTATTTTTTGTAAAACACTGGAAATTTGTTAGAGACTTTTTGCTGTAAATGGGGAAAAAGAATTGGTGATTCCTGGATTTGCTGATTAAAAGGAGTTGAATATAGAAATAATGTAATATAATCTTAGAGACAAGAGATGATATGGGGGGGGGAGTTGTTTCTTTTTTGTATCTGATTATAGACTGATTTACTCAGTAATTGATAACCTGCAACCAAATATATGAGCTCCTCTCATAGAAAAGTTCTAAGCATAATTTAATTTTTTTGTATTTTACTATGATGGGTGACATACATGGGTTGATAATGTCCATGAGTAAATCTCTTTTTGATCTAGGATTTTTTGATATAGGTGCATAAACAATCCTAGGTGCATAAAGATTGTTGTTTGCACAAGTTAGTGTTGCGCAAAATGTGATTAAATATCACAAAAATCCATTCCACCCAAATCTCGGGTCAGATCCTTTTAATTCCAAAACCTTCTATTTTTCAGCAACACCCAATTGTTCATCCAAACCAAACGGAAGTTGCACAGTACAATTTCAAGTCTAGTAAACCCAATCCTCCTCTTTCATTTTGGATCTTGTACAGTAACATCTTATATTATTGTCATGTTTATTTCCCCACCACACAAATTTGTATATATCCTTCTGCCACTACTTAAATGGTGCATCAGTTGTCAAAACAGGTATTGTCTGAAACCAATACACCATTCTAGGCAAGACATTTTTTATTACAGAAATTATCTCCAGCAATGATAGTTGTAATTTCTTCCATCTTAACATATCATTGTAACTTCATTCCAAGTCTTAATATAATTGTTTTGAAATAACATACAATTCATATTTGTCATTTCATATATTCAGATATTTTACCTTCTCAATCTTAAAACTTATTCCCTTTATCAGTACTGTTTGATTTGATGTTTTCATATTTTTTGCTAATATCTTCATTTTCTATTCATTAATCTTGAAACCTGCTAATGCACCAATTCTTTTGCCAATTAATGTTTCAATTTTCTTTAAAAGATTTTCCAGAATTAACACCAAGTCATCTGCAAAAACCCTTAATTTAAAAGTTTTTCTTTAAAAACTTTACTCCCTCATCTTGTTTTATATTTATACTCAGTATTTCAAGAACCAAAATAAACAAGAGGAGACATTAAAGTAGACATGCTATATTGAGAATATGGAATACATACAAACACAGATTATACCCAAAAACACATTTCTGGAGCTCAGCATAAAAAACATTTTATAGACAAAAACATGATAGACAAATACTAATAGCTAACTTATCACAAAATGCTAGAACTATCAAGGATAATACAATACAATACAATACAATACAATACAATACAATACAATACAATACAATACAATACAATACAATATAATGAGACGAACTGGTGCCTAGTTATATAGTTGTCAGTTATTATCTTATTTACAATATTAGAATGATCTAAAATAGCCCCCAAAATATGATTTTGATCTTTGCAACTTTGAGTTTGAAATAAAATTATGTACAAATGATAAACATGTAATTGTCAAAATTCAGATTTATGGAAATCTGAAACAGAAGAATAGGGGAAAGAACGTATGATAAAGTGGGGTAAAATGTTAGGTTATACAGATGGAACTGTGATAAAACTAAATGACTGAAAGGATTGCCATTTACAATATGCTGTAACCTTAAAAAGATATTTTTTATAAAAGTATGTACCATTGATATATGTCACCAGTGAAATTGTCTAGAATCTTAAAAAGCATTCCAATTTTTGTTGGAAAAGTAAACAAGAAGGGATATTTATTGTGTTTGGTGGATATGTAAAAAGCTAGAAAATTCTGGATTCAAATACATTCACTGATTTTAAAAATTAATATGGAAAAACATAGTTGATTTCAGAATAGGGAATAGTTTATTTTATCTATATATATCTAAAGTAGGCTACAATATATAATCCCTTTGCTGTGTATGAATATAATTAGTGAAGTGAAAAAAATTATTGATTTCATAATGAAGACCAAAATTTTCCACTTGATGCTGAATTTTTCCTGTAACCATCCTGATGATTCATTATATGCCATCACATTGTGTTGGGATAGCAGCTCTTATATGTTACAGATTGCAGATGCCTTTTATTGGCTTAATGTGAATATTATTGCCACGGTTTATTACCAAGACTTATCTTATAATAATTGAAATACAATATGGTACCATTAATCACTCTGAATACAAAATGTTAACTTTAGAGCATTCACAGAGTGCATTATTAAATGCTGCTTGAAACATAAAACAATTTGATTTGCAACAGAACAGTTTAGAAAACTGCATCATGACTTGCAATGGAATCCTATAGGCCAGGAGTGTCCAAACTTGGGAACTTTAAGACTTGTGGACTTCAACTCCCAGAATTCCCCAGCCGGCTGACTGGGGAATTCTGGGAGTTGAAGTCCACAAGTCTTAAAGTTCCCAAGTTTGGACACCCCTGGCCTATAGGCAAATGCAATGGATATGACACTGCATTTAACTTGCCATAAAATTTTACAAATCACCTAAATTTTACATTTTTCACTTTAGCTGAATGCTAATATCTTTCAGGAAAAAAAATGAATTAGTAAATAGTAAAAATATTAAAGTGTATATAAATGTAGAACACCTGGTACGATTTGCTCATTGCCTTAGAAACAGTAGTCCTTTAGCAACCAACTACAATTTAGTCATTAAGCAAAGTGGTTGCTAAGTGAAACTGCAACTGTGCTTATTATCCTTGGTTTTACAGATTTGCAAAGGTTATAAATGTCATAAAGTTCCTTTTTTCATCACTAACGTAATTGCAAACAGTTGCAAAATGAAGCAGTTGCTAAACAAAGATTGCCTTTAAACCCGACAATAATATCTCACTACATATTTCAGTAGGCTACAAGATCTACTCCTTTAGAGCCAATCAGTGTTCTTTATGCTGCTAACCAATAGGAATGCATTTAAAATATTATTCAACAATATTATTCAAGGCAGTTTCACCTCTCTACATAAAAGAACAAAAATGACCTTTTTTTGGCTATTTCCATATTTTAACTAGATTATTGGTACAATTAATACAATAATGTTCAATTGTTTGTAAAGCAAACTAAACAATGAGTATTTCTACTAGAACAGGGCTGTCAAAGTCCCAGCCCATGGGCAGGATGTGTCACGTACTAGCCATAACCACCCCCATTTTAGCGAAAGGAGGGAAAGTCCCAATACATCATATGATGATGATGTGACGACGTGAGTTTGACACCCCTGCACTCGAAGGAAGCTCCTGCTGATTGAACCATGGCTTGTCTGGAATTAAAAAATCCCGTTCAGAGTTATGAAGGTGTCACATAATAATTTGTAGTTCAGAGTTGGACTAAGGGATCTTTGGTGTTCTTTAAGCTTTGTTGTTTTTTCGCAGATGTTTCATTACCCAGTTTGGTAATATCATTAATACTAAAAGGTTTTGCTTTCTGTTTATATGCAAGTGGCTTGCCCTGTCAGGGTCAAGAACAATGGGAGTGTTCTTGGTAGTTCCTTGATTAGGTAATAGGAACTACCTACTTAGACAAACAATTAAACAGCCTGTAATGTCTGCAAAAACAACCAAACTCAGAGAATACTAAGGACCTCGCTTGTCATATAATGCCAGCAATTTTGTCACCAGATGTTTTCTCCTATATCTCTTAAGAAATATTCCTCAATATCTCTAATATCCCCACAGTTAGCTCCAGTATCTGAAGTGCAGAAGAGAGAGAAGCAAGGAAGAGGGGCAATATATAAATATTGGGGCAATATATAAATATCATTACACATGATATTTATAAATGATTTTTTTAAAGGAGGTGGAAACTGAAATATTGTACATTGTAAGGAAATGTCTGCAAAATCCTTGCTGCTTTTGCCAAATGAAAAGTGCAGGCTGGACCCTTTTCACATGTGAATACAACACCATGACATATGTACAAAAAGAGTGCAGTTACATCACAATAATGCTGCTTTTGCCATTCTTCCCTTCTTCACAAATACTACTAGGGATTTCAGTATCATCACCATTTCCACCCAGTTGGAATAACCAATGTTCTTTAACCACTCCCTCCCTCCTTTCAGAAGGGAGAGAAAATAACCTTTAATGCTACCCAGGCTAGTATATTGCATGGCGCTTGTCAGCTTCCCCATTGCTAAATTAAGCCAGCATTCTTCCTGAAGTGCTTGATAGGATGTCTGAAGCTAAAAAACTGGAATCACAAAGAGGCAGGGTTGCTTCCAGTGGAAAACTGAATCCTCCCTCCTTCCGCACAAGCCCTGCAGAGTATCCGTATTGCAGATAGAAAGACCACATTTGTTCAGCAATTTGGGCATTCCTCTAGTGAGGAATAAATTGTCTCAGCTGACATGTGGGATCACAGAGGTCCATAGTTGTTTTTGAGCAGCAGAGTTATTGAGTGGAAGCATGCAAAGAGGCTGTGAAAGCCAATCTTGTTCTTTCACATCATTGAAACAATATCATTTAATTCAGATAATAGGTTAAGCGTATTCTTAAACCATTCACAACAGATTGAAACGATTTTAAAACAGTTTAATTTTAGCTTGTTGAACAAGGTGGTAATTCAAAACAACATGTAACAGTAAGGCCCACTATACACATGATGGGGGAAGTCTTATTTTTGTATTCTCTCTGGGGGAAAAAGCAAGCTACACAACTTTTTACAGGCAAATATGAGTGTATGTATATTATGAAATGAGACTCCATGATTCACCTGTTGCTCTTAATGTCAGGCATGACAGAAGGGACAGCCATACAACCTCCAATTATTCTGGTCTGCTTTCTTTGTGTCCACCTTAACAATAGCATGTTTTGAGTTGTTTTGATGAGCCTCCGTGATGTTTATTTTTCTGAACTCTTGTGTGGTTTGATACAACTCAGTAGCTTAGTAAATACATGTGTCAGGAAATCTAATAGAAAACAGATTTGTCCTAAGGAACCATCTTCAACTCAGTTTCGATCAAATTCATCCATCTATAATATTAAGACATATTTATGTTTATCAAGTGCTTTCATGAAACTTCGACCATGCAATTCTAAGTGGTATATTGTAACATCATTATAATAAATGTACTACTAGAAAAATCAGTAAAATAACATCCAAAGAATCTAAAATCAATGCCATAATCCATATTAGTGGTGCTCTCTCTCATTTATTTCAAGCACAATCTCATTTCACCATCTGGAATGTTGTTTGGTTTTTAACCAACTTCCTAAATGATCTTACAACTGGTGGCAGAATTCTCTACAAGAATGGAGCTTCTGAAGAAAATGCTCATCTCTAAATCCTCTTTCAACATACCTCATGAAGGATAAGGGTTCCTAGGAAGTATTTTTTGCAGGTATGTCTTGGGTGGGCTGATTCTATTTGGAGTAAGTGGTCTTGCAGTAATTCGGCTCCAAACTGTATAAGACTTAAAAGTGATAATCAACACCTTGAACTGTGCCTGTAAACAAAACGGTAGCCAATGCAGCTCAAGAGCATTCTGTAATAGTTGCAGTTTCAAGATGTACTACAAAGGCAGTGCTACACATAGCACATTGTAGCACTTCAAATGTGAAATTATGAGTCCATGAATTACTGTTACCAGACCTTTCTGTTCCAAGAACAGCTATAATCACACCAGCTATAATTGGACAATGATCCTCCAATTATGGCTTTCACCTGCTATTTCAGCAGTACCTGGGAATCTAGGATAACTCTCAAATTGTATACTGACTCTTTCCTAGGGAACCCAACACACAGTTGTCCAAGATGTAATTGCTTCTATACCAGCAGTGTCTCCATCTTCTAGGGTTAAGCTTCATCTGGTTCCTCTCTAACCAAACACTTAACCAAATCGTGGGATAAGAATTGTACCTCATCTTCCAAGAGATGATCTGGAGCAGAGATGCATAGCTGAGTATTGTCGTCATACTAATGATACCATGCTCCAAACCCCTAAATGTCTTCTCTCAGCACTTGATATAAATATTAAAAGGGATGAGAAATTCATATCCTGAGGCACCCTGAGGGATCCTAAGGCATCCCTTAAAAGGGATGAGAAATTCATATCCTGAGGCACCCTGCACTGGAATACCCTAAGATTTTACTTGTCCTCCTCCCCATTTCACATGCTGGAACCAGCTACTCAGGAAACAGCACAGCACCACAGAAGAGCCATATCCCAGTTTTAGATGATCTTCATTAGAGGTGCTTTTGTAATCAAATGTGATAGTGATCGATTCAATTATTTTTACAATGTGATTTATTATTGTTTGGTATTATTAGCATGGAATACACATTTATTACTGTTCAGTATCAAACACCAACATTGGTGGTGATATATACTGCTTCTTTGACTTACTAGAATAGCAAAAAAAATGACTGAATTGCTTGCCTTTCGGGGAACATCAGTAAAACCAATTATGAAATTTTGTAAGTTGTTACAGCATATGCACAAGAAGTCAGTGGTTGGTTTGACTTGGGATATTGATGAGGCTGGGTTCCCAAACAAAAACATTAAGGCTTAACCATTTAATACAGAAGGAGAAAAAAGGATTTGGATTATGTCTGATTGACATATTGCTTTCACTTATGGAACAGTTTGCATAACTTTCAATTGATATTCATTCATTTCTTTGTGTTTTGACTTGCCAGGAGAGATTGCATTTTGTTGCAATGGCTGCCCTTGGAAAGAAAATCTTCTGTCTGAAGGCAGGATGCTGTATTATTGATGGGAGGGGAGAACAAAAAAGTCTAAATCAAACCGAATAAAATGATTAATTTGCTTCATTATTGCATGTTGCTATTTTATTCCATGTTCCTCTCCCTTAGGGGTCTACTGAATCCTGCCTTTATCCTCCACCAAGCATAAAGAGCAAGTATGCCTGGGACACATATATTTCACATGACATGTTTTTAATAAATTACACAATAAAGGCCAGGAGTCATCTCAGAAAGCATCCCACTTTATTCTAAATGCACCGTTTTATGTGCAGCTGCCATATTGTTTACACATTTGTTTTCTATAGCCAAAAGCAAAGCAATGAATATATATGGGAAATGCCAGGAGGAAAGGAGTTGTAAATGTGAAAGGCAGCTTGCTTGTTTTTGGATGTAGCTTGATGGACAAAGATCATTGGTCTACAGTGGCATTGTTGGCTGAAGCTGGCTGATGTGAGATGTGAATGGTCTTCAAAGATAATGTGTTTACAGAGTGAAACACTTGCACCAGTCTAGAATGGTGGTTCAATGATTTTGACATTAAGATTCAAGATTCAAGATTGCCTTGCAGTCATTCATTGCCTCAAGAATAACCACTGCACTATTATTGTTAACAATGCAGTCCTACATGTCTAGTCAGAAGTAAGCTCCATTAAGATTAGTGGGGTTTAGTCCCAGGTAGATCAATATGATTGCCACCTAAAATATTTATTCCCTTAAAAGACATCCTATTTAGATACTTTAATATTCATTCATATCTGTGTGCATTGGGGGGGAGGGGAGGTGGTTCGAAACAACACGAGATTCCTAATGGGAAAACCTCTGGGCAAAATTCTGCTGTCAGCGTTTTAAAATAGGATTTCTCTAAATTATTGATCGTATCAATAAATAAAGTCTTGGAGGAAGCAGAAGAGAATTCATAGGACTCTTGGTGAAAGGAATCTACCGATGTATTATTACTATGGGATAAATTAAACGTTTGATGGTGATGTCTGGCACATTAAATATACACTTTCCAATATATATACTTTCTCATCTGTTTTTGTCTTTATTTTTTCAATAAAAACTCACAGTTCAGGCACTTTTGTTCCCAGTGGAGCTTCAGGAATTATTTGCTTTCCCTTTCCCCCACTCCTGCTCATAAACAGCTGCACATCGCTTATCATTTCAGGAGGAAAACTGACATGACTCTCACAGCTACCATACATCACATACAATTCATGTGGCATCATATTCCATTATGGGATCAAAGACGTATTAATGGAATCTGGAGCAGATATTCATCTTCTGCTTCACCAGTTTTCTTTTTGTAGACGGATCTACTTTGCAGGGCTGTTGTGGATGTCAAATCAGATAATTGATATGCTTGTTGCTCTGAGCTCCTTGAGAAAGGCAGAATCCACCTGATTTATTTGCAGCTAATCAAATAAATTTCAAAAGAATCTGGAGTTTATCTTTTGAAAATAGGGAGCAAGACCCAGGCTGCCCCTCATAATATCCATTGAAATATGCATTGAAATCTTCCACTAAGAAGTGCTTATGAACATTGTGCTCCGTTTCATGCCAAGGAGTGAGGTGGCATTCTTCATTTATTGCCAGAACCCAGCAACATCTACTTGTGATTCTGAAGAGTGGCGGGCAAAGTCCACGTGAATAATTGGGAGAGAAAAGGTAAGTTCTCCAGAGAGTCTCAATCTCAAGGGAGGATGTGACATTAAAGGCCATTGTTGCCATGTGCCTTTCCGTAACCCATAGCAACAGCCATCCCCATAGCAGCTGTTAGGTATTGATTTGAAGGAATAATGTAGGTGCTTGCCTTTAAAAATAGCCCCAAACAGATATTTGAATACTCAAATGCCAGGGATCCCTTTCCCTCCTAAATCTGAGATCTCCAAAGCATGGCTTTGGAAATTACAAATGTTTTCCCTAAATAAACCCAGGAAAGCAATTTTGGAATGATGATAATATAATTGACTGCTCCCAGGGGACAAAAACTGCTTTTTTCCCTGCATGCTGCTAATTAGGAATGCATAATTGGAGACAGTAATACTTTTAAAAAGGAAAATCAAATGTTTATAAATATAAATAAATAAATAATCCATGGCACAGGGCCTAGTTACCTGCGGGATCGCGTCCTGCCCCATACATCCCTGCGACCCGTCCGCTCACACAGAGAGGGACTACTCCGGGTGCCGTCCTCCAGAGAGTGCCAGAGGGCGACGCCCAGGCCTTCTCTGTAGTGGGCCCCACCCTTTGGAATGACCTCCCCCCAGACATCAGGACAACAACCGACCTTCGCTCCTTCCGTATGAAGCTGAAAACCTACCTGTTTCGACTAGCTGACCTGGCATAATACTACAATCTCTCCAGCCCAGGGCATTTTTTATTGGTAATTTTAGTTTTTAAGGGTTAATTTCACTGGGGTTTTAACTTTTTTAGGTATTGTAACTTATTTATTTATTCTTACCTCCTCTGTATGCTATATAATACTTTTGTACGTCGCCCCGAGTCCCTGTGGGGAGAGGGGGCGACTAATAAGTTCAAGTAATAAATAATAATAAATAATAAATTGTAGGGAAAATTGTAGAGAAAACTCAAAATAAACAATGACTGGATTCAGACATCATGGAAACCCACACTCATTTTCATTGTATTTGTTGAAAAAGCCCAACAGTTGGGTTAATAGCAAGCACTCAAATAAAACCAATCACACAACGGTTGAATAGAAAATCTGAGGATACTGAATCCTCTCAACCTCAAATAAGGAAGGAAGAGTAAGAAAGTTACTCCTGATCTTCAGGATCACCTTGGTCATTTTTAAGAATTATATATTTTTGTATTATTCTGTTTTCTACTATGATCACATTGGTTTTGGTGTTTTTATTTTATTTTAACAGAAATGAGTCCATGTGAAATGTGATGGTGTAATAAACAAAAAGAAACATGAAACTTCCAGGAGTCTGACTGGCATGGTGCTGTTTGGGGATATTAGAAGGCATCCTGCATAATCTTGGTTTAATGGTGGTCTTAAATTCAAAAGGGATTGGCTTCTTGTGGAATAGGACAAAGCTGGTTGAACTCAATCAACATTGAACTCAAATGTCAAAGCTTTCCCAAGTTTTCACTACCTTGTTACAGTGTTGTGGGGTGGGGGGAGATCTCACATGTCTTCTTGCACTGAAGATTCTACAGGGACATCAGATCAGCATAGATTCTCCATCTATTAGAGAGATTTCTAGGAAGACAAGAGGAGGAGGAGCTTCCAATGATGATGGCGGGCGTCCCTTGAGCTCCGAGAACATCATGGAGCTCCCGCCCGGGTAAGGGTTGCTGCCGGCTCCCGTATCATCTGAGGGAGCCGAGAGTTTGATAGCCCGACCACCCAGGCATGTTTTGGGCTTGTTTTGGCCCGCCAGGGTGGTCGGTGAAGACCGGAGGGAGGAGAGGACTGGAGGGCTGTAAACGGCTGCAAACGGTCACCGGCAAGGAAAAAAGCAATGGCGACGGCGTGACGGCGTGATGCGGCTGCGCTGGCGCCGAGAAACGCTGAGAAATGCCAGGAATAGAGGGAATAGAGGAGAAACATCGAAAAACCTCAAAAGAGCTGGAAAGAGCCGGAAAATCCGAAGGAGAGCGAGAGGAAGTGGGTGAGAGGCTCCGGAGGCATGGGAAGTATTGGAGGCACTGGAGAGATCCTCGAAACATCGAAGAACTTAAGGGAGAGAAACAGGAAACATCTGATAGGTGAGAAGGACTGGGAGGTGGACGGAGACTGCTGGAAGAGACAAGGGGAGATGGCTGCGACGATGGCTGAATGGAGGAAGTTGCAGCCAGAGAACCCCCTGGGATATTTTGTCATCTTGTTATTCCTGGTTGTTTATCTCTGGCTACTCCCTCTCCCCCCCCCCCGGGCCCCTGCTGGCTCGAGCAGACTAACATTGAGAGCCAAGCAGCTGGGCCAAGAATCCCCCCCCCTTCCATCGGGGGGGCCACATCCACCATGGAACAGATGAATGGAACTATCATCTATCCTCTACCACCATTTACCATTTACCATCTTCGCCTTTCCCCTACCATCTGGGACATCTAATCATGGCTTGCTCTCCCCCCCCTTTTCTCTCCAAGTTCGGAGTACCACCTGGACATTGAAAAAAAAAAAATCTTCTGCCCTCCATTGAGACTCTAGCCCACTGGTTTTCAACTATTAACTTTATATCATCTGCACCCCTACCTTATCGGGATGGTCAACAACATACCAATCTACTCGAGGACAGACCTGTTTCGCCTGCGGGAGGCCCCTCTCTCGCAGGTATGGCCCTTGGCTCTTTCAAGGGCCAGCCTTGATGACGGGTTCGTGAACCCCGAGAGGTGGAAGAAGAGGAAGCTGAGGGGCTTTTTAGTAAAATGTTTTATACTGTTTTTAGGGGGTCCCAGGGTGGGGGGGAGGGTTAATCAGACCGGGAGGACGGCCAGAGCCGGACAGACGGGTGAGTCTAGGAAGGACGGGGATGCGGTGGAGGGGGGGAATATAAAGGTCACGATAGCAGAGGGTTGTCCTATTACAACGGTCGCGGGGAGGAGGGGATGCGAGGACAGGATAAGATCCCAAGGTCGGTTGGGAGACCGTGGCTGCTGGTTACGCTCGGTCGCTTGTACCAACCCCTGCAGCCTAGGTGGACAGGTGCTACAGAGCCAGGGCCTGCGGCTGATGCTTTGCAACGCAAGGTCTGTCATCAACAAGGCCCCCCTCATTAATGAGTTGATCTCAGAGGGGGAGCTAGACCTTGCAGGGTTAACGGAGACCTGGCTGGGCCACGAGGGTGGTTTACCCCTCGTGGAAATGTGCCCACCGGGTTTTCGAGCATTCCATCAGCCTCGGGCCCTGGGTAAGGGTGGTGGGGTGGCGGTGGTTATGCAGGAATGTTTAGAGCCGAGGGAGTTCACTGTTCCTCAGATACCCGGGTGTGAGTCCCTTGGTGTGAGTTGGGGCCCAGGGAGGCAGTGGGGCTTGCTGATTGTATACTTGGCTCCTCGCTATGCATCAGCAGCCCTGCCCGAGCTCCTCGAGCTAATCTCAGCGACGGCAGTTGAGACTCCCAGACTTCTGGTCATGGGGGACTTCAACTTGCCGTCAACGGGAGCGGCTTCCGAGGTGGCTCGGGAGTTCATGGCTTCCATGACGGCCATGGACCTGACCCAATTAGTTCAGGGCCCCACTCACGAAGGGGGCCACACACTGGACCTCATTTTTGTATCTGAACAGTGGACGAGTGATCTGGGAATAGGGGATTTAGTTATCACGCCCATGTCATGGTCAGACCACTCATCCCTCCGGCTGGACTTCCCTGGCGCTATCCCCCACCGCGAGGAGGCGGAACCAGACTCTATAAACTGGTACCGCCCCAGGCACCTGATGGAATCTGATAGATTCCTGACGGAGCTTGGGCCAATACCTGTAGCCTTGTCCCGCTCCCGTTCCGAGGACCTAGTGACTGCCTGGAATAGGGCGACGACTGGGGCCTTGGACCGGGTTGCGCCGTTGCGACCTCTCCTGCGGCATCGACCCACCCGGGCTCCTTGGTTCACTGAGGAGCTCAGGGTGATGAAGCGCCACAGGAGACGTCTAGAGAGCAGGTGGAGATCCTCGCGCTCCGAATCTGACCGAACACAGGTAAGAGCCTATTTGCGGACTTACCTTGTGGCAATAAGAGCGGCCAAACGTAGACATTGTGCTGCTCTTATTGCGTCCGCGGATAACCGCCCTGCCGCCCTGTTTAGGGTGACGCGCTCCCTCTTATCGCAGGGGGCGCGGGAGACACCCTTACAGGGTAGAGCAGAGGAGTTTGGGGAATATCTTCAGGACAAAATCGATCAGATCCGGAGCGGGTGGACCTCCGTCAGTGGACCAGACGAGCCGCCAACAGCGAGTCTTGAGAGACCATTCTGGGAGGAGTTTGACTCTGTTGCCCCCGAGGATTTGGACAGGCTGCGTGGACGGCTGCGACCCACCACTTGTTTAACGGACCCGTGCCCCTCCTGGCTGGTACTGGCAGCCTGGGAGGTGACACGAGGCTGGCTCCTGGGCCTGGTGAGCGCCTCACTGAGCGAGGGATACTTACCAACCGCCTTGAAAGAGGCGGTGGTGAGACCCTTGCTCAAGAGGCCCGCGCTCGACCCAACGGAGCTAGCTAACTATCGTCCAGTCTCCAACCTTCCCTTTCTGGCGAAGGTTGTCGAGAATGTGGTGGCGCAGCAGCTCCCGCGACACCTAGACGAATCCGACTATCTAGACCCACGCCAGTCCGGCTTCCGACCCGGGCACAGCACTGAGACAGCCTTGGTCGCGTTGGTCGATGATCTCTGGAGGGCCAGAGATAGGGGCTGCTCCTCTATCCTGGTCCTATTAGACCTCTCGGCGGCTTTTGATACCATCGACCATGGTATCCTATTGCGCCGGTTGGAGGGGATGGGAGTCGGAGGCACCGTTTTGCGGTGGTTCGGCTCCTACCTCTCCGACCGGAAGCAATGTGTGTTGACAGGGGGGCAGAGATCGTCCCTGAGGCCACTCACTTGTGGGGTGCCACAGGGGTCGGTCCTCTCGCCTCTCCTGTTCAACGCATATGTGAAGCCGCTGGGTGAGATCATCCGTGGTTTTGGGGTTGAGTACCATCTCTACGCTGATGATACTCAGCTGTATATTTCAACCCCAAACCACCCCAACGAGGCTGTCGAAGTGATGTCCCGGTGTTTGGAAGCCGTCGGGGTCTGGATGGGGGACAACAGACTTAAACTCAACCCCTCCAAGACCGAGTGGCTGTGGTTACCGGCGCCTCGGTTCAGCCAGCTGACTCCATCGCTGGCCATAGGGGGCGAACAATTGTCCCCTGTGGAGCGGGCGCGCAATTTGGGCGTCCTCCTTGATGCCCGGCTGTCAATGGAGGACCATGTGGCAGCCGTGGCGAGGGGGGCGTTCCACCAGGTTCGCCTGGTGCGCCAATTGCGCCCCCTACTGGACCGGAGTGCCCTGCGCACGGTCACTCATGCGCTGGTGACGTCTCGCCTGGACTACTGCAATGCTCTCTACATGGGGCTTCCCTTGGGACGCATCCGGAGACTGCAGCTAGTTCAGAACGCAGCCGCGCGGGTTATTATGGGAAGTACACGTTACTCCCACGTAACACCTCTCCTGCGCGAGCTGCACTGGCTACCTGTGGCCTTTCGGGTGCGTTTCAAGGTATTGATCACCATCTTTAAAGCGCTCCATGGCAGTGGGCCTAGTTACCTGCAGGATCGCATCCTACCACACACGTCCCTGCGGCCTATCCGCTCACACAGAGAGGGGCTCCTCCTGGTGCCGTCTGCTGGTCAATGCCAGCGGGCGACACCTAGGAGTAGGTCCTTCTCTGTGATGGGCCCAACCCTCTGGAATGACCTCCCCCCTGACATTCGAACTACCACCGACCTCCGTTCCTTCCGGCAAAAGTTAAAGACTCACCTATTTCAATCAGCTGGCCTGGCACTTTTTTAGTTTTACCTCCCGGGGATTTATTCATTTTAATTGGGTTTGGGGTTTTAAAAGTTTTTATTATACTATATATTATATTTAATATTTATTATTCCATGTACAGTCTGCAACCTCCTCCACCTACCTACTTATTTAATTATTTAACTGTTTTGCATGTATTTTATAACGTATTTTAGTGACTGTACACCGCCCCGAGTCCCTTTCGGGAGAGGGGGCGGTCTATAAATATGAATAATAATAAATAAATAAAATAAATAAATAAATAAATAATAAATAAATAAATAATTTATCTGTGAACCATCTTCTTTGGGACTCAAATCCAGCTGCCATTCATGCAGTAGTCAAATTTTGTGTTGTTGCAATGATAATAAGGCAAAACCAATTAAAGAAGTAAAAGCTTACTTTATTTTAAAGGTAAGCAACCAGCTTTCTAACATCCAGCTCGGAGGCAATTTAATGTTTTCCCTGGAGGCTACTGAGTCTCAATCCAGCATCCCCTCTTTATCTCCATACTCCAGAAAACTCCATTAACCTCTCAATTGATCTGAAGTTCCACTCTGCTCTTCAGACCTGGGCTGTTCTCCATCTTCCTAGAGCCTTTGGGGTCTTCATCCAAAATCCCTTCCTAAATTTCATTCTCCTCTCTTTTTCCAAGCTCCATTTCTCAATGGTTGCTCTCTCAGTTCCTGTCAGTCTCTCCCACACAACCCCTGAGAAGGCATTTTAAACAGAAAAGATGGAGCTGAGGAAACTCCTTTTGGTTTTGATCAGGCAAATCTCTCTCCTTGCCCGCCTCCCTTCTTGAGATTAAGCTCCCATACATCAAATGTTTAATCTTGAATCAACAAGGAGCACCTAGGAATCCCCTCTTTGGGCATGTGTTATCAGCCATGTTTTACTCCAAACACAAAAAGTTAATTCCATGAATATTTGTATATTGGATTTTGGTGATTTCACAATTTCTCTGGGTGGAGTGCTTTCTGTCAGAGGTGATGATATCATCCCACCCCACCTTGCTTTTTCTCTTAGTAGTAGTTGTTAATGTGTGCTTTTAGTGATGAGAATGTATTTGTAACAATATTTTGGAGGGTATTTGGTTCATCGGGCTGGATCTATGTTGGTAGGGAAGAAATATACCACGTTCATGGCATAAGAGGTAAAGGATCTGTGAGGGATCCTGGAATGGGACCTCAATCAAGCACTAGGATAGCTTAGCATCTACTGTAGGTTGATTCTTTGTCTGTGTTTTCCTTTGTCTATCTCCTCTCATATTTAGGCTGTTAAGACAAAACAAAGCTCTGTCATCCTGAACTTAGAAATCCAATAAGCACAACAGTTGGAGTGGAAAGAGTTTGAAGGAGCTATTGCAAAGGAATAATGCAGTTTACATGAAATACAAGCAGAACGATTCCTTCCTATCCTGGAAACAAGATGCTGAACTCATAGACTCATAGGGCTGGAAGAGAACATAGAGGACTTCTAGCCCAAACCCTGCCCAGTGCAGGAGTCCTTAGTCCATCCCAGGCAAATGTCTATCCAGTCTCTTCTTGAAGACCTCCAATGACAGGGCAGCCACAGCTTCCAAAGGTAAGCAATACCACTAATTAATTCTTCTCACTGTCAAGAAATTTCTCATTAATTCTAAGTTGGATCTGCAACCCCTAATATCTTTACTTGCCTTAGAGTGCTTTGCAGGAGGCGTCCATCCCATCTTCCCCCCTGCCTGCTGGCCCACGGAGACCTACAGTGCTGATCCAGCCCTCAAAGAAATCCAGTTTGACACCCCTGCACTAGTGCAATATAGAACAGTTCTATCACTTTTCATCATTATGATGCTATCCCTCTGTTGGTGCAGCCAAGAACTGCATTGGCTTTTTTGGCAGCTGCAGCACACTGCTGGCTCATACTTAAGTGGATGTCCACTAGGACATTTAGATCACCCTCACAGTTACCATTGTTGAGTCAGTTACTGCTTATTCTATAACTCTGCCTTTGCTTTTTCCTGTCTAAGTGCAGGACCTTACTTTTCTCACCATTGAATCGTATCTCAATGGAACCTTGTTCTAATCCAGAAAAACTCAATGCGCTGAAGCTAAATCAATCCAGAAGGAGACCAGTGAATTAATGTCACCACTCAGTTAAAATCCCTTTCCCCTCCTTTTCCAAGAGAAATGAACCTGAATTCCTCAATGAATGAGATGGATATTCCTGGTCTTGTTACTATCCTGTGGCTGTGATGATATTATGTGTTGGAGGTAATATTCAGTGTAGAGCCATAGCCGGGAGATTGTTTTGTCAGTGCTGATGTGTAAATGTGTATCTATACTTATTATGTGCGTTGAATTTATACAGAAAGCCATTATGGATATTCGCCTTTGTGGTCATATACTCCCTATTGCTAGTTTTCTCTTCACAGCAGAACAAAGATTGAGACGATTTTAAAATACTACTTTAAACCTGTAAAAAACAATTGAAAGAAGAAATAAATAAAATATGCCTCATTAGAAAATAAGTACTATCTTGCCCCTTATCCCTCCAAAATTCATTTTCCCTGCTGAGATCATGTATGGGAAACCACTTAAATGTGCTACATTATTTACAAGTTCTCTTATTATTCAGTTAATGTTACCCGTTTATACTTTTTTTTCCTTTTGAGACAGCTGTAATTTGAGTACCACATTAATCCACTCTGAATCTATGGCTCCATTTGTTAGTGTGCTAATATGCCCACTCAACCTCCCTCTTGCACATCTGTTGAATTCCTAGATAATATAAAAAGCCTGGAAATGTCACCCACAAAAGCAAATCAAAGTAATGTGGGATTTTATGTTGCTGTTAGGTGGAAAAGGGTGAAAATCCAAAAACAATGGCTTCATCTCTGAAATCAATTGTACTTAATATTTTGCAAAATTTCATAATGATTAGATGTAGTTCTTCTAATTGCTTGTTTGTCTCTTTGCATTATATCCTACATTTCCTCCAGGAGCTCAAATTCTCTCCTCTAATTTTTGCCTGTAAAACCTATGAAGTTTATTCAATTGAGAGAGAAGGACAAGCCCCAAATCATCTGATGTTGGAAAGCAACCAGTTGGGAGAAGCACTCAAGCAGGGAATTACCATAATCTGGAGTCATTATGTAAATACAAGAGGGCAAGATCTGACCCTCCTCCCCCCCCCCGCCATGCCTTTAAATTTTATCTAGTCTTTATCTAGTTATTATTGGAAGGCAGTGGCAGTCCCCAAACTTTATGGCTCGGCAGCCCAGCAGGGGGGGAGGGTTGAGAGGGGAACCGGGCTGTGCAAGTGGTGCATTCATGCACAGCTCAACTTGTATAAGCAGCAGACCAGCATGTACATGCACCTGCGCAGTTTGACCCGCCCACCACTCACATAAGTTGAGCTGCACGTATGCATGCTGGCTCACCGCTCATATAAGTTGAGTTGTGCATGTGCGTGCATGCCAACCCACCACTCACGCAGCCCAGTTCCTATAGGTCACAGCCTGGGAGTGGATCACAGCCTGGGAGTTGAAGATTCCCATTGTAAGGGACTGCAGCTGTACATCCCAGTCATATAAAGCTCAAATTGTCTGATCATTGATAGCTAGAATGATTTATTTATTTACTTTTACAATGGTCTGTATATTGCCCACTTCCAAAACTTTGTTAAAGAAGCTGTGAATTTGCATCCCTGAACTTCTGTGTCAGAAGTCATGATGTCCCCAATCCAATTTTCTTTGCTTCAAAATGGACATCGATCCATAGAAATGTGTCTCCAAAAGCAAGCTGTAGCCAATCTTGAGAGCACCAATGGTTGAAGGAGGTATTACTTTTAGTTTCCCAGAGATTCAAGAGTGAACAGAGTCTGAGTAGAACTGAAGCAACGTGACTGCAACAAATGCCAATGAGTGATATAAAATCTCTCTTGGGGATGAACCAAAGGGAAATCTTTCAGGGGAATGAAATGTGCCTGGGGTCCTGGCAGCGAAGGCTAGGCAAACAGGGTGCTTGAAGCAATGGAGATGAAAAGCAGGGAAACCTCCTGATTTAAGTGGTTAGTATTGCTCCTTGAAGGTGACTCTGAAAAGGAGCCAAGATATACGTTGGTGTCTACAACATAATGTGTGTCCTCTTATAATTTACAATACCCTGTCAGAATACAGGGCTGGATAGCATACTCACATCTTCCCCACAACAAAAGTCCCCTGCCTATACTGAAGCAGCATATCAGAAAGGGAGATTACAGTTGGTCTCCTTATAAGTAGAAACGTGTTTTGGGCAGCTAGGTATGCATTTCTCCATCCTCTTCGGCATTGGTAGGTACTTCAGATCTGAACACTAGTCTGAGCCTACAAGAGAATTGAATTTCTTCTTATGCATATGCACATATATGCATATTTTTATCATAGAAGAGAAAAAGCAAATGTCATCACTTATTAAAAGATGTGCAGGAAGATGGAATGGGGACAACAGCTTATTGTGCTGGTGAAGGTTATGGCATGCAGGAAGCAGTAGGCTAAGATTAGTGGAAATGGCAATTGGAATAGCATGAGCAGCAAGGATAAGTCACTGTTTACCTATTCTGAATCTGTAAACAAGTGCATGTAAGTAATAAATATGCATCAGGCTTGCCGAAAATTTAACTTTATTTAGCTTTATTGATTGATTGATTGATTGATTGATTGATTGATTGATTGATTGATAGTATTTAACTTTGTGCCATGTAGAGGCTGTGGCAGCTTCAGTTCACTTAGACATTAATTGAAATGTACAATCTGACCAGATATCTCTAAACTTTGGCTTGCAGTTGTCAAGCCTGAGACAAATGCAGACAGTCAAGAGTTCAAGAACTTCCCAAGTGCTGATGATTGTTTAAGCTACAGAATCCACTGTTAGGCGGCAGTGAATGCAGAATTAGTTTTTGAGGTTCTGTTTTAATTGCTTTGTGATTTGCAATTCATTGTGAATGACAACTTCATTAAAATGTTTCCAGACACTGAGATAACTAAGGGAATCTACCTGTGGATTCACTAATGCCAGTTTCGGTGCCTTGGAAAAGTGACCACAGAAACCATCCAAAAACCTTTATCAAAAGTTCTATGTGTTCAAAAAAAATATTTTCACTGATAAGAATTGCCATTTATTTCCACTTGTCACATGTTATCATGTTTCAATTAGGACACTACTGGTGCTGAAGTCATGGGTCAAAACATGTAGTGATTTTAATGAACTATTTGCTATAATAATTAACAAACACAGTGGAGTTGTGAAATTCTTCTGGAGTCAAGAAGAAACAAAATAGTGGGAAATTTTTATTGCATTGATTATGCATGATATTTAGTGTATCAAGCAACAAAACATGAAGCAAGATTTTTATTTGTTTTCTTTGTATCCATATGATTTTCTGGTAAATTTTTATAATTATTATGAAAAAAAGTTCCCCAGAAAGAGCTTATCCAGGAAGAAATATTGTTTTGTAATGAATCAATAATAAAAAAATCTCAAACATACTGCAACACATTGTTTAACAGCTCACTGTTGTGAAGATAATGAGTATTTTGCATAAAAACAGCACAATAGGGGGAACAAATAAGTCATCTTATACCCCAGGGATTATAAATTAGTAAAATTGTATCCAGAAATTGGTAAACCAATTTCTGCATACCTCAATATAAGTATTTCAATAGGCTGGTTTAGTATGAGAAACCTATGATTCAGAAATTGTATCTTGCTGTGATGAACCTATATATGGAGCTATCTATCCTATTTGATAACAACGATAATGCATTGCCTCTTGTTATTCTCAAAGAAAGCTTTACTATGTCAAACCAAGAATTGTTTATAGATTTTGCTGCAGCAGGTCAAGAATGTATATTTTGAGGTGCATGTGAAAATATCAAATACTTAGCTGTAGTAAAGAAAATTTCCCAGAATGCACAGCTTCTATAAAGCAAAAAAAAAATCCTATTCAGTAGCTCTATAGTGAAGGCAAAAAATATTTACTTATTTATTATGATCCTATAGTGCAGCGATGGCGAACCTTTTTTGACTCATGTGTCATAAGTGGGGGGAGCGCAGGGGGGGTCGTGTGCGGGTGTGCCACACCCATAATGCAATGCTCCCCTGTGTGAATGCACCCACTACAGGCGTGACCTCCCCCCCCCCATTTTTTGCATGTTTTTTTCGCCCTCCCCAGGCTCCAGAGGCTTTATAGCCCTCCAGAGGCTTCAGGGACCTTCAGGATGCTTCCCTGAAGCCTCCGGAGCTGTCAAAACGACCCTCTGAGCAAACCGGAAGTTACTTCCGGTTTGCTCGGAAGGTCGTTTTGAGCGCTCCGAAGGCTTCAGGGACCTTCAGGACGCTTCCCTGAAGCCTCCGGAGCAGTCAAAATGAACCTCCGAGCAAACTGGAAGTCACTTCTGGTTTGCTCGGAAGGTCGTTTTGAGCACTCCGAAGGCTTCAGGGACTGTTCCCGAACTTCTGGTTTGCCCATAGGGCTGGTTTTTTGCGCTCCGGAGGCTTCAGAGAAGCTCATAAAGCCTCCGGAGGCCCTCCGGGGGAGGGGGGCGAGACAGGCTCTTTTCACCCTCCCCAGGCTCCTATAAAGCCTCTGGAGCCTGGAGAGGGCAAAAAATGGCTTTAAAAAGGGTGAACTCAGCTGGCCAGAGCCTCGCGGGTCCTGACAAATGGCTCCGCGTGCCACCTGTGGCACGCTTGCCATAGATTCGCCATCACTGCCATAGGGAGATCAAATCTCAGCCACTCATTAGTTTACACTCTTATTAAACAACCTTCCAATATATTAGAATAAAACTGCCAAAATTATAGTATTTTCATGGAACTCATCAGCACCAAAGTGAATGACTGCTCACATACCTTGAACAATTAGGAATTGATCTGTTTTGGCACAAGCTATCCAAACTCCATAATCCAGCTATTAAACAAATAGTTTTCAGCACTTTCTCATTTTGAAAAAATATGTTACTCATCTCACATACTAATGTTTTCTGTGTAGATATTTCTAGCATGGTTGGGAAAATACAATCAAGGTTAGGTCTTCCTTAGGGAAGCTTTCAGAAAGAGATCTGTCCAGGCAAAATATGCAGGATATACAGGCATTATAACCATTATCTCTGCAATGATGGCGTTCAGAATATGTGTATTCAAAAATACCTTTGTACTGAATGGCCATCAAGCACTAATCTAATGCACAAAGCAAAATTCTTCAGGCAAAGAAAGGATTCAGAGTTATGATAGACTGGTCAATGATAAGTTCTGCTTCAGCTCAATTAGCTTGAGTTCATTATTTGATTATGTTGCTTGATTTAGCCTCTGTGGAAGATAGTTAGATCCCAGTTATTATTTCTTGGTTTGGGGAAAAACTGATCCCACATTGTCAAACTTTGCTTCAGTTTTTATATTTGTTTTAATGGAATGTATCTTTTAGGGCTTGAGAAAGAACATTTGCTGAAGAAGATGGTAAGAGCCGTGACCTGTTTCTGATCCTGGGCAGGTTTATAGCAATCTAAATGGGAAAATAAGAATACAGTTCTTAGAAGCTACCTCTCTCCTTTGAGGCTTGGAAGACTACATCCTTATCAACAAGAAATAATATTTTAGAAAATGAGCTGCATTTCTGGCGGAGGTACAGTGAAATTAACACTTCAGTTAAATATACTGTATTGTTTCAGTTTAGAAAGAAGCAGTCATGTATTAACAAAATCTTGAGATCCAATATTCTCCAATGCTTATATTACAGATTACAGATTAAGAGAGTTGGCAGGGGCCTTATAGGTCATCTAGTCCAACCCCCCACTCAAGCAGGACACCCTACACCATTTCTGACAAATGGCAGTCCAATCTCTTCTTGAAAGTCTCAAGTGATGGAGCTCCCACAACTTCTGAAGGCAAGCTGTTCCATTGGTTGATTGTTCTCACTGTCAGAAAGTTCTTCCTTATTTCCAGATTGAATCTCTCCTTGTTCAGTTTCCATCTATCATTCCTTGTTCAGGTGCTTTGGAAAATAGCTTGACTCCCTCCTCTCTGTGGCAGCCCCTCAAATATTGAAACACTGCTGTCATGTCTCCCCTGGTCCTTCTCTTCACTAGACTAGCCATGCCCAGTTCCTGTAACCGTTCTTCATATGTTTTAGTTGCCAGTCCCCTAATCATCCTGGTTGCTCTTCTCTGGACTTTTTCTAGAGTCTCAACATCTTTTTTATAGTGTGGTGATCAAAACTGGATGCAGTACTCTAGGTGTGGTCTTATTAGGGCTTTATAGAGTGGTATTAGTACCTCACTTGATCTTGATTGTATCCCTCTGTTAATGCAATTTAGGATTGCATTGGCTTTTTTGGCTGCTGCTGCACATAGCCAGCTCATATTTAGCTGGTTGTCCACTAAGACTCCAAAAGCCCTCTCATAGTCACTGCTCTTAAGCCTGGTTTCACCCAGTTTATATGTACTTTTGGTTTTTCTTACCTAAGAGTAGGACTTTACTTTTCTCTACATTGAATTTCATTTTATTAGATAGGGCCCAGTGTTCACGTCTGTCAAGATCCATCTGGATCTTGAGCATATCTTCTAGGGTGTTAGCTATTCCCGTCAGCTTAGTATCATCTGCAAATTTGGTAAATTCCCCTTGTATTTTCTCATCTAAGTCATTTATGAATTCTATTTCTATCACATAGGAATTGACTTCTGGGCAAAGAAAATGGAATTACAATCAAAAGATTTATTGTTCAGGATTAGAAATACAAATACATTACTCCAACTATTCAGTGGAATGCAGAATTGATTGATATAGATCAGCCAAGGAAGACAGCAAAGAATCATGGTTTCAATTTATTGATAAATGTATGTCTGTAAACATATGTGCTATATGTTTTTGTTTCCAGCTTTTTCCATTTCTTTTATGATTTTACGTTTTTGTTTTTATTTTCTATTTACTGGTAGTTCATTAAAAACATTTTAAGGAGAATTACAGTTAGTGTGATAGCTTAAAAGAGGCATTAGAAGACACTTATTTTTCCAGTGACAAATATGAAACTATGTGGAAGCCCAAAGAAAACTATTTGTTACAGACTTGTGTTCCTCCCATGCCAAATATGGTACTGCAAGTACTGTAATCCCCAGTAGTGAAACTGATCCCTTGGACAGATCCAGGGGATTCAAAAAAGTTGTTCTATCACTGTTCAGATGAAGTCATCTTAATGATGAATTGAGGCAATTTGAGTGTCTAAATCAGATCCAAAGCCCTATTAAAATAGATCTAAACTGTATTCCATGAATGTTTAGATTTGATTGGCTGCCTAGGAAAAAAACCCACATTAAACCCAGTTTTTAATTATTAAAATGTCCAATCAAAATATGGACAAAAGCAGACAGTAACCTTAAAATGATTTCCTGCAGTCTATGAACATGCCATCATAACCTACCCTGTCTTCGTTGTCAATGCTTATTCTGCCTAGATTCACAAAGCTAGGAAGTGTGCTGTTCTTCCTGTTTTAATGTTAAGAAAAGTGAATGCTTTGGTTCTCCTCCCACTGACTACCTGTTAGCGGGAAAAGCAACCACCAATCTATCTTTTTAACAAGGAGGAAGGGCAATATGTAGGGAACAGTGTAGAACAGGGGTTTTAGTCATCTGTCAAAAGAGTCCAAGTAACAGATCTCATGCTCGTTATTTGAAAGAGACTAACCATATCCAAACATAGCTGAGCTGGCAGGTGACACCTGCAAGTGGGGAGGACTATTAGGAGGGAGCAAAGGATAACCACTCTCCTCAGCTAGAATTGCAAGGGCATGGCAGTTCTGGTAGCAACTGGGCACAGCTGGTGGGACCTAGAAGTAGCCTGTGGAGTAGATGAATAGGATTATCCAGGGAGGTGCTTCTGCAAAAGACAATAAGCAGCCTCAGAGGGGAGGGGCATGTCCACAAGATAAAATGAGCAACCAAGAAGAGCTGGGCCCCAAATAATTAGTCACATTGTCAGTACACCATACTAGTTTGTTCCATAGCAAAAACTGTGTCCACAGAAGAGGGGAAAAGCTATGTTCAAATTGGAACAGCTAAAGGTGCTTCAGCTATGGGTTTGGGATGCCTTGAAGCCAATGCTAAGAAGGCATGACATGAAGAAATAGTTACTAGAACCAGTTCATGCTATAATTGGAGGAACATAAGGATGGGGGATGTGTGTGTGTCTATGTTACAAATGTTCTCACTTGGATTTACCTGGAGTGTGAGTTCACAGATTTGGCAAATATATACATTCTCTTGTAAAAAGACTGAAATGGAGGAATTAATACCCCAATCTGTTTTGTGTGAGAAAAAGAAAGGATGAACAAATGAAAGAAAAAAAATAGTAAACAAGAGCTTGGGTTAGAATAACCACTGCTAAGGTTTCAATTTTCCTACAGATTTCGGGAAGCCATTGCCGTGCTGTTCCTTTTACTAGCTCTGCTAACGCAATATTCAAATCTGAACATTAACAGCATGTTGGGGGAATGATGGTACTTAGGAAGATAATGAAACATGGGACTATGAAGGAACCCTTCAGCGAAACATTTTTAGATGTGCCTAAAAGCTCTTTTCATTAATCTGTTATAATGAGGCTTATTTGTGGAGGTTAACAACAGTGCTGCATGTTAATTAACTACATTCTCTCTCTCTTGCAGTAATCATAAAAACCTAGCATAGCTGGCAGATGCTCCCTTCCTATAAGTTTCTTTAAATGCAAAGGTCAATCTATTCCAGTACCCAGCTATCAGAGTCATTTCAATAAATTTTTTTTATTTTTTTTGCTCAAGGCAGAAACAAGGACTTTAGTTCCTCATTCTCAACATTTTAAGGCCACCAGGGTTGAAAATGCTTTGGAGGGCTTGGGAAGTTGAAATGATAACAAGAATGGAAGTGCCATGAGATAAAACTCTTCACAAACCCACACTAAGATCCTTTTCATTTAAAAGGATGAAAAGGTCGTGTGCAGGAGGGAAGGGGGGCACCTGTGATGGTTTTATCATGCAAATGATTAGGGGGGGAGGGAGGGAGGGAGGGAGGGAGGGAGGGAGGGAGGGAGGGAGGGAGGGAGAGAGAGAGAGAGAGAGAGAGAGAGAGAGAGAGAGAGAGAGAGAGAGAGAGAGAGAGAGAGAGAGAGAGAGAGAGAGAGAGAGAGAGAAACTATTCAGATAATGATGTTATGAGTCTCAGGTTGTCATCTATATAAAAGCCTTACTATTTAGAGATGTTTTGCCTGGTGTTTGAGGGATTTTGCAGCTAAAGGGGGGGAAAGAAACCTGCAAAGTGCTGTCTGCTTTTGGGTTTTTATTACAAATCAATGTCCAAAACATCTCTGGTATTTATATTCTTGCTTGTTCCATAGAGATTGCAAATCCAACCACAGAAAGGAATGACAACGAATGTTAAGGCAAAGCAGAGGGCTGAGCAAAGGCTAGGAAGTAAAATATATAGATCATTTTCATTTCCTCTGTATTTTTAAAACTGATTAGCAATGGTTGTATAGATTGCACACACAACAGACCATGAAATTAAGTTATAGACCTGCATGCATCACCACATAAAGAATATTATATGTGATTAGGGGTGTACCTGGAATCTATCCATGATTTATTATATTGGATTATATTGGATGGGGGCATGGGCACTTTGTTGCTTCCTTCACCACACTACTGACTACTTACATACACTGTGATTTGCAATGTTGTAACCAAAACCCTGGCCCTTATATACTGACATGCAGCACCATGACATGATGTACAAAAGGAATGTAGCTTGTTTTGTGATGTCACCCATTTCATCATTGTAATACCATTGTAGTTAGAAAGAGATTCTTATATCCACAGGTGCTTAATCCATTTAAAGCAAACAGGAACATCTTCAGTGCAACTCATGAAATGAAACTGGAGGGTTATATTAGTTTTGGCCCATTTTAATCTTTGTCATGTGTGCCACATGCACTGAAAAGGAATCGCTCGCTGGTGTCCAGCATTTTGACTTGGATAATTGCACCCATGTACACTCCTGAAGCAAGTCATGTGTCAAATCCAGTGCAGGTGATGAAAAGTAACTTTACAACCAGTCCTTGCATTTATGACTTTGCAGGTCCATAAAGCAAAGGAAAGCTGAAGTCAGATTGTGACAAATCATAATAAAACTGACATCGCAGTTTCTCTTTGTGCCTGCTTCACTTAATGACTGAGTTGCCAGCCTCTGTTGTGGTTGCTAAACAAGCACTATCTGTACCTTCCAAAGGAAGTATCTTTCTAAGTTCCTGATTTGGAAGCAGTTGGGTTTGCTTGCTTGCTTGCTTGCTTGCTTGCTTGCTTGCTTGCTTGCTTGCTTGCTTGCTTGCTTGCTTGCTTCCTTCCTTCCTTCCTTCCTTCCTTCCTTCCTTCCTTCCTTCCTTCCTTCCTTCTTCTCTAGCTGAAATCTAGCTGACATATAAACTGGGGGTGAAATAAAGGCAACATAAAAACACAGTGAAAAAGGCATATTTGGGCAAGATGCTTGGATGTAAATGGATGTGGCTGGGTGCTTCTTTTGAATGTAATGAATACTGTTTTTAGACAGCTTATTGTTTCTGTCCTTAGATTAAGGAAAAAATAGTAAACTATGTGAGGCACCAGGCTAGAAACCAGAAGGCTGAGTCCTGCCTTAGGCATGAAGCCATCTGGGTGATCTAGGACCAGTTGCTCTCTCTCAGTATTTGGAAGGAAGCAAGGCAAACCACCTGAAAAACTTATAACCAAGAATTAATTATTTATTAACATGATGACTGATCATAATGTGTGAAAACAGTTCACATACATGTTTTCTTTTTCCTGCTGCTTCTGAGCTCCGGTAGTGCTAGTTGTGTTTGAAATTTTCAAGGATGACAGCATTCTTGTTTGGAGCTGAGCTACGCTCTTCTGCCCCACCTGGCAATGCCTATTGGGATGGGCATGGGGGTGCTGATCCTGCCAGCTGCTGGATTAAAGCCTCATCCCATTAGGAAGAACTACTCTGTCTAGTCTCAAGTACTTTTGTATCAAGAAAAGAAGCTGAAGCCACCCTTAATCCTAGAAGGCTACAGCAGATATACACACTTTGTAGATATACATACACACACGCATATATAATTCAACTGAAGTAAATACATTCATATCTATTACATCTTCTTCCTAAACATACTCTGAAACTAGTGATTTAAATAATCTGAAAGTAAAAAAAATGACAGAGTAACCTCAACAAAATCTTTCTAATGCAGTAGCCTTCAACCTTTCCAGCTTGGCAGCCCAGCCCAGTGGGGTGGGGGTGGGGTGAATTGCAAGTGCACATGCACAGCTCCATTTGTGCAAGCAGTGCACAAGCGCACCTTCCACTCGTGCAAATGGAGCTTTAGGTGTGAGTGGAAGGCAATTGTGCTTGCGCAAAAAGCTCCATTTGCATGAATGGAGCTTCGTGCACAAGTGCCCTCATCTCAAGTATTTACCCATTTCTCCCATGGTCCAGTTTCAAACAGGCCAGGGCCCAGTAGTGTGCCATTGGGGTTTGGGACCCCAGCTTTAAAGCATGTATGATGAAATGTAATTCTTCCTCCTCCTTCTTATTTAAAGAGACTGCGGCAACTCAAAGATACAGGTCACATTCTGGCCGCTATTATTGTTACAAAAAGCAAAATTCCATTACTTGATCAAATTGGTCATTTTCAGTTTTTTCTCCAAAAGGTACCATCACTCCGCTTCTTTTTTTAAAAAAATATAACACTTAAGCAAGTAATATGTTTTTCATTTTACTGATTCAAACTGCTTGCAAAGGTAACTAAGATTTCATTCATTTTCACAAATCAAGCCAATAATGGCTCTAGGCTCATCCATATAAGTCACTTACTGGGGTGCAAGCATGCCCCATTGGCCGTCAAGGACTCACAAGGGAGTCTCCACCTCAGCCTCCAAGTAGCATTTTCCATTCTATGCTGGCACCAGATCTCCTTTGCAGACAGCCCACAGTGCCATGGAAGAGCAGCCTTGGGAGGCAATAATCTGCTCAGCTGCAGTTGGCCCAGCAGGTACCTGCTATGGGGCTGCTCCCTTCCCTCCAGCTGCTGTGCTCTCTGCTTCCATGGTCCTTTGGTGCTGCAACTTATAGAGAGATTAGGTACCTCTCTTGTGGAATTGTTTTTTTTTCTTCCCTTAGCTTCAGAGGTGGAACACTGACCACATGCAAGCTTGCCAGGAGGTGGACTTTCCCGTGGCGCATGGAATTTGAGAATTATTAATTCAAGGATTTATTGGATTCAGAGGCTCGGTCCCAGTGGAGGGTTTCAATTTTTTTAGAACCTCTTCTTTAGGTGTGGCCTGCTTTGTGGGAGGGGCTTGCTGGTCATGTGACTGGGTGGGTGTGGCTTGCCAGCCATGTGACTGGGTGAGCATGGCAACTTGTAAAATGTGGTGAAACTCACTTAACAACGTTCGTGCTTAGCAACCAAAATGTTGGCTCAGAAACTTTGGCATTTGAAACATGCAAGTCTTAAAGCTGTCAAGTTACAAGACCCTTGCATCCCTAACCCCCAGGGGTGTTCAAACTTGACAGCTTTAAGACTTGTGGACTTCAACTCCCAGAATTCCTCCTCTCACTCTTCATCTTGATGATGTGCGGATGGGCGGGGGGAGGGAGCTGGAACCGGTTCTAAACGGCATTGTAGATTTGTGGAACCTCTTCTATAGAAGTGGTTAGAACTGGCAGGAACCCACCCCTGCTATGGGCCCTGAGGGATTGGGTGTATGCATGAATCTATATGTGCATGCCTGTATACTAGTGTGTGGGTGGGAGTGTTGTATGCATCTGCATGTGGATATTTAGGGAAAGAAAAGATCTGCAGTGAAGAGGCATTCTGAAACATGCTTGCCTTTTTCGTTGCCAACTGATTAACATGAGGCAGATCATTCCTGTGCTGCTTTCCTCAAGATTTGACTGCTTCATCAATAGAGATAGAGCAAATCCATTCAGGCTGCTACAGATTTGCTGACTGTGGTCAATAGATGATGGTTCTCTGTTACACACCTAAGAAAGAGGCAGCATCAGCGACATCAAAGCCACAATTTAGGATGGATGGAGGAGATAATCCATGCAATGTTTGTGACACTGAGCCAGTTTTTTTCTTTAATTTCAATGTCACCACCACCTCTAATTTATTTCCCAGGCTAATAGATCAGCAGACTTGCCTAGGGTTGTTGTTGTTGTTTTCACACAAGGAAAACCTGAGAGTTTTAGCCAAGCCACTCTTGCATCCTTTCTTTCCCTTCAATGAAAAGAGACTACTTTAAAATAAAATCTATTAAATTAATTAAGTAGACTCCTCCATCTCTGACATATAACAATAATTAAAACCAGTATTTTGGGGCAAATGAGCAGATACCCCACTGGAGATTGCAGGGTGGCTAGCCAAAGGTGTGGGGGGTGAAGCCAGTCAGGGGGCCCAGCAGGAAACTGAAGACAAGCAATGGGTGGCTTCAGGGCCGCTGCTTTCAAAAATAAAGGCTTTTTGACATAAGGAATTGACCTATCAAACTTCTAGAAGACCGAGAGATCTATTTCTGCATGGTGTAAATAAAGAATATTGAACACACACACCTCCAACCAGAAAATATCCCATATGGCTGCAGGTGATGGAACAGGGATCACTTGGTGTCTTTTGTATACTTTTATAGAAGCAACTGGCAGTAGATGATGTGCTTTCTTGTATACGAACCATTGTCAAGCTTGTCCTGACTTGGTCATCTAATAATGAAAGACCCTCGACTCCATTCATGGTGAAAGGTATATGTTTATTGATGCCAAGGGGCTGCAGTATAGCAAGGCTAGATCTGAGGATTTCAGTCCAAAGTATCCCTAAGTTATCCCGCCCTTTTCCCAAGACCGCCCCGCTGGTCTGTTCTCAAGTGTCCAATAAAGTTAGGAGTAGGTGTTTTGTTTACAGTTCCAATGTTTGGTGCTTCTCTGATGGGTGGCTACATTCTATGTTCCCAGGCCAGGTGGTTTTTGGGCGATCTCCTGATGTCTCAAATAGGCATGTAGGCTGGTTCCTGCTTCCTATCATTCCCTTTTCCTGGCAGCTTCCCCCCACCCCCTGGTAATTCATGTCAGGCTGTCATCAAAGTAAAACCAGGACTGAAGATGGCAGTTCTGACAACCATCTACATAAGCTCACTTGAGTAGGTGTTCAGGTCTTTGTCCAAGGAAATATTGTCCAACTTGTTCTTTGGTTGACCAGAACTCTGTAGACTCTTAATAAGGGTGTTGGAGACTTCACTTCCAGATCTAAACTTTATCACTTAGATGACTGAGAAAGGAGAATGTCTGCTAGACATTTTTCTCCAACTATACCAACATATGGATGCTCATATCATGGACATGAGGACGTTCCCAAAAGATTCCAGAATTCCCCAAATATCCAAAAGTTACTATGCTTTCAACTGCACCAACTTTGTTTGGTGGCTAGTTGCCAATTATGCCTCAGCACATAGAGTTATGGTCTGTGGTTCTCCAGGAAAGAGATCAAAACATATACTGTATGAAGCACCCTGTCAAAACTACGTCATCTCCCTACATTGTTTTTGAAGTGCATGCTGAAACTTTTAAGGTATATCCTTTATTATATTATAAACTGAAATAATGAAACAAAATGCACTATTCAGCCAAATATAAGTATATTTATGAGCCATATTGATTTCAAAAGAAAGATATTATTAACACTCATTGAACTTGGCTTCACTGTGCTTGACAGAAGAGATAGTTTCCCCCTTTGCTTCACGTGGCTATTGTTTCCCCAACTGTCAGCAGAATAAATTTTTCTCTCATAAATGCAGCAGGAAAGGAAAAGGTTAAATTTCTTCTTCTATGAATAATCAGAGCTTCTGTTCAAGAAATGTGCTTATTCAAAAAAACATCCTGCATGATGGAAGCAGAGGCATATTTAACCATTTAAAATCAGTCCTCAATTAATTGTGAAAACTTACCAAGACTTTGATTTGTCACAGTGGAATGTATAAAAGGGTTCTTAATAAAATGCAAATGAGGATCCAAATGTGTCTTGAAGTCTAAAAGCAACGGTGATATATGCGAATTATTTTAGCACTTTTTTCCGTATTCCTTGTTTCTGAGTACCATTGCTATCATAGCCAAAACTACACACACAGACACATATACCTTGCTTCCATGCAATGAGAGAGCACTTTTGGGAGATGGGCAAGACTTGCAGAAATGGAAAGGGGAGGAGAAAATCCCCCAAACAGCCCAAGGAAGACCGAGCATGCTTAGGGAGATAAAAGCAGCTTCAGGCGATTGATTGATCGGTGCTGAAAAAGGAAAGGATAAATTCAGAAACAAGAAAACGGAATGGAATATTCTGACTGGCTGGAACAGTGAATAGGAAAAGTTTGTACTGCAGCTTTAAGCTGGTGATCCCACTTCCATAACACAATTTCTCCCTTTCTTGTTCTTAAAAAGGATAATCTTAGTTATTATACTCTGACATACTTTCCAGACAAGATGGTTTGAACCTCAAAGTTCAACCAGCTGTGGATCTTCTATTATTTTTGATGAATCTGCCATGGTAATAAAAGGATCCAGCACTCCTATACACCCTCCTTATCTCACAAATATCTTTCCTGATCCATGCCCCTCCCACATACCTTCCCAGATCCATAGGGCACCTCTTAGACACCCCAACAAACCTTTTGCAACCCGTGCCACCTCCCTCCTGCATGCCATCCCTCACCTGCTGGAGGGTGCACTCTTGTGCACTCCTAAGCACCCGTAGCACACTTCCCAACTCATGCCACCCCTCCACATGCTATACTCAACCAGTGCGCTACCACACATACACCCCTGAGACCCTCATGTATTCTTCTTGAGAGGAAGGAAGGAAGGAAGGAAGGAAGGAAGGAAGGAAGGAAGGAAGGAAGGAAGGAAGGAAGGAAGGAAGGAAGGAAGGAAGATAGATTTCTGATGCTCCCTGCCAGATTTCCACAAGGAAACTCAAAGGCAGGAAGTCAGAAGTTCCTCACACTCCCACTGTTTTTTTGCCTACCTGTGGTCATTCTGTTTAGGCAAGGAAATATCTCTGAAATGATGACCCAAAGGGGGTACAGGTTGTCTAGTTTATTTATAAACGAACAATTTAAGAAGAGGTAAATGCACTATATTGGCAAAAGTATTTGCTCACCCATCTACATAATCAGACTCAGTTGTGAGCGAATACTTTTGGCAATAACACCTCTTCCAGAGTGGTGTACCTTAAAAATAAGAACTCTCCCTTTTTCCTACCTTTGTCCTAAGTACCTTTAGGCAGTTCTGCAGCCTGACATTTACATCTCCTATATTTATGGCTCATCCTTTTTTAAAAATCTTCCGCCCACTCATCCCATCCTAGGAAACCTCATAATGGTTGCCTGGAGTAATGAAAAGCATTGGATGGCAACCTTGTACATATGTATTTAAAAGAAATTGTTTTCCAAATAATATATTTAGGGTGAAGAAAAGGCAAGGCAAAAACAGTTTGGGTGGGTGGGGGAAATCAGGGTCTTGCTTTGTTCAGAGATGAGCAAATATTTTGATTCTAAGACAAGAATCCCATAGGACACTTTTCTATGTTTCAGAGCTGAGCTGCCCCAAACCTTGGAGGGAAGGGATAGAATCTGGTTTTAAAACCAAGAATCGCCAATCATTCCCTGCCCACCTTCTCCTGCATACTCAGTTTTTCTATATTATCTTTTTTCAATTCCTAAATTTCTAAATGGAATTCCCGGGCAGAAACTACATTGTTATTATTCTCATTTGGTCTGAAGGAAGAGCTAAGTGGTTAAAAGTCAAAACCCCAAACCCTGACCAGAGAAGGGAGAATTTTCTTCTTAATAAGACTTGGCTATAGCTGTCAGATTCTGCTAGGTAGCTAAGTAGAATAAAATGGTCCTGATGCTGCAGCATCTCTCTGCAGTCTCCCAAAGGAGACATGAGGGAAATTTTGATCACTTTAAGGAACTGTTTTTCTCTAATAAGGACTGACAGCTGGGTGAGAATATTGTTGTTTTGTGTAAAAAGAACAAATGGAGAAATGAAACAAATCCTACACACTGTACTTGCTTCTATTATAATAGAAGAGGACATTGTTGGCAACTGTTGGCAAATTTTGCAGAATTGTATGTTCAGACTGGATTTGGCATTTTTATTCACCTATCAAGTACTTCCCAAGGTCCTGGGAAAGGCAGATACTATTGCTTGAAGGTGTTAAAGGTATAGTCACAGTCTCTAAGTAAAGCTGCCTTTTGCAATTGACTGGTGGTGATGTTGTCACTGATTATTATCTGTTGACAAAAATGTAAAGTCAGAGTTTCCAGTTGTTTAGCTAGTGTTGGCTTTAATATGCATTGAGTTCTTCCCGAGTTCTGAAATGTGTGGATTAATGGATATTATAATGTATCAGCATAGTATATGTGTATTGCAGATACAAGCAGTGTGGCCTTTTGCAGGTGACTCTTGGAAATTATGTCAATGCACAGACTTTCTAAGCACCATTCAAAATGTTGTGGTTTGGCACCCAGTGTACCAATAACTACTGGGATCACCATGGCCAGTTTATGCCATAATCTTTCAATTTTCAGTTTTTGATACTTTATGACAGGGGTGTCAAACTCACAGCATCACAGCGTCATCACCTGATGTATCGGGACTTTTCCCCCCTTCGCTAAAAGAGGTGGGCGTGGCCAGCACATGACACATCTGGCCCACGGGCCAGAAGTTTGACAACCCTGCTTTATGATCTTCTCCAGTTCTTTGTGTTCGATTGTCCTATCCCCTGGCATTGCCCCATCAATTATCCACACTTTTTTCTTTTCAACCACAGTTAAATCTGGTGTGTTATGAGCTTAGAGTTTATCAGTCTATGTTTGAAAATCTCACAATATTTCAACCTGCTCATTCTCAATTAGTTTTTTAACTATATGTTCCCACCAATTGTATATTATTAGCCCATGATAATTTTTACAAATGTTCCAGTGGATCATTTTGGCAAATGTTAGATTGTTGTTTATAATTGGTTTGTGTGATCTTCTGGCTATATGTTCTGGCTAAATATATAATCTACTGCTTCTTCTGTTTCTTTGCACAATCTGCACTTTGAATCATTGTTTTCAGTTCTGGCCTTGATTGCATTAGTTTGAATAGCTTCATACCCAGCTTTAAGTTTCTTTTTCTAATGTTTTATTTGTAAGCCATTGCCAGGTTTTATCTTTATCCACTTTCCCCTTGATCTTTTGTAGAAATTGACCATCTAATGATTTTTCTTGCCAGCATACTGTTCGTGTTTTTATTACATTATTCACTTTTTGTTTCCTGTACATTTAGTAAGATCCAACTTTTAATTTGCACCAATACTTATTCTTGGCTGTCTTTTACATAATCAGCAAAAAGACAATTTTCTTCTTTGACAGTTTTTTTTACTTGAAGTAAACCTCTGCCTGTTGGACAGGTATAATCTATCAATAACACTATAATGAAGTAATGATTATTATTGTTGTTGTTGTTGTTGTGATGATGATGATGATGATGATGATGATGATGATGATGATGATGTTAATCTTTGGTGAGATTCACAGCCTTTGGGGCTGGTTGGTAGCCTAACAGCTCGAGTCCTAACCAAGGACCTAGGAACTGTTAAGGTAACGTCGAAGGATATAAGTTGTTCCAAGTAGGGTAGTTTTTTGTAGAGTCAGAATGTTCAAGTAAGGTAAATTTAGAATTTCCAAATAACGAGGTAGCCCTTTAGCTATTGCTCCAAGGGCTCCAATTACAATTGGGACAACACATGATTTCTTTTTCCACAGTCATTCAACCTCAATTTGCAAGTCCCGGTATTTTGTGTGTTTTTTTCTTGCTGTTTATCTTCAATTCATGCATCAACAGGTATTGCAATGTCAATGAACCATACTTTTTTCTTTTCAATTATTGTTATGTCAGGTGTGTTGTAGGCCAAGTGCCTGTCAATCTGGATTCTGAAGTCCCACAAAATTTTGCCTTTCTCATTCTCTAAAACCTTCTCAACCTGATGATCCCAGTGGTTTTTGCTGTACTCAAATCCAAATGTTTGGCACAATTTCCAGTGAATAATCTTAGCAACGCGGTCATGGCGTTGTAGGTAGACAGTTTGTGAAATTCTGCTGCACCTGCTGATCAAGTGGTTGACTGTCTTATCTTTCTCATTACAGAGGTCACATTTGCTGTTGGTGGTAACATGTTGAATTTTTGCCTTCATGCAGTTTGTGGCTAAGGCTTGTTCTTGAGCTGCCAAAATAAAGCTTTCTGTTTCGTTTTTCAGTACTCCTGATCTTAAGCAGTTCCAAGTTAGTTTTTGGTCAGCTTTGCCTTTTCAAGTATTGGCCATGCATAGCTTTGCTTTTCCAATTTTCAGCTTGCTTCTCAATTACTTCTTTCTTATAGCTTTTAACTTAGTTGTCTTCAAAAGGCCTCCTTTATTTGCTTCCTTAATCATTGGTTCTTCACTTTTCTGGATGTAATCATTCAAGCTGTGTCTTTCTTCTTCCACAGTCTGCTTTACTTGTAGGAGTCCTCGACCACCCTCTGCTCTTGGTAGATACAATTGGTCAACATCACTTTTATGGTGCAAAACATGAATCATTGTCATAAGCTTCCTTGTTTTTCTGTCCAAATTGTCCAATTCCATTTGGGTCCAGTCAATTATTCCTGCAGAGTATCAAATTACAGGTAAAGCCCAGGTATTTATGGCTTTTATGAAGTTTCCTCCACTCAGTTTGGACTTAAATATTTATTATTATTATACGATTGTATCACAGCGGCCAGTTGTTTCACCAGATTTGGCATTGATTACTAGTCGGGCCCCACCCAGGGGCCTAGGACGTCGTAACGTATTTTTGTAATATACATGCAGATCCAAGCAGTGCAGCACTTTGCATTTGACTGATAGTGATTTTGTCAAGTTTTAACTGTTTTAAATGTAATTCCAGTGCTTCTGGAATAGCACCCAGTGTGCCGATTACCACTGGAATTACCACTGCTGGTTTGTGCCATAATCGTTGAATTTCAATTTTTAAGTCCTGGTATTTCGCGACTTTTTCATGTTCCTTCTCCTCAACCCTGCTATCACCTGGTATTGCGATGTCTATGATTGTAACCTTATTTTTCTCAACCAGTGTGATGTCTGGTGTGTTATGCGCTAGTGTATACAAAAATCCCACAGGATCTTGACCATCTGATTTTCAGTGACTTTTTCAGGCTTATGTTCCCACCAGTTTGTTGTTGTTTTAATATTATAATTTTTGCACAAATTCCAGTGGATCATTTGTGCTACTGAATTGTGCCGCAATTTATAATCAGTCTGCGCGATTTTTTTTACAGCAGCTGAGTATGTGGTCAACAGTTTCATCACCTTCTTTGCAGAGTCTGCATTGGCATCATCAGAAGATTTTTCGATTTTGGCCTTAATGGCATTTGTTCGGATAGCTTGTTCTTGTGCAGCCAGGATTAGTGACTTTGTTTCTTTCTTTAATGTACCTGTTGTTAACCATAACCAAGTTTTTTCACTGTCCACTTTGTCTTTTATTTTTTCCAGAAATTGACCATGTAATGCTTTGTTCTGCCAACTCTCCATTCTTCATTTTATCACATCTTTTCTGTATTCTTGTTTCGTCTGTTGGGCCTTCAGTAGATTTTTGTTCTTTACTTCGATTAATAGATGTTCTTGACTTTCTTTTAAATAATCAGCCAGTGCATGTTTTTCTTCTTCAACTATTTGCTTCACTTGTAATAATCCTCTGCCATCTGATTTTCGGGGCAGGTATAGTCTATCAGTGTCACCGCGTGGATGTAAACTGTAATTATTATTATTATTATTATTATTATTATTATTATTATTATTATTATTATTATTATTATTATTATTATTATTATTATTATTATTATTATTATTATTGCATGGTTAATCTTTGGTGAGATTCACAGCCTTTGGGGCTGGTTGGTAGCTCAACAGCTCGAGTCCTAACCAAGGACCTAGGAACTGTTAAGGTAACGTCGAAGGATATAAGCTGTTCCAAGTAGGGCGATTTTTTGTAAAATCAGAATGTTCAAATCTGATAGATTTAAAATTTCCAAATAGCGAGGTAGTCCTTTAGGTATTGCTCCAAGGGCTCCAATTACAATCGGGACAACACACAATTTCTTTTTCCACAGTCGCTCAACTTCAATTTGCAAGTCCCGGTACTTTGTGATTTTTTTCTTGCTGTTTATCTTCAATTCGTGCATCTCCAGGTATTGCAATGTCAATGAACCATACTTTTTTCTTTTCAACTATTGTTATGTCAGGTGTGTTGTGGGTAAAGTGCCTGTCAGTCTGGATTCTGAAGTCCCACAAGATCTTGACAACAGCAACAACAACAACAACAACTATTATTATTATTATTATTATTATTATTATTATTATTATTATTATTATTATTATTATTATTATTATTATTATTATTATTATTATTATGCTAATCTTTGGTGAGATTCACAGCCTTTGGGGCTGGTTGGTAGCCCAACAGCTCAAATCCTAAACAAGGACCTAGGAACTGTTAAGGTAACATTGGAGGATATAAGTTGTTCCAAGTAGGGTGGTTTTTTGTAGAGTCAGAATGTTCAAGTCAGATAATATTTTAATAATAATAATAATAATAATAATAATAATAATAATAATAATAATAATAATAATAATAATAATAATAATAATAGTTGTTGTTGTTGTTGCTGTTGTTGTTGTTATCATCATCATACAGTCTACCATGACTGGATTTGATACATTTGACTATAATATCATTCCAAGGATCTATGATAGTTAATGATATGTTCAGAATAGATGTATAGTACAACTTTTTGTAATTGATAAGTTGGTAAGTTTTCTTTTCCTGTCTTGAACATATTGGGATAAGTGATTTCAGGAAGATAATTGAACTTGTTTCGGAATCCATGGGTAGAGACAGAGTAGGATATCATGGAATTTGCTGAGATGTCCAAATTTATGGCTTTAATTATATAACAGGACATTATATAAGCTTAATACTGGTTGGAAATCCTTTATTGACTTTTTGTGTGAAACTAAAAAAAATGAAATTATCATATATGGTTTTTATTATTACATAAAATAGATTATAGAAAAAATGTAAACAATGTTGTAACCATAGAGTAAGAGGTTAATTACTGTATGTTAAAGAAAACCAGAAGCCAACTCTTTATTTCATTTTCTTTATTTTCTGCATTTCTCTATCTGTTCTATTCTTATTTATTTCCCCTTTCTTCCTTTTTTATTCTGAATATTAATTCTTGTTTGTTTCTATCTTTCATCTTAAAATTTTAATAAAGTTATATATAATTAAAAAAAAGAAAAGAGGACACTGAAAATGCAAAAACTGTCACCATAAAAACTGTTATTAAAAAAAACAAGCCTTTTCTTGACTTTCCCTTAATAAACAGGATTAAAAACAAATATTGAAGGGATAATTATAAACAATCTCATTGCCTTTTGTGATTCCACAAATAAATTGTTTACTAATTTATTTTTAAATTACATAGCTTCCTAAGTAGTTGTTAAATGCTTCTCTTGTCCTATTCCTCCATATATGATATATTCAATTACCTTTGATATTTTGAGCTTAAAGACTCCCGTTTGTTTCCCTGTTCTGCTCTCTAGTATGTGGTGTGTTGTCATTTACACACACACACACACACACACACACACACACAGATAAAAAAGGAACTTTTTAAGAAATTGCTTTTTGACTTCCCATATATCACCTACTATATTCTTGATTCTCAGAGATGTTAAGAGCAAATAGATGGACATGATTCGTACTGACAGTGACCTCTCCTGAAAGAGAAAGTAAATGTGATTTTTATCTAACATCTAAGCTTTCTTTTGCAAGACGTGGATATTAAACCACAAAGACAAAGAAGATGGGAAACAGCACAGCTCCTTTGGTGCCCAGAGACCAACCAGTCACAATTAATAAAGAGCTTCTAAAGAACATTAAAAACCTAACAGCAATATATAGCTATCTGTCACAGTGTTATTGGGAAAATCAAGGTTCATGGTGAAAATAATGGAAGCAAAGTGCCCAATGGAGTGAGCAGCCTCCTCAAGGGGTTTACAATGTGTTGCAATATCTCTCCGTTCAGAAATTCTCCTCAGAGCTGGAGCTATTATTGTGGGAAGTGTATATCCTTAAGGAGACAGAAACAATTGTTGGATAGTGGGAGGGGGGCCTTCAGAAGAGGAGAAGATATAGTCCATATGTATTCTACATCTGTTCTGGCTTAAGTGCTGGTCTGTTGGTTTTCTCCATCCTGATAGAACCTACATTGAAAAAATATGATTAGAGTGGGTGGGTATTATGGCATAGAACTACTCTGATTATGTGTGCATACAGATATATATATTTAACTAAATTAAAACTAGTATTGCCACATGGTAAATATCCAAATAGGAAGACTTATTAAATAAGGAAAGTTACAAGCCAAATAATGAGAGGAATAGAGAAGGTATGCAGCATATTGAAAGGAACACACATTATGTCTGTACACTGACTATCTCAGCTATGTTGACATACAATAGTCTCAGTTCATTTATTTACAAGCTGGAACATCCTTTTATATGATGGATGTGCTGGCTTTCTCTATCTGTATAGGACAAATGGCTGCTTGCAAATACTTTATGCAAAATTGAGTTCGAATAGCATTTGTAACTACAGTGTCCTTTATATCTGAACAATGTTGCTGTAGCTCAACCAAAGGTTAATATAAATGAGGAAAAGAAGCTTCAACTTTTTTAAAAATGAAATGTTCCTTTGGAAAACTTAACTTTTGGAATCCCGTGTGGGAGAATAATTCCTTTTCCCTAAGACATTATTAAATGAATTTATATATTGAAATATTTGATGTCATTTGGATGGGAAATCCATTGACTTGCTTTCATGGAAATGTAAATAAACATTTCCATGTAAATCTACAATAACACAAGGAAATATAATGCAAATGCAGGGAAAACAATTCTGCTGAAGACTGGCTTTATTATTTCTGGGCAGTTGTACAGACCTGTGCCCCAGATATTTTTTTTCTCCCTAGGACAGGGGTGTCCAAACTTGGGAACTTTAAGACTTGTGGACTTCAACTCCCAGAATTCCCCAGCCAGCATGGCTGGCTGGGGAATTCTGGGAATTAAAGTCCACAAGTCTTAAAGTTCCCAAGTTTGGACACCCCTGCCCTAGGACTTAGTAATGCCCCTGGGTTTATCAAAGCAACTGGGGGAACCTGTCACCTCCCTGCTCCTGCTCAACCATGGCCAAGAGGACCTGTCGAGAATGCAAGGATCTGTCTTGTCTCTTTAAAGCTAGGCTGTCTTTTGCTGCTTGCATCTCTCAGGGATGGGCAGACTGTAGTCCTATAGCGCTCCAGAGCATAAATAATTCAAGAGCCATGAAGAGGGTTTCTTTCCTTTCCTTCTTTCTTCTGCTCCACTCCCATCCTGGGCTTATAACAAATGTTAATTTAATCAATTGACAGTAAATCTGACATTGCTGACTCATAGCGGACGGTATCTCTTGGGGACTGTAACCAAGCTTTTTCTGTCTCATTTGAAAGGCAACAATACAGAAGCCAGCTTCATTTTTATCTTCTTCTCTGGAGTGATGCTTTGAAAGAGGTGCATGGCTGCAAGAAAACTGCCAAGAGCAGGCAGGCTTTTAGAAGTGAGAGGCAGACATTCATTGAAGCATGCTGGTTGGGGCGGGGAGGGTGGGGGAGGTGGAACTGCATATGAGTTGTATCCCTTGTCTGTTTGACTGACAGTGAATGAGCAAACACGGGTAAAATCTGAAACCGTGTGGTTCAGTTCTGCAAGCTAATTAAGAAGCCTCTGACCTCCTACCATTTCCATACCAATGGAGAGAACTGATGTGCATATCTTTATTTCCTTCCATATCATATTACCCAGATTGCACAAATAGTACAAAGGCACCATGTGTAAACAAAGCTTACAGATAACAGTTATGCACTTGAACTAACACACTGTAATATCACGAAGCTATCACATTTCACTATAAAATTGTAGATATTTAATGTTGAAACCATAGAAACCTAGCTCTGACCCAAGCCAATGCATCATTTAATTAAATCAATGAGTATTAAATTAAGTTACGGATAAAAGAGGAAATCTTGGATTCTGTACATATTTCAATATTGCTTTTTAAAAATTATTTTAGCCTGTTGTTCAATATACACTGATTCAAGCAACAAAGTACAGATGCTACAATTTCATGCTCTCAAGATAAATAGCAGGACTTTGAACTGATTCTAAAAAGCCCTGGTTTGCACTTGCACCAATATAGCTTAGTAAAATATTGGTGTCACGTGCTCCAACAGTGTAGCAACCTTGAAGCAGCAGTTTTGTCTCCAAGGTCACAGTCTCCAACCTATGCTGATAAAATGGCATGTCCTGGAAAACCATCAAATTTCCTAACTGGTCCCCTGTAGTGGGATAAAATGGATTGCAAATATATATATATATTCTGGTCTCTTCTGAAAAATAGATATGAAGCTACATAGAGTTATATACACAGGTAAGAGGCTACTATTTGCTACATGCTCAGATTGCATGTTTACTGCATTAAGTGTATGCCAAAGTATATTTTTGAGAGAGCAATATGATAAAACAGTTTTAAAGGAGCTTTATCATATCCTGTTTTGCACAAACCTGAATGGCCAAATTGAATCTTACACCACAGTAGCAGAAGCATCTCCTAACCTCTCTTGAAGCATAATACTTTTGACCAATTGTTCTTGAACGTTGCTTACCTATGAATTATTATCTTGCATTCTAGTAGCATAGATATTCCTCCAGTCATACAAAATCATAATATTTTCATCTTTCAAATGGTGGGACTCTGCATAAAAGGAACATAAATATTTAAAATTCTTGTATGCAATTTTTCAGTTTAAAAAACTGTATGGAAAATACCTGTTCATAGAAAATAGGTAGAGTGTTCTACAGACTTCAATTAAATCAGAAATATACTTAAACATGAGCCAGCAGCAACCAAAAAAGCTAATACAATCCTTGGCTGTAGTGTATAAACAGAGGCATAGAATCAAAATCACATGATTTTGTACCGCTTTATAAATCCTTAGTAAAACCACACCTGGAATACTACATCCAGTTTTGGTCACCACATTACAAAAAAGATGTCAAGAGTTTGGAAAAAGTGCAAAGAAGAGCAACTAGGATGATTAAAGGCTTGGAGACAAAAACATATGAAGAACGGTTGCAGGAATTGGGTATGGCCAGTTTAGAGAAAAGAAGGACTTTTCTTCTAGGGGTGATATGATAGCAGTATTGAGGAGCTGCCACAAACAAGAGGGGGTCAACTTATTTTTCAAAGCACCAGAAGGCAAGGCAAGAAACAATGGATGGAAACTAATCAAGGAGAAAATCAACCTGGAATTAAGGAGAAACTTCCTAACAGTGAGGACAATTACCCAGTGGAGCAGAAGTTGCCTTCAGAAGTTGTAGGTGCTTCATCACTGGAGTTTTTAAAGAAAAGACTGGATAGCCACCTATTTGAAATGGTATAGGGCAGTGATGCCGAACCTTTTAGACATTGAGTGCCTAAACTGCACGCTCACACATACCCAAACTGAAAGGTGCACGGACATGCACTCATGCGCAGCAGAGATCTAGCTGGCCGGTGGAAGGCAGGACATCCCAACACTGGCACCATAGCAATAATAATAATAATAATAATAATAATAATAATAATAATAATAATAATAATAATAATAATAATAATTTTATTTGATTAGCCGCAACCCTCTCCCGAAGGACTCGGGGCGGCGTACAATCAAAACAGATAAAATACAGATAAAGACAAACATACATACATAAAGAACAAAGACATATTCATGTGCATGGAGGAGGTAAACTCATAGTGAAAGACAATTTAAAAACACAATTTAAAATCCCATTAAATAAAATTACTGAATTAAAAAAACCATCAGGAGCGTTATGAAGTTATGATTGAGCCAGGCCGGCTATTTGGAATAGGTGGGTCTTGAGCTTTACACGGAAGGAGCGGAGGTCAGTAGTGGTCCTAATATCCGGGGGGAGGTCATTCCACAGGGCTGGGCCCGCCACAGAGAAGGCTCTGCTCCTAGGCGCCGCCCCATGGCACTGTCTGGTGGACGGCACCTGGAGAAGTCCCTCTCTGTGCGAGCGGATGGGTCGTAGGGATGTATGGGGCAGAATACGATCCCGCAGGTAACTAGGTCCTGAGCCATGGAGTGCTTTAAAGATCGTAATCAAGACCTTGAAACGCACCCAATAGACCACAGGAAGCCAGTGCAGCTCGCGCAGGAGAGGTGTCACATGGGAGTACTTAGTACTCCCCATAATTACCCGCGCGGCTGCATTCTGGACCAACTGCAGTCTCCGAGTGCATTTCAAGGGAAGCCCCATGTAGAGGTAAGATCTTTTTCTTTCATGAGCTTCTGTTTTGTCATTTTCAGGAAAACAGAAGCTCACGAAAGAAACGCCACAGAGATCTGAGGTCTCTGGGGTGACAACATGCGTGCCAGCAGACAGGACTCTTGTGCCACCTCCGGCATGCATGCCATAGGTTGGCCATCACGGGTATAGCATCTCCTGCTTGAGCAGGAGGTTGGACTTGAATACCTCCAAGATCCCCTCCAGTTCAATTCTGATTGACTGAAGTATGAAGTTCAAGAGAAAGAGGAGCATATTCTATAGAACTTTCAGGAATGCTGGAAATTTCCCTCTGTTAAAGGGGATGATGTCAAAAGAAGGAGCAATTCCCATGATTATTTGCTGATACAACAGTCCCAATATTTGTGTATGACATTTGGGTCAACCATAACGAATTTAGCAATAGTACTTGCTAGTACCCTTATCTCTCAGTTAAGGGAGTTTGGTTCTCTTCTAGCTTTCTTCTGTAAATCTATAGCAAAACAGGTATTTTGGAACATCAAATATTTCCCATTTCTCTAAGCCCTCTTTCACAGAGCCAAATTGCCTAAGTTCATATATTCAACCAGGCTTGTATTGGGAGAAATATTGTAATTTCAGCATTAGACGAGGTAAATGTGAATTTAGAAGGCCTCTGTTATGGATTGGCATAAGATAATTACAGCTTCATGAGAACATGTCTTTAAAGTATGGTTAGCAAAGCATCCCTTCATTTAGAGAGGTGATGGTTAAGTCTTAAGCGAAGGTGAAGCTTTTAATAAATCTTTTTTTTAAAAGAAATTTTATTGGTTTTTTTAACATTTATAAGGGAAAAGGTAAATGGAAAGGTATACAAATTTTGGCAGTTGCAAAGTGTGCCCACTGTATAAGTTGCTGAAGCATTTGTTGCAAATCCATCTCTGTACTCTTAGGTTGCATCAGGTCTGTAATCTTTGATTGTGTGGCAGGACTGGATGTTGCAGATGTCGGAGCAGAGGTAGCAAAGCCAGGTTTTCCAGGGGGTGGTCTTTTAGGAGACATAGTTTATAAAGTAAAGAGTTCAGTCAGTATGGAGAATGGACAACTGGAGAAGCAGAGCAGCCAGATGAGTCCAGGAGGCAGAAGATCCAAGCAGGAGAGAGTTTCTCTAGTCAGTCTGGCAATAGAGAAAAATTTTCCCCCCAGAGAGTTCAAAGAGTAACAATCCACAAGAGATTCTTCTGGGTGGCACGGAGACAAAGACCGGAAGCCTGAATTTTAAAGGTGGAGTCAGGTTTCACAATTCATGAAGACAATGGAAGTGTGCCATCTTGCCCTGCCAGCTTTGGGCTCAGAGGCATAACAGAGTTTAACAAAAGTTCCCAAAGTCCTCAGATCATCAATAAGTTATGGAGTTAGATTCAATGAAAAGTTACTTTAGCAAGGGTGAGGCTGCATTGGTTGGCTCTCCCCCCTCCTCCTTCCCCTGGGGCTGAGAGCAAATTGTTCCAAGCCGCTTGTCCAAGGGGGGGGGGAAATCCCCCTCCCTCCAGCCGCGCCTCCAAAGCAATCCGAAAGTAAAAGTTTTAAAGAGCTGAAAAATCCTTCAAGTCAAGAAAGGGAATGAAGGGGGGGAAGCGCCTCACCACACCGCCGCTGCTTCCTTCTATTTTTTCATTCTCCGGTCAGCCTGTTGCGAAGACGCTGCGCGCCCTCCGATACTGCTCCCCAATGCCTAGAGCGAAGCGGGGGGCCCCCACCAGCCGCCGCCGATGCAAGGATCCCCCGCCAAGCTGCTCCTCCGGCAGGACGCCTCTCCGGGGCGTCCTGTGCCCCCCAAGGAGTGGGGAAGCCCACCAGGGAGCCGGAGCGGGCAAAGGACTTGCCCATCGCCGTCAGCCGCCAGAACCGGAAGTCAAGCTTTTAATAAATCTGAATAAAGACGATCTGATTATCTAAATGGATATTGATGAAAGTAACTGTGAAAATGAAAGTGTAGATTTAATTATGAATAAAAGGCCAAAATGTAATGTCACAAAATCAGAATTTATCATGTGCATTGTTCCTAGTGTAGATAAAAGTAGGAATTCATAAGTTGCAGATATTACATTCTATGGGAATGATGGTCATAAAAGAACGAGCAATGAATGTGCAATAATTTTCTGTATAATGTTATATGTAAAAAACAAACCTTATTCTGCTAGATGGCATGAATGGATGGATGGGAACAAATTGAAAGGCTTTTGAAAAAGCAATTGGACCATGAGAAGTTCCAAGAATGAATAGGAATTGTGACCGATCGGTAAGTCACTGCTTAGGAAAATATCTATTTCAAATGTTACTTAAAATGAAAGACCAAGGGAATTACTGAAGGATGTAATGGCGGTGAGAGATTGTGAGATTTCTCTATTTTTGGTAACATTAAAAGTGGATTATGAGAAAAATGGTCATAGAAGAAAAGGAAAGTGAAAGGAACACGAATATAAGTTGAACGATTATATAAAGAACACATTTGATGGTTCATGTTAATCTTCTAACATAAAGTTAATGGAAGGAGCAACAGAATGAAAAGAATTATGTTATTAAGTGCCCCTAAAATGTGTAGAATTATGCTAATATGCTCTCTGTTGAGAATCTCATCAGCTCTGTCCAACTAGAACTTTCCAGTCTTCCCTTCCTCCTGATCCATCCATTCTTCTTTCATAGATTTATTTTGTCATTCAAGTCTCATTCATTCTCTATATATGACCAGACCTCCTTGATTTATTTCTTCTTACTAGACACTGATATACATTGTTTGTATCATTGCTTCATTCTTGACCTTCTGTTCCTGTTCCTGACACAAACCTCATAAGTCACCCATGCTGCATTCAACTTACTGTTTTGCTTCCTCAGAATGTGCCATGATTGTTGTTGTTTAATTGTAATGTCACCCTACTCTCACTCCTGTATACTGTAAAAAGGTGAGCAGAGGCATGCTCTTATACACAGTCATTTTCACTCCTTTCAACAATATTTAGCTGCATACAATATCACATCCTAACTTTCTACCAGTATTTGCATATCTTGTCAACATACAGCTGCAAGAATCCTACAAACTGAGAGATACCTAACATGCATCAAGTATCTATAGAGATACCTTTATTTATTACCATTTAACCTAATTAATTCCTTAATTGGGTTTCTTCCTGCTGTACACAATAGGGCAATCAATTACCTTGTAGGGGCATAGGATACAGAATTGCTCTGACTCATTGCTTTGATAAGAAACATTGGAGGAGGGGGAAGGGGGAAAGAAACAATTTCTCTTGACTTGCTAGAGAAAAGTGTTGCTGCTTCACTCAACTGCTAAGAAGGTCCAGGAGGAATAGTACTTCAGAGGACTCCTTCAACTTCCATTGAAAGAAAACCGCCAGCCTCTCTCTGGAATTTGATCAGCTATACATTGAGGTATATATCATGTAGCTATGCTAGAAATGTCTCAAAATGTGTGCAACCATACAAAAATTGTCTTTCTCCTTATCTATTATGTCAATTACATAAGGAAATGATGTTTCACATTCATGTAATTAGGCAAATATACTGAAATCATCTGAATCTCTTAACGATCATATGTTCTATTATTACAAATAGTTTTATAAAACCGAGTTTATAAAACTGTTTATAGCATTTGAATTTTATCTCTCTCCACCCCAGGTTGATATTAAGAGTTCATACTTGAATTAATATTGGTGATATTAGTATTGTTCTGTAGTTTTTGTGTTATTTCCCTGAGGATTCTCAACAAATGATGCACAGGCATTCTTTCTCTTGCAGGTTCCCATACAGAATCAAATATAAAGAGATACAGCATAAAGAGAGAGCACTTGAAAGTGACATTTTAGATGGCTTGGGGTATATGGTCCCCAAATCCTAGAAGACCAATTTCTCAAGCATAAAATATCCATTGCTGTCAGAAGGATCTTAGCAACAGGAAAATAATTGGTTTGTAAATTGCCTTAGATTGTTCTCAAGAGAGTTAGGCAATCCAGGCACTGGGTGGGGGGAGCAGGTTTGAGTTGTGTTAGTGAATGCAAGATTTGAAAAGACATCTGCTGCTAAATCAGTTTCCCTGAAATGCTGGCTGTCAACTTTCTCAGCTACAATGTGGTTGGATTTCAAGGCAAACAGTGTCATGGGATGTTTGAACAAGGCGCCATTGGAGGCTGGACTTTATGGAATGTTACTTCTAGATGAGCTACAACTTTTGCGCTGGTGCTTCTACTGACAAGCATAAGCATTGCTGAGAGCAGCCTCTGGAACACAATCAAGTGATGATTTCCAAATGAAAGGATGACTAATAGACAGGATCTCCCCCCCCCCCCCAAGAACTACTGAAACTTGAGCCCACTAACATCCAAGATTAGTCAAAAATGTAATTCAATTGCTCTTTGTTACATTTGTGTAGAAGTTGACAGGCATATTTTTTAAGGGTGGGATGAGACTGAAGGCCAATTTGCAAAGCTTTTGGAATTTTGAAAAATTGTCATGAATGTCAGGACAAAATGATTGCTGGATGGTGCATGAGCCACAGAATGGATAGCTGGACTGTATTCGAGGTTAAAATGACAAGACAGAGAAAAGGGCTGGTCAGGTTGGAGCATGATGGCTCAGTGGTTAAAGATGCTTAGCTTGTCAATTTGAAAGCTGACAGCCCGGGTTTGAGATCTGAGCACCATGGGAGGGGGTAAGGACCAGTTACTTGCCCCAGCTCCTGCCCAGCTAACAGAGCAAAATCATGCAAAGTAGATAAATAGGTACCCCTTTGGTGGAAAGGTAAGATCATCCATGCGTCTCAGCATAGAGTCATGCTGGCCACATGACCACTGAAATGTCTTTGGACAATGCTAGGTCCCTGAGCTAAGAAACGGGTATGACTGCTGCCCCTTAGAGTTGGACTGGGGAAACCTTTAGCTTTACCTTTAATATCAACCAGTATCAGATCCATGTTTTTGGATCCCCCCCCAATAAACCACATATGCTGATGAAAGTTGTTGGGTGATTTGGGAATATATGAAGGTGGGTTTAGTGGATTTTTAATACAGGTCATACCAGGAAAGGGAAACCAGTGTGTGAAGGTCATATTTCAGCCTCATTGCTGTAACTCTCCTTCTACACTACTTTTATGTGTTTAGTAGTAGAACATCACTTCAGAGAAAACAGAAGCTCTGATCCACTGGAGAGATCACGTATTGCTTTCTCCAGGGTCCAACTCCTGCTACAGGAACAACTTTGGAGTTTGAGTTGCTCCTGGAACTGAACTGTTATATCTGCTGGAGGCAACATTTTTATTTATTTATTTATTTATTTATGCTGCCCATCTCACTATCAAGTGATTCTATCCAGCTTAAGGTTTCCTGCAAGGAGGCTGTGCCTTTTATGAGCTTAGCCTGGTTCACCAGATGTGGCCTTCCCTACAGAGACATAATTTGCTTCTGCTCCAGGCTAGGTGGCCATAATGCATTATGAATGGGGTTCACTCTGAAGATAGGTGCAAAACCTGCAGTAAGCTACACATTTTAAAAATCTGACATATTTTTATGCCATTCTTATAAATTTGCTATGTATGGCCCTACCATCTGCAGAAAATACCATACCCACAGTGGGATGTAGACTCTTGCTCTTTCAGGATGTAAACTGCAGCCCTTTGCAGACTTGCTGCAAATGCCAAAAGTGCTATTATCCTGAAAAAGAAGTACTTTCTTCCCACCGCAACCCCAGGGGCAGTAGTCATGCACATTAAATGGGCTCGTCCCATTTCTGAGGGTGGGTGTTCTCTGATTAGAGTTACTGCATGCCAATCACGCAGCCCAGCCTCTCTGTTTAGTCTAATCGTTTAAGGGAAAGTCCAGACATGCCTATATGCTGGCTTGAAATATTTACTGTTCCTGAAAATAGACTGCATCAGAAAATTTAATTCATAAATATAGTATCTTCATTTATTTGTTTAGATTGTCTTTTTAGGATTCCATACTATTCTGATGATCAAAATCAAGATGTGATTGATAAATTGAAACCCGGAAGAATCTTCCCAATCGTGCTCTTAAATTGTGCCAGAATAAAGCTGTGAAGATAATTACAAAGTTCATTATGGATACAAGGTAAGAGTTTGGGCCTCAAGGCTGTGCAAATCATACTGGCATCTCAAAGCCTGAAAAAATGCATTTTAACACGAAGTAGAAGTGAGAAAATATGACGGCATTTGGGGATGACTTTGGAAGACCTGTTGCCTAGGCTGCGGATCTTCTTCTTGTCCTCCAAGGTCATTTCTGCATTCATCATAGGAAGCCCATAGAGAGTGAAAATGGACTGGCTTCCGTTCTCTGTCTTCTGCTTTTGGCTGGCTCAGCTGAAAATCCAGATCAGCTGAAGACTTCCTCAGTGAACTCTACAGTGACATCCTAGAGATAACACCATGCACAATGTGTTTTGGATCTCAAATGGTAAGAGAAATGTGGAAGAAAAATTAAAACTAATGTGCACTAGGAATGATGTATATAAGAACTTTATAACTTATTTTTATGTATTAGGTATTTTATAGTTTTAGAACCCTGAGAACTGGATTAAAAGAAAGACACTATAAATAAATAAACAGCTATAGTAGTAGGGGATAATTTATATTTGATATACTGTGAAAAGCTTCAGTTGCAATTTTATATCCCTCAACTTGCTATAAAAGGAATAAAATCAAGCAGACTTTTTTCTCAGTCACTGACTTTACCGGCTGTAGCAGGTAAAACTGGAACTAAAATGGAGGGAGGGAAAGAGGATTTCCCATGGTTTCTGCCAGCTTCCCACAAAGAAAGTTAATGGAGAAGTCAGAAGTGGCTCCTTCTCTCATTGCTCTTTTGCACGCCTGTGTTCATTCTTTTCCTCTGATTAGATAAGGAAATATCTCTGAAATGATGACACAGTGAGGTGTAAATTGTCTAGTACATAACAATCTGAACAGTGGTGGGTTCCTACCGGTTTGGACCGATTCGGCCAAACCAGTAGTGGTTTGATGGTCTGGGTCATTGGAACCAGCAGAGACCCAGGCCTGCCACGCCCCTGAACTGGTTCCCCAGGTGGCGGCAGCAGCACCATCTTGTTTTTTAGTTCTGTGCATGCACAGAACAATTTTAATTGCAGTGTGCATGCACATGGAGCATGCACCAAGCACATGCGCCAAGTGCATGCATGAGCAAACTGGCAATGACCCACCCCTGAGTGTGAGATTAAATCCCACTGAATTAAATACATAGGGCATGCTTTGAGAATGCACGTATAGAATTACACTCTTTCTGAACTACAACACAATCCTATATACATGTCTACTCAAAAACTCCCAGTGAGTTTTACTTCCAAGTGACTGAGTGAGTGAGTGAGTGATTTCAAGCTTAGTGAAGTAGTCTCATGAACAGTATTAGACAACAGTATAAATAAATGGACTCATACATATATCTTCTAAATCAGATCTATTATGTAAGTATTCATCGTATTAAAGAAACTAGAAAATGAGTTGAAGAATTTAAGTGAATGGGTAGGCTAGACAGCTATTGTTATGTTGAAGTAAAATCACGTGCCAGACAGAGATCTGACTCAGCCCTTTTCCAGCCAGAACATAATTGATCTAGTAAGACAGTGACACAGCAGAAATAAAAGGATAAATATAGGTGGCTAAACTTTAAAGCTTTATGTTGTCCAAACAGTTCCCCATTTCAGCTTTATCAGTTGTTAGTGTCAGGCCTGTAGCTGGTTCCTTTTGGGATCTTTGGCCTGCCACACTAATATTCTATTCTACTATGCTGTTTCATTAGTGGGAAATTGGGAGGGGGAATAGTAAGGAGTAGAATGTGTTGTTGTCAAAATAAAATTCCTTTCTAGAATCCAAAGACATCCTTTGTCTCTACCCCTCTGCACCTGACTGGAACTGGATGGGTGGAACTGCCAGTGTGGCAGTGGAAGATTGGACCATGTGATGGACTTGTGGGGGCAAGATCATGAACTTTCAACTGGGTAGAGAAACCCCAGGAAGCTCAGATTCGGGTTTCCCCAGATGTGCCAACATGACTCTCTTAATAAATTGGACCTTAGAGCAATACTTTGCCTTGGACTCTGATTTAATTTTGGGTGCTATTTGGAATGCTGAATCTCCCTTTAAAATAATTCACCAGCTACCCCTGCACAGGGTGCTGGGAGGGGTGCTGACTCCCATCACTGACCCGACCCAAGTCAGAGTAAAAAATCAGCGAAGATGAAGATAGAGCCCATTGGAATAGAAGCAGATAACGGGTCACTTCTCTGTGTGGATACAATCTGCAAACATTCCAAAGGGGCAAAGGAATCTGCAGAGGAGGAAAACTGGAGATTTATAGCGTCTGGAGAAATGCTACGTGAGTCAGAGAGGTTTGAAAGGGCTGTTTTGACACATGGCTGGAGAGGACAAAAGCAATCACCCAGTAGCGGACCCCATGATTAGAGCCTACCAGACCAACTTGTGCAGCCGAATGTGAGTGAACCCCTCCCTCCTTCCCTAGCAAAGGCTCTGCAACATACTGGAGTGGAGATTTTTACTCCTTCCATACAGCAACAAGTGAAATAACCCATTACCCTGCAGCTGAGCCGCAGACAGATTCCCCATCAACATGGGGAATTCATTCTAGCCAGCAGAAAGAGGCTTGGGCCATATGTCCCCCTAGTCAGCCACCAATGTTTGGACTGCAGCCTGTGGATCAAGAACCACCAGGATGGGCTTTCTTCCCAGGTCATGGATGGGAGAGTTGCCAGTGGGCACCTGCCTTCCCTCAGCAGATGGCCCCATGTCAGATAACTGGGCAGGGGCCAACCAGGGATTGATCCCCCCACTGGTTCCAGCCCTCCCCCCAGCAATGCCTCAACAGGCGTTTGCCCAACCTCCGTCACTGGGTGCGGCTCAACAAGGGGGCTTACCACCCCAAGCAGCCGACCAATAGCTCACTCCAGTTCAACCACCAGCCCCACCAATTCCAACATCCCCACAGTTCCAGGCAACATTTGATGGGACCCCAGAGAAACTGGCTTACTTCCTGAATCAAATCGAACATTGATCAAGTTGGAGCACAATACCCTTCCGACAGAGAGTTGATTCAAGAAATAGCCAAGGGGATGAATGAAGGGGAGGTGTCACAGTGGATAGCGGACCTCCATGAGGAGGCGGCACCTGAGCTAGAAGATGCAACCAGGTCCATCCAACTGATGCACACCCGATTTAGCGATGTGGCCCAACACGTGGAAGCAGAAGAGCAGATCCAGGGATTGCGACAGGCTGGTTAGTTTGGGAGTTCAGGAGAATGGCTGGAAGACTAAGATACTGGCCTGAAAGACTCTTGGTCCACACATTCAAAAATGCCTTAGATCCCAAACTGAGGGAAGCTTGCAGTATAAGGGGTGGTGGTCCCAGAATGCATCCAGAATTGGTATACCACTGAAATCATACTGGGCCACGATCTTAATCCTCATCAAAAGCCTGCAGCAGAAACACCTGCTAGGAGACCTTTGGGCTGTCGAACGCAGACACAGTGAGCTGAGAAGCTTCCACCCACCCCTTGTCCCTTGGGGGGGGCAATAAAATGCTACCAATGTGGTCAGCTTGGCCACAGAGCATCAGAATGCCTGGCTCCAGCCCCTGTTCCACAAGCTCAATCACGACCCGTCAGTGCGACGAAGGAAAAAACCCGAAAGCCACCAGAAAAGAGTCGTCTGGGACAACAACCAAAGGAGACAGAGTGTCCTACCATTGGGAAAGCCTCTAACACCTCGGAGGAGGAGGGAAATAACAAAGATGACCCAATGGTGACTGCACCTGTCTGCCCCTTTACTATAAAATTCAAATTCCAAGTACCAGAAATGCGGGTGGAAGGAGAAGTTGGGGCAATCGTGGGCACCAGCTACACCTGATGCTTAATCAGCAAGTCTATTGTGGAGCAGCTAGGCATATGCACAAGACCCCTAACCCATCCCATTCGGTTTGAGCAAGTGGATGGAACACTAATGGGGGGGGGCAGGCATGCAAATTACCAAGTTGGTAAAGTTGATGATAGGCTGCCACTATGAATTCCTCAGATTCATCGTAGCTCCAAGAATGCAAGAATCAATTATCTTGGGGCTTGCATGGATGGACAAGTGGGCGCCTACAATAAAGTGGGAGGATAAAATAGAAAACTGATTATCAGCTTTGGCCCATTACCACCAGTGGAGCCAAAGGGTCACCCAGGGACGATTGGACCTAATAGCCCAGACAGTCTGGAACCTGCAGCACCTGCAGCAGACACCAAGCCTCCAGGGATCCAACAAGTACCAAAAGACTACTGGGACTTGACAGAAGTGTTCAGTGATGAAGATTGCAACTATCTTCCCCCTCACAGGCCCACAGATTGCACAATAGACTTCAAACCTGGGACTACCCTACCGAAGCCGAAAATGTACTCCATGACCCACAAGGAGATGGTTGAATTGAGGAAGTACATCAACACCAATTTGAAGTGGGGCTTTATTGAACCAGCAAAGTCGAAAGTAGTGGCCCCAGTGCTCTTCAGAGAAAAGAAAGATGACAGTGTTCATCTCTATATTGATCTGTGAGCCTTGAATGCGGTATGCGTGAAGAACACCTATCCCCTCCCCCTCATGAAAGATATGTGGCTAAAGGCAAGGTGGCTAAAGGCAAGGTATTCACCAAGGTGGACTTGAGAGAGGCATATTACTGCATACAAATCAGAGAGGGAGATAAGTGGAAGACCGCTTTTAACTGCCCCCTTGGCAGCTTTCAATTCAAAGTCATGCCATTTGGGCTACAAGGAGCACCCGCAGTCTTCATGCAGTATATAAATGAGGTGCTATATGAGCACCTGTACTGTGGAGTACTCGTTTATCTCGATGACATCTTGATCTTCTCTGAAACCCTGGAAGAACACGTGAAGCTGGTACGGCAAGTCCTGGAGAAACTTCTAGCCGCCAAGCTATACGCAAAGTTGTCGAAGTGTGAGTTCCACAAAACCTCACTAGATTACCTGGGCTATCACATCTCCAACGAGGGGATAGAAATGGATCCAGGAAAAGTGAAAGTGGTGTTAGATTGGAAACCTCCAAGTACTCACAGACAACTACAGAGCTTTCTTGGATTTGCCAATTTCTACAGGCAGTTCATTCCAGCTTTCACAGAGATTGCCCTCCCACTGACTGGATTATTAAAAATTGGGCCTTCCCCAACAAAGCCAAAAGCAAATCAACCCCTAAAATGGACAATGGACTGTCAAAAAGCCTTTGAAAAATTAAAACGGCTCTTTACCCAAGAGCCCATACTACAACACCCTGATCCAGAGTGACAATTTATAATCCAGACAGGTGCCAGTGATGTGGCGATCGCAGCTGTGCTACTGCAAAAGAATAAAGAAGGCCACACCTTGCCATGTGCTTATGTCTCCAAAAAAATCACTACTACTGAAAGGAGGTGGGCTATTTGGGAGAAAGAGGCATTGGTGATCAGGTGGTCCCTGCTCACTTGGAGACATTTCCTGGAAGGGGGGGGATATACCGTTCAAGGTCTGGACTGACCATAAAAACCTCGAAGCTCTCCAAGCCCACCGAAGACTATCCCCAAAACAAGTTCACTGGGCACAATACTTCCAAAGATTCCAATTCGAACTGAAACACATCCCGGTAGGGAAGAAACTGTTGGTGGATGCCTTGTCAAGAAAACCGCAGTACAACAGTAAGAAGGAAGAAGTTGTTCACCCCATCCTTTCTTCCTCCCACCAAGAGGCGGCCCAAGTCACCAGCCGAAGCCAGGATAAGCTGATTAAGTGATGAAATCAGTGCTCCTGGCAGACCCGTGGCTCAACAATAACAAGGACATCCTGATGCTGAAAGATGGCTTAGCCTAGAAGGGGTCCAAACTGTATGTCCCCATGGGGTTGAGGCTGGAAGTTCTACAGTGAAGCCATGATGCAAAACTAGGAAGACACTTTGGACTCCTAAAAATGCTCCACCTCACCAGGCATAAATTTTGGTGGCCAAAGATGAAATCGGAAGTGGAAGATTACATAAAAAGCTGTGCTACTTGCGCAATAATGAAAACACGGCCGGGGAAGCCTCCTGGACTACTACAATGAGTGGCCAGCCCTAGCCGACCATGGGAAAAGATCGCAATGGACTTCATCATCGAGCTCCCAAACAGCAGTGGGAATAGAGTAATCTGGACAGTTATTGATTTGTTTTCCAAGCAGGCGCATTTCATTGCTTGCTCAAGGTTGCCGTCCGCAAAGAAATTAGCGAAAATGTTTGTGAAACACATTTATTGCCTGCACGGGGTGCCCTAGAGGATCATTTCCAACCATGGAGTCCAGTTCACCACCAAGTTCTGGACAGAGTTCCTGAGGTCCATTGGATCCACATAAATGCTCAGCATTTCATCCCAGCACGAATGGGGCAGGGGAGAGGGCCAATGTGATGGTTGAACAATACATCTGTTGTTATGTGGACTATCAGCAAGACAACTGGTCAGACTTGCTATCCTTCACCGAAGTGGCATTCAACAACATGGTCCACAGTAGCACTGGATTAATTCCTTTCCAAATTACCAGTGGCATGGAATTTATTCCCATGCCTGAGCTGCCTAAAGAAGCTTCCTCCTCCATGTCTGGATGGACACGCTAAAGAAAGAATGGGAAAATATGAAGAAAGCTCTAGCGGAAGCCTACAAAAAGCACGCTGATAAATATCGCTCTCTCCAACCCCCCTTCCATGTGGGGGACAAAGTTTTCATATCTACCAAATACATAAGATTAAGAATGCCTAGCAAGAAATTTGGCCCAAAATTTCTAGGTCCATTCCCAAGATAATTAACCCAGTTACAGGTCAACTCAGAATTCTAGGGAAAATTTACCCAGTATTTCATTGTAGCTTGTTGAAGCCAGTCATTGGGTCCAGCATAAGACCATCCACCCAAGCTCCCCCTCCTCCTGTAGTGATAGAGGGGAAGACACATTATGAGGTGAAAAAAATCTTAGACTCCAGGCTGTATAGGATTCGCTTACAGTATTTAGTGCATTGGAAGGGGTACTCTTTGTCCAAAGCTACTTGGATGAAAAGCTGGAACCTAAAAGCAGATAAGTTAGTAAAACAATTCCATAATAAGTTTCCCGATAAGCCAAAGGGTCCCCCTGGCAGGAGGAGGAGGTGGTTAATTCTGTTATGTTAACCCCTATATTATTCTCTTTCAGATAATATTTTTCCTCTGAGGAGAGGCCACCTATCAGGCCTGCAGCCGGTTCCTTTTGGAATCTTTGGCCTGCCACACTAATATTCTATTCTACTATGCTGTTTCATTAGTGGGCAATTGGAAGGGAGAATAGTAAGGAGTAGAATGTGTCATTGTCAAAATAAAATTCCTTTCTAGAATCCAAGGTCATCTTGTCTCTACACCTCTGCACCTGACCGGAACTGGATGGGTGGAACTGCCAGTGTGGCAGTGGAAGATTGGACCATATAATTTATTAGATTTCTAGATATGATAGACTTGTGGGTGTGGGGGCAAGATAATGAACTTTCAACTAGGTGTGGAAACCCCAAGAAGCTCAGATTTGGGTTTCTCCAGATGTGCCAACATGACTCTCCTAATAAATTGGAACTTAAGAAAATTAAGACAAAGCTGAAAACAGTGTGCTTCAGGAATGCCACGTAAAATCTGAGGCTAGTTCTAGGACTTGGGTTTTTTTTACTTTTCAGACTTTGCATTGACTCGTGACTCTCGGGATTTGAACTGTTCTGAATTGACATAATTCATGAATGTTATGGAATTTCACAGTTAGGGTTATGGTTAGGGATACCCAGAACTAGGCTGCATCTCTTCGCTACTGTTAAGTGGTCATCTGGATTTTTGAAGCTCACTTCTAGTAGCTCTTCACAAGTAATAATTATGTCTTATGGGCTGTTATGTATAATGAAGCTGCTCAAAAAATCTGAGAGGTATTTGGTTTCTAACTTCTCCCTTCTTAATACCTTGATCTATTTTCCGTATTTCTAAATATTTTTAGATATTACTGCCCCCTTACAAACTGTACTGAAAATGTTTATATTACATGTATGCTACTTCCATATTATATATATGGAAACAATTCCTGGTTGGATTTTGTTAAACTTCTGTTGTGAATATATGCTGCTAATCTTGCCATTTTTCCATATTCTTTAAGTTTAAGTTTGTAGTTAGATATCATCAGAACAGGATCTTTCTTCCAAAATGTATTCTTGCTGCCATGAGTATATATTTTAGTACATTATGATATTTCTTTTTGATATATTCTGAAAGTATGCATAGTAAATAGATAGTTTATTAATTGATTGGTGATATCATCATAAATAAAAATAAAATACAGGATCTAATTTTGGCATAAAATAGAAAAAAGAAAATATAGTAATAAAATATATATGTGGTAAATGCGAAGAATCAACCTTCCAATAAATACATCACTTTTACAGGATACCTCAAATTGTTTGATGTAACAGGTTCTCATCTCAACTGCCTTAACTATAAACTTCGCAGTTCTGCTCATAATGTATACATTAGAGACCAGGAGGAAATAGGACGATCTTCAACTCAGATCCCAGTAGGCTGTTCTTTCAGGTAGGGTTATTAAATATTTAAGCCTAAAAGAGGGAATATCATTGACAGATAAAGAAAATATGAGCAGTATGTTCAATGGCTAGGGCACCACATATACATATCCTTTCATGATATGGCAGGTGATAGAAGTGCTCATATTTGACCATGGAATCCAAAAACTCAGATCTTGCTCCAGAAAAGGCCCTTCTTAAGCACTGTGTCAAACTCATTGATGGGTATTTTCTCAAATTGGAAAATAGTTTTGTTCTTAGCCAAACAACTTAAAAATCTATTTTTGCCAATAACTCCATGTCACTTTTGACGCTGACATCTAGAGATCTGAAATTTTTTTAAAAAATTCTCTAGCTTGGGAGTCACTTGAGAGTAAACACTGAGTAACCCATGCTGTGAAATAACTTTGGTGAGTCGGCTTACCCAGGAATTGGGCTGAGCCATTCTTATCTATTATGCCAAACCTATTTTGGGTAGCTGAATGAGTCCTCTGCCAGGGTTGAAGAATTATACATAATTTTTAAAAAAGTCATTCCTTTTCAAATTTAATTTTTCTATATAATGCTATGCATATAATTCCAATACTTTTGAGAAGTTTTTTGTCCACAACATGGGATAAAATGTTCTTCCCATTTCATGGCATTTATGATGTGATTTGTCTATCTTGGAGATTATTGATGGATTCGGTACCATCTGTAAAACATTTTATACTGTTTTGTTTTTAAGATTGCAGCTTGGAGTGGAATTTATGGATTTGGTCTATATTTCTTTCTATCATTGTTGATTATTGCTTTAAATTTTGCATCCATTTTATCATGCATTTTTAAATTTTGTTTTGTCTCTGTGTCATATCTGAGTTCGTGTATGCATTCTAATAGATTGCATTGGTATTGTATAAATTCTGCCATTTTTCTTAATGTCCTTCTCTCATTCTTATGATCATATTTTATCTTTCCAACAATTTATAAATACATCAAGCATAATATGTTCCAGCCTCCAATGAACAATTCATTGCATCTGAGTGGTAGACTGGGATTACATTTTTCTTACTGTAATTATCTCCAATATGAAAAGGATTTGAAGGATTACATTAAAATGCATTTTGGATTTTTCCAAATGTAGTTTTTTATGGACATCTAAAGGCTGTTACTAAAGTTGATATTGGTGTATTGCATGAATAAAAAATAACTTGAAATCTTATATTGTCAATATGTTACATTGACAAATAAACATTTAAGAATATCAAGTAAAGTGCTTATGATCTTAAAAAGAGACTTTAAAATTGTTTTTCATATTTATTAGACAGTTTAAAGAACATTTAGGAATGGTTGGCTGACAACCTAATACCCTGGAAGTGTAAAATCATGAAATGGATACTTACATATATGACAAGATGTTATTGATCAGTTTATTTTAATGCTCATACATTGTCAAAGTAATTTGGAGAAGAGAAATGCTATTTAAAGATGTTAACTACAATATTAAATAACATACTCAATATTTGGAAGTTACTAAGTCAGATCCTGGTTTGAAAGCTTGATCTTCATGAGCCTTGGTGGTGCAGTGGTTAGAGTGCAGTACTGCAGGCTACTTCTGCCGACTGCCAGCTGACTGCAATTTGACAGTTCAAATCTCACCTGCTCAAGATTGATTAAACCTTCCATCCTTCTGAGATGGGTAAATGAGGATCCAGATTGTTGGGGCAATATGCTGACTCTGTGAACCACTTAGAGAGGGTTGTAAGGCACTGTAAAAAGGTATATATCTAAGTGCTATTGCTAATATTCGAAGAAATGTTGATGTATGAAGTTTATAATGGAGTAAAGAATATTATTCTTTTACAGTAGAAAGATGCCACTAGCCTGGATTCATGGAGTTGGATTGGTGAAGTGTGATTCTCCCTGCTCACGAAATGCTCTCTAGCAATGGATTAGAAAGACTGACCAATATTATTCCAGGTGGTCAAATTTTAATGCTATCGGTTTGTAAGCAGTAGACGACACAGTATAGTCTTGTTTGTTTCTTTTTTCCTTCTGTTATTCTTTTTCTTTTTGTTTACTCTTTTCTGTTTGCTTTTTCTCTATTACATTAAACTAAATAAAGCCTAGGAAACAAGAGATTCTTAAATGTGATTCTGCAACCTATAATTTGTAAGCAGGAACACACAGCCCTTGGTAAACACCCATCATTTGAAAAAACAACCTAAGGAAAATGAAACATTATCTCTTTCACAAAACGGCTGCTGCTGTTTCTACAGACATCTTGATAGCACTGACCACATGCCTCTCCAAGTGGTCTCATTTGATAAATCAAGTGCTTCAGAGAACAGCAGGACATACAGCTCAGTAGTTAAAGGAAGGAAAGTACTCAGATCCCAAAGGATCTAAGATGACCATTCCTTGCCTGTTTTCATAAACAGCAGCAACAAGAAAGCCCTAGCAATCAGGATAATGTGAGCCGAAACTGGCCAAGGAAAAAACCATGCTTTGACATTGGTGGGCTGTTGTCACCATTGAAACCTGTCAGCTGCCAGAAAAGCAGGTGCTGAGGAGCTGGGCTGAGCAGACAGGCAAGGAATGGCTTGCTGGCTGGGGAATTGGGTTGAGATGCCTGGATGGCGAGAGCAGGCTGTTGAAAAGGCTGGGCTCTGAGGGAAAAGGCATGTGTTTGCCACTAACAAATCTTGGGTGGTTTTTTTTCCCCAATTGCTTTTGTCTCCTGTCCATCAGCCACACTCCTGGGAAGAAGCCCACCTCCCCCATGCCGAAGTTAGGAGAGGGCTGCACGTCTCTGGCCTGGGTCCCCGGCAGAAGCACTACCTGAGGACATTTTGCATTTCTCTTGGAAGCTGCAGTCCTAAGAGGTTTTGGAGTGGGGGAGGCTTCCCCATTGTCTTTCAACAAATCTGTCTGCTGGAAAAACCAGGGAAAGAAATGCATGATTTCTACACATACTGTAGGTGGGAGGGAATTGCAATTTATTGGTTCCAAAATATAAGAACTGGGCAAAGAGAGAAAAAAGGAGAACTCAGAATTCTCAACCTTGGGAGTATTTTGTGATTCTGAGAGTTAGACTATCCTCTGGTGTCAGCAGAATTCAGTGTTACACAATTCCTCACTTTTAGTTTTGAAGAAAAACTACTATTCCTTAAGTTTTTGTGGGGGAGAAATAATAGGACATAGCAGTCAAGGGATAGGACTTTACCAGTGCTTGTCCTGGGTTAACAGGGTATTATTTGCTTGACTGGAGAGGTGCAAGGCTTTTTAAATAAAGGAACCACTGTAGGTTTTTTATCTATCTATCTATCTATCTATCTATCTATCTATCTATCTATCTATCTATAATGTCTTAAATGCATGCTTCTCTGGATAAAATAGAATTTCAATTTAGTTGGAACAATAAATAAGTATAATCATATTAGGCATTGTGAGGACTGAGAAGGAAGGAAGCAGAGAATGGTCATTACTTTGAATAGATGCATTCAGAGCATGCAAATATCATCTTGGCTTTAAACCCTTGTTAAATAGTGTGGCAAAGTGATAATAAGAAGGAATAACATGGTTCATTAAAGCTAATATTTGTACTGCTAAAAGATTTTGGGCTTTACTTTTGATCATCTCTGTTTCATATTTCCAAACATCAACATTAGAGATGTACATATTCGGTCATTTGCCAGATTTCCAAACCAGGATCTTGTTCATTTTAATCTCACAGAACCCTGCCCAGTATCTGCAAAATCAGGGCTCTTCCTGAAAATTTGCCATATTCATTCTTCTTTGCTGCAGACTATCCTATGTTGCTAAGGAGGGCCCTTGAGGGCTCACGATTAAGGGAGAGGCTCATAAAAATGAATATTTGGGACAGCTAGTGAACCAGAACAGTCTTCCAAGACCACCCTCACTTTTCCCCATTCTCCCTAACATGACTCATCAGTAAGGAAAGGAGAAAACAGCAGCATATTTTTGTAATGCAAAGTATTTGGTTTTGGATGGGCTATTTGGTTTGTTTAAAAAAAAACTGCTGATGGTGGAACAGAAGTGATGTGGGACATTATTTTGTTCTTCTTATTTGGTGCCGGTCTGTTTTTACATCTTTATCAATCCACCCAATTGTCATACACTTAAGGTTGACTTTCTGTGTATTTCTTGTCATGTGTGAATAGAGGAGGAAGGGAATATATGCATCTGTGTTCTAGATGTTGTACATGTGGCTGTGTGCCAGTAAAGAATATTTTTTTATGAGAACCTGGAAGCATTGTGGCAAAAATGGCTTGGGAAATACTGAGGTCTGCCGAGCTACCCAAAAACCCAGGCAGCAAACCATCATCAGGCGGCGCCTAGGAGTAGAGCCTTCTCTGTGGCGGGCCCAGCCCTGTGGAATGACCTCCCTCCAGATATTAGGAATACCTCTGACCTCCGCTCCTTTCGTATTAAGCTTAAGACCCACCTATTCCAAGTAGCTGGCCTGGCTCAACTTTGATCTAACCATATCGCTCCTGACGGGTTTTTAATTGGGTATTTTAATTATATTTAATTATTTAGGGGTTTTTTAATCACTGTATTCTAATTGTTTTTTATTCATCAGCCGACCTCCTCCTTGTGTATGTCTCGGTATATGTCTCTGTTATATGTTTGTTTTGTCCACATATTTATTTCATATGTTTCATTGTACGCCGCCCCGAGTCCTTCGGGAGAGGGTGCGGCTAAGAAATAAATATTTATTTATTTATTTATTTATTTATCAAGAGGTCCTTTGTGGACCAGAATGGTCCTGAAGGGAAGGGGCACAAGGAGAGGCATTTTGGACACCTGCGGGGAGTGAGGCAAGCTCCCCATCAGGTCCGATTCAAAGCTCTCTGGAGACTGGTGGCGGGGGTGGCGGCCATCTTTGTATGCTGTTGAAAGTGGAGACAGGAGGGTAACAGACAAGCAATGTAAATGAACAAGAAATTAACAAGGTAGAAATGGAAAATAAAATTCAATGGGGCAAAGACACAAAAAAAGCAAAGAGGAAAAGAGGGAAACGACATCCAAAAAAGAAAATAGCTAAAAATAAAGAGAGAAATAACGGGAGATGGGAAAGAGAAATTTGGGGGAGAGATATTCGAATAATCTATCAAAAAGTGAGAGGGAAAATATAGAAGAAAAGATATAAGACATATAAGATGAAGAAAAAGAGAAAAGAAAATTTAGAAATAGGAGAATAGTAGAATGATATGATCCAGTAGAATGAAATAATGTAAACAAGGTAAAATATGTTTTAACTAAAATGTGTGGGAATTATATTAAGAACTTTACAGGTGTAAAATAATTATGTTATGTTGATTATATAAAATTTGAAATCTGAAGACATATTTTTAATAGAAAACAGATTGAAAAGAAATGATAAATTGTTTATTTTTAAAGAGAAGGGAAAATTATATTGTTTGTATATGTTAAAAACTAGAAATTGGAAAATATGAGAAGAAAAGTAATATGGTTAAAATTGGAAATAATGGAAATATAATGTAAAATGAATTATGTTTTTTATGGGAATGTTAAAGGGGGAATCCAGACAACACTCTGTTCACAAAAGAATTTTTATTATGCAACAAAAATTAATAAAAAACATTTTTAAAAAAAGAGTTTCTTTTTATGTTCCCTTTACTGTATTTAATATAGTCATTCGTCTTACTCTTCTATCTTCTCAGGCCTTTGAAAACATGCATGTATTTGTAGGTACTACTAAATGTATATTGGATGTAACAAAATTGTTACTTTCTAATATACCATTTTTGTTCCAATCTGTTAAAAACTGTTTGTTGAAATGAACCTCTTAAATAGCAAATTGTGAGCAACTTGGTGATTCTTGTTCTTCCTCCCATTTGTACTCCATCTTGCATCCACAGTGTTTCCCATAAAGCTCACTTTTCTGTACAGCATAGCCACATAACTTGAGACTTACTCTTATCCTACAAACAGAGCAGAGGTGGATTCCTCCCTACATGGTCCAGTACGCCAGAAGAGGTAGTGAAAATCTGACATACTGGATAGGACTGGTAGTAAAAATGGTGGCATGACCATGCCCCCAAACCTGTTCTCCCATCAGAAGCTTCATCAGAAGCTTTTTTGAAACAAGTTTTTTCCTCTGCCGATTCAGGCAAGGGGGAAAAAAGCTTTAAAAAGAGAGAGAGAGAGAGGGAGGGAGGCAGGGAAGGAGGGAGGGAAGGAGGAAGGGAAGGGAAGGGAAGGGAGAAAGAAAGGAAGAAAGAAAGAAAGAAAGAAAGAAGGAAGGAAGGAAGGAAGGAAGGAAGGAAGGAAGGAAGGAAGGAAGGAAGGAAGGAAGGAAACTCACTTTTTACCTGGGAGATTCAGCAAAGGAGAAAAACAAATGCTGTCACTTTAAATCGGAACTGAGCATGCCTGGCTGTGGAATTCTGGGAGTTGAAGTCCACAAGTCTTAAAGCTGCAAACTTTGGAGTCCTGCTTTGAGTTGAAAAGCTGCTCAGGTTTGCAAAGTGACATTCAGCAGTTATTTGGAGGGGGGTTGCTTCCCATAGAGGGAATGGAGAAAGAAAGAAAGAAAGAAAGAAAGAAAGAAAGAAAGAAAGAAAGAAAGAAAGAAAGAAAGAAAGAAAGAAAGAAAGAAAGAAAGAAAGAAAGAAAGACAGCACAGCAATTTAGAGCTAGCAGGCTACTCAGAGGTCATCTAGTCCAAGCCAATGCTGCAGCAGAAAACCTTACATTGTCTGGATTATTTTGGTGCCTCTAAGAGGGAGGAAAATTGCCAGAAAGGAGAAAGAGTTTACTAGGACAAGACTGCCATGCAGAGGAAGGCAGATATAGTCCTTGACTTATGATTACAATTGAGCCCAAAATTTTGGTTGCTAAGGAAGAGCATTGTTAAGTGAGCTTCACCGCATTTTACCCAATCCATGACATCTCCTGGTGAGTGACATCAAGTTGGCCAAGCCCACCCAGTCACATGACCCACAAAATAGGCCACACTCACAGAATAGTAGTAAAAAGTTTTGAAACCCACCCCTGAAACAGAGGCATTTGTGGGATCTGATGCAACATCACAGTGCAGTGGCACAATTCTGCTTATAGGGCATTGGGCACCAGTTGAGAAACATTGTGGATGCCTCTGCCTATAAACATAATGAAGGATCAGAATCTGAACACTGATTTTTCCAGCCAAAGGTTGACCTGAGCTCACTCATAGACTTTCCTCAAGACCAATAGAAGAGCATGTATGTAGGCAAATATACATGCCCCAGGATAATGTTGCAGGATCCAATCTGAGTTGATCACTGGGACCAGAGCTTACAAGCTTTTGGACTCATATTTATGTGGTGCATGCTTATGTGTGACTTTTAGCTGTTAATTGGGGTGTTGATGGTTGGCTATTAGGTCATTGATTGTTGTTTCCTTGTCCTGCAGCACCCTCATCTCCTTGTTTCTTCTCATTCTAAAGCCACAAAGTAGATCTCTTCCTCATTAAAGAGCTCACAACTGTTTCTTAGAATATCTAAAGCTTGCAATTATTCAAGCAAATTGATGGGAACTTTACTAAAAGTGCATTAGTTGGCTACTTCCAGGTGAAAGCAGGTGGCCAAGCCAGAGTTACTATAAGGTTAAAAACACTGAGGGACTGTTAAAGTAATTATGCCTAGCTTTGAGGACCTTTTTAATGGGATGAGGCATAGCAATGTGTGGGTGTAAGTGTAAATAGACACACACACAAAATACTCCTAGAATATGATTTTCACACACACAGACACACACACAGACACACACACAGACACACACACACACACACACACACACACACACACACACACACACACACACACACATATATATATATATATATATATATATATATATATATATATATATATATATATATATATATATATATATCAAAATCAATTCAGAGCTCAAGATTTTTACCAGATGGCAATATTTTATTTGTTATTTTTATTATATTTAATTTATTTACATACAATAACAATATTGCTTTTTGTCATGGAGCATTAAATGCAGGAAGCTATATTGTATTGTATTACTTGGAGCACATTTTTTGTGATGGAGATGCCTTTGTCTGACTATTTCTAATGCTCAACCTGAGGGCTGGCCTTATGTAGCCAAGGTGGTGCCATCAACTCATGAAAAAAATATCTGAGCAGAAATGAGGAATTCTCAATATTTTACAGAAGCAGAACAAATCTGGTCAAGTTTGGAAACATAATTTGGCCTTCCCCACTTATTCAATCCCTGATCCCAAATACAACTTGTTCTCTTATTGATTCAAAGAAGTTCTGTGTCTCCCCGCCTGAGCCCAGCTCTGCCCTTTCCACTGATATGCCTCAGCGAACAGACCTATGATGCAATCCAAGCTGGAAATGAACCAGAATCCCCAAGGAAAATGCTTGTGACTCATGCTTCTGAGGACTCTTGTCTTCATCATTCTCCAAAGATTTAGACTCGAATGATGCCATCGAATCATTATTGCATAGAGGGAGTAATTCCAAATTGGATCAGTGCAGCCTCATTTCTCCTATGATTCTCTCCTGCCTTGGGAGGCTTAGGGAGAATATCTTTCTGAGCTTCCAGCTGCTGATTACTTATCACTGTGATTGTGAAAATGATATTTGTGACATGGGCTTAAAAGCACCCACTCCTGGTATATTCAGAAAAGGTCTGTGTATATATTGTAATCAGTTGAGATGGCAACGGTCAGAACTCAACTTACAAGGTCTGCATTTGTAAAGAAAGCCTAGTTTGCAAGGATGTTCAGTGTTTATATATGGTGGCTGATAGCAATTGGGCCAGTTGTTCAACTGCATACAACAGTTGGGTGAATCTAGTCCTTCTAACTCCCAAAGCTGGCATAGCTGGCAAATGCCCAAACTTGGCAGCTGTAGGGGAAGCCTCCTTTTCTGTCCAGAGCTGTATTTCTCAAACTTGATAATTTTAAGAGATGTGAACCCCAATGTGTTGGCTGGAGTAGAGTCTGGGAATCAAAGTTCACACATCTTAAACTTGCCTAGAGCAACCTGCTGCCTCAATGATGTTAGGAGACTCAAAATAACTGTAGTTATTTTGAACACACTTGATATTCAGACTTGCTTTTCATGTCAGATAAAGCAACATAAGGAGGGCATTTTCCATTAGTTATGTTGAAATGCCTTTACATTCATGAAATGTTGTATATCAACTACAACAGACTGTCAAACATGCATTGAGGAATGCACTTGGGAAAGTAAACCCTGCTGCCTCATGAGCATAGAGTCCACATCCTTATTGTTTTCAGCTTTCACGCTACTCGTCCACAGTCTACCGTGGTTATACTTGCTGCAGGAAGAGAAAATAATGCCAGAAAATCAAGTCAGCAGCTGTTGTACAGAGATAACCATTATTAAACTATTCCCTGAGCAGCCATTTCGTTAGGAACTTCAATTTGCTATTTCCTATCCCTCTGGATGTCCCATGTCTGCCATTTCTACTTTTCAGAACAACCTCCTCCTTCCCTCCAACCTCGTCCTGCAGTGGAGCTGAATGGTGCTGCTGCCTTTCAGAGGGTAGTTTAGAGTGTAACCAGAGAAGCCTTGTCACCAAATGACAGCAGGCTCTGGTTTCTTTGTTTGCTTGTTAGAAAGCAAGCGCCAGTCACCTCTGATCTGTGAAGACCTTCTAGAAAACATCCTTTCTTCCCATTGTGGGAATTTATTCCTCTTCAAATTTTACCTATGGTTTTTAAATAGGTCTCTCTTCATTCAAATTAGCATATGAAAAGTCAGTTTATTCTTCTCTTCTTTGTGTTTGTGATAAATGTTTTCTTTCTAGGTGAAAGTCCACTGCATTCCAAAAGACAGATTTAATAATAAGTGCCTTTCTAAACAATAGAATAGAATAGAATAGAATAGAATAGAATAGAATAGAATAGAATAGAATAACAGAGTTGGAAAGGACCTTAGAGGTCTTCTAGTCCAACCCTCTGTCTAGACAGGAAACTCTATACCGTTTCAGACAAATAGTTATCCAACATCTTCTTAAAGATTTCCAGTGTTGGAACATTCACAACTTCTGGAGGCAAGCTGTTCCACTGATTAATTGTTCCAACTGTCAGGAAATTTCTACTCAGTTCTAAATTGCTTCTCTCCTTGATTAGTTTCCACCCATTGCTTCTTGTTCTACCCTCAGGTGCCTTGGAGAATAGTTTGACTTCCTCTTCTTTGTGGCAACCCCTGAGATATTGGAATACTGCTATCGTGTCTCCCCCAGTCCTTCTTTTCATTAAACTAGACATACCCATTTCCTGCAACCGTTCTTCATAAACATTGAAAGCAGTCTCTAGGTCCTCTGAAAGGTTTACTTATGATACTTACATAGTATGCATGTAGCCTTAAAAGCATTAGCTAGGTGGGTTTTGAAGGAACATATGTTATCATCTGAAGTGAAATAAAAAGCTCCAAGTGTGCACAATTGCCTCTGCTGGCAAATAATCTTCTCTCCACCATGACCTTGATCCTCACATTAGAAAGATGTTTTTTCCGGTATTTTCATATAGTGTTTTGCTTTAATTTTATTCCAGACTTGAATTAATGCTTCTCTAATGTAATGTCTATGGAAATATTTTTGCTTCTTTTTACTCTCTTCCCATAAGAAAAAGTGCCATCCTGTTTGTAGGTCGTGGCCTTCTATTGCTAATATTCTTTTGTTTTTTAGATTTATCCAATCTTTAATCCAAATTAGTGCTGCTGCATTGTAGTAGAGTTCCCAGTCAGGTAGTCCCATACCACCTCTGCTTCTATCATCCTGTAATGCTTTCAGTTTTATCCTAGCTTTTTTCCCTTGCCAGATGAATTTTAGTATTGTTTTATTCAATTCAGTAAAAAAAGTTTTCTCTAGTTTTATGGGGATCGTTTGAAATAGATATAGGACTCTTGGTAGTATGTTCATTTTTATAGTTGCTATTTTCCCTAATAGCGATAGTTGTAGTTTCCCCCATAATTCTAGGTCTTTTTTTATTTGTTGCACTAATTTTGTGTAATTATTTTCTTTTATGGTTGAGCACTTTGCAGTTAGCCATATTCCTAAATATTTGACTTTCTTTACTACCTGGAGTCCTATTGTTTTTTCTAATTCTTTGTTCTGTTTTTCCTTCAGATTTTTGGTTATTATTTTAGTCTTTTCTCTATTAATTTTTAGTCCTGCCACATCTCCATATTTTTCTAGTTCTTGCATTAACCTGTTCCCTGTTTCTAATGGATCTTCTATGATAAATACTAAGTCATCTGCAAAGGCCTGTATTTTGTATTCTTCCTTTTTAGTTTTGGTTCCTCTTATTTCCTGGTTTTTTCTAATTCGTATCAGAAGGCTTTCTAGCGTCAGAATAAAAAGCAGAGGTGATAGTGGGCAGCCTTGTCTCACTCCTTTCGTTATTTCAAAAGACTCTGTATTCTCCCCATTCAATAGTATGCTTGCCTTTTGGGTGGAGTATATTGTTTCTATTAATTTTTCAAGTTTATTTCCTAGATTCATATTTTTAATTTGTTGTTTCATGTATTGCCAATTTAAATTATCGAATGCCTTCTGTGCATCCAGGAATACAAGTGCCACTTGTTTCTCTGTATGCACCTCATAGTACTCCAAGATATTAGCAATTATTCTGGTATTATTTCTAATTTGTCTTGTTGGGAGAAATCCATTTTGATCTGGGTGTATGTAATCATTTAGTAATCTTTTTAGTCTCTCCGCTATTATTGTTGCAAATATTTTGTAGTCCACATTCAGCAACGAGATTGGCCTGTAATTTTGAATTTGGTTGTGGTCTGTACCTTCTTTATATATTAACGTAATGTATGCTTCCCTCCATGTGTTTGGTATTTTTGCTTTCGTCAATGTTTCGTTGTACATCTCCAACATTAGGGGTTCTATTGATTCATTCAGATCGTTTATCGTTTTGTACCATTCTGCTGGGAATCCATCTGGACCTGGTGTTTTATTATTTTTCTGTTTTTGAATTGCCTGTTTCAGTTCAATATTTGTTATTTGTTTCGTTAGCATTTCTTTCATCTCTTCCGGTATTACTGGGGGTTCTTCTTTGTTCAAATATTCTTGTATTTGTTTGTCATCTACTTGTTCCCCCTTGTATAACTTCTCGAAATATTTATGTACAATCTTTTTTTTCCCTTCCATTGTGTGTTGTAATTCACCCGTTTCCTCTTGGAGTTGATATATTAGTCTTTTTTCTCTTTCTTTTCTCAATCTATAAGATAACCACCTTCCTGGTTTATTTGCTTGTTCAAAAAATTTTTGTTTCGTTAGTTTTAAGTGTTTTACTATTTCTTCCTGGACTAGTATGTTTAATTTGTGTTTCGCTAGCATCCAATCTTTTCTAATTTTGTCACTTTGTGGTTTGTTTTGGAGTTCTTTTTCTAGGTTCTCAATTTCCTTCTCTAATGCTTTCTGTTGTGCCCATTTTTCTTTATTTCTTTTTGCTGAATAAGCTATAATGATTCCTCGTATGTAGGCTTTCATGGTATCCCATAGGTTTTGTATTGATGTCTGTTCTTTTGTGTTTTCTTTGAGAAATAGTCCCAACTCACTCTTACACTTTTGGATAAATTCTTTTTCTTTTAATATTTGCAGGTTTAATGTCCATCTTCGTCTAGTTTTTTTTCCCCTTTCCAGATTATTTTAATGGGGTTATGGTCTGCCCAGGTGTTTGGTAGTATTTCAATTTTATATACTTCTGCCCCGATTTCCTTATTCATCCATGCCATGTCGATCCGTGACCAAGATTGGTGTGGATTTGAGTAAAAGGTAAATTGTTTTTTATTTGGTTCCATTTTTCTCCAGATGTCTATTAGATTTAGCTCTTCCATCATCTCCATACACGTTGTTGGTAATACTTTTTTTTTGTTTTTGGTTTTTTTGTCACTTACATAGTCTATTTTGCTATCTACTATGGCATTATAGTCTCCTATTATACAGATGTTTTCCCCTCCAATTTCTCTGATTTTTTCATGTAATTTTTTATAGAAATTTTTCTGGTCTTCGTTTGGGGCATAAATTGCTACCAGCAATATTGGTTTTTGGTTTATCCATATCTCTAAAATTAATATTCTTCCCCTTGGATCTGCATAGATTAAGCTTGTCTTTATTCTCTCTTTAACATAAATTGCTAATCCTTTTCTTTTTTCTTCTGCCGATGCTGTATATAATTTCCCCAATTTCGGACATTCTAAGTATTTTATGTCTTGTTGTTTGATATGTGTTTCCTGTAGACATATTATGTCTGCTTTTTGTTTTATTAATTTTGCCCAGATGTGTTTTCTTTTTGTTAGTGAATTTAAACCATTGACATTTACAGATAATAGTTGGATTTCTTCCTCCATTTTCCTAGATCTCTACTTGTCCTTATTTTTATTTGTCTCTAGTTTCTTTTTGACTTCTTGTTTTTGGTCTTACTTCTTCTTCTTTCTGTTGTTCTTCCTCTTCCCTGCTACGTCCTCCCTGTCTTCCCTCCCTTGCCTTTTGTTGTCTTTCTTCCCTTCTTCTATATTCTATTTCCTCTTCTGTGTTTTGTTTCTCTTCTGGATACATTAATTGCTCGTATAATTCCTGTGCTTTTTCAAGGTTGTCAATTTTAATTCTCTTCTCCTGCCATGTTACTAACATCCCTTCTGGTATTAACCATCTAAATAGTATCTCCCTCTTAATTAATTGCGTGGCCAAGAATTGGTAGTCTCTTCTCTGTTCCCTCACTCTTCGTGGGATTTGTTTTAATATTGGTATCTCCTTCCCCTCGTACATCATCGGTTCTTCTCTTGTTATTTTATATAGTATGTCTCTTACTTTTTTCCTCGCGAACCTGATGTGCACTTCTCTGGGTAGTCGATGTTTCCTCGCATAATTGGTGGTAACTCTATAAATGTCGTCGAGTTCATTTATGATCTCTTGCTTATCTGTGTTTAAAGTTTCTGCAATTAAGCCAGACATTATCGTAGTTAGGTCTTCACCTTTTACCTCTGTCACATTCTGAAAGCGGAGGTAGAAAGCTGCACGGTCCATCTCCATGTGAATAAGCGATTCCTCTAGATTTTTATTTGATGCTTTCATTTGTTGTTCAACCTGGTTTATTTTTGTTTCTGTCTGTTCTGTTCTTTTTTCTACTTCTTTTATTAATTGTTCATTCTTTCCCAGAGCTTGTTGTATAGTTTCCATTTTATCATCTAATTTCTGTATATCTTTCTTGACTTCATTTTTCATTTCACACATCTCTGCTTTCATTTCATTCATATCTATTTTCATTTCATTCATATCTTTTTTCATTTCATCATGGTTTTTTGTTGCTGTTTCTTGAAATTTTAGCATAGTTTCTTGAATGGTTTGCAGCACTGTCTGTATATTTTCAGTATTCGATCCCACATTTGTTTTTTCTGTTTCATTCAGGATTCATTTCCCTTTAGCTGATCTGATTAAAGACTCAAGACTAGCAATAGCAATTCTGGGAATGACCGCCATTGGCACAAAAGGAACATGTACACATAAACCTTTTAGGAATGATATCAGTGGAGAGGCTACAACCTCGGACATTTTTGTGCAAAAATAAGGCAAGAGTTCCTATAAAAGAAGACTCCATTGTGTTTACGGAATCCAGTAGTTGTTTGGCTAGTCTGTATAGATGCTTAATTATATGCAAAATGTTTTCCCATCTGTACCCCAAATGCAGCATACTTCATACGGTTGTTGTGAAGGTAAAATGTGTTGGTCCCTCTGTCCACTTATTGAGCAGAGTGTAAAGGCAAAATTATCCAATGAATATAATAAACATCAACATACATGGGTAAATGGGTGCCTCCAGAGCACTAGGATACCGGAATTATGAAACTAAATGCTGTGGTCAGTATATGGTGAGTTCCACAACCATGTAGTGAACAGTGAGCAACAAGGCCAGAGTGGTCATGATTTCCCCATCCATCAGAGAATCAATCCAATAACTTCTGCTCAATCCACATGATTGTGCTATTAAGCTGCCCTTAGAGAAGCTCTGTAGCAGAATACAGCTGGTTCAGTCGGCAAATATTAGCAGCCCAGAAAAGTCTTTAACAAGCTGCAATCCTTCACTGGCCTTTTAAAGCATGCCCCTTAAAAAGCAGCTGTGGCTGTAGCCAATACAACTTTGAAACCTTGACCTATTGCTTTACTACCGCAGGTGCTTTTGGTCCAAAATTAATCACAGCAGGGGCTCAATCAATCTACTAGATCGATAGATGCCATTTAGGCTGCTTCTTCCTGGGGCTGTCCCTAGGGAAGTTTGAGGACCTTTGACCTTTTTGTTGGGGCCTGCTATGATGGAAAGGATCAGAAATTCAATAAGGATGTTTTAGCTGGTCAGTGATTCCTTACAACCTTCATTTTACCACTGGTTTAGGACTAAATCTGCCTCTAAAAATACACCTGTACACCTGGAGGTTCTGTTTGCCAATTCAGTTTAGTGTTTGTTAACTTTAGTTACTGGTAGAAAATATCCACAATTTGTTTCATCTATGCAGACATAAGGAATCTATGATGAAAAGCTATTACACTGATGGTTTGGGAGAGCAGTCAGTACTTTCACAAGGAGTGCTTTATTTAGTTTAGTAAACAATGAAACCAGAGTTTAATGATGTTAGCCTATTGTAGTTATGTAGCTTATTCTTAGTATGGTTCAGGTTTATGATGCCATCCTTTTTAGCAGATTCATAGCATTAAGGGTAAAAACAGTTGTATTTTAAGCATGTCATGGCTTTGGACAATTGCCATTCCATTTGGGGTTGTTTCTTAACTTGCTGGTGGCCTTTTCAATACCTTGCTTTGTCTAATTTCTGGCAAAGAAACCAATCAAAGTTAAAACAGTGGTGATGCTTAGGCTAACGTTAATTTTCTTCAACCGCAGACAAGACCTCTTTGGGAACATTGGGGAAATTATAACAGTGTCTGAGAGACCACCATTGGAATATTGCTGTCCTTCTCAGGAACTCCCTCAAAATTGAACCAGTCTTGCTCATGAATTATATAGATGCAAACAGATGTTGTGTCACTGGCTGAATCAGCTGCTTAGCCCTTGATTCCCATTGCCTCCAAAGGGCTCTGAGAAGAAACAGGTGACAAGCTCCTGCTGCTCTTCTGGACTGAAGCTAAAACATTATTTGGTCTCATCCTCCAAGTCCATCTACAGAGTCTTCCATTCCCTTCCGTATGCGAGCCCCATTGTCTGTCTGGTGCCTCTGCATTTTTCATGAGCTGTCACATTACCCAGACATTGCCCCTCATCAAAATCACAGCAAAGCACATGTCTAGAGGTTGTGGCCATTCTAGAAATCTGTACATCACTCCTTTCGTGTTTAGCATATCATTATTGGTATTGATTTCAGTGTACCTATTTTTGTAACTACAGACATAAATATCAGTTTCTGGTGTCTAATAAAAGGCATGCTATTCTGTCTATTAAATACTGCAAGCTCAGTGGAATATGAAGTAGCCTTTCTCAACAGGAAGTATAGGAAAGGAGAAATGGTACAATGATTCCAAAATACAAGCAATTAATCCATAGGGACCAAAGATTGTATAACTGCGTATAGTATTGCATAACATCAATGTTTCCAAAATGGGATTTTTGTAAGCTGGCTACTTTGGCTTACATATCGTTTGGTTAAAACCTTGTTCCTACTCTTGAGAAACAGAAAAGCCAAAGATAAAAAGCTTTGTGTACACTGTAGTTTGTTTACATTTATTGCTGGAAATTCTTCTTAGGAACACATGTTGCAACTTCATGCAAGGAGTTTCTGTTAAATTTCTTTTGACATACAAGGCACAAGAGCTTCAAATGCCTCTTTCCAATATGAACATTACGCACTGTTTATGCCTTTATTACAGAACTTTTTATTCCCTCATTTTCCTCCAGATGCTTTTAAAAGATGGTCCAGCTTGTTAGATGCTTGATCCATTCCCAAAGGACAGGTGGTTTTTTTAACTGTACATATATGATAAATAATTGATATCTGCCATATGTTACAATCTTATCCTCCTCTCTTCCAGTTCTCTTGCATGGGATTTTTTTTCTGCTTCACCCCAATTGCTATCTCTATTTTTTCCCTTTATAGATTTATTCTGCACTCACTTCTGGTTCTTTTGTCCTGATGGACCAGCAACTAATTGTCCTTAAATCCAGGGTTCAGTGAGGCTGCAGCAGAATTTATTTGAATAAAAATGGGGTTAAAACCTTAGGTTGCAGGTGACTTCCCTGTTTCTCTAAACTGCAGGAAAGTGCAATACTTGTTTTAATAAACATGCTTTTACCTAGCATTCCCTCTTTGGATCTTTGTTTTCTCCATTGAGGATGCTGCATATTTGACAGATTCCCCACAGGTGGAACCCCGCAATTATATTAAATATAAATATTTTAATTTTATTTAACACTAAAGAGCAGTAAGAATATTAGCAAGTTATTTGCTTATAATTAAGGCAATAAAAATGCAAATTTCAACCTATTAAATGTATTTTTACTAAATTTGTAATAAGAGAAAAATGCAAATACACAAAAATATGAAAATTAAAGTTGAGGTAATATAGCATGATAGCTAGGGAGGATAACTCCATAGTGCCCCCTTATCCTGGAGCCTTGAGTATGGGTTTATTCTGTGTCATTGTTAATCCAGGCCTATTATAGTTTCAGCTGTAAATTAAATGCAGAGGGAAACCCTGATTGTCCTGATTCTGTGCATTAATGTCATAACAGATCCAAAGTGAGAGCCAATTTGGTGGTTAAGGTGTTGGACTGACATTGAATAAGACCTAATCTGCCTTCTAATCTGTTCTAATTCTGCCCCACAGAAATTATCTTTAGGATAGTCCCTCTCTTGTAGCCCAGCCTACATCACAGGTTTATTGGGAGGGGGGGGATCAGGAATGCTATGTATAGTATTTTGAGCTCCTGAATGAAAAACTGAATATCAGTCAATCAAACAGAGTTCACTCTTAAGATTTGCTGTTGGAAAAGACTATGGGATGAGAATGTTCCATTTTGGACATTGATTTTAATGTTCTGCCACGAACACTCTGCTTGGCTCAGTTGTTTAATATCTACTTAAGGAATCACAGGGGTGCTTTTTTTTTTAAGGAGTAGTTTTTTTTCCCTAAGCATCATAGCCTGAATTAATTATGTTCTGCTCCATACTTTGGTATTATAATCCTTTCCAGCAAAGGAAAGGTAACATTTGCTCAGATGATTCCTTGGAGCAAAACTCCTCCTTGCCTAGTGCCTGCAAACACATATGGCTATGGAAGGGGGGGATTTATTTCTTTAGATATTACAAACTGACTGCTTAAAGATTTCTGTGGGGCTCAGGCACCAATTGTTCCCTACCCCAGGATGTAACCTATCAAACTTTGCCCCATGACCACATCCAAATGCACAATGTACTTTTAGACAAGTTAGCTCTCTGGTTCTTCTGCAGTCCAGTTGTTCAGGTGGCTCAATTGCATCACACATCTGTTATTTTCTCCTGAGGGGTTTTATGGTACTCCAAGACTAAGACTTTCATTAAAAGTGTGTGTTTTGGTGATATTTAGCCGTGAAGCTATTCAAATGACCTTAAACTAATTGAGGGGGGTGGCACCTCTAAACTTTCTTCCCAATGTGAGACAAAATGTTTATTGGTTAGATGGCTTTGGGATTGTCCACCCTATTCACTGAAACTGCCCCACCTGGAAGCTGGGCCAGTGTATATTGGCAGGGTGCAACCAGATTGAGTGCCTTCAACACATGCTGTAAGCAACTTTTGCCACGTTCTACATCTGGTGAGCCTGAAATTGTTTTGGCCAGCCCTGAAGGAGAAGAAGGAAAATAATAAGCAAGACAATAACAGACAAACTGGTGAGCGAGCAAACACTTGATAGTATTCCCTGGTGTATGGGGGAGGAGGTGATTAAGCTAGTAAATAAAGGTCAACAAACATTATCACCAGCTGATCTTTTGACCACAAGCTTTGACCACTAGTGTTAGAGTAAATTATTTATGCAAGACATCCTGGCTAGGAGCAGAGACTTCCAGCCAATGCCAGGAGAAGCAAGGAAATGGCATGCACTGAGCAGGAGCTATGACTGGCCACCCGCTCTATCTCTGGATGACCAACCAGTGCCCAAAGAGGCAAAAAGGTGATGGTTGAGATAGCAATGCCAGTTTGCTTTTGCCAAGAGAGTTGAACAGCTGTTGCCAAAGAGAAGTGGCTGCGAGGTGACAGATCTCAAAGATGAACTCAGAGATGTTAAACATCATATTTCAGAAAACAAACAGAGAATTGTGGTGTTGGAGGAGGGAGTGGCTGGGCTGGGGGAAGGAGCTTAAGGCAATCCGGAAGGGAAATGTAGACCTGGAAAACTTTATGGCAAAAATAGAATTCAAAAGAATGTCCTTTTTTCTCAGATTCCAGAACCTACCAGAGACAGGAAATGAAGACCTTAAGGATATTATGAGTACAATTTTAGCAGAATACATTAAGAGAAATAAAGAGCAGTTGTGGTGGGATATGGATCTGGTTTACAGGATTAATTCAGCATATGCTAGAAGTCATAATGTTCCAAAGGAGGTACATGTTAAATTTCTCAGGAGGCCCACAAGGGATGAGGTGCTAGGGGCCCAAAGGGAGGGACCACTAAAATATAAAGATGAAGAAATCACCATTCTTAAGCAAATTCCGAAAAAGATAAGAAAAAGAAGGAGGAAGTATTCCTCTTTATCAAAGGAATTATACAATAAAGGATTTTGGTTTAGATGGCTACTGCCAGATGGAATGTTGATTTTTTGGGAGGGAAATAGAATTAGAATTAATACAGTGCAGGAGGCTGAAACCTTCATTAAAAAACACTTTTCTCTCCTAGAGGATGAACATAGGGAAGGTAGTGAAAAGGGTAGCAAGGTACAAGATATGAAGGAGGGAGGGGCGTGGCCCCACCTGGGGACAGGGAGGAAGGAGCAATATCGAAAAGGCTCAGGTCACAAAAATAAATGTATTTGAAATATTTGTAATTGTTGATATACTAGAAAGTGACAAAGGAAAAGATGATTGAACACATGATTTGATACAATGTAGAATAAGATTCTGTTTTTTGTTTATCTTTTACATTTTGTTTTTAATATTGTAAAAATTGTGAGATTTGGAGGGATTTCTACCACTAGCGTGGAAGCTGCCAAAATTTTCTATGTACCCTCTTACCTTTTTCCCAAAAATGTTTAAAAACTAATAAAAATTATTTAAAAAAAGAAACAAAGAGAAGTGGCTGCATGGCACTACTGACTTGCTTCTCCCAGGATGCACATGGCAAACCTTTAACCAAAGGTATCCAGGAGAAGTTGGGGGCAACTGAGGCAGCATGTCAAATTCACTTTCCCCAGCCATGCTGTAAGAGAGCTGAATGAGGCTTATGGCTGCCTTCCTGCAATGCATAGGACAGGGTTCTCCCACTTCCTGCTGGAGCAGCCTAACCAGCAAATCATTGGCCAGCACTGCATGAGAAAATGTTTGACAAAGAAGGTTTTTCTTAGATTAATTCACAGCAAGAGCAAAGCAAGAAAAAGGCTGAGGGGGGCTCAGAAGGAGACTAGTATTAAAAGTCAAGGGATCTCTATTACTTCACAAAGCAGCTTTGAAGAGGTGGCTCATTCAAATCTTCCTTGAAGCAAAGTATTTCTTTGAAGCTTGGCATAGCTGTATTGTAATGCCAGCAAATTGCAGGAAAGCCTTCTGCAGAACTGAGCTACAAAGGAAAAATGAATCACCAGTGCAAGCAAAATGTTAGAAACAAGAAGCTGGTGTACATACCGATGAGCAACACATTAGCATTGGTCCCTGAAAACAGACTCTTTAATTTTCTACATAGAAATACAATTTTATTTCACATTGTATGAGCAAGGGGAGAGAGGAGAGAATTTAGTATGAATAAAGATCATAGAGTCATACTTCAACAATTATTGTCTAGCTGTTTATGAGATCTATTTGGTTAGACATCAAAGTAAGGGTTTTATTTTTTTAGAATTTTTATCCGTTATTATTTTATTTTTTATCCTTTTATTATTTTACTCCTTTATTATTTCTCCAGATAACTCAAGAGAGCAAACATACATAATATTCCTTGCTCCTTCTATTTTCCCCATAACAACACCCTGTGAGGTAAGCTGGACTGAGAGAAAATGACTGACCAGGGTCACCCAGCAACTTTCAAGTCAAAGCGGGGACTAGAATTCACAGCCTCCTGATTTCAAGTCCGATATCTTAACTATTGGACCAAATTGGTTCTTGTGAGTAAGTAAAAATTAATAAGTAAGGTTAAAGTGATAAATGTATCACAATACATTCCCAAACAAATGGCTACTCTTGAAATATAAAAACTGAATAACCCAGAAAAGAAAGCAAAAGCAAAAACCAGAGAGCTGAATAAAATGCTTTGAGTGTCTATGCACTATTTAATAGTATGATAACTGCAAAGTAAGGAGGGCTCACTCCTCTTGTTCAGTTAAGTTAATTTCCCACATTAGTCAAGTAGCAGCACAAGTTCTCCCAATGCCCTTCCTTCTGTCTCATGACCAGGCTGGAGCTTGGGAGACTTCTTGTGGTCCATCAAAATTTAAAGAGACCAAATGTCTGTGGAGATTCTCAGTCATCCAGGTCATAGTTGTCTCAAAGGTGTTTTATTTTCTTCAAAAGGCAACTGGACTGTTTTTGCCTCTAGGAAAAAACCTTCTTCCTCAAAAAAAAAGTCTGGATCTGAGGAGGAGGAGCCAATGTCGCAACGAGATGACGTGCGATCTCAATGCTCTGAGATCGCTGTCGATACTTTTGCTGCTGGGTGGTCCAAATGGACCTAAACCATCCAGCAGAGACAGGAAGAATACGTCATGCTGATCTCAGGGACATCACAAAGTCCCTGATCGATCCAAGAGAAGTTCTTCAAGCCGGCGACAAAAAATCCAGCCATTAGACTGATGAAGTCAGGGGTGGCTCCAAAACGGAAGGATGCAGAAAGAGAAAGTGTTTCCAGCTGATGAGGAATTTTTGCCGTTTTAAAAGAGACTGCCTATAAAAAACTTAAAATTAATTTAAATTGGAGAACAGAAGAAATAAGCGGCGGAATTAAATTTGGAATGGTTTTGGACAATGGGTTATCTTACTTTTTAAATGCTATCTTCATGGATGGAATTTATACAAGCCTTTTAAAACGAATGGATTAAGTTTTCTTCTTCTGTTTTTTGCTTTTATTATTCTTTGTAACCTATGGACTAAAATTCTCCTCTTTCATTACTGTGGGTGTTCTTCTAACTCATTCAAGAATCTGACTTTTTTTTAACTTGAAATACAAAAAAGATACAAAAAGAAACAAAGAAAATTGTAACAATAACACTGCTACTCAGAGGCTGGAGGTTTGTGTATTGGAAATGAAGCACACTTACTTTTCTCACTAATTATCCTGGTTTGGCACTCCAAGGTCTCATTGCTTGTTTATAGAGAGTGATAAGAAGAAAAGCATACAGATGTCCCTTTGAAGTATATCTTTAACCAGAGAAAGGTGAAAATAAAACGTTATTGTGAATCTTGTTAAAACCTTCCAAGCTACAGCAGCAGTGTTTGTTAGCTGGAGATAATGGCACAATTTCAACAGCAGAAAGAAATTTTAAGTCTGCAAAAGATATTCTCAGAAATACAGAAATTATCAAACACATATGAGAGGATGAGAAGAAGTTGGAAGACTTAGAGCATGTAACAGCAAAATATGATGAAGAAGTTGGAGATGTTTATCAAACATAAAAAGTGGTGGTTAAAATCCTAAAAATCGAAGAGGAAAATGAATATAAAGAAATTAAAATTGCTGATATTTATGGTGATTGGTTTGTCTCTGAGAATGGAAATAGTGAAATACTGAAAGAGGAATTAAATGGAGGGGAAATCTACCCCAAATGGCAAGATACAGAAGAAGAAAAAACAAAAGAATTTATGGATTTAAAGAGAGAAATTTTATTAGCAATATCATTGATAACACTACCGACAATCAAAGATAAGCTAATTAAAGAAACAGAAGAAGGGCATTGAAATTACATGAGAGATTTTATAAGCAAGGAGTTGCAAAGAGGAGTCCATACAAAGTTGATTAAGGAGATGATTAGAGGACTGACACCACAAATGGCAGAAGATATGAGACTGTTTTGCTATTGGAAAGATACAGGTTGATAGATGGAAGAGTATAATTTAAAACTAGTTAAACTTAGTGAAATTTAGTGACAATATATATAGTTAAATAAATAATTGATAATGATAATAATATATACAATGTGTAGTGTTATGATAAGTAATAATTGGATAAGAATATTGAATGGTACCCATGAAAGGAAGATTAGAAATCCTTTTGGGTTATATATAAAGGTTAATAAAAAAGAACTAAGTTAGATACAGTTAAGTCTTGATTATTAGGGGGGAAATGTTATGATGCAGGATATAGTTAAATAAAGGAGGGATAATGATAACAACATATATATATATGTGTGTGTGTGTGTGTGTGTGTGTGTGTATGTATTTGTGTTACGACCCCTGGTATGACTAAATATGGGAGGAAGGTCACTACTCCCTCTTTCTGTCCTTCGGCTTATCACAGAAGACCATGCAGGCAGAAAACCATATTTTTATTTTTAATGTTGCCTTTTTATATTTGTGTTGTATTTGTACTGATAAATAAATAAAGGGAGACTAGTATAGATCTATTTCGAGCTAATTAGCTCTCATCAGCTAGCCATACCCTTACTGGGATTTGAACCCGGGCTGTATATATCTTAGGCAGGAGTTTTAGCCACTTAGCCATGGGCTCTGTTCCTTATCAGTTGAGCCAGGGAAATAGGTATGTATTTGTGTTACAACCCCTGGTATGACTAAATATGGCTTAGTGGCTAAAACTCCTGCCTAAGATATATATTTGTTTGTTTTCGTAGATTTTCATGGGTGTAGGTATGCTGGTTTTGTTGTATTCGGGTCTTTTCCCGTGTAAGGTTGAGATTGTCTTTGCAACGTTTCGGCAGGATCTCACCTGCCATCTTCAAGCGTGGGATTAAAATGTTAAAATTTTAAGCCCACGCTTCACGGGTGTAGGTATGCTGGTTTTGTTGTATTCGGGTCTTTTCCCGTGTAAGGTTGAGATTGTCTTTGCAACGTTTCGGCAGGATCTCACCTGCCATCTTCAAGCGTGGGCTTAAAATGGGAACGGAGTTGCCGTCTTTCTGTAAGTCTTGGTGGGAGGGGATGGGGTGCTGGCTTTGTTTCAGTAAGTGGAATGATTGGTTGTGTGGTTGTATCATGATTGGTAGATTGGTGCTGATAGGTGCAGGCTGTGTGTGCCTGCACCAATCAGCAATGCACACACAGCCTGCACCAATCAGCACCAATCTACCAATCATGATACAACCACACAACCAATCATTCCACTTACTGAAACAAAGCCAGCACCCCATCCCCTCCCACCAAGACTTACAGAAAGACGGCAATTCCGTTCCCATTTTAAGCCCACGCTTGAAGATGGCAGGTGAGATCCTGCCGAAACGTTGCAAAGACAATCTCAACCTTACACGGGAAAAGACCCGAATACGTGTGTGTGTGTGTGTGTGTGTGTGTGTGTGTGTGTGTGTGTGTGTACAACATAAGGAAACTGGATGTAAATTGTAAACAGTGATTTGGAAAGAAGAATTAGAAAACCTTGTTACTAAATATTATGTATGTTTAGCTAGAATAGTTCATGAGGATTCTGTGTTATTGGAGGATTTTAGAAATAGTAAATGAAATGCCAGTATGTGGTTATGTATTAAACCTTGGTATATTTCATGATGAAGGCTGTTTAAACAATTATAGTCAAATGAAGATGGAGGTATGATGATGGAGATGCACGAAAGCCTCTTTGTAACCAACTGATACACTTTCTACAGTATGTAAAGAAGGATGTGTTGTGTTTGTTTTGAAAATTAAAAATAAAATAAAAATGTATTTTAAAAAAAGTCTTCTTCAAGGAAAAAACAGTCCATTTGCCTTTTGAAAAAGCACCTTGGAGACACGAAAGAGACTAGTTTTCTGCTTTGCTTTTTTCTACCCATGAGGTTGAGTGTGTGTGCATTGGTCTGTCACTTGTAGCAGCAGCACCCCTGACTTGCCCTTAATTAGTCAGTTTCTGTTCCCTGAGCAGGGTGAGAGATTTAATGGCTCATTTCTTCCGAACAATTATATCATTTATCATCATTATTTTCAAAAGTATTTTTAATTTGTAGGACTTCAGCATTTGGTGCATGTTCAATGTAGAAATGACATTAGTTCAAACTTCCTTCCATTATATGTTCACTTCCAGATGTGCTGGACTACATGAGCCATTATCTCCAGCATACCTGACCAGTGTTTATTGGGCAATGGGAAATGTAACCTGGAACATTGAGAAGGCACCAGTGTGAAAAGACCGTTCATAGTCTTTGCAATTAAACCAAAAAAAGGATTAATTTGCTCCTTTAAAATAATAAGTGAAGAATCCAACTACTGCCTAATAAATGACAGAGAAATATGGAATTCTTGCTGGCCTGAACTTATCAGAACCATGTGGTAAGTGCTGTAGACAAACTGGAATTTTAGAAAGGGATTAGCTCTGGGAGTCATTGTGGAAGTTGTAAAGTGGCACAAGAACTTAATATGAAGAGTCAGGACTGCCCTGAAAATGAAACTGCTGAAAAGGAAACAGATTCCAGTCCCTCAAAGGGCTAAGTCTTTTAATGACACTTTTAAATATGCATGTTAAGTCAGTTAGTTCCTAAGTTAGTGCCTAAGTTGATGAGTCAACCCAATGACCAGCCCATCTGAAAAATAAAACAAAGTGGCCATAGGAGGTAGGGTCCAGCTTCCCTCACAACCACAAGAGGATTAAAGAGTGGGAGAAGAGATCAGGGATGAGACGGAAGGGGCAGTTCCACAAACAGTCACAAGTTTGCCTATGTGGAACATGTTTTTGTCATATTGTCTGCCCTGTCTGCATCAAAGCACTTGACACTGAAGGTAGGAAAAGATGAGAAACACCCTACTAGAGCAGAGGATATAAAGCTTCATATGTAGGTGAATGATGAGATTTAGGCATGTGAAAGTATCTTCTGGAAATGATTAGTAGACTGAAGGCACACCAGGGCATAGATTTGCCCATTGTCTGGGTGAGTTCCCTAAAAATCACAGTTTACACTTGGGAGAAGAGATAGCTAAACTTCTGGAAGTTGTCAAAGGAAAATCTGAGGGTCACTCTGAGTATGAAAAACAGCTGAATCCAGACTTACCTGTATTAAGAATTGATCCATTAAAATCAGGGAGATTGATTACTCATTGCTAATGTAAGTTTCATTCATTTCAGTGTGAGTTCTCTAACCATGATAAAGTAATTGGACTTGGATCATTTTAGTTGTGGTTATGCCATAGATTTATGTAATGACTTAAAAACAACACTTGCCATTTCATGTTCATTTTTCCCCCAGTCTTTACTAGCACTGAATTTGTTTTCAGCCATAGAGTGAGCTTCTGGTCTGTAAGATATTGAAAAATCACTCTTTTCCTTCCTAAACCAGATATAAAAAACTTCCTATGTCATCAACAATTCTTAGGAATGCTTCTATTACTGATACCAGCAGATATTAACTGATATAAATCATCCTCTCCCTGTTTGGGCTAAAGAAAGATTTATGGAGATGCTGTTGCAACGTGTGGCGGAGAGTAGTACGGCCCCAAATGTAACATTCTTACAGAGAGATCTTAATTTAAAACCCAGCCAAAGAAGATGAAGAAATGCAGTTATACCTTATGGAAAAAAAAATAGAAGTGTCCACAGAGAAGAAACATACGTTTTTGTGTGTTTTGAAGGTCTTCGTATCAGGCATCCAGGAAATAATAAAAGGTTTAGACAAGTTTCCCTTGAACTGACCTTTTGTGCACCAGCCTCTCTATCAGTCATACTTGGTTAGTGGAGTGTCAATAATTGAATAATGGTGTGACAAGCAAGGGAGGGATTGCCAAATAAACATACCTTTCTATCTGTGCATTGCAGTATATCTGCTCTGAAGGAATAGGCTGAGAGAATGCATTCAGTCAGCAAGCAAACACTTGATTCTATTCCTCAAGGAACATTTGTTCACCTCAGAGGGTCTGCCTTTTAATATGATAGACAGCTGCTTCTTAGCAAAGTTTCTTAGCCCCATTAAAAGAAGTCGAGCATGTTCATAAGTGTGTGTGCACATGCACAGTTATAGAGCCAGGGATACCCAATTTTTAACTTTTCTGGGGAAATTACTTACAGTTCAGCAGTAGTAATTCAATTTATATTCCTTTCTGAAATTAGGTTGGCCTTTATGCAACACCCCATGGATCTGTATGCTTAGAAGCAGTTGATTATTCAGAGCTAATAATGACACATTATGTTTTTGCTACAATGCATTTTTCTAGATGCAAAGTACACAAATACTGAGTGTTAACAACAGGCTACCCCATCTCCCTGTTTTGTATGAAAAATACGAACCAGACATAACCTATTAAAAAATTATACACAAAACAACCAATGTCATTATTTGGTCATATTTTGTAAATAAAAGGATAGAATGCTAGACAATGTCATTTTCATGTATTTATGTATGCTAGAACTAACAGTTGTAATAAAGTGGATTAGGACAATCAGATTATTAAGAGTATTAACTGGGATACATTAATGTGTATGAATATGCACATTTATAAACAAATAACAACCTAATAGGGACACAGTGGCTCAGTGGCTAAGACACTGAGCTTGTCAATCAGAAAGGTCGGCGTTTCAGCAGTTTGAATCCCTAGTGCCGCATAACAGAGTGAGCTCCCATTACTTGTCCCAGCTTCTGCCAACCTAGAAGTTTGAAAGCATGTAAAAATGCAAGTATAAAAATATGGACCACCTTTGGTGGGAAGGTAATAGTGTTCCATGTGCCTTTGGCATTTAGTCATGCTGGCCACATGACCATGGAGACGTCTTCGGACAGCGCTGGCTGCTCGGCTTGAAATGGGGATGAACACTGCCCCCTAGACTTGGGAACAACTAGCACATATGTGCGAGGGAAACCTTTATCTTTAACAACCCAATAAGCCAACATCCACTTTTCATGATTAGTCATGAAGTGAAGAACACACTAGATCTTCTCTTGCATTTCCATCTGTTATTCCACTTGGAGATATTCCCCAATTGGATAAATTACCGAAAAACCAAGCGCAATCAAGAGTATGAATATCTGATATTGAGTCCTGCACTGCCACTTCTCTCTCTGCTTCAAGATAGCGTCACCATATTTTAGCTGCAAAAATCCATACAGACAGTAGATGGAAGCAAAGAGTTCGGATTCTCTGTATCTCTTTATTGCCATTTAGTGGCCATATACATTTTTATTTTTATTTCTTTTGCAGCTAATGTCATGCCTCCAAAATGTAGGAAAACAGGTTGGGGAAAAAATATCAGCCTTACCTCTCCTATGGTTCTCTGGAAGATTGAAATGCTGATATTAACATTTGTCTCTTTGTTTTTGAGCTGTCAGATACTGTATAATCTGAGGTAGAATTTTAACTATTTCTCTCTCCTAGAGTTCTACCTGGAGAACAACAGTGATTTATTCTGCTTTAAAAATCACAGGGCTATCAACTCCCCTGTTGAAAGAACTGTTATGGTTGTCTTTATTTAAAAGTGGATTGACAGTCTTTAACATCATTAGACATTATTGTACTCCCTAATATATCAATCCAGGTGCAGAATTATGTAACTGGAGAATTGTTTATTTGTTTATTTGATTTATAGGCCTGTTTCCCAACTATTCTCTGCATTTACATTTAAGTAGTAAAACAAAATTATAAAAGACCAAAATTATATGTTATTCATGTTGTGTATAACCCATTTAATCATTACAGAAACCAAGATGATGATGATGATGATGATGATGATGATGATGATGATGATGATGATGATGAATGCTGAGCCCTTCATTTCCAGCAGTAGCATTTCCAGAATCAAGATATATTTTCCCAGAGATCTTTACAAATTCTTTGAAATCTTGATCCAGAAGTCTTTGGGTGAATCCCTGTTTCAAACTGTGAGAAAGAATGTTTACCAGCAGGGTGATCAGTTACACTAGCTGGAATGTCAAGTTAGAAGTCACAGATAGCCCTTTCTTAGGCATTGAAATCAATTGGATGACCTTGGACCAATTACTGCCTCTCAGCCCAAATCAGCTTCAGACTTTGCAACAAGCCACCTGATAATCAACCCCCTGCCTTACTTGCATTATGTATTTTTAGGCTTTGATGTAAGAACTAGACCAGTGCAGTGCAACACAAGCAGACCCTTGCAACCCAGTAAGACAAACTCTTAGACAAATGACATACCACCTCTCTTATAAACCAGTAGCAGGGCAAAGATCATATCATCTTCTGTGGCTTTAAAAATACTAATGGTGGCACTCCACCTGAGTAAAAGTGGGTAAAGTCCATTAGAAGCTGAGCAGTCATTTTTATGAAAATGTGAAGTTCTTGACCTTTATAAAACTGTCACATTTTTACAACATTATGGATTGGGCTGGACCCCGGTTCCCAAAAGATTAGAGGGCACAGAAGTGTCAGGACAATCTTTCCATTATTTTATGAGCCATCTTTCTGAGAACATTATTGTTTTATTTAAATATGCAGTTCCTGCTTCTTTTGCATTAATGGAGAAGATCATGTAAATGGAAGGTGATTTCAACTCACTAATGCAGCTACGTTTCCCCTACAGACCTTTCACACAAGCATGGAGATATCTGACATCTCCATCAATCTCCTTGCATTATTTTTGGGAACCCATGCAGAGGATTTTAATTTCCAAATGTCTGACCAGCAGAATGGAAACTGAAGTGATATGCAAAGATCTCCATCAATCCAGGGATCAGAAATGCCTGACTCCCCATCATTCTCCATGTTAGTGAACTTTATAACAGATGAAAAAATCATGTTGAGTTCACACAAATGGAATCCTGCCATAAGCAGCATGCATAACAAAAAGGAAACGTTATTTCCATGGTCCCTGGCAATATGTGAAACTGCTCAACTCTGGACTCCTTAGGGATTTTTTTTCAGGAAGCTTGTTTTATTTTATTCTTCAGTTGAACGTTGCCAAAATGAAGCTTATTTTCCAATGTAGATAAAATATGAATTTCAGTAGCATCTCTTGATTCGCCATACCTATCTTCTTTTATATCATTTTTCCTCTGTTTATTCCCTATTTTGTTATTCCTGCTTGCAAGTAATCACCCCCTGCTGGCAGACTCCTTTTACTAAGGGTTCATCAGAAAAGATCTCAATAGGCTGCCATCAATCAAATGGAATTTTCTGAGATTCTCTAAAGCAGTTTTCCTCAGCCTTATCAACTTTAAGATGTGTACTTCAACTGTCAGCCTGCTGGCTGGGTGCGGGAATTGTGGGAGCTAAAGTCCACACATCTTAAGGTTGCTAAGATTGAGAAGCATACTCTAGGCCAGGCCTGTCAAATTGGCAGCCCAACGAGCCGGATGTGTCACATGTAGGCCACGCCCACTCTGGCTCCACAAAGGCAAAAAAAATCCCAATATGTCCCAATACGTCACGTGACGCAATCAAGTTTGGCACCCATGCTCTAAACAATCCAGGCAGAGAATGTTTTTAATTGTTGTTCTCAGGATACCTTCCTTTAGCTTAATTCTAGGAACAACATAGTAAAGATGTGCTTTCAATCTTGTTGTCCTTAATCTGGAAATGTCGAACCAAACAAAACCTTGTATTTACCCTGAAACAAAAGGGAAACCTGTGTAACCATTCAGTCTTGCATGTTAGGAAAGTTTTTGTGAGAGCCAATAAACAAAACTCTAGATGAGAAATGAGAAAAATGCAGAACAAGGGAAGATAAGAATCCCACACCCCAAATTCCAAATACAATTACAGTAAATCAGTTAACATAATGAGGGACTAAAATCTCAGGTTTCAGTATATAGATACAGTTCATTGCAAATAAATCTCTTTCTTGGGTGCTATTAGCCAAACATCCTTCTTATTATCCTTTCACAATATTCCCTCATGTTTTTATATACTGCAAAAAAAAGGGGGGGTCAATATCTTTGGGAAGACTGCCTTTTTTTGCTGATGTCTATAGGCTATATTGCTGATGACTAGAAAATATGCTTGTGACTGAACCCATCTTTTGGGGAATCCTGCAGTTGAATAATCAAGCTGCTTTCCAGTTTTCACCTATTAATACATAAGAAGAGTTATAATAGAGAAATGTTTGGGGGAAACCAAAATTCTGGTCTATTGGAACCTCCCAGCATGGGATCAGTTTACCAGATGCCATGGGGCATTATTATGCAATACAGTAGCAAAATATAGGGTTTTTCTCCCACTTGCTCTGTCATTTGCCTCCTTTCTCTCTTCCTTTTTTTAACAAAGAGTGGGGGATTATGTTGTATCTTATACTGTGGCCAATCTTATATCATGCCGATTCATGGACTGAAAACATGATGATATATGTCCCTGGAGATTTCAGAGAAATACAAAATCACTTGTTTTCGTTTTTAGTGAACTGAACCAAAGCCTTCAATTATTTTTTTGTCCCCCACACATTTAGTTTCCTTTTTGCCAAGAAGGCAACATGATTTGCTGCTGCTCGTTGGATGTCAGCTTGGATCAGGGCCAAGCTCTCTCTCATCTTGCCCAGATGCAGTAAGACTATACAATTGACCTCTGGTTCAGGTTTTCCTTCTGTCCCAGTGCTGCTGATGGCCATTTGCTGCCTTATCTAGTCTCCTGACAAGATCCTTGACAGAGTGTTGTATAAATCTCTGTGCCAGTCAAGTCATCCTGAAACAAAGAAGTATATTTCAGGCTTTAACATCAGAGACAAGCTTGTGACACCCTATAAAACACTTTGTAGATTAGAGTCTCCTCAACTTCCTTTCCATGGATGGGATACACAAAGAGTCTTGAGTGGTTCTTCAATATCAATCAGAGCAATCCCCAGCCTTCCCCCAATTGCTCTGATTGATATGGTGCATTAGGACTACAGCTTCTAAAATGATTGGTCAGCATGGCTTTTGGCATAAGTAGCTGTATAGGGCAAAACACCTGGAGGACAGTAGGTTCGAAAAGCCTTTATTGCAAGTTTAGGAAGAAAGTGATAGGCTTGGCCCTGATCCAAGCTGACATCCAATGAGCAGCAGCAAATCATGTTGCCTTCTTGGCAAAAAGGAAACTAAATGTGTGGGGGACAAAAAAAATAATTGAAGGCTTTGGACTATGGTTCAGAGGTGGGTTGTTGTGGGTTTGGCCCAGATCAGGCAAACCAGTAGTAGCGGCAGCAGGAGGCTCTACCCATGCACCCGGATGCTTCTGCGCATGCGCAGAGGCGTCCTGCGCACACAGGAGCACGCCCAAACCGGTAATAGAAAAATTGGCAACCCACCTCTGGCACTGATCCAAGCAGCCTATTTCCACTTCTCTTCCCTACAATAATGGAATAGGTGTGTTCCAAAATTACAAAAGGCACATGAATCACACAAAAACTGTGTGACTTGTATATCAGGGTTCCTCACAGTGTTCTATATCAACCCCCTAGAGTTCATAGGATTACCCAAGGAGTCAGTGTTGTTGTTCATTGTACAATTAGTTAAAGCTTTATTAATTAAATCATTTTCATAAAATGAACATTTGAAAGTTAATAAATACTTTGAAATTTCATGAAGTCATCAATGAGCTGAATAATTTGGGACCCTTGAAGTGTATCAACAAATATATACCTACCAATCTCCAAATAAAAATGACACAGTTTCCACTTTTTCCCCCACACACTGATAGGGTATAAGAGAGTTGAAGACCAGCATGGCTCAGACTGCCAACCAGGAATCTGTTCTCACTTATTTAATGACATTTTAGGTGTTAGGGATGCGAGACCAGAACTGTAAAATGCTTTAAACCATGAAAAATTGTTACAGAGATATGCACAGTTTGTGCTTTTTTAATCTTTACATAACACTGTGAATATGTGGCCTTTTTGCTCTCATCCAGAGAGAGCAAAAGTTATTGCTTAGCTAATGAATCGAATGCTGATTGTTTGATAAAGGCTAGTCTTGGAATAGTTAAAGATGATATGGCTTTTGGTTTAGCTCACACACTTAATTTTACTATCATATTTAAACTTATGAAGTGGAAATTCTACAGACCATTGTAACTTAATTGGCCTAATGAACAGGAGCTGCAGTCGTGTACCCTGAAATAAATCCAGCTGGATAATCCATATAATCACCTCCAAATGATGGCATTATGATTTGAACAAAGTGGGATTATTTCCTGTTAATTGCCTAAAATATGATTAATTACCAGTTTCTTTTAAAATCAAATTTGGATTAATTAAAAAGCAAAATAACAAAAGATTAAACATACCGATGAGTCATAAATATTCACTCTGAAATTCTTTATAGTCCCAAGGGAGCAACTCAGTATATGCAATAGACTATTAACACTCTGCCTGAGAACAACTTGGTAACAGACTGTGCGGGCTGTCCTGACCTCTCCTAGACTTGCCTTTGATACAAATAAATCCCATACATTGCTGTAAGACGGGCAGTATTCTTTTCAGGGTAATACCCCCCCCGCTTGCACTTTTTTGCTTGTATTAAATGAACTCTGGGTGAAGATAGGGATGTGATGAGAACCCTTAATTCTGGGCAATGAGAGACAGGCAGGAGTTTAGAGCATGAGGTATAGAGCCCTGGAGTAGGCTGCCTAATGCTTGGATGACTGTCGGGGCTGAGGTTTAGGACATCTGGTTTTGTAAACCTTCCCCCATCTCTGGAAATGGCCAGGTGTGTAATGCATGTTGCATGGGTGTAGGAAGCCTACACACAACATGCATTGTTGTGTGGGAAGCCTGAGGACCATGAAAGCTAAAGGCTTTTCTTGAAAGTCCCTGTATCAAATGGTTCAGGTTTTTCAGGCTCAGAAAGATGCTGATTAGGAGAGTAAAAATGAGGGGGTGTCATCTGATCTCAGTTGTGATAGGAAAAGTTGGTTTGCTATCTTCAAGTGATTCCCCTTTTCAGCTCTCAGTCAGGGCTTAAGATCCTAAAGGAATGAGTGATAAGAAAACAATATAAATTAATTAATCAGACAATGGTAGTATCTAGCACGCTTGTCAGCTATTGATTTTCTTTTTCAACTGCGGTTGGTTTTTTCCAAGTATCAGGCCTTCCACAATGACTTTTGCCTTTGCGGAATCCAAAATATCTCAGGTTTAGCTTCATTATTAACACATCCTATAATCAGTCCGGTTTTACTTCATCTAATTCTGAATCATTTTGTTCTTCTTGAAGTTCAAAATGTGGAGTTCTCCACATGTCAAAGGCATTTGTTTTTCTTTTTGTAGCCTTTCTGGTGCTCCAAATTTCACAGCCATGTGTTACAATTGGTAAAATCATAACCTTGACAATATTTTATGATCAATGTGAGGAATTTGCACTTTAATGTTTTAGATTTGGTGGTTTTCTCTCATTCATCCCTGTGAATTTTGGACCTTTGGAAGATACAATCTGCAATTATTAATGTAGGACACCAGTATGACCACCTATCATCAATTTTTAGAATTTTCCAGATTTTATTCCAGTGCAAATTAGTAGAATTTTGCTTGAATATCTAGGAATTGTCCTGTTTGAAAAGTCCATACTAATTCACAGAATTAATTCTAGTCACCTGAAAGCTATTAACAAAGATTTGATTGGTTAAATCATTTTGATTGAGCAGGTAGAAGTGCCTGAATCAGTTCATTTGGGTTCAGCATGGTCAGATCTGCATGTATCTGGATGGAAGACCTCCAGGGAATAGCAGGGGACTGGGAAGATGAAAAATAGTGAAAAAGGCAGTGACAAGCCACTTCTATTTTGTTGACTGGTGATGGAGGTGCCTATGAAGTCACCAAGAGTTAAGTTCAACTCAGAGAAGTTTTTTTAACATTGTTAATTTTTGCTTTATTGAAATTTGAAAATCCAAACATGATAGAAATCTAATGAGCCTTATCCAGAATAGTCTAAACATGCACTTTTTGAAAATTTTGAAATTCATCTTTATGTATACCATAGAATACTATATGTATTTCTTTCACAATTTTGCCTTTAGTTCAGTGGTGTCAAACCCACGCCCCGTGGGTCAGATGTGTCATGCGCTGGCCATGGCCATGCCTGGTTTAGCAAAGAGGAAAAACGTCACGATGCATGATGTGACAATGCGAGATTGACACCCCTGCTTTAGTTGAATAACTTCTTCTATAAACACAGAAAATGGCCTGATCCAATGAAAACAAATTCTCAATTATTGCAAAGAATAATTTTAAGTGCATTTTAAGTGTGGGCTCAATAGCTGAATCAGTGGTTTATACAAGTTTTTAAAGATGACATCGTTCATATTTTAAATATATTTCTTTACAGAAAAATATTGTTCACTTCCAGCATTTTGATTCTTGATTAAGTAATCCATGATTATTTTTTTAGCCAATCATTTTGATGGTCTGAAAATACCACTTTAGACAACAGTTCCTACCTTCCCCAGTTCTTATGGTTGCCTACAAAGCTGGAGGGGAGATAAGCTCCTTCATCAAAGGGTTCCTCAATAAAGCTAATTTAAATAGGTCTCCCCTAATTAGACTGAATCTACAAACACATCCTGCAGGAGTCCTTAACTCTTCTATTCAAGTTTTTGTTTTTGCTAAGAAAACTACAAAGAAAAGTTTTTTGAATCTTCACATTCAGAGCCTTGAAATGTAGAACTGAGAAATCCCATGTCAGTCCTGAAATTAAAAAAATAATCCTGTGTAATCCTGCAGTCTTGCATGTAAGGAAGATTTTAATGAAAATACTCTTATAAAAGATAAGTCTATATAGAGAAATCAATAAAGGTTTATTGGGGAGAAAAGGGGAATATCGGAATAATAAGGGAAGAAAATAGTTACCAAGAGAATTCCAAACGGAATCAATACTGCCAGCATGGGTAAATTAGTTATTTCTCACATATTATTAATGAGCTCTTGGTTTTTAGCCCCTGCTTGTTGCAGAGAAGATGGTTCGAAGCAGGGGTGAAATGCTACTGGTTTAGACCGGTTCGCCCGAACTGGTAGTAAAAAAAGCTACTGGTTTGGGCAAACTGGTATTTCCGATGATCAGCTGTGACGCATGGTTTATATTAGCTAAAAAGCAGGATTTCCTGCTTTCGAGCTAATCTAAATCATGTGGCACAGCGGATTCCCCCCCCCCTTGTTGTTCTACTTACTTTTCAGATGTGCTTGGTAGCAGGCTCCACCCACCCACCCGGACATCATCACATCCATTTTTGATGCTCTGCGCATGCACAGAAGGTCTTGCACATGCGCAGAGGTAGCACATGTGCTCCCATTTGCGAACTGGTACTGAAGGTAAGTAGATTTCACCTCTGGTTTGAAGAAAATCATACAAGCCAGCTATCGGGGTGTTGTGAGACAGGCTCTTCTTATTCCTTATCCTCTTGATATTTTCTCTGTGCTGATTTCCCTAAGATATAAAGAAAATGGGGGAGAAATGAAAGTCAGTTCCTTGGGGCAAACCAACTGTTGCTTTACCCAGCCAAGGCCTATCTATCTGTCTTTCTGTCTTTCTGTCTATTATTGTAAAGCTTTTTATGTAATACTAGTTGTATTCAAGAAAACCTAAGGTTATCTGTAAGATAAATCCACCATGACTCTTAGTGGAATGATGAAACACAGTACCATGTTGTATAAATGGAATGAGATGCCTACTAAGTGGCAGAATTTTACACATAATGCCCAGCTACTGTGATTTAAAAAACAATAGTTTTAAGTTAGGATGTATAAACTTAGCTAGGTTTACCTTATTCAAGAAGCATGGTTAATACATGAACATAGTTATGGACTCTTGGCATCAGTATTAGTGGAAATGCTCCTATTAGGACCAGGGCCAGTTCTAGACATTTTGGTACCCAAGCCAAGCCACATTCTGGTTCCCCCTGTGGTTTGGCTCATCTTCCCATTTTGTTAGGAACTCCAAAAGGTCTCTTATTATTTCTTAATTATATGTAACCCTCAGGCAGACATGTTGCATTGTTACTGCTTTTTGCTGTTTTTATTGTGATTTCAGAGGTCTTTTCAAATTCTCCGAAGGGCCCCCTATAATTTGGTGTCCCTAGGCCAGTGTCTACTTGGCCTTAGCCCAGAGCCAGGCCTGATTAAGACCTGATAAGCCAAATAGAGAAAGATCTACTCCATTATAGAGGAAATACCTCCTTCAAATTGCATTTGATTCAACATGCTTTCATGGATGCTTTGCTTGCATTTGGCAACAGTAACCTTTCAGGATAAGGTGAGCCATATCAAACTGCTTCTAGACAGATTCTACCTAGACTGGTCATTGGTTCCTTCTAAGTAGAAGGAAAAGAGTATAAAATTATTTCTGCCTCAGCAAGAATTTTCTTGAATTCCGAGGTGATTCTACCAGAACTCTTCAGTATTCTATGCTTCTAGATTAGAATTTTAGACATCTTTTTGCTTTGTCCTCTGTTCTAAATTTCTTTCTAGAATCACTCCAGACTGCTGTCCACAGATCAGACATAACAGCTGCAGATAGAATTTGAAAAGGCTACTAGCCTTCTTACCACTTTTGTTTTAAAGCTTTGTCATCAGCACAGAATTCCCTTTTTTTCAGTGCAGATTAGAGCATGCTGATTAAAATCCAATTAGTAACCATCTAATGTTATAGAAGAACAAATTAATCTGCCAATTCTGACCCAATTTAAATGACTCTTAATTGGGTTATTCAAATACAGGCATAGAGGACATTCCCACAAGCTTTGCAAAATACCCAGAATGCTTAAAAGAATTACATTTGCAACATCTTCTCAGTATAAAAGTATATATGTAGCCTTCAGCAGGAGAAAATTTCAGAGCCTCAGCATTAGTAATGGATTTAAATGTTCAGATTTCCCATATGGGACTAGGAAATTAACAATTTTCTGAGCTGTGAGAATTAAAACAGAGAATCCATTAAGACTTATAGCTGGACCAGGATATTTTCTTTAATAATCAACACCTTCTTGGAAAGGATGGGGGTTGTGGGAGAGTGGGGGGGAGAAGGGAGGGAGAGGGGGAGGGAGTTGGAGAGGAGAGGAGATGGAGAGGAGAGGAGAGGAAGGTGGTACCTCATTTCCAAACCAGTCCAGCACATATTCATGCTCACTTGGTCACATGACAACTAATGGCTTGAATACAAAGCAAATTGTTAAAGTGGGACTTTGTTCATCCATTGAGGACACAGGGAAATGCAAATTGTTGTAAAAAAAATTCTTTTTTTAATCAGAATGGGATAAAATTTCAAGCAAGAGTATTAAGAGTATTGTAGATATGAGCCTTAAAAACTAGTTTTCAGTCAGAGGAGAAACTGTGCCATCCTGGGATGGGATAGCATTTCAGACAGTAATTCACTTTAAAAAAATACAAAATTGGTAGGAATAACCAAATCCTGATATAGAGAAAAAGTAAAAAAGGATTTCAGATGGAATTAAAAAAGAAATCACAACTGCATTTGTCTCTTGGAAAGAAGGTTATTGGTGTCTCCACTGAGGAAAAAATAAATTTGCTGTTACAAAGTGGGTCAGTAACAGAAACTGGCACTTAGAGAATGTTAAACATTTTTTAAAAATATTGGAATAATAATTTATCTTTTATGCTGTAATTATTTATCTATATGAACATTGTTTAGATGTATGTCTTGCTCAATTGTTTTATGGATTTCTTCCACCTGGCTTTAAAAAAATACCCCAGTGAATTTTTTCATACATTTGCTTACTCTTTAGACAAGTAAATCTAAGTAAGGAGAAAACAGCAGATTAAAATGCAGAAAGTTTGGTTTCAGTAAAAGGAAATGCTTCGCAGAAGATTTCCACTAATTATTTAAGGCCTCTTTTAATGTAACAACCATAATTGTGCCAAGATAACAGTGTGGACAGGTGTTCCACTGCCTTGGTGGTGGCTGTGTGATGCTATAGAACCTCTATTAATTTCCAGGTATAAAAATAATCCCACCTTATGTAAAAAGGAGGTGACTTGAATGCTAAAAAAAAACCTGGTTAGTCACCCTCCTCCCTATGATGGGGTTTTATACAAACAAATGAAAAAAGCCCAGTTTACCTTGCAGTTAAGCAGTAGGCCTTGGTCCAGGAGATTCTGGTGCAAGTTCCACATTTGACCATAAAGGTGGATGGTTTGAGCCAATTATTGTGCCTTAGCCCACTCAAGGTTCTTTTTGTGAGGATGAAATGTGGGAAGATCCTCAATCGCTGCCAAAAATACACTTATGATCAGCATGATGGTTAAATGGGACCCCTATATTCAAGGAGCATTCAAAAGACCACTTAGGCCAGTCTGATGCCATCTCTATATACATATTGGGTCTGTGATTCCCAGAACTCTTAGCCAACATGGAATTTTGAAATCACCAGGATAGGAGAGGCTACAGGCCAGTGGTGGGTTCTGGATCCCGTTGCAACCGGTATGCTGCGCACACACACAGCAAGTGTGTGCAGGATCGCATCCTGCCCCACACATCCCTACGACCAATTCGCTCACACAGAGAGGGACTTCTCCGGGTGCCGTCCGCCAAACAGTGCCGGGGGGCGACACCCAGGAGCAGAGCCTTCTCTGTGGTGGGCCCAGCCCTGTGGAATGACCTCCCCCGTGACATCAGGATTACTTCCGATCTCCGCTCCTTCCGTGTACAGCTGAAGACCCACCTCTTTCAATTATCTGGCCTGGCTCAATCGTAATTATTCTTATTCCTCCTAACTGTTTTTAAATTGTATTTTAAACGTTAAATCTTAATTTTATATCGGGTTTTTACAATTGGGGTATTTTAATGCGGGTCTTTTAACTGTCTATATGATGTAAATTGTTTACCTCCTCCGAGTCCGTGTTTGTGTATCTGTATGTATGTTCTGTATGTACGCCTATGTGTTTTATATATTTTCTGTGTTTTATATGCCCCATTGTACGCCGCCCCGAGTCCTACTTGGAAAGGGAGCGGCTAATAAATTCAAACTTATTATTATTATTATTATTATTAAGTGCATGCGTACCCACCACCTGCGATGCTCCAGCTGCTTGGCGGAGCATTGCGCAGGTGCCATACACTCTGTGCACATGCACAAATGTCCCAATCGGTTCAAATAGCGGTAAGGAGAGCGGCCAGGCTGGTGGGCCCTCTGGAGCACCATACTGGAACAGTACCTGGTGTTCCCAGCAGGGATTGGTATGCCCATACCGGGACATACCAGTCATATCCCACCACTGCTACAGGCCAATAGTAGAGGTGGTAAGCCTGCCATTTTAAAAGTGAAAATGAAGCTATAGCAAGTAAGTAGATTCTGGCAACATCCTCCCTAATAGGAAACGGAGGCTTCTGGAACTTGATGTCCTAATTTAATGGGCATTCTGATGCTTTTGCAAACAGAGATTCTTTGGTCCCTTAATCTTTCCTTCTACTTTCATTCATGGATTGGGTTAAAACAATTTTGCTTGTTTGTTTCATTATTGATTCCTTTATTTCATTTCTATGGACAGTCATGCATGTCTGAGTGGCTGGAAGAAGACTGAAAACTTGAAAAAATATAATGAAAATTAATAACATTCATCTTGCAGGAGATGATTTATACTGAACAATGATTCTAGTGAGGTATGAATGAATATGACTCAGGAAGAGAAAAGGGGTGGCCTAATCTGAAATGAGTATTCAGGATAGCCTCAGTGCTTTCCAGAGAATGAAAAACTGACTATATGAGGGAATCATAAGGGTTTTTTTATTTCCCTAACCATCTACTAGAAAGGAATCTATTCATCTGACCTTTATAACTATTATCCACACTGAAATCATGGACAAAGCAGGCTATAAATCAGTATAAATAAATATCCACCATACATGACTGCCTCTAGTGCTGTTTGAAGCCCTGTCACCCAAGAAGAACACTTCAATATTCCCCCAGACACTTTCCTCATTGTCTGTCTTTACTAGTCTAACAGATCCAGAAAACCTGTTAAATAAGTTTAGTAGGCTTTATATCCTTGCCTTTTACAATTTGATATAAAAGGTAAATGGTCATTACAGAACTGGTTGTTCAGACTATATGGATTATAACTTGATGGATTTTGGCATATAGATTGTTGTATAAAAGCAAATAAGAATCTTTAAAAGCATCGAAAAAGATAAATATTAGATTTCAGGTAATGAAAGGACTTCTTTCTGCCCTGCAATCTCTGTCAAAATCTGCAAATATCACAGTGTTGTGATATTTGTTTGTTTATCAATCAAATTTGTATCAATCAATCAAAATTGTCTCACAAAAAGTTACTCTGGCACCATAGAACAATCAAATAAGACTACAATATAAAACAATAAGGGAGTCACCTTATAATGACAACATAAGCCCCACTCCATTATGAATGTGTATTAATGTTGCACATACATACAGAAAGACAAATGTATTCATTTTTCTTGAGCTCTGAATGTGTCAGTTGCCACACTAATTGTTAACTTTATTATAGAAAGAACTACAATATATTCTACTATTCCAGGTTATTAAACTTTCATGGATCGCATTTTTCTGTTTTGATATTTATTAGGAAAAAGTATTAGTTGATCTGGATTATAAAATTGGAGAAAGCAGAATAAACTGCTTTTTAAGCCAAAATAATTGCTTTATTAATAAATCTGGATGAAGGGGACTGCTGGGCTGAAGCTTCTCTTAGCTGAAGATGGTAACATAATTAAAGATACTTACTTACTCATGCATTTGGCATTTTCTTGGAAAAGAAAAAGATTCTTTAGTTTTGGCTTACAGAAATCCCAATTTGCTTTATTATCACAAAATGCTTTGACAAAAGCTGATAAAACCTAAAGAGTTTTAGTGGTTATCCAAATCAAGATAATTGCTCTTTTTTATTTTATTTTCCCCAAAATGTTATCTTCCAAGACTGTAGTGTATTTTGGTCAATTGTTTATTGAATAATTCAACAGAACTAAATGTCCAGTCTAACATAGTCCTATATTGTAGGAAATAGTATGAAACCAATAGGAAGTAGAATGCAGCTGAGAGTTGCATTAACAATAATAAATAAATTCAAAATAGAAACAGGAATGGGGAAAAGTAGAAGAATACTGACAGCTAGAGCAAAGTCATCCAGGAATAGGCTGCAGGAGTAGGCTGCTGTACACAAAAGGAGCCAAATAAGACCATGGATAGCTCCAGGTCAGAAAATAACTTCCAAAAGCATTCAACTGTGGTTTTATAATATCCCAGATCAGCAGGCATTAATTAATTCCTAAAATATAACTCCTTGGGGGGAAGTTGGTATACACAAACATCAAGCTGGTTATATTATTGATAGGAAGAGGTAGAAGACCTCTGTTATAACAACAAAGATGTAACTAGTGCAAGTTGAACAGATTAAGCTCTTTCTATCAAGCCAAGCTAAAGTGGAAAAAGAAAACCAACTAATGTCCATGATGTGAGCATATATCCACCAATCTCAAGGAAACATCATTATTGTGGAATGAAATCAAATAAGTTATTAACGAAAGAGACTGCCAAAGGCCAAGAAACAAAAGAAAATATACCAGATTTCAGAACGAACACTGAAATTGCCAAAAGGAGAAGAGAATCCAAAGCCAAGAGACAAATAGTTCAGGAAGTAACTTAATAAAGGATTCCAGAGAACTGTTAAAAGAGGCAAAAAGCAGTATTATAACATCTGTAAAGGTTTTGAGGATGGTAATAGATATGGAAAAACAAGAAAATATCTCTCAATTCAAAAAGTGTTTTCGACCTTGAATTGGTATGCCAAATAATGCCAGTGGACACATAGTCTATAATATCATATCTAGCCTCATAAGCAAAGGGAAATGTTCAAGTTGGTTTTAGACAAAGCAAGGAACATTATTGCTGTGGTATGCTTGATAATTGAGAAAGCTAAAGAATACCAAAACAAAATCAATACATGCTTCATTAATCATGGAAAACCCTTTGATTGCTTCAAACACAACAAAGTGTGCAACATGCTTAAGAAGCAGAAATATAAAACTTGTTGTTGTCTTCACATGAAACCTATACACAAGACAAGAAACAACATTACACAGGGGGCATGGCTTATTCCAGGTCCCTGATTTATTCAATCTGTATGTTGAATATATATATAGATAAGTTTAGTTGGAAAAAAGATGAGCATCATTTTAAAAGGGGAAGAAATGTCAATAACCTACACTATGCTGAGGACATTATTCTGATAACTGAAAATGCAAATTATCTGGAAGCTTTAAATTAAGAAGCATGGTGAAAAAATGAGGTTAAGTTTAAAGAAGACCAAAAAATCAAGAACATATACAGCAACCAGCCTTAGAATTGACAATGAAGACATTGAAATGGTTTTAGCATCAATTATCAACAATAGAGGAACTGGCAGTCATGAAATAACTATAGCATTCAGTGGAATGTCAATGAAAATATTGGAAAAGATATCCAGATGCCTTCATGTGTCTATAGCTAGAAAGATTAGATCATGAAAGCAATGGTTTTCTTTATGACTGTCTATTGAAGTGAAAGTTGGACCTTGAAGAAATAGGATAGACAGAGTATTGACACTTTTGAATGTATATGTTTGGAGAAGACTCTTAAGGATGCCATGAGTAGCCAAGAAAGCAAATAAATGGATCATAGAACAAACCAAACTGGAGTTCTCACAGAGCACAAATTGCCAGGTTCAAAGTATCATATTTTGGATACATTATATAAAGAACTAGTTCTCTGGGGAAGTCTGTATGGTAATGCTGGGAAAGAGGGAAGGAAAGAGGACAACCAATAGCAACTGGATGGACTTAGGAGCAACAGCAATGGCTGCATCATTACAAATACTGAAGGGTCACATTGGGGACAGATTATTCTGGAGTAAATCTATCTATGTGGTTGCCAAGAGTTCACATTGATTTGGTGACACATAATCAATCAAAGAAAATGTGATAAATTAATATTTGGAAAAGGAAAGAAAGTCAGAAAGCGTCCCCAAGCTTTTATGTCACCCTACTGCGGGCAGGATGAAATAGAATAAGGACCTATATTCTAAAATAATCAGGCTGATAGGTCATAGGCATTGAGCATCTCTATTCCTGCAAACTGCCATTTGGGCAATTTGACAGGTGGCTAAATGCACAGTTCAAAGCATCCAGCTCCACCCCAATATAGCTGGTGGCTGTTTCTCTGCTGGCAGATGATGCTTATGATGGCAGATGTATTAGAAGAAACTAAGTCAAGGGAATCCATCAATCACTTGTCCCACGTTTCCATTATTATCCATTATAGTGAACATCAGCAATATTGTTTCTGAATAAGACTTGCCTATTGATATAATCAATGTTCTTCCAACATACTTTTATACCAGCTCACCTCCTGGTGGATTGTAGTTTAGTACTGGTCCAAAATGCATCCGTGTGAATAGTTAGAGACATAACGTAGCATGTTTGTGTAACTGCACTGATGCTGCCTTGCTACATGTGCTGCATTGGTACCAGTGCAAGATACTAGTTACTACCTACAGGATATAAGGCACAGACATTTCAAGAAGCATCATTCACTGTTTTTACCAAACCAATAACGTCTGATACAGTTGGCCTACTTTGGGTTCCATCTACTAAGTAGTGCCATCTTAGGATATCTGGGACATGTGCCTTCTATGTCATGGTAACTGCAGCTTGGAAAAACTTTCCCCAAAAGCTTTGACACCTTAGTTTTGCAGTCCTGGCCCTGGACAGAAAGTATACCTGCTATGGAGGCTATATTATGTTAATGTCTTTATGTTTTCCCCTTCCCCAATAACTGTATTTCATTAGAAGTTTTAATCTATCGGAAGGGACATGTTTTTCATTTTTATACACTATCTAGTGTGAGTAGATAGCACTAGAAATTTAAACACATAATAAAAAGCAACACTCTATGTCCACAATGAGACAATTAACATTCTTCCAAGACTTTGTCCAATGGTGTCATTAGTTTGAAAAGACTTCCACATTTATTGTGCATGCACAGAATTTTCTGGAATACACTTCTCTGCATAATCAGCACATTGACAAAAGCATCTTCCAGTCACTGGAAGTGCCAGCTACAGCAATGTGAAGCAAATTAATGCAGCAGCATAATTTCAGTTTTTAAAAGCAAGGAAGATCCGCTGCATTGAAAATCAGCTTCAAAGGGATGCTTTGTATAAATTATCATCAAAGCAAAACAGGCCTTCAGTTTGCATATACAGATAATCCTTGAGTTACAACCATTCGTTCAGTGACCGTTCCAAGTTACAACAGTGCTGAACAAAGGAACTTATCATCTGTGCTCAAAGTTCTGACTTTTGCAGTACATCCATGATTATGTGAACAAAATTGAAGCACTTGACAACTAGCTTGCACTTACAACCGTTTGCAGTATCCTTCGGTCAGATGATCACCATTTGTGACTTCCTCTTATCACTTTCCACAAACAAAATCAATGAAGAAGCCAGCAGGAAAGATCGCAAATTGCTCAGCTAAGTGTACCCCACCCCTGCCTGCCTTTGGTGTAGTATTGCAGGCTAACTCTACCCACAGTCAGGAGTTCAATCTTATTAATACAATAGTAGAGTTGGAAGGGACCTTGGAGGTCTTCTAGTCCAACCCCCTGCCTAGGCAGGAAACCCTATACCGTTCCAGACAAATGGCTATCCAACATCTTCTTAAAGACTTCCAGTGTTGGGGCATTCACAACTTCTGGAGGCAAGCTGTTCCACTGATTAATTGTTCTAACTGTCAGGAAGTTTCTCCTCAGTTCTAAGTTGCTTCTCTCCTTGATTAGTTTCCACCCATTGCTTCTTGTTCTGTCCTCAGGTGCCTTGGAGAATAGCTTGACTCCCTCTTCTTTGTGGCAACCCCTGAGATATTGGAACACTGCTATCATGTCTCCCCTAGTCCTTCTTTCTCTTAAGCTAGACATACCTAGTTCCTGCAACCGTTCTTCATATGTTTTAGTCTCCAGTCCCATAATCATCTTTGTTGCTCTTCTCTGCACTCTTTCTAGAGTCTCCACATCTTTTTTACATCGTGGCGACCAGAACTGAATGCAGTATTCCAAGTGTGGCCTTACCAAGGCATTATAAAGTGGTATTAACACTTCACGTGATCTTGATTCTATCCCTCTGTTGATGCAGCCTAGAACTGTGTTGGCTTTTTTGGCAGCTGCTGCACACTGCTGGCTCATATTTAAATGGTTGTCCACTAGAACTCCAAGATCCCTCTCACAGTTACTACTATTGAGCACGGTACCACCTATACTGTACCTGTGCATTCCGTTTTTGTTGCCTAAATGTAGAACCTTACATCTTGACCAGCTTGAGAATGACACAGCCTTCCATAATTCCAAGGAGAGTAAAATGAGGACCCAGATTGTTGGGGGCAATATACTGATTTTGTAAACCACTTAGAGAGTGCTGCAAAAGTCTAAGTATATTGCTATTGTTCACATCCACCACATTGTCCTTCCCCCTTTGCTCACAAGTATGCATGCACTCACTGGTGCCTTGCATTGCTGGGCCCTATCCCTATATTCACAATCCCTCTTTCCAGGATCCCTGTACTTGCATGCACCTGACACCCTCCTTCCTACACTCATACTGCTTGTGCTGCACTACAGCACCCCCTCCCCTAATTCACATCATATCCCCTTAATATTCATATCCCCTTAATACTCTTTAACTTTCAATAAATGAGGGCAGACCATTTTTTAATAATAATAACTAGGTGTCATCTCCATCAAAATGCAGACATTGCACAGTTACTGCATTTGATCATGCAAGATGGCATTCAATGATCTGAAAAGTGGACCCTGCACTTGCGGGAATAATGCTAGTAAAATGATGATCAGGTGTGTGCATGGTTTTCAAGAACCTCCCACTCCATCTCTACAGAACCCCTTACCTGGGACTTCTGCCGTTTCCCACTTAACAACCTGCATGTCTCAGGGTTACGATGACAACTGGGATTTCCGGATTGTCATTGCTACATGATGAGGTCATGTAATGGCATGCTTTATTACCATATTGTTTAGCAATGGCAATCCTGATCCTTATTACTGTCATAACTCAAGGACTATCTGTATTAGAATTTATGATGGAAAAGAGAAACAGGAAGAACAATCAAATTAGTTTAAAGATCAATTAAGCAAAAGTGGTAGGAGATGACGCAAAAGTACTGTATCCTCCATCTACCTTGGACAATCAGACACTTTGGCGTTTCTGACTGTATCCCTTACCTTAAAGCATCTGATAGACCTGGGAGCAACCTGAGTGGCTTAAATAGAGGGGCTTTAGCTGCTGTTTCCATGAACAGGCTCTCAATTTATATGAAGTTGGGGGGGGCAGATACTGCTTTTATAATCCATCAAGGATCGTTAGAACATGAATTTATCTTTTAGATAATTTCTGATTTACTGGCTACATCCAATGCATCAAACTCTGAGCATTGTCCTTGATTGGGCAAAACAACAATCCATCTCCTCAAAGAGGCTGGCATTCATTTATCTTTCACTCCATCCCACCGTTCCATAAGACTGCAGAGAAATGCTGAGAATGAGAACAAGGAGGAGACGGAGTACAGAAAGATGCAAATACAAAGCTTGATTCCTCTCCAACCATTTTCTCTGCAATGAATATGCATGGAACCATGAAAATATTGTTTACAAAGATAAAATTAACTAATGTAGCTAAATTGATTGTATTGGTTTTATTTGAGGCCCCTGCATTTGATTATTGATGTTCCTTCTTTCTCTTCTCTCTCTCTCCACTGAACTCCTTTTTATATCTAGATTTGGCATCATTGGTTTTAAAAAGGAATTTCTCAGTAAAACATTCCCCATATGCAAGACTATGATGGTTTTGTTTTAAAGCACCTTCCAGGACTCAAAGCACTGTCCTTTCTCTTTTCCAAACTTAGCTTAGCTTGGCTTAGAAGATGTCTTAAATGAATGGGCTAAGATCTCTTCAGCAGGACAGACTAAAGGTGTTAGGAAGTTTAGCCTGGCTTGTTGCAGTCTATTGGAATTTTCTTGTAATGGGAGGCTCTTAAAAGGGCCCCCCATGAAGGTTTAAATTATCTCCCCTCTCAGTTTACAATTGGCTAAATGGCTCGTCTTTTTCTGGAGGAAGACAGAATAATAAATGTGTGTATTCTTCCTGAATCAAAATGATTCTATGACTAGTACTGATATTTTAAAATATTAAGTAATGTAATAATCTAATCTATTTAGTAATCGAATCTGTTTATAGTTCAGAACAATATATTAAATACAGTATAGAAAATCATTATAAAAATTTTACTAAGAAGAAAAAAGAAAAAAATCTTCTGGATTTGATTGATGGGGGGAAATGAAAAGATTATTTTAACATATACTGTTACAAAATTTCTTTTGATAGAGTCTTTAAGATTTTAGATACTTGGGCTGTAACAAAGGCATGAATTATCAGTGATTATTCTAAAAATGTAATCATGAGATTTATTCTTATCAACAGAATGTCATTTTCCAATCTCTTGCTTTTAATGCAAGACTTATTTAATTTTTCCAATTTTGATTTAACATAAAATTGAGATAGGAAAATTATAAATAGGGTATTAATATAGTTTCACCCCTGAATTAAAAAGAAAATTAAAAGCAGCATATTTCTTAGCGACTAATAAGCCTATGCCTTTTGCCTTCTGGAAGAAGCTGCTGTTTTACAAATGTTAACAGAGAGGAATGGAGGTATTTAAAGAACAAGTAGGGTTCACTAAAAGGTCTTGAATAAGTAAAGCCTCTTTCCCCAACCTCAGACCTTCTAAAAATAAAGCAGAATATATGGATACTTCATGAAGTAGAAAGAATTGATGCTTGGTGTTAAAGGTGCAGAACAGATTCCTTGTCAAAATTTAGCTGTTCCCTGAAAATAAGTCACTTGCCACAAACTTGCGTCACTTGCGTTGAGGTTGTGAATGTAATTCTTTGATGAATTACTAAAGATCTTTCAAAAGTTCAGAAGATGAGAGGAGGATAGTGAGGAAGCAAGATGATGATGATGATGAGTCATCAAGCCAATGACAACTCTTAACAGCCACCTGTTAAGAGTTTCTCTTAAGAGAATGATCTGTCTCCAATCTGATTCTTGAGGTTTTTCATGGGTGCATGGTAAAACCTCAATAAGGCCTGTTGAGCCTGAACTTTCAAAGTATAAAATAAGATTTTTTTAAAAAAATATTGAATGAATGAATCAGAACTCATAATGCACTTTTGAAATCAGTTTGTCTTTTAGAGAGAATTTCAATTTCTCATCAGATCAATTGTAACAGGCTACAGGTTAAAGGGAGGCCCAAGTCCATACCATGGAAAGAGGCTCCTCCTTGCTGATAAGTATTGATTTATTTTGGGCAGTGAGCATGCTCTTTAGTCAAGGGCTTTCTACTTTAGATCTCCAGAAAGCTGAAATTTGAGGCCACTTCTTAGTGTTTTACAGCATTCTCTAAGTAATCTACAAAAACAGCATATTACTCCCCAACAACATGGATCCACATTTTACCAACCTTGGAAGGATAGAAGGCTGACTTAACCTTGAGCCAATCAGGATCAAACTCCTGGAAGTGAGCAGAGTTAGCATGCAATACTACATTCTAACCACTGTACCATTACAGCTCTTGTAGAGGTAGGTAGGTAGGTAGGTAGATAGATAGATAAAGAGAGAGACAGACAGACAGACAGATTTAAAAGCAGGCAGTTTTTCCATAAGTTCACTCATAAAAGGTATTTCTAATAGATGCCACAAGTCAAGCTGAATAACTTGAAACTGCATCCCTTCCCTTCCCCCTGTCCACCTAGTGGGGCCTTCTACAAAGTCTTTCCAATAAACCAATGAAGTTGAACCTCTAAATTTTAAAATACTTTCTTTATTGTTTGCAGATGAAAACCTTACCTTCCAGCATAGTCTAGAATACATTTATTTATTTATTTATTTATTTATTTATTTATTTATTTATTTATTTATTTATTTATTTATTTATTTATTTATTTATTTCTTAGATTTTTAGACCGCCCCCTCTCCCAGAAAGGGACTCGGGGCGGTGTCATACATTACAGACTCATGAACATATATATATACATACACATATTAGAAACATCATGATTCCAATAAGTAATAATAACTCTAATTTATTATTAGTATCATTAATGTGCAGTGTATCCACTTTCTGGTGTATTGCAGTACTGTTCTTAGTTAAATATATTCTGGCTTTGCAAAATTTGCCAAGAGAATAGTTGCAGAGTTTTCTGAATGCTGGCACCGGTTACTTAAAATAACAGAATGGAGGGAAAGTGTTTTAGCAATTATAAAAATGGGGCTATAGCCAATAAAATTAAAATGGGTTCACAAATTGGCTTATCTTCTCAGGCAATTAGATCTAAATTACATAGTCAAAATATTTCAGTAAAAGTAAACAATATACTGCAAATATAACTTCAATTAGCAAATTATATAGGCAGCTGCTCCCTATCAGCTTTACTGTACATGGAAATCTGAGACTGAAGGTCATAGCTAATGTAACACTTAATTTAAATTGGTCTACTCTGTAGTAAATTCTAAATCAAGGCCAAACAGTATTGGGGTAAATTATCCTTCTAAATCTTTAAGGTAGCATTGAGGATCCCATCAAATAACTCTTCACATGGCTTCTCTAACAGTAACATTGCATAATCCTCCACTACAAGTGACTACCCATCACTGATGCTTTGATTATCTCTGTTAGATTCGGGCAACGAGAGAACAGACTCCAGACAGTAGTGACTTAACAGCTCTTTATTAATAGTAGTAGTGATCCAGCTTAGTGTGTGGTCTGAGGTTTCCCCTTTTATAGGGATCGGGTACGCCTCTCGACCAATCAGAATGATCCCTAGTTCCCGCCCTAGCGGCAGACCTGAGTGGAGACTTACAGCAATATATGCTAATATCTAACACCCCTCCCTTCTTAGACGGAGTGTTCCTGTTCGTAATAAAGTCCTTTAAGTACGTCGGTTTCTGTCTTACATGGGTGGATCGTCTGAGTTCAGGTTGAGCTGGAGTGGGTGTGAGATCGGCTTGTTTGTCTAGTTCCATTCCGCAGTCGGGGGGTGGAAGGCTTTCATCGCTTGGATGCTGTTCTGCTCCGTCGTTGATCTCTGGTTCCACTCCGGGCTCCGGGGTGTTGTGATCCTCTGTGTTTGGGCTCTCGGGTTGCTGACTTTCCAACGGAATATAGTCCTCGTTAGCTGATCGAAGGTCTGAGTGTGTTAGGCGACCCCGGAGTTGGTCTATGTGCCTTTTCCAATTTCTACCATCTTCTAGTTCCAGCAAGTATGATCGTGGACCCGTGATACCAATTACCCTTGCCGGCATCCACAGCGTTCCCCCTGCATAGTTGTGGGCATATACTGAATCCCCTACGCTAAAGTTCCGAATTTTGCTTGTAGAGTCTGGGGGCGATGTGGCAGAGTAATTTGGGTGAAGCCGGTCCAGGTGAGACCATAGACGGCAGCCCATGAGGAGTTCAGCGGGGCTCCTACCCGCCGTGGCGCTGGGGGTAATATGTTGGATTAGAAGGTAATGATCAATGCGTGTTTGCCAATCACCTGGGCCCATCCTAGCGAGGGCCTCTTTTGCAGATCGCACCATTCTCTCCGCCTGTCCATTCGAGGCCGGATGGAATGGCGCGACAAGGGCATGCCGAATTCCCTGACTTGCTAGATATGTTTCGAATTGCATGGCCGTGAATTGGGGCCCGTTATCGGAGACCAGGAGGTCGGGCAGACCATGAGTGGCGAAAAGTCGCCGTAGTACCTTAATGACTGCCTCTGCCGTGATTGAAGTCATTAGGACTACTTCCAACCATTTGGAGTATGCATCCACAACTATTAAGAATGTTTGTCCCTGGACTGGCCCTGCGAAATCAATGTGTATTCGCGACCAGGGTGCTTTTGGTTTGTCCCATTCGGTGGCAGGCGCTTCGGGGGGTGCTGGTCTAGACTCTTGGCACGGATCGCAAGTGGCCACCCATTCCTATATTTCTTTGTCCATGCTTGGCCACCAAACGTAACTCCTAGCTAACGCCTTCATTCTAACGATCCCCGGATGACATGTAACGCTTCTAAAACATTTCTCCGCAAAGCATAAGGAATAACAACTCGATCCCCCCACAATAAACAACCTTGTAACACTGATAGCTCATCGCGTTTCAACCAAAACAGTTTGAATTCGGGTCCCACGTTTCCCTTTGGCCACCCCCTCCATACCCAAGTTTGAACTTGTTTTATTACATTGTCTTTAGAAGAGAATCTAGCAACGTCCAAGGAAGAAACAGGTCCAGAGTCCAAACAATCGATTAATAAAACCGGTACCTCGGGAGTGGGGTCTGTTAAAAGTTCTGGAAGTGGGCAACGGCTGAGTGCGTCTGTGTGCCCTAGTGTGGAACCCGGTCGATGTATCAGTTTGTAGGAGTACGCAGCCAGGAAAACAGTCCACCTGGTCATGCGCGGGGAAAGTGAGACTGGTGTGGGGCGGTTTCCCGCCAAAAGACCAAGTAGTGGTTTGTGGTCTGTGATGAGCTCGAAATCGCGGCCGTAGAGGTACTCATGGAAACGTTTGACTCCTGCCACAGCGGCTAACGCTTCTCTGTCCATTTGGCTGTAGTTCCTTTCGGCTGATGAAAGAGTCCTTGAGTAGAATGCTTTGGGCGCTTCGCTTCCGTTCGGCATCCTGTGGCTGAGAACTGCGCCGACACCTAAAGGTGATGCGTCGCAGGTCAAGACCAGTGGTAGCGTCTGGCTGTATTGAACGAGCAGCGAGTCGGTGGTGAGCAGGCGCTTGACTGCGGGGAAAGCTGCTGCCTCGGAACGTCCCCATGTCCATTTTGCATTCTTGGCGAGGAGTTGGTGTAGTGGCTCAGCAACGGTCGCTTTCTGTCTCAGAAAAACGCTGTAGAAGTTAAGTAGTCCGAGGAATGCCTGCAACTTGGTCTGGTTACGTGGTGTGGGGGTGTCCTGGATCGCCTTAATTTTCTTCGATGTTGGATGTATGCCCAAACCATCGATTCTATATCCCAGGAATTCTACGCTAGGCACGTTAATTTGGCATTTTTCTTTTTTAAGGCGGAGACCCTTCTCTCTAATTCTGGCCAAAACAGTTCTAACTCTTTTTACTAGTTGCTCCTCGTTTGCAGCTGACACCAAGATGTCGTCAAAATACGGGACGACCCCTGGTATTCCCTGCAAAAGCCGTTCCATGACGCTCTGGAACAGACCGGGAGCGATGCTTACACCGAATTGCAACCGGTTGCATTTGAATGCGCCCCTATGCGTCACTATAGTCTGGGCCTCCGCTGTGGCGCTATCCACTGGCAGTTGCTGGTAAGCTTGTGCCATGTCTAATTTAGCAAATATTTTTCCTGGCCCCAACGAGTGCAATAGGTGTTGGACTACTGGCACAGGATATGCACTTTGTTGTAGGGCGACATTAATTGTGCATTTATAGTCCGCGCAGATGCAGACTGACCCATCTGGTTTAACTGGGGTCACAATGGGCGTTTCCCAGCGCGCGTGATCCACCGGTTCGAGGATCCCCTGTTCTACTAGTTTATCTATCTCCTTATCAATTTTGGGGTGGAGTGCGAAAGGCACTCTCCTTGGTTTGAGTCGGATTGGCGCCACGTTGGGGTCTAGATTGACTGATATAGGTTTACCCACATACTTACCAAGACCAGGGCTGAACACATCCTCGAACTCCTTAAAAATCTGTTCAGCGCTGCTGTTCTCCACGGCGTTGATTCCGGTCACTTCTAGCCCCAGGGTTTCAAACCAATCCAATCCAAGGAGGCTCTGTAATGGCGCGCTGGCGACGGTCACAGGCAGCTGGGCTACGATGTCCTTGAACTGCACCCGAAACGTGCCTTGACCCACGATGGGGACCCTGTTCCCCTGGTAGTCTCGTAGCAGGATGTCTGGTGTACGCAGTTGGCGCTTTATAAGGCTAGGGATTGCCTTTTTCATGGCAGACCATGAAATGATCGTCAGGGACGATCCAGTGTCAACTTCCAGCTCGCAAGGGGAGTCCTCCAGGAGGACAGTGATTTTCAGCTTTTTAGGCCGCTTGGTGCGGACCTGACCTATCGTTGTGAAATAGGTTCGCAATGGTTCTCTCTGGGTCAACTCTCTCTCTGCATCAGTATCCTGGGGATACTCTCTCTCGGCTCTCTGGTAATACGCCCTTTCAGCTCTTTGTGTGTATTCTCTCTTGGCAAACTCCCTTTGGTTTCTCTCTGGGCGCCCTTTGTTTTTTCACCAAGCCCCTGGGTTGGGCTTCTGTTGGCGGTACATCGGAGGCTGCCGTTGTGAGGCAGGGACTTCGCCCCGGCACACTCTTGCGATGTGCCCCAGTTTGTCGCAATGCGAGCAAACAACGTTTCTGAACCGACAGGTAGACCGGGGGTGGTTCCCTCCGCAACTTGCACATGGTGGCAAACGGAATTCGGGTTTCCCCACCGGTCTCATGTGACTGCTCCGCATACGGTGACTGTCCTCGAACTCGGACTCCTCGATTTCTTGATCGGTGTCCTCATAGTGAACTCTGGCATGTCTGGTTCCGGTCTGGGTCGTGCTGTATCCGCGTTGTATGGTCTCGGATGATCTGTCTGCTGATTCGGACGCCCTTGCTTCATCGAGTGCAATCTGTAGGCTTAGGTTTGACTTGGCTAACAACCGCTTCGGTAGAGAGATGTCTCTCAACCCGCATATGAGTCTTGCCAGGATTTGCTCGTCCAGATCCCTGAACTCGCAATGCGTAGCCGCTTTCCGTAGCACTGCAACATATTGGTTGATTGATTCTCCCGCCTTCTGGTTCCTCGTGTTGAATTCCTGGCAGCGAACGTGGCGGGAAGGTTTTGGCGCGTAGTGCGTTTGTAAAGTCTGTTGTAGCGCTGCCCATGATACCGCTTGTATAGGGGTTGGCTCAGAGAGGTCTCTGGCCGTTTCGAAGACTTCTTGCCCACAGTAGCTCAGGAATATGTTCTTCTTGCGAGAGTCCGGTACTCCCGTGTATTCGTTTGCTTCGAGGAAACACTCGAACCTGATCATGTAGGACTCCCAATGGTTGTTCAGTGGATCGAACGGAGCTGGAGGAGTGTGCATCGCCATCTTGTCTGCGTTTGAATTTGCCGCGCTGAGATGGCCGCCGGAATTCCCGCCGAATTCCTAGGCTGGATCGAATCCTTGGATTCTGGAGGTAGCATCTTCGTCCTATCTGTCTCTCGATCCCATCCTCGTCGCCAGTGTTAGATTCGGGCAACGAGAGAACAGACTCCGGACAAGTAGTGACTTAACAGCTCTTTATTAATAGTAGTAGTGATCCAGCTTAGTGTGTGGTCTGAGGTTTCCCCTTTTATAGGGATCGGGTACGCCTCTCGACCAATCAGAATGATCCCTAGTTCCCACTCTAGCGGCGGACCTGAGTGGAGACTTACAGCGATATATGCTAATATCTAACAATCTCCAATTAGTGAGAGTAATCGTGTTGCAGAAGCTGACTTCTTACCATGATCAGCAGATGCAAACACAAAAGATAATGTGGGTGTGGCTTCCATGGGCTGCGTTTTTGCATCCAGCATCTCTTGTTCTAATGGGCAAGAAAGGTTTGCACGTGCAGCTGATCAGTCCTGTTGGTTTTGACAGGCAGCGAGACTGAGTGCAAGCCCTTTTTCCTCTCGCTAAGGAAAAGTTGTCAGCATAGTGAAAAAAGACCTATTAATGTTACCTGACAGTGGACACAGGGCCTTATGCACTACAGCCCACTGCAGACAGAATTTCAGTTAATAGAAACACAGTCTGAATTGACATACTACAATTGGGGCTAGGAGGAGAAAATGTGGAAGAGCCTAAATCAGCGATGGCGAACCTTTTTTGGCTCGCGTGCCACAAGTGGGGGGAGCGCAGGGGGGTTGTGTGTGGGCGTGCTGCACCCATAATGCAAGGTGCGATCCCCCAGTGTGCATGCGCGCACAACGCGTGACACCCCCATTTTTACATGCTTTTTTCGCCCTCCCCAGGCTCCAGAGGCTTTATAGGAGCCTGGGGAGGGCGAAAAGAGCCTCCCCACCCCACCCCCGGAGGCCCTCCGGAGGCTTCAGGGACCATCCGGACAGTCCCTGAAGCCTTCGGAGCGCTTAAAACCACCCTCCAAGCAACCCGTAAGTGACTTCCGGTTTGCTCGGAGGCTTGTTTTAAGCATTCTGAAGGCTTCAGGGAAGCCTCCGGACGGTCCCTGAAGCCTCCGGAGGGCCTCCTGGGGGGCGGGGGAGGCTCTTTTCGCCCTCCACAGGCTCCTATAAAGCCTCTGGAGCCTGGGGAGGGCGGAAAATGGCTTTTAAAAAGGTGAACTCAGCTGACAGGGCAGCGCCTCGCGTGCCCTGACAAATGGCTCCACGTGCCACTTGTGGCACGCGTGCCATAGGTTTGCCATCACTGGCCTAAATGGTGATCCCGTGAGTTCTTTTTTATCATCATCCAAAGTGCTTCAATTCTTTATTTATCTACCCCTCTTTCAGCTCCAAGGCCTCCCAGAAAAGTTGTAGGGGAGTACAATAAAAACAGTGCAGTGAAACAAGGTAGCTGCTGTCCCTAGAATAAGTCTAAAGAAACCTGACACAAAAAGAAAAAGGGACAGGAAAGAACAAGCAAAAACCAAAGGAGATGGTGTGCCTCCTCAGCAACCTGCTGCTAAGTGCCAAAAACCAAGGAGAAGAAGGAGGGTTCACTCCCCTATTTTGAGAGATCCTTTAACCACTGTAGTTAGAGGAAATGTTATGGGTTGGCAGAAGGACTTGGGGATCTCATTTACAGCCTTCGTCTTGTTCTCTCATGATTAGAATTCTAGCTAGTACTACTTTATCTAATTCCTATCCATGGTTTGGTGGCACTTTACTTACCTTTCATTCACACTTGCACATGTACAAACACTCAGATATAAATATACAGTGTCCATTTACAATTATTATTCTTTGGCAAGGATCATTTTTGCAATGGTTTTTGATTCAGTCCTTAAGGAGAATGTCCTTCCTTGTTCATTTCTCAACTCGGCATACAGGCCATCTGCGTCAATATTTGACTCTTGGCATCTGTTCATTATTCCACTTTCAGGGACAGTATAAGCAAATGCATAGTGCATAGCAATCAGTATTCCTGTTAAAAGTTTTAGATGATAATTGCAATGATGGGAAGCGTGTGCTACAGTCCTTTGTTATTTGCCATGATACTACTATCATGTTCAATTTTGGTTATATCAACCACACATACACTGTGATGATAATTCTATATTCAACAAATATCAGAAAAAGAAGATATTTATATATTAATCAATTATAGAAATAAAAACCACTTGCATCTCTTCTCCATGTCTAGTGGGAAAGTCATGGAGAGCTAAATTTAATTTTCTTCCAAGCTACACTTTTGATCCTCAACTTTGGCATATAGAGGACTACAAAAAATAAGAGTGATAATGGTAGAGGTTTTTCTGAAAGACACTTTGTTTATTATTAGTGATTTTATCAGTTGAAAGGGTAATATTAAGAGAGAATGTTCCCATTAACTCAATGCCTAATCAAAACAAGTTTTGCTGGTGTTTGATGACAACCTAGAATGAGAATTATTAACCTGCAAAATGTGTTCAGTAGATAAGGTAAACCACTATTTGCATGTGGGGAAAGGAGGTGTTGTTTTAGGGTATTATACTGATATTGACTGAAACTTTTATGTGTAGGGGGAAGAGGTTTAAACCTTTTCTTCTACTCAGTTCCTTGATTTTCAGAGGTTTTTTCCCCTTTTTCCCTACCACATATATAAATGAGATAAAAAAGAGAAGAAAAACCAATGTCATGAATAGAAATTATTCTTCCTTTTTAACCTTCCCATTTATACCTGGAAATTTCAGTTAGGAATGGGGAAGGGTACCCTCAAAAAAAAAAAAGAACAGCCAAATGGTATGTTTTAATGACTATTTCATGTAATTTAGCCAAGAATCCTAGATTATCCTGCATAATCTCAGTGGCATGTAAGGGATCAATAGCCCATAAACAAGCTTCCGCAGCACATTCATTTTGAAATTAAAAGTCAATCGAGAATTCATTTTATTGCAGAGAAGTCACTGGAGAAATTTACCATAGATTCTCTTTCTGGCTAAACTCTGGTAGAATTTCATGAGTCAGATGAAATGACAGTGATTCCTTCAAGAGTTTTCCTCACTTTGCCTGGAAATATCCAGACCCAGACCCAGCATGAACTCTATCTAGATAGAAGAGGTAGACCTTAGAGCCTAACAGCTATAATCTATCTACAGTGCAAACAGGTCTATCCCCTTTCCATTATAAATAATATAAATTTATACCACTTATACATATGAAATATATATTAATAGTATGTGTGTATATGTTCTGTAGATGCATAACTGAACCAGCTTACACAACCCTGATAGCACTTTGTTGCTTCACTTACCTCTATTCATATATAATTTCATATATGGTCTATAATTTCATATATGGTCTAATACATGGAAGTCTCTCTACATAATTCCTCTTTGTCACTCAGAGGGGAAGACAATCAGCCTTCCATTTCTTACAAACTTGCTAAAGCAGAACCGGGTCATCAGTCTACCAGGAACTGCAATCTATTTGGGTTGGGGGTTTTTTACGCACAGCTATGGATGCGGTGACTCAGTGGCTAAGACGCTGATCGTTTGTTGATCAGAAAGGTCAGCAGTTCAGCGTTTCAAATCCCTAGAGCTGCGTAACAGAGTGAGCTCCCATTACTTGTCCCAGCTTCTGCCAAGCTAGCAGTTCGAAAGCATGTAAAAAATGTAAATAGAAAAATAGGAACCACCTTTGGTGGGAAAGTAACAGCGTTCCATGCACCTTTGGCATTGAGTCATGCTAGCCACATGACCATGGAGAACACCTTCTGACAGCGCTGGCTCTTTGGCTTAGAAACAGATAAGCATTGCCCCCTAGAGTCAGGAATGTAGCACATATGTGCGAGGGGAACCTTTACCTTTATCTTTTATGGAAGTTGTAGAGCTAAAACTGTCCCATGATGGTAGTAGGAGGTGAAGTTTGGCTGTCAATTCTTCTGAGACTTTTTGTTGGGGTCAGAGGTTGGATGCTTAAAAGAGCAACTTAACAGAGATAAATGAAACCAGTAGAGGGAGTTGGGGAATGGAAATAATTGTTTGGTTCAATTGCCCTAAGTTATTTTGTTCTGCCCCATATTGGGATCAATATACATTAATTACCTAGGAAAAACTGTGTTCAGTTTTGCATATGTATTCCCCCTATATCTGCACACACTTTATCTAAGGTGCCTTTTTTTTCTCAGGCAATTATCTCTAATGGGGAGAGTGCATGCTTCAGAGCAGTTTGGCTCACTTCTTTGAAAATTGCTTTCAAGGAAGTGTGAATATCAATACGTAGCTACATTTTGGGAATGCAGTGATTCAGGAAGTGGAAATTAGCTGTTTGCATTAGTGTCTCAAATTAATTCCTCCACCAGCTGTAATTTGAGCAAGGGCTAAAACTTGGTAGGTGTCTTCCTTGATGAGAAATATGATAGAAGAAAGGAAGAAAAAGCAAAAAGTTTCAAGAAAAACGAGGTCCTCCCTTTAATTCAGTTCCCTTACTCTGATATTTGATTCCCCCTCCCACCTTCAGAGTCCTGGAAGATGTTGTGATTACTTGTATTAAAACCTGAGGTTAAAAACTGAGCGCTTTCATCCCTCCTTGGCTAAAGCAAAGGGGAAACCCATTTTCCAAGCTCAGCCAAAAGGAAAAGAATACTGGGAACAGTGAAGGAGCTCGCAAAGTAACTACTGGTAGTACGAGCTGTCCATTCCCTCTCCAAAATTGAAGATATGTAGAAGATGGTAGAGGAGAGAAAGTTTTAGGTTGTGTTATGGCAGCAAACTCTATCATCTTCCAAGTTCTTTTTTCTTTTGTCAATAAATGTTATCGCTTTTGTTTAGAGTTATTGTGTTAATACATTCTCTGATATTGTGGCTTCATATAGAGAATTTCAGATAAGTTGCATCCAATCTCTTACTGGCTATTGTACTTAAAACATAGTCACAGCCTTTAGCTACACACTTGTAATGAGCTGACTGAGTTGTAAAGAAAGTAATGAAAATTATTTCCATCTACTATTGCTTGCCTATCTCTGTAATGAAAGATCAATAACCAGTGGTGAGTGTTCTGCACTCAACATAGCTTTTTCCCATGGAAAAGGTTTTGAGGAATGACAATACTATAGGCAGCATCTTTAATAGTATCTCTGTGGATAGTTGCACCTTGGTGACTTTGACTGACCTCAGAAACTAAGCTGTCCCTAATTAGTACTTGTACAGCGACCATTCTCAGGCCATTGAGAATATTCAAATATTCAAATATCAAATATCCAAATATTCAGCTTGGAATATTAGTGAAATTAGGAAATTTTTTAAAAATTCTGAAAGAAAACAAAGGCAAACCATGTCTAGAGCTATGGAGGCATGTCCTGACACTAAGAATAAGTAATCAGTGAAACATCTTGACTCCTGAGTGTTCCATTGCTGGAGGTTTTCAAAAAGAGATTGGACAATCATGTGTCTGAAATGGTGTAGGGCCGGGATGGCGAACCTATGGCACGCGTGCCACAGGTGGCACACGGAGCCATTTGTCAGGGCACGCGAGGTGTTGCACTGTCAGCTGACCAGCATGCATGAACGCACTGGCCAGCTGACTTCAGACTTCTTTTGAGGCCATTTTTTGCCCTTCCCAGGCTCCGGAGGCTTTATAGGAGCCTGGAGAGTGCAAAAACAGCCTCCTCCGGAGGCCCACAGGAGGCTTCAAAAGCTTCCCTGAAGCCTCCGGAGCATAAAAACTGGCCCTATGGGCAAACCGGGACAGATGTTTGCTTGTAAGGCCATTTTTAGTCCTCCGGAGCCTTCAGAGACCTTCAGGAGGCTTCCCTGAAGGCTCCGGAGGACGAAAAATGACTGCTCTGGAGGCTGAGGAGGGTGAAAAAAGCATGCAAAAAATGGGGGGCGTGCTGGTCATGTGCACATGCACGCTAGGATCACACATTGCATTATGGGTGTGGCACGCCCGTGCGTGACCCCCCTGCACTCCCCCCCTTTTGGCACATGAGCCAAAAAATGTTCGCCATCACTGGTGTAGGGTCTCCTGCTTGAGCAAGGTCCCTTCCAACCCTATTATTTTATGTTTCTAACACTGCCAATAAAGCTGTATAAATTCTGTACAATCTCTAGGAATCTAGTTCAATTTGTGAGAAGGCATCTTCATTTTCAAGTTTAAGAATCAAAATGTTTGAAATCTCCATAAAGGACTCTTGTAGTATCAATTGATTTTCAGTTCTCATAACTAATTTGGGACATTCTATATTTGATTTCCCCATTAATGATCTCTATTATCATCTAACCATGGTAAATATATAAAGCAATATAAAGTCTGCCATCATTACTGATATATCAACAAAATGATGCTTGGATGACTGTACAATACTCTAAGAAGTTAGTGGGGAAGTGGACGTTATAACTGAGGAGAACGGGTGACTACAATTTTCCACTGAGTGAATCATAAGCTCTGATGGCGTGACCTTCAAAAGTGTTGTGATGAAAAAGGTATTTAATACTACAAACGATGGAACTCCGTAGTAGATGTTTCCATCTCCATTTCCTCTCCTGTAGCACTAATCTTTCTGGTTTTTCCTGATGCATTTAAGATCAGTTTTTAAAACCAAAGCTTTATTTTAATAAATGTGGTCACTTCTGAACGTACTTGTCTTCTGTGCATTCGCTAAAGCAACAATAGCCGTCCTTCTTTTGGCACTATGGCAACTTCACTGTAGTTTGCTGGCTGAGTTTCAGGGGCTTCTCGTGAGATATTTGAATTGCTTTCATTTTTTCAGAATACTTGAACATTGTTAATGTGAAAATTAATAAGGGAAATGAGGTATTAGTAATAGTCATTAGAATTTTCATACAGCTGAAGGACGAGCCATTTTATTCTTTCTGAAAATGCCCAAGATCCAATCTGTGCCAGTTAAGATCCAGACAGCGTTCTCCTGTCATAAAAGAAAACATACTTAAACCTTTTTCTAAAATTCTCCAAGGCAACTGGCCAAGATCCTTGCAATTTTTAATACTAGAGCCTCTTTGGCACCATCTGAGCATTTGAAATATATGTTCAGCAATTAAACTTTATTGCTTTATTTTACTCTGAACTGAAAAGTTCCAGAATGAACAAAGCTTGTAAGATAGGAGGAAAAGAAAAAGAGCAAACTCTTGTGCTTTAAATGAAGAATATTAACTGGAATGATAAGCAACCTGGGCTTCTTCACAAAAAGATGGTTGGATGAACTATATTAGAAATTTCCCCAGATTTTTTACTACACGTTGCTATTGGAATTTTTCACCTGAGAAAGGAGAATATTCACACACACACACACACACACACACACACACACACACACCATTTTGTTTTAATGTGCTGTTTGGCTAACTGAATTATTTTAGTTTAATTTGCCCAGGGAAGTTGTGGTTCATGATTTAGGCTGGAAGATTTTTTAGATAAACCTTGTTCAGACAAAAATATAATATCTTCAAAGAAGGCTAGATATATCATGTGATACATTGTCCCGTCTGGGGTTTCATGCAAATGTACCAGGTATAAATAAATAATATATAAACTAGGGCTGCATGGGGTTCAACAGTCAAAAAGCAAAATATGACCCGGAGGCACCTGGGCATGCACAAAACACTCACTGGCAACAATTTAAAGCAGTTGCATCTTTTCCTGAGCTGATGTGGCTGCACTTCACAGCTTCCACATGGCTCTTTTGGAGTAATGTGCTCCTGCCAGTTGCTATGGGTGCACCCAGGTGTGCTTTGGAGCATCAGATAAGAAGAGTGGTAAGGTGGGTGTTTAACTTGCAGAATATTCCAATAGATATCATTGCCTTGATTCAGCAAGGGAGAATGGGCTAGGAGGTGGACAAGCAGAGTTGCCTCCATGTGCGTTTACATCCTCGCTTTATAAATGCCCTTTAATAGCCGCCTTGGAACTGGAGGGATGTGTATCTTCATTCAGCCACCAGTGAAGAATCCTCATCCAAGGTTAATCAGTCTTCTAGACGAGTAGCCACCGGGGACTAGAGTAGCATCAGGGTCATTGCCTTGATGGATGAATCTTCATTTGCTAGTCTGGTTCTGATCAGCAGTTTTCTCCTCTGTATTGTAAGTCCTGTTTGGGGTTAGGGAGATAGTTTCTTCAGTGGACAGGCCTGAAGTGGAGGAGGACCCCATTTCTTCTTGGTGAATGTTTCCGCAAACATCTACTTCAGAATACCTTTTCATTACTTTACAACAACCGTTTCTCCACGAGTTTTATGGCATTTCATTAAAGCAGCCAGAAGGTGATACTGCCCCCTTTCCAAAAATGAAATAAATTCAACTTTTATCGCTTCTTGAAATGGTAGAGCAGTTGTCAGGCTATTTGATGGATTTTCTCAATTACAGGACTTGTGGAGCATTTTATACTTACATCTGCACTGAAGGGTGATGTAGAATGTGGGAGACATTTGCTCCCCGTCTTTTATCCCTTATCTATGTCTTTATGAAGGCTGACAGATATTGAGGGGGAGCGGGTTCAGTAATATACACCACAGCTTTTCTGGATAACAGTATCTGCTTTTTGAGTTTATTGTTAACAAATCATACAAAAAAGGCAAAAAAGATGCCTTGGGGTTTTTATTAATACATTGTCACATTTTCAGAAGTGCAACTATATTTCAGTGATGGCCATTCAAATTAATTTATGCTCAATAAAGGAAGCTCACAGCTGAAATTTTCAAATTGGAGAAGTCTGGAATTCTGAGTCTACAGGACCTGAATACTACAATAATCAACTATTAAGGATCTTGACATATATTATTTGTTTGTTTGTTTATGAAAATGTATATTGCTGCCCAACTCACTCTTCTTATAAGTTATAATGGGAGATTGTAAGGATAAAACCCCAATACAAAGCAATAACCCACCCACTCCCATTTCCCCCTGGAAAAAATACTCAGACAAGTCACTTGATGGTTCCCATATCTCTCTGGGGTCCCAAAGCCTGTTGGCAGAACCATGTCTTCAGAGCCTAACAAAAGAGTGTCAAAGTGGGGGTCAATCTTATTTCTGCAGGGATGATGTTCCACAGGGAGGGAGCTACCGTGGAGAAGGTGCTTTTTCTTAGTCCCACTACATCAGGGGTCCACAAACCTTTTGAACAGGGGGCCAATTGACAGTCCCTCACACTGTTGGAGGGGCCCGGACCAGCTGGGTGGGCGTGGCTCTAAGTGGTCACGTGACTGGGCGGGTGTGGCTAGGTGGTCATGTGACTGGGTGGCATGGCCAATTTAGCAGCCCATTTTGCCCTTGTACTTGCTGTACTTGCTCTACCCAAGGAATCTATTTACTTAAGACCCCCCCCCAAAAAAAAGGGAAAAAGAGCACAGACTTTCTTGCCACTTGCCTAACTTCATTACAATAGCAGCTTCAGGCTCCTTAAAATAAGCCATTAAAAAAAAGAATAAAACAAACAGGATTTCCTTCAAAATAACTCCTGATCATATATTTCAGATGACCACACAATAAACCAAACTGAGAACTGCACCAATTAAGACTGCAACTAAAACCCGCAAGATGGGCATTGAGAGACATTGGAAGCAGGCAGAAGAAGGCACATTGATGGAATCTGATAGATTCCTGACGGAGCTTGGGCCAATACCTGTAGCCTTGTCCCGCTCCCGTTCCGAGGACCTAGTGACTGCCTGGAATAGGGCGACGACTGGGGCCTTGGACCGGGTTGCGCCGTTGCGACCTCTCCTGCGGCATCGACCCACCCGGGCTCCTTGGTTCACTGAGGAGCTCAGGGTGATGAAGCGCCACAGGAGACGTCTAGAGAGCAGGTGGAGATCCTCGCGCTCCGAATCTGACCGAACACAGGTAAGAGCCTATTTGCGGACTTACCTTGTGGCAATAAGAGCGGCCAAACGTAGACATTGTGCTGCTCTTATTGCGTCCGCGGATAACCGCCCTGCCGCCCTGTTTAGGGTGACTCGCTCCCTCTTATCGCAGGGGGCGCGGGAGACACCCTTACAGGGTAGAGCAGAGGAGTTTGGGGAATATCTTCAGGACAAAATCGATCAGATCCGGAGCGGGTGGACCTCCGTCAGTGGACCAGACGAGCCGCCAACAGCGAGTCTTGAGGGACCATTCTGGGAGGAGTTTGACTCTGTTGCCCCCGAGGATTTGGACAGGCTGCGTGGACGGCTGCGACCCACCACTTGTTTAACGGACCCGTGCCCCTCCTGGCTGGTACTGGCAGCCTGGGAGGTGACACGAGGCTGGCTCCTGGGCCTGGTGAGCGCCTCACTGAGTGAGGGATACTTACCAACCGCCTTGAAAGAGGCGGTGGTGAGACCCTTGCTCAAGAGGCCTGCGCTCGACCCAATGGAGCTAGCTAACTATCGTCCAGTCTCCAACCAAGGTTGTCGAGAATGTGGTGGCGCAGCAGCTCCCGCGACACCTAGACGAATCCGACTATCTAGACCCACGCCAGTCCAGCTTCCGACCCGGGCACAGCACTGAGACAGCCTTGGTCGCGTTGGTCGATGATCTCTGGAGGGCCAGAGATAGGGGTTGCTCCTCTATCCTGGTCCTATTAGACCTCTCGGCGGCTTTTGATACCATCGACCATGGTATCCTATTGCGCCGGTTGGAGGGGATGGGAGTCGGAGGCACCGTTTTGCGGTGGTTCGGCTCCTACCTCTCCGACCGGAAGCAATGTGTGTTGACAGGGGGGCAGAGATCGTCCCTGAGGCCACTCACTTGTGGGGTGCCACAGGGGTCGGTCCTCTCGCCTCTCCTGTTCAACGCATATGTGAAGCCGCTGGGTGAGATCATCCGTGGTTTTGGGGTTGAGTACCATCTTTACGCTGATGATACTCAGCTGTATATTTCAACCCCAAACCACCCCAACGAGGCTGTCGAAGTGATGTCCCGGTGTTTGGAAGCCGTCGGGGTCTGGATGGGGGACAACAGACTTAAACTCAACCCCTCCAAGACCGAGTGGCTGTGGTTACCGGCGCCTCGGTTCAGCCAGCTGACTCCATCGCTGGCCATAGGGGGCGAACAATTGTCCCCTGTGGAGCGGGCGCGCAATTTGGGCATCCTCCTTGATGCCCGGCTGTCAATGGAGGACCATGTGGCAGCCGTGGCAAGGGGGGCGTTCCACCAGGTTCGCCTGGTGCGCCAATTGCGCCCCCTACTGGACCGGAGTGCCCTGCGCACGGTCACTCATGCGCTGGTGACGTCTCGCCTGGACTACTGCAATGCTCTCTACATGGGGCTTCCCTTGGGACGCGTCCGGAGACTGCAGCTAGTTCAGAACGCAGCCGCGCGGGTTATTATGGGAAGTACACGTTACTCCCACGTAACACCTCTCCTGCGCGAGCTGCACTGGCTACCTGTGGCCTTTCGGGTGCGTTTCAAGGTATTGATCACCATCTTTAAAGCGCTCCATGGCAGTGGACCTAGTTACCTGCAGGATCGCATCCTACCACACACGTCCCTGCGACCTATCCGCTCACACAGAGAGGGGCTCCTCCTGGTGCCGTCTGCTAGTCAATGCCAGCGGGCGACACCTAGGAGTAGATCCTTCTCTGTGATGGGCCCAACCCTCTGGAATGACCTCCCCCCTGACATTCGAACTACCACCGACCTCCGTTCCTTCCGGCAAAAGTTAAAGACTCACCTATTTCAATCAGCTGGCCTGGCACTTTCTTAGTTCTACCTCCCGGGGATTTATTCATTTTAATTGGGTTTGGGGTTTTAAAAAGTTTTTAATACACTATATACTATATTTAATATTTATTATTCTATGTACAGTCTTGCAACCTCCTCCACCTACGTATTTAATTATTTAACTGTTTTGTATGTATTTTATAACGTATTTTAGTGACTGTACACCGCCCCGAGTCCCTTTCGGGAGAGGGGGCGGTCTATAAATATGAATAATAAAATAAATAAATAAATAAATAAGGCAAGAATCAACACACACACACACACACACACACACACACAGCCTCCAGTGGTGAATTAAGGAGGGATAATGGTCCCTCAGACTGTTGGGGGCCAGACTATAGTTTGAAAAAGACATGAACAAATTTCTATGAAAAAACTGCACATATCTTCATTTGTAGTGCAAAAAAACATGAAACAATACAATATTTAAAATGAAAAACAATTTTAACCAACATAAATATACTACTAATTCAATGGGAAGTGTGGGCCTGCTTCAGTGGTGGGTTGCAGGCGGTACGCCCTGGTACGGGAGTACCGGAGCCTGCCTGGAGCACCGGGTACCATTCTGGTATGGTGCTCCGGAGGACCCACCCGCCCTCCCAAGCTCCTTACCTGCCTTTGGCGCTTCTATGCACGGGCATGGAGTGTATGGCGCCTGCATGACACTCTGCTGAGCAGCTGGAGCATCGCAGATGCTTGCGGAGGCATCGCAGGCAGATACGACGCATGCGTGTGCCATGAACATCCATGTGGTGACAGAGGGCGGTTGGAACGGGATCCGGAACTCACCACTGGCCTGCTTATATGAGATTACAGGGCTAAAGGTCTTTTAAGCCTGGAGGAGAATTCACAAACTGATTTGCTTTTTGCCACACTTGTGAATGTGTATACAGTATACACACATGAATATCTACCCAAATTATTCAGCAACCAATTTGGTGGATGTACTTTATATATGGGAAGAATCAAAGCAGTGGGTGAATTCTTCCCTTCAGGCATTGTACTGCAGTTGCATTTGAATTAGTGTTAACCAACTTCAGTTGATTTTGAAAAAACTAGGAGACATGGAGACATGTCCCCTACCCCCCACCCACTTTTAAAGTGCTACTTTAAAAGCAGCTCCTTCCCTACTCACCCACTGGCCCTGGATCACATGGCTGTGAAAAACATCTGAAAGGCTGTTTTTAAAGCGTTTTTAAAGACTTTTAAAGCACGACTTTACAGGCTGGCAACTGTTTTTCATCCCACCACTCCATGGGCCGGATACTTTGCATTGGCAGGCCGTATCTGGCCTGTGTGTCATAGTTTGAGCATTTCTGCACTAGATGGACCTCCATAGGAAAGAGGACCTGTAGCATTCTCTGCCTCCCCACTCTGCTGGTTGGATAGATATGACTGGGGGGGAATTGTCCTTCAGATAAGCTGGTTTCAAGCCATGTAGGGCTTTAAAGATGACAACTAATATCTTGAATTGTGCCCTGAAGCAAGCCACCAACCAGTGCAATTCCTACAGGAGAGGTGATACATGTGCAAATCTTGGCTTGCACAAAATCATGCACACTGCCACATTTTGAACCAATTGAAGTTTCTAGATAGTTTTCAAGTGTAGAGAACATTGCAATCGTCAAAGCAGAAGGTGAATAGGGCATGGATAGCTCTGAACATGGATTGTTGATCCAGGAAACAGCATAATTGTTACACCACCCAGAGCTGCACAAAGGCCCTCTTAGCCTTCCTTCCACAGACGAGCTTTATGGGGATGCTGACTTAATTTTCCAGCAGGACTTGGCACCTGCCCACACTGCCAAAAGCACCAAAATCTGGTTCAATGACCATGGGATTACTGTGCTTGATTGGCCAGCAAACTCGCCTGAAAATCTATGGGCATTGCCAAGAGAAAGATGAGACATGAAACCGAACAATGCAGAAGAGCTGAAGGCCGTTATTGAAGCATCCTGGTCTTCCATAACACCTCAGCAGTGCCACAGGCTGATAGCTTCCATGCCACGCTGCATTGAGGCAGTAATTGCTGCAAAAGGGGCCCAAACCAAGTATTGAGTACATATGCATGCTTATACTTTTCAGAGGTCCGCTTTTTGTTCTATGTACAATCCTTGTTTTATTGATTGCATGTAATATTCTAATTTTCTGAGATGGTGGATTTGGGGTTTTCATGAGCTGTAAGCCATAATCATCACAATTATGACAAATCACGGCTTAAACCATCTTACTTTGCATGTAATGAGTCTATCTCATATATTAGTTTCATCTTTTAAGTTGCATTACTGAAATAAATGAACTTTTGTGTGATATTCTAATTTTTCGAGTTTCACCTATATACAGTAGTTTCTATTGTACTGTACAGTGAAGTGTATTTTACAATTAACAACTACTGATTAAATGTAATTGCCTATGAAACAAAATACTCAAGTTATAAAAGTAATTGATTAGTGAATTGATTTCCCTATCAGCATATATGACTAATCGTCCTGTATCGTCCATAAAAAAACACTCTCACATATTAAATACATTACATAACCATCCTCCTCCCTAGGTGAGCATGCATTTCTCTTGCTTTTTTCAGCAGAAATTGTAAAAGAGAAGGGGGAAATCAATAGGATGGATAAGAGATGAATATGTAAATAGGAGATGAGAGAATTGAATCAGTAGTAAAAAGAGAGAGAGAGAGAGAAGCTCTGTTTAGAATTTAAAATGATTAGGATTGCACAGTGTTTCTTCCAAGGAATAAATGTTTGGTTTACCTTCAGTAGCATCTGTTATTTCCTACTCTTGCTTATTCCTTTGTTTTTAACACCTAGTTTTGTCACCCATCTCACCTGTGAGTATTATTCATGATAGAAAGAGATTTTTCTCCAGTTAAAGTGTATCAGTTCTAAGCAAGCATAAATGTTATTTTTAAGAGGTCAAATCTTTCTGAAGAAAATCTCTGACGGAAGACTGTAGATTTGTAGACATTTGTTTTGCAGCCTATATATGTATAAGAGAAAATTGCAGCTAGACCTGTTTTGCCACAAATAATCAAATGCCATTGCATAAACCTGGCCAACTACAGCTAGAATCCTATCTAGGATCCTATTATATATTTATTAAACACATTTATATGGTCACCCAATTTTACAGAAAGTGACTTCAGGCAGGTTACAACATTAAATCCCACAATATAAAAACCCATAACACACATATCCTTTACACCTGCCAGTTAGGAAACTGATCTTGTGTGAAATCGTCCTAGCTCTGCAAGGAATCCCACGGAGTCTTTGTCGTAAGATATATAGCTGCTGCTATTATTTGACTCTGGAGCACTTATACCTCATCTCACAATTGTACAGTATAATTTCTAGATGTGATTCTAGAAAGCCACCCTGTCATCAAGACCAAGGGCATGAAGTAGAAGAATCTATTTTTTTCCAACTATGAGCCCGTGACCTAAGGGGGAAACAACACTTCGCAGATATTTCTTTAGTATAATGTCAGTTAATAGAGGGGAGTGATTAACAAAAGCAGCCATAAATTTGCTTAGGATCTTCACTGAGATTTGCTAAGCTTTCTTGGCAGAAAAGATGCAAACAGAAGTCCCATGTACTTTCCATGCCTTTAGCTCATTCTACACAATAGATTAATTACAATGATTGTGACTACAAATTGGAACAGAAAAGGATGCTGTGCTTTGTCTCAGGATCTTGATTGCAGTTATCCATACAACACTTCAGGTACCTTCAACTGAATCACACACAGTGAAGTATGCCTACACCATCTTAGAAATGCAGGCAGGGACTTAAAAGAAGAAAAGGAATTCAGGTTTGAGAGTATCACCACTTAGAAGACAGCTGACTTTTAAAACTCTAATAGTTCAGGGAAGTGGTAGGTTTCAAAAAAATTTGGAACCTCTTCTGTAGGTGTGGCCTGCTTTGTGGGAGTGGCTTACCGGCCATGTGACTGGGTGGGAATGGCTTGCCGGCCATGTGACCAAGTGGAAGTGGCTTGCTGGTCATGTGACCGGATGGGAGTGGCTTGGCAGTCATGTGACTGGATGGGAGTGGCCAAGACGATGTCACTGAGTTCTTTGCCCCAATGGATGATCTACAAAAAGATATAAAAAAGGAAATTTATTATTTTGTGTACTTAAATAAGATTAAAATAAGTACACAAAACAATAAAAGAGCTACTTACAGAAGGAAAATGACTGTCCTTGCCAGTCTTCAATATCACTGACTCCAATGAATGGCCTGCACAAAGAAGAGACACAGAAATGAACTTTCATTGCATGTACTACATTAGGATGAAACCAGCATGCAAAATAATAGAAAAGGAAGATTACTGTCCTTTTGAGTGTTGAAGTCACCCACTGACCACCTTGCTCGAATGAATGGCCTGCACAAAGAGATACAGAAAGGTAGACTTTAATTGCTTGCACTACTATCAGTGATGTGCGGTCAGTGGAGGCAAGGGAGGCGGAGCCTCACCTCTCTTCATGAAATAATAGTATATAATATTATATACTATAATATTATAATATTATACATCGTCCGGACGCGCCCGGGAGCTGCGGAGGGCGGAGGCAGAAATGTTGTCAGCGCTCCCAGATGACGAAGGCACGAAAGCGACAGTCGACAGTTGCTTTTGTGCCTTCATCATCCGGAAACGCCGACATTCTGCCGGGCGCGCATGGACAGAGGTAGGCAGAATGGCGCCGATCCGATCCGGCGGGCGAGCGACTGAGGATCGGGCTGCCTCGTTCGCTCTTTCGTCCGCCCGGATCACCTCGGTGTCGCTGTGGCTACCTCCGTCCGGGAGCTGCGGAGGGCGGAGGCAGAAATGTCGGCGTTTCCGGATGATGTCATCCGGGAGCGCCGACAACATCAGCACGGACAGAGGTAGCCACAGCGACACCGAGGCGATCCGGGCGGACGAAAGAGTGAGCGAGGCAGCCCGATCCTCGGTTGCTCGCCCGCCAGATCGGATCGGCGCCATTCTGCCTACCTCCGACCATGCGCACCCGACAGAATGTCGGCGTTTCCGGATGACGTCATCCGGGAGCGCCGACAACATCAGCATGGACGGAGGTAGCCACAGCGACACCGAGGCGATCCGGGCGGACGAAAGAGCGAGTGAGGCAGCCCGATCCTCGGTCACTCGCCCGCCGGATCACCTCGGCGCCATTCTGCCTATCTCCGTCTGTGCGCGCCCGGGAGCTGCAGAGGGCGGAGGCAGAAATGTGTGCCTCCAGCACACGTGGTCCCATTCCCCGCCTTCCTGATGACGTCACCAGCCTCACCAGCCATTAACCTCACAGCACGTCACTGACTACTATATTAAGGATGAAACCAGCACACAAAGCAATAAAACAGCTACTTACATAGGAAAGATGATTGTCCTAGTGGTCATACTCTCTTGCCTCTTCATCCTGTTAAATACTACCTGCAGAAGAAATAAAACAATATTGGACTCGATTGTGGTTGTAAGCTGAGGACTACACTACAGGTAACAGAATGGACCTCTGTTTTCACCCAACAATGTACAGTCTTTTCAGGAAGAATGTCCCCCAACAAACAGGAAAGATATAGTTTCTCATCTAAGAGGTTAGATCAAGAATGAATGTCATAGGTAGATTCACAGAGCAATACAGATTTCTTTTTCTGAAATTTATTCCTCAGTTCAAAAAACAGGAATATATGAATTAGGTTCAGTACTTAGGACAGACCAAACAGATATTCAAGAGTTAGTGGTGTCATGGTTAGAAGCAATTATAAAGCAAGATATGGATTGAAAACCAGTAATATTTGATTGGGCATTTCAAAGGGAATACAATACATATTAAATTTTACACATGTTAGCAGCTGCTGGAATTGTGTTTGCACAACAATAGAAAAACAGAGATATGAAAATGAATAAATATTAGAATGTGCAGGAATGAATAAATTGACAATTAAAATCGAGAAGGCTTCGAATACTTTTTCACGTGAGATTTGTTTTATCAATTGCTAACTAACAGAAATAGAAATTAGAAATCTAAAAGTATGAAGCATACACCAATTATGTAAGGAAAGGTCATTAAAATGTATAAGGAAATATTATTAGTACTTGATCATTATTAATGTGTAGATAATTGTGGGACATTACACACCCACAAACTATGACAGTGCCAGGAAAACACAAAAAAATTACAATTCCCCCCCCCCAACGACTGCAGATGAAACCAGTTTTTTTCCCTAACCCTAAGGACAGGAAAGACAAAGCCACTGGAATAAAAACCATCAAGGCATTGTGGGAAATTATAAAGGACAGTGCCAGGAAGCTCACAGAACCAGCAACCACCTCACAATTACCTAAACAACCAGGTATCACACAGAAACACACAAAATCTGGCAAAGTTGCCTTGCACCAACCTGGCCTGCCCATAGAAGAGCAGCCACCTTGAGACACATAAACCATGCACCAGCCTCCACACTTAAAAGCAACATATTGCATCACAAATAAAACATTTGCAAAAAGAATAACATTTCTTGTAATAAACATATTCTATAAACAATAAATAAATAAAAATTCCCTAAAAATAATTTTTTTAAAAAGATATTCTATAAATAATAATAAAAAAATCCTTAAATACCATTTAAAAATATTCTATTCACAATAAATTAAAATAAAAACATTAAAAATATTCTATACACAATACTCTTAAATGTATTGTGGATAGAATATTTTAAATCATTTTATTTCAAAGTATTGAGTATAGAATACTTTTAAATGATTTATTTTAATTTATTGTTGATAGAATATTTTTTTAAAATAGTATAAGACAATTTTAAAAAAGATTCTACCAACAATAATTTAAAATAAAACCATTTTAAAGTATGCCACAGACAATAAGTTAAAATAAAACCATTTTACAGTATTCCACAGACAATAATTTAAAATAAAACCAGTCAAAAGTATTCCAAACAAACAAAAAATAAACAATTTTTAAAAATTCTATACTCAATACTTTTAAATAAAATGAGGCGAGGCTGGGGACTGGGGGGTGGGCGGGAGGGTAGCAGGAAACCCCCTTTCGGCCATGCAAAAGCTGTGAGCTGGTGTACACTATCCTCCCCCCGCCGCCACCCACCCCCTTTCGGCAACGCTGTGTGCGTCAGCCCGCAGCTTTTGCGAGGAAAGGCCTGAAGGCCTTCCCACGCAAAAGCCGGCAGCTGGCATATGCTAGCCTCCCGCCGCCGCTGCCGCCCCCCCTCACGCTTAGTTGCTTACCTGAGGGAATCAGCAAGCTGCTGGAAGGCAAAGCAAAGTGAAGGGAGGACCCGATCAGCAAGCGCAATATGACAGCTGCTCAGGAAGTTGGCCGTTGGCACCGCACTTTTAAACGGGTGTTAGAGACAGGTGGGTAAACTCCAGCCCGCTCACTGATTGGCTGGACTCCAGCCAATCAGTGAGCGGCGGGCTGGGCTAGTTTAGTGCAGATGGGCCGGGGAGCGAGCGAGCTGTGACGGAACGGGCAGGGCGAGTGAGTGACAGGGCAGGGGCAGGCGTTCCGGAACTTACCTCCATGTCCACTGGTGTAACTTCTTCTAACCGGTACGGTAGATTTGATGAACCTCTTCTACCGAACCGGTTAGAACTGGCAGGAACCCACTTATGGTTCAGGGAGAGTATAAAGACAGAAAACAGCATGTTTTTTAAATGCTGTATACAACCAGTGATTTTGATCTAGAGTTCCTGCATTTGGATTTGGCAATGTTGTAAGAAAGGCAAAACAACCTCCACTAAAATATTTGAGTTGGTTTTATCTATTTCAAGAGACAACACTGGGGTTGCTATACAGTGATCTACTGTATGCAAGATTACATAACAAGACCAATAAAGAAGAGGTTTGGCATTTATATCCATCAAGAATTGTAAGTTGATAAATTCAAGCAGCAGGCATGATTGTTGTTGGAAGAAACATCCATCTGGTTCAGTTCCAAGCTGGGAGAAAGACACTGGAAACATGGATTGGAAAGAAAGGTTCCCTTTATTGATGATGCAAAACCACCATGTGATTTTGGGACAGCTGACAAAATTGAGTTGACAGTAGGGGGTATACCTTCTTTGGGCTTTGTATTTGAGCTTCCTGTTTCTGTGCAAGAAAATGTCCTCTAATATTCTGTTGCCTCTTGTCAAATTCCTATGGGGTCATGTAAGGGTTATGTAGGAGTCATAGCTGGCTCTATAGGCAAAAGAGGAAATGCAAATCCTAGGTGTTTGTCTGAGTTAATTTGGTTGAGATTTCAACTGTTCTGGGGGTAGTGCAACAAAGGGGCTTTGGACTGTTCTGGGCTGCTTCTAATGCTACCATTGTTTCAAAATACCCTGCCTTGAATGGATTACAAAATCTGAATTTCTAAAAGGTGGCCTCTTCAGTTTCTGCTTGGGGGCAGGGAGACTGGGCCTGGTTTCTGAATAGGCTGGCCCAATCTTTCTTAATGGGCACAAAATATCTGCTTGAGGCTATCAAGAAAGACTGGGTCTGCTTCCTGCCTCTAAAAAACATGTTTCTCCATTTCTCATTTAGAGAAATATAATATTCTACCTTTTTAAATATTCCTCAAAATATTTCATTCTTCTAGGAGGAAGGGTGGCTTCTCACACTGTTATTACTAAAGGCCTGGGCGAATATCTACAGATGGCAAATAGTTTGTGCACACTGTACAACTATTTTTGAAATATGCCTCCATTTTCTTCTACTACTTTTGTTGCTTTTTAGAAATTGCCACTATCAATTAAATTCTAAAGCCATGTGTGATATAAGAATGTTGTAAATAGGAAAAGTGCTTTACACTTTTTCTCCATATTGATATCTAGATGTAATCCTGTGCAATTCATGATTTCTTTTTGCATCAGGAGTTTAAGCAAGATTCTTATGGGGCATTATAGACATAGTAACAACTTTACAGGGTAAATAGAAAGTATGCCAACCTTACACTTTCTGGTACTACAGTACTATCTGAAGCCTCCCTCCAACCCACCCTATGCTCCACCATTAATCTCTTCCCTTAGTGATAGAGAGCCATCTACTCAATGTTTTCTACCGATAGTCTGCTCCAGCAAAGCTACCAGTAATATTATATTGTTCTTCTGAGTGCTTTACCATTTTAAATTTCAGAGGTGATATGTTGAAGCTTATGATAATTTTAGTACAAATATTGTTATTGCAACACTTTCTGAGTTTCCAAGGGTGTGTTTACAGTCTTATTCTTTGATTCTTTGATATTTTTAGGTATTCAGTCTAAATAATGGTTTAAGCCACAAAGGCAAAAAACATCACAATACATAGTGATACATCACATGACATAATCGAGTTTGATACCCATGGTCTAAGGAGATACTCCGTCCCAGATATGTTTCTGTCTGCCTTTCAGCCGGTAAAGTCCCCTTTTGGAAAAGGGCTGGTGAGCTTCTGTACCACCAATATGGCTCCTGCACAATTTCACTCATTTGGAAATCAATCACATGGTTTGTTGCTGTTTCCTGGCCTGTTCTAATTTGCTTAGTTATTGATTTCATAACTCTTTGGTGTGGATGGGAGAGAAAAGGCAGACATTCATCTCCATACATATTGTCATTTCCTCACTGCCAATGATGAGGGAGACTGGCTAGCAGAGTTTTAATTCTTTTTAAGGACTCCAGTGATATATGAATGTTCATTTCCGAAAGCTCCTAAGGGAACCATTCCAATTGAAGTTTCAAGAGGAACTATTTTTAAAGCAACCCATGCAGGGTCATTGTTCAAATTCTCCCTCCTACTGTCATGTATCTGACAGACAAAATCACCTCATCTGTGGTAATGAAAATGTTCGTGCATTTAGAGAAACATTTCTCCATGGACACCTTTCAACAGAGATCTCCCCCTGATGGCTAAAAATAGAGGGAGATGCTGTTTTTTCAAATGTGTTTAACAGTACGTACAATATAAATAGCGGGATGCCAATTTTATGACTATGTTTGGAACATAGAAAGTAGCCTCATACTGGCAGACAATTAGTCAACACTCGGATTGTCAACACTGGCACCGTTTCAGACAAGAGTTCTCCAGTCCTACTTGGAAATGCCAGAGATCAAACCTATGGGGAAACATGTGCTCTATCAGCAGGTGTCAGGGTAATTAAACTTCTCATCACTAATAATTCAGGTCCGTTTGGAAGATTTGTAATTTACTTTTGCAAAATGTAACCTACTTCTTGATTCAGTGGTTGGCAATGTATCCCAATAATGGAGTTGCTTTTTTCCCCTTCTCCAATTTATTTCAACACATTATCACCATCGGCATTCCATTCTCTTGGATTTTTAATGTATGTTTTCATTTGGATGTAGGAAGGTACAAAAGTGCAAATCTATCTTTCCTTCCATTGCTTCTATACTTTTTGATCAAGTTCAATCCTTCAATTATGACAGGTACTTATTAAAATATATTTGTCTTTCTGTAATGAGAGTTGGAATTCCATTTGTTGATTCCTCATGCTCTGAGCATATCAACTTTCTGCTGCTACTTTCATACTGTTCATAACTGAGATTGGAATGTATTCTCTAATGCTGCATTTATCTCATTATTTCATAAATTTAAATTTATGATAGATAACTTTTGAAGCTCTCTAAATTCTCTCCTGAATTTAGTAAGTGTTGATTTCATTGATGACCAAAAATCTAAATAAAAAAAGGCTCTTGATTGCTTAATTTTGAATTCACATTTTACATTTTATCTTGTAACATAAAAATCCACATTGCATTACATTAAAGTGCAATATTTCCTCATCCTCCACTAGTTTTATTTTTATTATTCCAAGATTAATGATGATGTTTTGGTGGTCTTTCATACTTAATTGAACTATTACCAGTACTGTGGTTAAGGATTAGGCAATGACCACTATACTTCAAAAACAGTTGGAAGGCCAGATCCTGATCTAATCATGTTTTTGGCATTTTCTGTACTTACTATCACTGGAGGTTTTTAAGAAGAGATTAGACAGCCATTTGTCCAGGATGGTATAGGACCATGATGGCGAGCCCTCTCTGTGGGCACGCGACCCATCGCCCCAGCTCAGCTCCACTGCACATGTGTGCATGCCTCCTGCTGGCCAGCTGATTTTTGGGTCTTTGCCAAAGCATGGGGGGCAGGCGCATGCAGGAGACGTGGGCAGGAAGAGAGCAAGTCAGGACCCCCACTCCCAGCAATTCAGAATATATCTAAAATTATGGCAGATAATTGCTTTAGTCTGGCAAGATTCCGTTAGCAGATGAACAAAAATAAGAAACTACTGAGAACCATCTCCACATGTCGTTCTTGGTTTTTTGGCCTTGACACATGGGGAAGAGCCAGGAATATTACAATAACACTCTTTTTCCTCACACAGCAGGCTGATCATACTGATCTACATAGAGTGTGTTTTTCACAGGGCACATATAGACAGTGGGTTTGACATGCTTTCCTTCAGTCCATGAGGTGACGCTAAAGTATGATTTGCTCCATTCCCATAGCTGATCTCCATTCTGCTTCAGTTATGAGGCCAACAAGTGGTGTTAATCTGACAGTTTACCCCAGGACAAATTAAAGGGCATTTCAATCAAAGAGAATATTTGTAGCACAGAGTTGAAATGTAGAGTCTTTGGTGCTCTCTGAGCTTGGTTGTTTTCTTGCATTTTGTTACCAAACTAGGTAACATCATCAGTACATTCAAGAGGCATTCCACTGATAGGTTTCTTGTTGGTGGAAAAAAGCACCCACCAATCACTTTCCCTAGAGAGCAAGTAGAGCCCATATTGACAGATGACAAGGCGCGTGAGTTTAATTATTTGGTACAATCTGAACTATGGGTTTGAGATTCACATACATTCTTCAATTGTGTCCAGTTCTCGGAGACTATCTGAACATGTTCCTGTAGGTTTTTCAGAAGTAGTTTGCCATTGCCTTAAAGCTGAGAGAGAATGACTAGTCCAAGGTCATCCAGCTGGTTTTGTGCCTTAGGTGAGACTAGAACTCATGGTCCCCTCCTGATCTCTAGCCTGATGCCTTAACCACTAGGCCAGGCTGGAACTCTAGAAAATACTCATTTGATACTAACAATGTTTCTAAAACTCAAGCTATGCTCTGAGCACTGTAGTTCATTTTAACAGCTTCTCCAATTGTACCAGCAGTTTGTCGTTATCGTGGGTGAGCAGTGTAAAAGAAATATCTCCCATTAAAAACTGCCAATAGAAAAAAAAATGGAAGTGAGGAGGGGTAGCAAATTCAATGAAAGTACCAATGAAATCAAACAAAGCAAAGGCCTTTAGCAGTTCTGGCAAGTAATATTTTTTCCACATGGAAAACGTCACTTATTGTGCTGAAAAGAGAGCCTCGTGTTATCCCAAAGCATTCATCCTTTCCCAACTTTTAATGGTGGGGCAGTAAAAGTGTTCAAAGTTTTGTCACAGAACAATACAACTACTAGCAAAGCAACCGACTATCTATTATTCAGTCCATTTTAATTGAACATACATGCCTTTTGACCTCAAAGCACAGCTATAGTTCAGCCATCAGGTCTGTGGAAATGCAGAACCATTCATTTAGTGCAGCCCCCCCCCCCCGCCCCCACTGCAAACCTAGAATGACTCTTCTACAAAATAAATGAAAATATTATTTATATTTGAAGTGCAAAGAAAAGGCTTCATTAGCCAGATAATGTCTACAAATACACGCCTTCCTCTGTTACAGAGCTTTCAGATTTATTTATTTATTTCCACTTCAGGAATAAGTATCCTTCAGAAAATCTTTGACACTGTACTTCTTCATTAGGAACCTTTGATGGTGTAACTGGATTCTTCCAGGCTTTCATAATACCAGAGGGGTGCCCTTGGCAAGAACATAATAATAGAAACAACCACAAAACTCTTGTTTCCAGCCCTCAATTTCCATGGACAAATGGATTATGGATAAAGAAAAGAGCTAGGTTAGGCTAAAGAGAGTGCCCTGTTTTTGTATGTAATCAGTCTGAGGCAATCTCGGTACAGAGCACATAAGGAACCAAATTAAAGAAGAAGCCGGAATGTTCTACACCACCATCTCAGACAAAGTCAGGCCTGCCAGAAATGAAATACTGCACTGCAGGCTGAAGGAAAGAGCACTTGGATAGACGGCCTCATGATTCATGAAGTTTGTCCCAGGACAACTATTCAGATATCACACTGATGCTCGGTTAATGAAAAATCTACCACATACAGGTGCAAGAATATCCTATAAAGGGATTTACTGAAAGGCTCAAGACCATTTTAAAGATTGAGCTGAGCAGCAAAAATGAGAATCTTATAATTGACAATTGGATTGTCCCTGCAGTGTCACGGGCCTTTAGAATCTTGAAAAGGACAAGAAGAGATTGGATTTGGGGAGGGTGCAGGGGTTGGGCTTCTCAAGTTGTTTCCCCAAGTTCCTTTATCACCATTTCAATATATACTTGTACAGAAATCTGCATACAATATAATTGGTAATCAAAGATTAAATAGATTTAAAACACCCTTTCATCTCATCTCCAAAACAGATTCAGTCTTCTTGTGTTTCTGTAGCTCTATGACAATAAAAGAATCAGCAGAAAGAAGATATCCCCCTCCAATATTTACAATTAGATAGAGTACGTCTACACAGTTTCATAAGGGCTCTTTATGGCATGGAATACCATTGGATCAAGAAAAATAAGATGGGATAGAATATGTGGCTAGAAAGAGAGCACATTAGAAGAAATATAAGATTATACAAGGGTAGCATGAACAGTCTTGTTGCTTGGATAGAACAGTATCTAGTTTACACTGATAACCTATTTTTAAATATCTCTACAGATGGAACTGTGAACTGCTCATACCATGAATTAATAAAAATCAAGATTTAAATTGTGACTGTTCTTCTGCCTGAATCCAAACAAACTGCATAAGGGAGAAGAAAACAATCAGTTTGGAGAAATAAGAATTCTTCAAAGCTTGTCATTGAAAACTAAGCAAGCTAAGTTGGCCCTGAATGTTGACTTAATATTAAAAGAAAAATGGGAAAAATAGAGGAAATTGATATAAATGAAATGGTATAATTGAAACTGTACAGAAGTGTTCAGTATTACGTTCTATATTAATTCAAGTCTTCCTATGCTTATGGTGCGCTATGGAAAACTGTGACATGCATAAAACGAAGGAAACGGCAGACTAAGCATAACCCAGATGCCCTTCAAGAAACAGTCTACCTACTTACCGTCGACATTTGCACATTTATCTAGTTACTAGTGCTGGCCCTTAGGCTGTGGAAGCACTGAGAATTTGTCTCCATAACTCACAGATAACAGTTATCAACAATAATCATAGCTTCCCCTGAAAACTCATCAGTAGGGGTGTAAAAGAAATTCAGCACAAATATATATATAATAGCTTTCCTTCTGTAGTCAAGAAGCCCAGAGATTATGAGAAAGATGGCTGGAAAATGGGTCCTTTCCAGGGGTGAAATTCAACAGGCTCTGGAGAACCGAAAGCGGAAATTTTGAGTAATTTGGAGAACCAGCAAATACCACCTCTGGCTGGCCCCCAGAGTGGGGTGGGAATGGAGATTTTGCAATATTCTTCCCCTGGAGTTGGGTGGGAATAGAGATTTTGCAGTATCCATCCCCTGGAGAGGGGAGAGAATGGAGATTTTGCAGTATCCTTCCCCTCCCACACCCACCAAGCCACACCCACAGAACCAGTAGTAAAAAAATTTAAATTTCACACTGGTCCCTTCCTCATCCTCCCCATCATGGACTGTAGCTCCTTCTTTATCTTTAATGTGCTTAACCATTTACTTTTCTGCCTACTTTTAAGTTTGTTCCACTTTTCTTGTTCTCCAGCTGCCCTAAGCCTCTTCCACTGGCCAGCCACTGTGCCTCTCCATATCTCCTTTCTTGTGAAACACCAATTTTGGTTGCTGCATATGAAAAGAGAAATTGAGAGTAAATTGCCAGTTGCCTAGTCTGTGTCTCAGCCAAGAGATGCCCTGGCAAGACCCAGGGGTTTCTGCAACCTGTCACCAGTCCTAAGCCCCCATGGACAGAAATATCAATGGCTTTATTGTGGAATTGCCAGTAAGCTCAGGAAACACAGTGATTTGAGTTATCACAGATTTTTTCTCCAAACAAGCCCACTTTTTGGCTTGCCCCAACATCCCATCTGCACAGACTCTAGCAAAGTTATTCATGCAACATGTGTATCAGTTGCACAGAGCACTTGATGCATAATCTTGGATTGTTGCATCCAATTTACTTTGAGCTTTGGTGAAAGTTGCTGAAATTATTAGGCACCTCCCAGGGCCTAAGCTCTGCCCATCACTTCCAGACAAATGGAGGTTGGTCGACCCGAAGTTCTCCAGCTGGACAGACATGGGAGATGTGAGCTCTGAAGAGTCTCACATGAACCTTGTCTGACAAACTGTCTTTGAGATCTGTTTTTAAATCAGAACCCCCCTGTGGGGGAGGGTGAAGAAGGGGCAGCATCTCATCAGACCCAGAGGGAGTGCAACAGGTCCCTTGTAGGTCAGAGATTTGCCCTCTGAATTGGAACCTTGGTGGCAGCATGGCAACATGGCTGCACAAGAGCTGGCTCCAGGCCAAAGCAGCTGAACAGGAACGTGCAGAGGCGAGATGAAAGCCTGGTAAGATCTATTAACCCACAGTTATAAATCAGAATTTGTAAAAGGCAAAGAATATTGAGAGCATAAATAATATTGATGGACAAATTGGGATTTTTGCGAAAAGAAATAAGGGGGGAAATGGAGGGTTGAATCACTAGCCCCAAAGAGAGCCATTTGCTTGAAATAATTTGGACAGAAAGGAGAAAGAAGAGAAGTGACAAACCCACTTAAACACAACCCACTTAAACACAAACTCCAAATTTGGTTTTGGACTTGAAAAGATTGTGTTTTTAAAGGAGTCTAGGAGCATGAAGATTTGCTTCGTCCAAGTGTCTTTTAACTAACATATCTTAAGCAACTCCAATTAATGAGAACTGGAATGCAACAAGGGAGAAAGATCAAGAAAAAAGCACCATCTCCTTACTGACAACTAATAACCTAATCTTGCTTATGTGGGAGATTTTAATTAACCAACTGCCATAAATCAGAACTTGGAAAAGCAGGAAGGAAGAGAAACATGCCTGAATTTGGCTGTATGCAAGTGTGTTCCAATTAATACATTTTGAGCAATTATAAATTATATGTTATAAAAATAATAACAAAATCAAGAACTGGGGAAATACGAAGTCTTTTTTTTCTTTTTTGTCTGCAAAAGATCAAGATGGCTCCAGTTTCTCTTCTGTTTTCACAGTAGTTGAATTTACTAAATTTAGGGTGGACCAGAATTTCAAAATAAGATTGGTATATCTAACTGCAATTTTGGAACTGGACATTAAGGAAGAACAAAAGACCAAGCTGGCTCCTGTCGCCCTTCCCCACAGCAGCTGAAGCAGATAAATTTAAGGTGGACCAGAACAATAAGAATTGTATAACTAACTAACTTTGGGACTGGAGATTATGGAAAGGTGGGAATTTGAAGAACTACGTGAAACTATAAAAAAAATTGCATAAATCATTAAAATCAAGCCTAAATAGAATTCTGAATTTAGAGAAGCAGGTATTTAAGGAAGAAGGGAAGGACGTAGGGGGGAGAGACAATGAAGGGGTAGAAATAGTGGGAAATAAAAAGCAGTCAAAAAACTCCATTGGGTTTGGCAGTGGTATAGGGAAAATTGTAAAGAGGGGATCTGTCCCAACAAAAGGGAATAAAAAGCAGAAAAAAGATGTTTTGGAGGTTGACGGTGGAATAAGGAAAATTGAAATAGGAGGTTATGCCCCAACAAAGGAAAATATAAAAGATCTTTTTGACGGAGGCTTGGGGGAAATTGAAGAGGGTGGACATGTCAAAACACAGAAAAGAGAGAAGTCAGGAATAAAGAAGTGGGACAAAAGACTTACTAGGAAAAAATCAGACAACTAGAAATTGTTATATGGGAAAATATAAAGCTAAGATAAGGGGTTTATTCTTAAATATGATAATAAAATGGAGTTGCTATCTGATTGAATATGATAATGGAAAGATAATTAAATAAAGGTTAAAACATATGGAATATGGACAAATATGAAACTGATATGAGGAGATTGTAAAGCAGAGGTTTGTGATTCACTTTTATACATGATAATTAAACTGAGTTGCTAATTGATTGAATGTGATAATAGAAGGACAATTAAGCATGGGTTAAAATATATGAAACATGGACATATATAGAACTTTTAAGATGATGAACAAAGTGAGATGTGTACCGCTTGTTATTCTATATAGTAGATTAAGGGAATTGTAATGAACATTGAACAGTAAGGATTGCCATTTATAGACAATTAAGGGTAATCTAAACCAAGATATGGCAAAATGGAGAGGGAACATGAAATATACTTACAACGGGAAACTATTGAGATTTAAAGACAGAATTATAAACTGTAAGGATGTATAATTATATAAACATAATGATGAGAATAGCTGGGAATTGTAACCAGGTCTACATCTCAGCCAAAATTAGGCAGGGTGGTGGTGGTTTAAAAGTATTATGACTATATGTGTATACTTTTTTGTTCTCTCTTTTAAAAAAAGAAGGAGGAAGAAATATGTTAAAATTAAATATGTATACTGAAAAGGAATTATAAATACCATCAACATAAAATGGACCTCACTCAGAAGCTGAAATACACCAAGTAAATGAGATGAAGAGTGTGAAGTAGAGGAGTGAAGAAGAGAGGGATAGGAGAGAGGGTAGGGAGGGAAGAGGAAGAGAGAAAGGAGGAGTGGAAAGGGGAGAGAGGAGAAGGTGAGAGGAAGGGGAAGTAGTGAAGAGAAGGACAACAGAGGGAAGAAAAGAGATAGGGAGGAGGAGGAGAGAGGGAGAAGAAAGTGACAAATATGGTGTATGGAGAGCAGAAGAGCCAATAATTGTTTTTGGGAGTTGATGGTAAGATGAATTGATGTAAACATTTCATAATACAATATGATATTGGCTATATAATAGTATACATGTGGGTTATATGTTATGAAAATGAAAAAATAAATTTTTTTATATATGACAAATGGAGGTTACTAATGGCATAGTGGACCAATGCCTCCACTGTTACGTGAACTACCAACAAGAGAACTGGGCTGAACTCTTACCCATCTCTGTGACAATAGCACTAATTCACACTGTTCTCAGTAGCCGCTGGCCTGCACTTTGTCCCTATGCTAGAATTCCCTCAATACACCCCTCAATTGGCATTGTTAACCAATTGGATTCGAATCCTGAAGAACATCTGGCCCGTGACCTGCAAAGGGCTGGATGACATACAGGACACATACAGGAGACAAGCCAATAAGAGGAGAGCTCCACCAAAGGAATTTAAAATAGGGATATAGTGGCCAACCCTGTAAAAAACTTGCTCCCAAATATGTGGAGCCATTCCCCATTACCAGGATCATAAACCCAGTGACAGTTGAATTGAAACTGCCTAAGAATCGTAAACACATCTACCCAGTTTTCCATTGTAGTTTTTTTTGAAATCTGTCATTGACTCACCCTTGCGTCCTGCCACAGAAGCCCTCCCCCCATCCTAATAGGAGGAGATCATTTTGAGGTCAAGGAAATCCTTGATTCTCGCCTCTGTAAGGAAATGTTGCAATACTTAATGTCTATGGAGATTCTCAGTCATCCAGGTCATGGTTGCAATACTTAATTTTATGAAAGGGCTTTCCCCCCGCCTCTGACACTGAGAGGGTTGAGGCATCCCATGTGTGCTCCCCCTGCCTCACTCACCAATTCCATGCTAGGTACCGTAACAAACCCAAAAGATCGCTCTGTATATGATGTGCTACTATTATTATATTTTGTTTTATAGGACTAGATTTGCTTCCAGGGGGGCAGCATGTCATGGCTGCATCTTACCTATCCAAGCTTTGTGAGCTGACTGCCCACCATTAGCACTAGGGTGGGTAGGAAGAAGGGAGGGATGGAAGGCCAGCTGAGCCTTGTGAGAAGCTACAGCCAGCCAATGTCAACTAACAACTATGCAGAGCTGGGAACTGAGCACCTGTTTCCTAAACAATATACAAGCACTTTATTGAACATTTGACCATAACTGGGGGGATGGCAGGGCGAGGGAACTTTCTTTTGTGTTGTTTGCATGGGAAAATCTCAGTTTCAGCTTATGCTACTTCTGTAACCATTTAAGCTTCAGTAAAGTATATTCTTAGCAAAATAAATGGCCAGGAGTCTTTCTTTGCTAGATGATTGAGTGGGATGGTTGACACTGGGTTTATATAGGATAAGATAGATCATGTTCATGCTAAACAATTATTACTTGTGTATTTAATATTTTAGTTGTATTTGTATATTTTGGTGTACTTTGTATTGTATAGAACTGTGGTCTAGAATCATAAATAATGTTTTGCACTGAACATTTATTTACACTGAATTTCTATTTTGTTTTGTTATGGCCTATGATGACTACAAGTTGAAATATATTAACTTGACTGCAGCAAAAAGGACTGCATGGCTGATGGAAGAAAATCCTCTAACTAAACACAGAGACTTTGTAATAAATTTAGCAGGCGGGAGAAATGCTTGGTCCTTTTTTCTAAGAATTATTTAAATTTGTCCCCAAGACAACTTAATTAGGAAAAGTGACCTGAAGGAACAAATGGCAGAGAACATCTTTTCCTTAGTCTCATAAATCATGGTAATCAAATTAGATCCTCTCAAACTGAGTAACACTTAATCCAAATTCTCCTACTCTGTCAATTTAAGCCTTTAATGTGAAGTTGTATTACAGGAAAGCAAAACAATAGGATACACATAAACACAGAGACACACAAAGGAAATTATGTTCAATCCCTTGCTGTTTCAATATCTCATATCTGTCATTCTCTCCCAAGTTAGAATTGGAATGATAGATCAAGTCATGACAATAGTATTCCAAATCACGTGGTTCCCCCCACCCTTCCATATATAATTTTATACAAATAGATCCCTCCATTTTCAGGAGAAATGTTTTAATGCTTCAAATGTAATTATGGAATGGAGTGTGCATCTCAGTCAAAGTGCAGCAGTCTTATCCAAAGCGCAGGCGTCTAAGTGCAATTCGTGTGACACTGGACAGCTTCCAACATTTGATTTTTCAAACAGTTAAAATCTGTTGCAAGCCTTTAAATACAACACCTGCAAATTCAGGCATGGGAGAAAGTGCTTCTGTTCTGCAAGCTCTGTAAATTTCAAGCGCATCCTACAAACTTATCAACGATTGCCTCAAATAGTGGAGGCTTCTCCAGGGACCCTTATGGCTTTAGTTTAGGAAGTGACAATAGCCTATATGTGGTTAGAAAGGCTCTGCAAAGCATTCAAAATAGTGTTTCACAAAATGCATTGGAATGCACAATGGCACCAAGCTTTCTTCCTCAAAGTGCTTCCCCTAGAACAGTGTTTCTCAACCTTGGTAATTTTAAGATTTGTGGACTTCAACTCCCAGGATTCTCCAGGCAGCAGAGAATCCTGAAGGTTGCTGAGGTTGAGAAATACTGCCCTAGAAAGCTGATATTGTGGCTTTGAAGGATTTCCTAGGACCTAGGTCATCACCATATACAGTATTTATGCATGCCCAGACAGCACTTTGGCTGGGAAAGTTGGCATGGGAAGCCACATTTAGCTACTTAGTTCTGATTTCTATTGCCAATTCCTTTGGCAAGTAGTCAGTACAGGAAACGGATTTCCAGAAAACTCTTTGTTGGGAAGATCAGGAACCATGCATCTCTATGAGGATCAAGAAACCTCTGAATTTGCCAATCCTTCATCTTATTTTTTCTTATTTCAGCATCATTCTAAATCACTTTATATATTAAAGAGGTATCTTTCAACTTGATTTCACAAAATTATTTGTACAAACTCAAGAAGTTGGGCTTTTTGATATAGGTATAGTTTCAAAGAAGACTCCCTCTTAATGGACTTGATCATTTACATAGATTTTTATTTTATTTTAGGGAGCAAGGCCTTCCTGGAAATACCTCTCTCCACCCCAGACCAAATCTGGAAAGAAGTTGGCTAATTGTTATTTGAGGTACCGCCTATCCTCAACAGTGTCTGCTTGACCAGTAAGAAAGGGCAAAGTAGGTGCATTTTGGACCCCATCAATTAAACAATGTCATTTTTGGTAACTTAAGAAGTGTGCTTTCTCTGTTGTGATGCTTGCCCTCTCCAATAAAGTCTTCCCAGAGATCCATAGGCTCCCATCCTGAGGGTGTTTCATAAGTCTTGGAAACCCTGGGTTTGCTCCCAGACCTGGGGATGGAATGGTTGCTAGACCCTGTATGGTTTTGGAGCATTGTGTTGTTCTGTTTGGGAAAGTTGTATGTTCTGTTATTCCAAATGTTCATGACCTTTTGTTTTGTTTTGTTCTTCATGGCATGTAATTTTTAAAGTTTTGTTCATCATGGCATGTAAACCACTCATGGATGAATAGAGATAGATGATAGGAGGGAGGGAGGAAGAGAGAGGGGGTGGGTGGGAGGGAGGGAGGGAGGGAGAGAGAGAGAGAGAGAGAGATTAAAAGATTTGACTGAATCCTGCCACAGAGATTCTTTTCCCCTCAGTTAAAGGACTGGAAGGCAGGTAGCTTCCTCACAGGATCTGCTACTTCCCTGGCAGAATCTGACTTTCTTGTTCTGGGCAAAGAATACCACCCCCACCACCCCCATTGAAAACAAATCTTCCTCCTGCCATCAAGCCAAGCAGCTGACAATGCCTGGGCCAGGAGACTTGGATGCCATGGCCATCTCCTTCTTTCTACATCATAACAAAAACATACTGAATGTTAAAAGGTCCATCCAGAAGCAGCCTGGGTAAAGATTCAGGATGCCTGACATTAATAACAAAATGAGCATCTGAGAGACTGATGTTGAATTCAGATCCATGCTTCTTTTTCATTTGATTGATTGTTAACTGGTACTGCATTTTAATGCTGCATTGATGTAAGCCATTTTCTTTTTTTAAGTGTCATTATGATAGGTGACATATATCTCTTGTAAATACATAAATAAGAAATAGCTGAACATTCAAGAAAGCCAGAAGTTTAGAATAACAGGTTTGACAAAGGCTGGAGTTTATAGGGAGAAGATGTGTGCCCCAATACATCATTAGCCTATCATCTTTTGCACTGAACCACATCTGTGTCAGGAACAGAAGGCCTTCTTCCATTAGAGCCCCTTACATGTGGAGTAACTCCCATAGAGAAAATCAAATGAGATGTTCTTTCTCTTATGAAAATAGATGGAAACTGTTGTTTATTTACAGAGATATTGCAACGAATCAATAGGGAGGACAAATCCTGTCTGTGATTCCAAAGAAATTGTGCGCAGCTAAACTAGATTCTTACCATCAACCTGTCTAAGAGCTTAGATTTCAGAAGCCCTTCAAAAGTCACTGCAGAGGGGATTGTTGGAAAGAGATAATCTGGGCTTTTTGCTTCGATGTTTTTAGGTAGGATCCCTTGCTAGATCTTCAGTAGAATCTCCAGTTTTATAGAACGTGAATGATAACAAAGTCATTTTTCCTGTTGTTTTGACTAATCAAGTTGAAATGTTCCTAGTTAGTTAGTTAGTTAGTCAGTTATTTTATCTATCTATCTATTCATTTTAGTTATTTGGGGTTCAATCCATCTTTCTTAAGATTTCCATAAGGAAAGATTCTTGCCAGACAGTTTATTAAACTGAAAGCTGGTGCAAAGATGTCCTGGGAACCAAAGAAAAAACCTGGCTTGCCTTACATTGAAAACTTTTCCCTAAAGAAAGTCTAGTGGAATTGTCCTTTAGTCAATCCTTATGTTATCCAGTCTCTTCAATAACTGCCTATAGGCAGATAGAGCCTGGCTTTCAAGGCGATTATGTGCTTTAATGTAGGTGATCATTTCTGAGCTATAGAAAACTGCTGTAATCAATACACAACCAGTGGTACAAACTGAAGGAAGACTGAATTTATAAATCCCATCATCATAAATAGCTATCTTCTTGCCATCTCACTAATCAATAGCAATGTTATTGTTTGCATTATCAGCCTATAGGCTTAATCAATATATCTCACTAATGGGTAACAGGAGATCAGATTGAATTTTGGCTCAGTAAGGCAATTTGAGGACAATGAGGATCTGCGGTCTTAGCAGCATGATATGTTTCTGTCTGACACAATGCAATTTATATCAGGTTATGTCAGGATGCCATGGAATACATAATGAATCCGTCTGCAAAACATGGCCAAAAAGAGGCAGAGAATAAAAACTCTGTCTGGTTGGAACTTTGTTGTTAAAGAATACAGAGGATGACTTTATTTTTTTGGAATAATGATTTCCAAGTGGTACATCAGGTAGTGCTAGAGATCATAAGAGAAATCTTTGAAGACGTATGGGTGTGAGGAGGGCAATATAGCTAGGGTAAGGTCAACGTAAGTTGACTATTATATGCTGCCCAGAGTCACTTCTTGTGTGATTGGCACCTATATAAATTTAATTAATAAATAAATACCAGATTGAGTCCATCACAATCACTGCCAGTTTTCCAGAAAACAAAATGGAAAAGAATCATATATCTAGCTTGCAACCTAGAAAATTGAGAATGAAATTTGTTAGCTGTAATGGTGCAGTTGAAATCACATGTATGCACCCAAATACACACACCTTAATGAATTCTGGTGAGAAAGTCAGGAAAGTTAATTTTGGAATGATGGAGACATGCTCATGATTTGAGAAGGTGAACTGAGATCTACAAATTTTACGCTGTACTAAACTTACTTACTTATTTGATTTCTACAGTTACCCATCTCTGCAAATGAAGGTAGGTGGCTCACAATTCAAAACATATAATTAAAATTTTAAAAACATTTAAAAACAATGAAAACAGTACAAATCATTAAAACAATAAAATTATTAAACTTACTAACCTTTCATTTGTGACCCATTGTTGCTTGATGACTTGCCGGCTATATGTGTAATATTTGAATTTTTACAGTTGCCTATAGCAATGAACAAAAAATCCTCAAATAACCATGTAATTGATATTGTTAAATTGATATTAAATTAGATGACATTCCTTCCCTAGGAAATATTAAAAGTGAGAATATTCGAATTCCTCGTACAGGTATTTCTCGACTTACAACAGTTCATTTAGTGACCATTTAAAGTTACTGCAGCAAGTGACTTAGGACCATTTCTCACACTTATGACCATTGCAGTATCTCCATGCTCATGTGGTCACAATTCAGACCCATGGCAACTGACTCATATTTATGCTACAAATCCAGTACTGCTTGTTTTATGACTTTGGCTTAGTAAAATGTATGTAAAGCATAAGCATCACATCAATTACATGTGTATTCTTATCTACAACTACCAGGGTTTAATCTACAACTACCAGAGTTGCCTGAACTGTAAGATAGGTGGCAAATGAACTGGACTCTGTGTGTGTGTGTGTGTGTGTGTGTGTGTGTGTGTTTGTGTGTGTGTGTGTGTTTGTATATATATGTGTGTGTGTGTGTGTGTGTGTGTGTGTTGTATTTGTACTGATAAATAAAGGGAGACTATATATATATATATATTTCAGCAGGATGTATCTATATGTAAATAGGAACTTACTGCAAAAACAATCAAAACCACTGGGCTCCACATTTGAATCAAAGGCAGTTTAGGGAAGTGCACATTATATAGAAATAATCCCATTGTATTCTTTTTGCAGTATTTTTTATACATTTTAAAATGACTTTTCAAATCTGTCAATTAACTTCTGAGTCCATTGTTCAAACATATCCTTCCATATGTCCTATTGTTAAAACATTTTGCTTCATTATATATTTATATGTCAAATTTAAGTGTTCTTCTCCTTTAATTGTAATCTTTAGTTCCTTCTGATCCTCTCTAGTGTCCATCTATCCGTCAAAGTCTCATCCTATAACTTTTAAGAAAGTTTTTAAAAAGTATTTTCCCATGGAAGAATTCTTACAATTAATTCCAAAACCTTCTCTTCTTTTAATAAAGTTTTTGTTATTTTTGAATAAACACAAACAGACAAAACACACACACAAAAAAAAGAAAACCCCACAAAACCATCTTCCATTACAAATTGTAGAAAGCGTGTCGATTGGTTACAAAAACTTCTGTGCAGCTCTTCCACAGCCATTCTTCTGTGCATCCCTTCCACAGCCATTTATATCAAATCATATATTTTAAATCAAGTATATTTATATATATTACTATCATCATACCTCAACCTTCATTTGACTATAATTGTTTTTACGTCCTTTTATATAAAATATTCCAAATTTAAAGCAAGACCACATAATGGCATTATATTAGCTCTTCCCAATATCATCCAGTAACATTACATCTTTATAACATGTTTTATATAAAAATTTGTTATATTTAATAACAGAGTGTCTAAACCTCCTTTTGTAGTCACCATTTGCAATTTATATCAAATTTCCTCTTATCAAACCAATATATATATGCATTATTATCATTATCAATCAATTATTTAACTGTATCCATTATCACTTCATTTTATACATGATGCTCTAAATTTAACTAAGTTGAGTTAATTTTTTATTATAAGCATTCATTACATCAATTTGTGTCTTTCCAAGAATAGTGCAGTCTTATGTCTCTTGCCATTTGTGGCATTAGCATTCTGGTTATTTCCTTAGTAAGTTTTGTATGGACTTCTCTTTGCAACTTATTGCTTATTGCATATCTTGTATAAGCTCGAAACCCTCCATCTGCTTCTTCAATCAGCTTATCTTTGGTTATCACTAGTGCTTCTGACAAAATTTCCCTCCTTAGTTCCATCAATTCTTCTCTCTTTTCTTCTTCTATACTTTGAGATCTGGGGTAGAGCTCCAGTCCATCTATCTCCCCTTTCCATATTCCACTCTTTCCATTTCTAACCATGTTCAGTTCACTGTCAGTATCAACAATTTTCTTGTCTCTTTGTTTATTTTTTCCTTCAGTTTTTAGAACTTTGACCTCCACTTTCTTCATTTGATGATCATCCTCAATTTTTCCATCAAATTTTGCTGTTCTAAAATCTATGTTCTCCAAACTCTTCTCAATTCTCTCTGTTACTTCTAATAATTTTTGAATTTCAAACATAATCTTTTGCAATGTTAAAGTTTCTTTTTCATGTTGCACCATTCTTCCAACTTGTAAAAACTGCCACTCTGGCATTCAAAACTTTTTATTAAATTTAAAACAAGTTCATTTATAATCTTTCAAGACAAGGCTTTGTTTTCACTCCAGCTGCCAATGAAGCTCCCGAGAAGCACCTGTATAAACAACCCATGCTCTTCTCACTATCACTCTCTGTAAACAAGCTGAGGAACCTTGAAGTGCAAAATCAAATGATTAAAGAGAAAAAAGAATAGACAATATTTCCAAGCTTTCCAAGCCTCCAGCCTCCAAGTGGCAGTGTTACTTCCTTTCCCTCTGTTATTACAGCCCTCTTTGTATTCCTTTTATATCTTCTTTATATTCCAGGCTTAAAGAAAACAAAAGTCTTAAATGGAGCAAAAGAAAAAAACCATTCAATCCAGCATTATAAAAATAAGGAAAAAGTTTGTAATCCATAGGTATAAAAAAAGAATATAAAAAGTAGTAGAAACATTTTAAAAAGTTCCATCCATTAAAAAAAATTCAAAAAAAAAGGATAACACACTGTCTAATGTAGCTTAATTTCGCCGCTTGTTCTCTTCTGTTCTCTTTTATAATAATAAGATTTCTTCACTAGATGGACACACTTTCTCTTTCCATTTTCCTCGTGTTCCAGAGCTGTCCCAACTTCAGCAGCTTCAATGACTGCACTTCTGTTGCCGGCAAAAAGAGATTCTCCTGGATCAATCAGGGACTTTGTGGTGTCCCTGAGATCAGTAGGACGTACTCTTCCCTATCACCATCTTTTTGGGATGGTTTAGGTACAAAAGGACAGTCCAGCAGCAAAAGTATCGACTGCAATCTTGGAGCTCCAAGATCGCACGCCGTGTCGTTGCGATGTCAGCTCCTCCTCCCCAAAATCTTATTTCAAATCCATCCCGATCTTTAGTCTGTAATTTTCCAAAAAGAAAGTTTATTCCCAAACTATTTATTCCCAAAGAATTTGTTTAAATCCTTAAAGTTGTATTTAAAACGTCTTTCACTAGAATTGAAGGAAACTCACCCAGTGCTGTAAATCTTGTCTTAATAGATTCTTAACAGCTGGAAAGCAATAACAACCAAAGTGATTAGAAAAGGAAGTATGTAAGCCCAATCTCCTTTTTGAAATTGAAACCATGCTTTCAACAATAGATATTCCCTCACATCTCAGATCTCTAAATCTGTCAGAGACCACTGTCTTGCTGTCCCCTTGTGAGGAACAGCTGTCTGGAGCATTTGTGGGTGATTTCAAGTCCCTTCCTTGTCCAGAGAAGAATTATGATGAGCTGGTCTACTCACTGGCTCTTCATTCCGCCATGACTGTCAGCTCCACTTTTAGCAGAGCCATCTTCAGTTTGACATTTCTTTTCCAGAAGTGCCTCTTCCTCCACTTAAACTCCAGTGAATTAAGGAGGCATCTGCCTGAGCTACTTCTGAATGTTTTCTGGCTGTCCTGGATTTTAAAAAATGTTCCATCCCCTTTTGCCCAGGTAGCAATTCTTGCATATGTGTGCTTTCCTTACTCTGCTCTACTCCTGTCTGAGGGCATGTAGAGTTCCATTAAACAAATGGTTGCCTTTCCCCTTAGCCAGAAGGTTCAAGACTCAGAATGGATGAATTTGACAAAGGTTGTACCTCTACTATCTGAAATAGACAAGCTTGCTTTCCACATATATTCTGGAGAAAGAAGTATTATAAAATCCCTGAGGCCATTGGATAGAAGCCTAATCCAGATATTTACATGGTCTTTCCAGTGGGAACTGAAGCTGATGTTAATTGCCTACCTAATTGCCATGACTAATTATCATTTCATTAACGTGGCACAACTTTCTGCAAAATGAGTATATTTTTGCTGCATGACAGAATTTTTAAATTTGCGTTGATTATTGCATTTTTAAGTATTAAATATTCTCCTGCAGAGTCAATACACTCCAATCCACTGTACAGTATAAGAAATGAATAGAGAAATAAAAATGACAGAACGTCTTATGCAAATGTTTTGAAATTCTGTACTAATAATCCTACATTCTTATGGTAGCATATTTTCAAAAATAGATTGTGCAAACTTGAAATCATTTGTCGATAACCTAAACATTACTTAATTTTAATAATGTTTAATGGCAAACTATTAAATATCAAAATTCTAATTATCTCATTTATTTGAGAATTCTTTGGTTGATTCCAGTTTTTCTGAACATGAATTGCAGGAGGAAATAAATCATAGGAAGCTGTCTGAAATCAAACCAATGCATTCATCCATTCAGCCCAGTGTTGTCTACACCAATTTTTCTCAACCATGGCAGCTTGAAGATGTGTGATCTTCAAGCCTCAGAATTCCTAGTCACACACATGTAATTTTGGCACATTTTGGCCCATATTGTGAAAAGCACAATTAAGTCTCCAATTTTTCTCAGCATCCTCAAACTATTCCAAACAAGATGGAATTTTAGATGCTACCATGTAAGTCAGCATGGTATATGCAGCAGTATTCTGACACACATTTAGGATGCTCAGGAGAATGATTCAGTGAAGGACATTATTAAAAATAAATTCTGCATATTCAAGTAAACAATATTTATCAGATAATAAAGGCATTAAGTGGGATATCTATTTAAGAAGACAGGAAAGTGATGAAAGTCACTAGGGATTTTTAGAAATGGAGCATCATCAGTTAGTCTTGTTAAACCAACATTGAGTCTTAATTAAAGTCCCCCTTGACATTTAGGATTCATATTATATCAAGGTTGCAAGCTTAGTGCTAAAGAAAATTAGTAGTGCTCTAATTTATATCAAAACCCACTTGTTTTAATTATTAGCATTAAATATAAGACACAGGATATGGCACCAATTATATTCCCTTCAAACACAGGGTCATAATCATTTCTAAGATAGGATACAGAGATTCTAACATATTTGTTATTTCAAAAAGAAATCAGGCAGATTTTGTAACAAATCAATCAATCTAATAATCAATCTTAGCAATCAGTATATATATGTGTGTGTGTGTGGGCATGTGTGGGCGTATATATATATCCCAATATATTTAGTTCAGCAGATTATTCTTTAAAGCAAAATAGGGAGGGAAAAATGTTTTGAAGTTTGTCTATCCTTGTGATGACCTCAAGCTTGTGATTTAATTAAACCCATCTTCCAATCTTCATTTATATTCTGAAAAAGCACGGTCATGGCAAATGCTCCTATGTGGTGTGTTTTCCAAGAAGCTCAAATGCATTAAGTCACATTAAAATGCTCTTTTGGTTTCTGCTACTGCCATGAGATCATCCCTGACAGCATCTTTGAAGCATGACAAAAAAATTCTTTAAGAATTACTAATAAATTAATAATCACCACATTTTGTTCTCCTGATGACTCTAGATCTTAATCTACTACAACTGATCCCCAGGGGAATGGTGCAAAGGTCTTTATACTTTTTTTTCTTTTACTTTAAAGAATTAGTGACTTTACAAAGATATTTGAATTGCTACTAGTTAATGCCAAATAAAAATGAGAAAAACAAAGATATGTTGGCACAGCACCATTACATCCAAATCGACTCAGCTATCACAGTGGCCCCATCTATATGTAAATAGATCATAGCACTTCATATTGGTTAGCTTTTTTGATGCTATCATAGAGATTGAGTATGGAAAGAGGTAATGTGACTTTGCTGCTAGAATTCTGACATCCATAAGCAAGTTTCAAGACCTTAAAAATTAAATTTGCTTACCTGAGACATCACAAATCTTTGAATGGCACCTTGTGAATGCAAATCAGTTCAACATTTGTACAGCTTTTCTTAATATATACTCAAATAAACTAATGTTTGAGGGGCATAAGAGACACAATAGCTATGTTTGTACAATGTACTAACATCAGACAAGCTACATTATTACTTGATAAATCATGATTCATAGTCAGGAAATTGGGGAATCTAGACAATTATGGTGTGTTCAAAAAATCATAATAAATCATGACTTATTGTGCACAAGCTAAATTGTTGAAATACTAAAGTACAACCCTCAGATTAGAAATGGTTTGGAAGTTCTAGCTTAGAGCCAACTTTTTTGGAAATTACATTTAAAGCATTTCTAATGGATTGATGGCTTAATTTTCTCAGGCTATGTTTTAAAGCTTCATCTTGAATCCTTATCCCAGATATTATTCTGACATTGGGACTCTTCCCTTTCTAATTTTTATCAGCAGAGCAACACAAACTAGATGAAATAATTAAAATGATCTGATAACAAGGGAGAAGGCAGAAAATATGCACAGTGGTTTCCTAACTGAGTTCCAGTTAAATGGAGAATGAAAAGAAATTGAAGCAGCTTTAAAAACAGCCTATAATGCTTCATCTGAGAAAAACTGGCACAGATTTCTTATAAATCCGCTGCTTTTTATACAATAGGCATAATCTGCCCTTTAGTGTTCATTGGGAAGAAGTGCATGGACAAACACTAAATCTCATTTTGAAATCTCCACATAATACATAGTCCTTTTTTATTACATAACCACAAAAGTAGCAATCCTATGCCCTTCAAAAATTTTGGACTATCATTTCTATAACTTCTTTTCAGAGTAGCAGGGTAATCTAGTGGTGAAGATGCTCATCTCCCATTCAGAAGGTTGAGAGTTCAATCCTAGGTAGTGGCAGATGTTTCTCTCCTAGGGCGCAAAGAAAAAAATCTGCTGTAAACTCTATGTGGTCGCCAATAAATGTTCAGCTCCATCTGTCACCCTAAAGCTATCCCTAAATTAAGTGATTAAAAAGCTAAAGGTTCCCCTGTACATGTATGCTAATCGTTCCTGACTCTAGGAGGCAGTGTTAATCTCTGTTTCTAAGGTGAAGAGCCAGCACTGTCCAAATAAGTTCTCCATGGTCATGTAGCCAGCATGAGCTGGGAATGATGAAGACTATCCAGAGAGTATAAATTTGCCTGTCCATGCAATTCATTTTATTCCAAAAAAGCTAATGAAATGAATAATAGGTACATAAGAACTACCAGGTCTAGACTGCAAACTTCTACCCAGAATTTTGGTAGCCCTCGTGTAAATGGTACCCACATCCTTCTCTTATAGAGCACATGAGCTATAACAGCACTTTGGCTGCAATCGTATTATCTTGGGCCACTTTATCCAAGATTAACAGAGAAAATTCTGTCCTGGAGTGCTCACTACCTTTACTGCCTCTTCCCCTCTCACTTCCAAGGGAAGGAAGGAAGGAAGGAAGGAAGGAAGGAAGGAAGGAAGGAAGGAAGGAAGGAAAGAAAGAAAGAAAGAAAGAAAGAAAGAAAGAAAGAAAGAAAGAAAGAAAGAAAGAAAAAGGAAAAAAGCAAGGAAATATATTCTCACCCCATTCCACACCACCACTATTTTCACACTCTATGCCCTCAAAAACACTTTACAGATAATTTGCTATTATTTTCACTTTTATCTTCTTGAGATGTTGAGAATAGGAAGTGAAAATCACAGCCTTCCTGAAGCTGCTGCAGATTATGCAGCAAAAAAAAAAAGAATTTATCTCATCCTGGAGAGGAAACGAGCAATAACCTGGCATTCTGCACTCTGATTCTTCTAGTGTAGAAGAGAAGGCAGAACCTGATTTAAAAATGTTCTCCAGCAACGGAGGGGAAGTTGTATAGCTGTTAAGTTAGCATTTCCTTTTTGTTCCTAAAATCCAGGAGCCAGGACCAAGAATCACACCTCTGTGGAGCCACAGCGTCTTTAATAACAACTGGATTTTATAGTTTCAACTACAGGTAGACCTCAACTTAAGACCACAATTGAGCCCAATTTCTGTTGCTGAGACATCTGTTAAGTGAATTTTACCCCATTTTACAACCTTTCTTGCCACAGTTATTGAGTGAATTACTGCAGTCTTTAAGTTCGTAACATGGTTGTTAAATGAATCTGGCTTCCCCATTGATTTTACTTGTCAGAAGATCACAATGGACCCCAGGACATTACAACCATCATAAATATGAGGCCAAGCATCTGAATTTTGATCACATGACCATGGGGATGCTATCATAAGTGTGAGAAATTATCTTGTCACTTTTTTCATTGCCATTGTAACTTCAAATGATCACTAAATGAACTGTTGTAAATTGAGGTCTACATGTACAGCACAGCAGCAAAACTGGAAATAAATTGGCCCAGATGACCAAATCTGGAAGCTGCGCATGCCCAAAGATGGTGTCCTGTCGCCTTTGAGGAGAGCTTCGCGGAGATGATTGTCCTTCTTGGGGCTTGCAGGGGGTACCCTATCCCATCGTTGATTCCAGGTCCAACTATGAGAACTTCCTGGGACCTCGAGGATACCCTTGAGCTGCAATGTCCTGCCTTGTAGCCAGAACGTCGTGAGTAAAATGGGGCGGTTGGCGGTGAAAGGAGAATGGAGAGCATCGGCGGCTGCTGGCATGGGTGTGGTCAGCGGCTGCAGTGGGACGCCTGGCCTGGGGTCTCTATAGCTGCTGCTCCCCACACCGTGGTGTTATCCCGGTTGCTCCCTCCCCTCCACCTCGCTTATGGACATGATAGATTGGATCAGCGGAGAGTGGCTGAGGCAGTTGGCATGGATATTGACGTCAGTGGAAAATGGCTTCGGTAGTTGGCGTGGGCGCGGTTGGAGTGGGGGGGTGCTTCATTGTGGCTCCCTCCAGTATCACCGCCATTGCCTGGGCCACCGTACTGTGCCATTTGGCCATTTGGCCCCTCCCCCTGTGACACTATGGACTGGGTCAATGGAGTGCGGCCCTGGCGACGGATATGAGCACGGCTGGCATGGACGGAGCTTGGCTGTTGGAGTTGTTGAAGTTGGAGCAGCCACCGCTGCCGCTACTGTCCTCACGGCCGCCATCACTGGCCGCTTCACCACCTCGCAATCTATCATCTGCTGCGATTTTGACAGCTGGCCATTACTCTTACATACTGTCCTTAACACCAACCATTTCTATGATGGACACAAGCTTCCCGCTACCCCCTTGAACACTGTTGGCTGCCCCCGCCCCTGGACATGTCATCTCCTCGTTCCATCTCCCCATGATGTCATCCCATTTGGTTGATGCCACACTCTCCTCTATGTTATACTGCGACAGAACTTTACTCCCTCCGGGAACTCCCCCTTTCCCAGGGATGGCCTTCTTGCCTATCAAGACGCTTCCTTAATGATGGATCTTGGAATCCCGAGAGGTGGCATGCGAAGAAGAGATTTCTTAGGGGTTTTTTACAGGGGTTTTCAAATTAAATTTTAAGGGGGGGCGGGGGGAGTTGATTCGGATGGCTCAGACAGGCTTGGGGGGGAGTTTGACAGGGCACAGGCCAGAGCTAACTAATGGGCGCGGGTCGGGAGTGCTGGGAAGGGTCAGGATTTCGGGGTAGACATTAAGCCATTCCTTTGGGAGGTTTACCATCTCTACTGTTTGTGGGAGAGGCAGATATGGTGGGGGCCGAGGGCCAAATTATGTTCATGGGATGCGGGTTCACTATTTAAGAGTGATCGCGCGTTCTGACCCTCATCGCCCTTCTTGCAACCCCAGGTGCTTGGGATTACAGGACCCTGGTCTCCGGCTTGTGTCGCTTAATGCCAGGCCTGTGGTACATAAGGCTCCCCTCATTTACGACCTCATACAAGAGGGTAGAGCAGACCTGGCGTGCATTACAGAGACCTGGTTGGGCCAGGGGGGGGAGTTCCCCTTAGTGAACTATGCCCATCAGGCTTCCGGGCATTTCACCAGCCAAGAGCCCAGGGTAGGGGCAGGGGGGTGGCGGTGGTTATTAGGGAAAGTCTCAGACCTCAGGAGGTCACTGTGCCTCAGAAAGGTGGGTGTGAGTCCCTTTTTGTAAAATGGGGCCTTGGAGTTCAGGTGGGCCTTTTTGTTACGTACCTGTCTCCCTGCTACGTTTCATCAGCCCTGCCGGAGCTGTTGGATGTGTTAGCTGGATTGGCGGTTGATTTCCCCAGGCTTATGATCCTGGGGGATTTCAATCTGCCTTCCATTGGCGAGACATCTGAGTCAGCTCAGGAGTTCATGGCTTCCATGACAGCTATGGACCTAACTCAATTAATTCAGGACCCCACCCATAATAGGGGACACACGCTCGACCTGATTTTTGTCTCTGGGCAGTGGATGAATGATCTAGATTTAGGGGATATTTGTATTCAACCCTTGTCATGGTCTGATCATTTCCTCATCAGGCTTGACTTCCATACTGCTACCCCTCACCGCAGGGAGGCGGAACTAACTAGATGGTTCCGCCCCAGGCATCTGATGGACCCTGAAAGGTTCCTGATGGAGCTTGTGACTTTACCTGAATCCCTTGCTCACAACTCGCCTGAATCCCTAGTGGAAGCCTGGGATAGGGCAGCCACTGGGGCCTTGGATCACATTGTGCCTTTGCAGCCTCTGACCCGGTGTCGATCCCGGGTGGCTCCCGGGTTTACCAAGGAGCTCCGGGAGATGAAACGCTGGAAAAGAAGCCCAGAGAGTGGTTGGAGGGCCAGCCGGTCCGAATCTGATCGAACACTAGTAAGAATTTATATTAAATCCTACTTAGTGGCGATAAAAGCGGCAAAACGGCAACATTTTTCCGCTCTTATCGCGTCTGCAGATAACTGCCCAGACGCCCTGTTTAGGGTGACCCGTTCCTTACTTAACCAAGGAACTGGGAAAGACCACTTGCAGGGTAGGGCTGAAGAATTTGTTCAGTATCTGCAGGATAAAATCGCTCAGATCTGGACAGGCTTAGACTCTGACTGGGTAGATTCAGGCGAGTCGACAGGGATGAATCTTGTGGAGACAATCTGGGATGAGTTTGACCCTGTGACCCCCGAGGGCATGGACAGGATTATGGGGAGACTCAGTGCTGCCACTTGTGTGCTGGACCCATGGCCCTCTTGGTTAGTTTCGGCTTCCCGGAAGTTGACACGAGGCTGGCTCCAGGCAATTATCAACGCTTCATTGAGAGAGGGGTTCTTTCCCACCACCTTGAAGGATGCGGTGGTGAGGCCCCTCCTTAAGAAGCCTTCCCTGGACCCAGCTTCTTTAGCCAACTATCATCTGGTCTCCAACCTTCGCTTTGTAGCAAAGGTTGTTGAGAGTGTGGTAGCACGTCAGCTTCCCCAGTATCTGGATGAAGCTGTCTACCTGGATCCGTTTCAGTCGGGTTTCAGGCCCGGGTACAGCACAGACACGGCATTGGTCGCGTTGGTCGATAATCTCTGGCGGGCCCAGGACAGGGGCTGCTCCTCTGTCCTGGTCCTATTAGACCTCTCAGCGGCTTTTGATACCATCGACCATGGTATCTTACTGCAACGACTTGGGGGGTTGGGAGTGGGGGGCACCATTTTACGGTGGTTCTCCTCCTACCTGTCGGATCGGTCACAGTTCGTGTTGACTGGAAGGCAGGGATCGACCCCGAGGTGCGTCACTTGTGGGGTGCCCCAGGGGTTGGTTCTCTCACCCCTCCTGTTCAACATATATATGAAACCGCTGGGCGAGATCATCCGTGGTTTTGGGGTATGGTATCATCAATATGCTGATGATACCCAACTTTTCATCTCTACCCCAAACCACCCAAACGATGCCCTCGACGTGATGTCCCGATGCCTGGAGGCTGTGTGGATCTGGATGGGGAGGAACAGGCTCAAGCTCAATCCCTCCAAGACTGAGTGGCTGTGGTTTCCGTCATCCCGATTTGTGCATCTTGTTCCATCTTTGATGATAGGGGGAGAAATTTTAGCCCCCTCAGAGAGGGCCCACAATCTAGGAGTCCTCCTGGACACACGGCTTAGTTTAGAAGAACACCTGATGGCCATGGCCAGGGGGGCCTTTTACCAGGTTCGTCTGGTACGTCAGTTGCGCCCCTTCCTGGATCGGGATGCTCTATGCACAATCACTTATGCCCTCGTCCTTTCTCACCTGGACTACTGCAATGCTCTCTACATGGGGCTGCCCTTGAAGAGACCTGGAGGCTTCAGCTGGTCCAGAATGCAGCCGCGCGGGTTATCATGGAGGTACCTAGGTGCTCCCATGTTACACGCCTTTTAGGCGGCTTGCACTGGTTGCCGGTTGTTTTCCGGGTGCGATTCAAGGTACTAATTATGACATTTAAAGTGCTCCATGGCTTAGGCCCAGGGTACCTGCGAGACCACTTACTGCCACCAGTAGCCTCCCACCGTCCAGTGCGATCCCACAGAGTTGGCCTCCTCAGGGTGCTGTCGGCCAGACAGTGTCGGCTAGCGACCCCCAGGGGGAGAGCCTTCTCTGTGGGAGTGCCTTCCCTCTGTAATGAGCTGCCCCCGGAGCTTCGCATAATCCCCGACCTCCGGTCCTTCCGACGCGCCCTAAAAAGTTGGCTTTTCCAGCAAGCCGGCCGGGCCTGTTAATTTTATCCAATTTTTAAAATGTTAGTGTTATATTAATTCGGTTTGTTTCTTGGATTGTTTCTAATTTTCTTTTAAGTTTTGTAATATGTGTTTTTTAATGTTGTACGCTGCCCTGAGTCCTTTGGGAGAAAGGCGGCATATAAATCCAATAAAACAAACAAACAAACAAACCAATTCTGGGAATGCAGAGGTTGAGGACATGTTTTCATACTCTTTCAGAATATTTCTGTAGAAATACTCAAAGTCTTCAATAATTTCATCAATTAATATTATAGCAAACATGTGAACATATTGCTTCTCTGAATAAAAGTATTTTCCTTGTTTCTTTCTCCTCAGGGCTGTCCCTTCCACTTTTTACCAGTTTTGCTGAGACAGGCCTTGCAATTCATGTCAGATATGTGCAGGGCAACAAATTAAATTATGGGTGTTACTGAAAAGTCCTCTCACCTTTTATAAACGGAGTAGTAACTTAAAATCCACACCAATCAGTATTGCAAATAAGAATGTAAAACAATGTAAAACAGCTTATCAAATGAGACTGAGATAGTAATGGTCAACTCACTACTAAGTAGTTGTTAAGAATGTAGAAAATAAATATTAATCACTTCTCCAATTGCCTTCTTTATCATTTTCCAGAGACCCCACATCTTTTTACCCCTCTGTATTTGGCCTCTGAAATCCATCCAACCATCCCCCTCAAAGGAAAAGGAAAAAATAGGCTGAATATTTTGGTCCCATGAATCTCTGGGAACATAAATGGGAAGTGATGGATCACAAGAGACATTTTATGTCTGTTTTAGATAAAAAGGAAACGCTGTGAAAGGCAAAAAAAAGTAGCATATAAGGGAAACCATTATTTTATGTATTCAATAGCTCTGTGGTAGTCCTATCACAAGGTTTATCTAAAACTTCTATACATATTTATATTGCAATGGGTTGTAAACTGGAAATGTTCCCCTAAGAAAAATAGGCTGACATGATAACTTGTAACAATGCTCTTGATGTACTTGACTTGGTGCAGTTCTATTGGGGGTTTATGCATCCCGTTAACTTGATGGCCAAGGATGATATAATAGACAGATGCACAAAAGTGCATTAGGTTCAAATTCCTGGAATGGGACAATTCGCTGCAGCTAACTCGCCATGGCAAACTCACCATTCAATTTAATTCTTTAAAATTATTTTTAAAATTATTTTAATCTGTCATTTACATTTTATTTTGCCTTTCCTTTGGCGTCTCTTCTTTAATGATTCTATTTCATCATTTCTTCCATATTAATGCAACTCTTGTCACACAGCGAGTTGTCCCACGCGAGTTGGCCATGGTGAGTTGTCTCAGGGTGAGTGGGCTATAGCGAGTTGGTCATGACGACTTGGCTGAGCTGTGTTGACTGTGGCGAGTTGTCATAGACCCATTCCCATTCACCCAAGGGTCCTTTACAAAGTCTGGCAGTGGTTGATATTTGCTAGCCTAATATTTGATGCATGCTCAGAATCAAGAGGAAAGAGAGAATTAAGACCATTTGCCCCCTTATATTAGCACACGTTGTTATTGCACATATTGTTATTGCTTTTAGAAGACATTTTGAAGCAGTGAGATTTGACTAGGAGAATTTGGGTGAGCTCTCCTCTCCTCAATTCTTTCCTCATGTAATTAAGGAATTTATTGTTGAAATACTACAGTTGGAGAAGCTCACACATGCTTCCTTCCTATCCCAGCTCCTTAGAGGCAGCCTAAGATACAAATGCAATTAATAAATACATGAATAGTCCATGACAAGCTAATTGTGACGTTAACTGTGCTCTCCACTTTGAAGAACTGATGAAAAGATTAGACCTGTGGCTTTTTTTTTTTCCTATCATTTGTCAAAATGACAAGAAACTAAAATGGGTGCCCTCCATGCTTTGGTTATTTCGTTCTTCTAAAGTGTGAATCCTGATCTTGAGCAAAAAAAAAAACCTTTATCAATTACTCTTTTCAGCCTCCACATTTAATAATTTGAGTTGGTAATTCTGGCAGAACTGGTCAAATATTTGCCACTTATGTGGAAAAGCAGGCTCTTTAATACCTAAAATTGCATTGGTCTTACCAACAATAGTTATTTCCACTGATACTATACAGTACATTAAATGCAATGAAATTATTTCCACTGATACTATACAGTACATTAAATGCAATGAAATTATATAATCAAAACAGAAAGGGAAACTCCATATAGGCTGCAGAATATCTTGAAAGAAGGTTGGATACCATCGTTAAGGACATATAAAAATAGCAGTTGCTATGTTATTATGATTTTGTTAATTTATTATCATAGCAACCATATGAGAAGCTAGAGACAGAAGCAAATAAGCATAAGGCTCTCCAGTGGGATCTGTGTGGCTGTACTTTAAATAACCAGACTTCAGAAGTCTGGTTGTTTTAAAAGAGGTGAAGCATTTGTGGAATGAAATATTGAAACTAATACATCATTTCCAAGCACAGATCAAGACAAAGTCAAAGGCTTCCTAAAATGCTCAAATTTAATAGGATCATCTTTGAAGGAAGAGCAATGCTTTTGATCCTCTTCATGTTATAAACATAATTTGTCTACCATTTTTCTCTCTCATATGATTCGTTCCTCCTGTTCAGAAGGCTACATATTTTTCTTCTGCAACTGATGTAATGGCTCTTTCTTATGAGAAGCTGTAGATTGTTTCTCAGTGTAGTTCAAGAAAAAAACCCTGCCTGCCTTTACAACTGGCCCCTTTGCTGCTACCCAATGACTTTTAAAACAGGTGTTTAATATTGATGATTGACTGAAAGAATCACCTGGGGTACTTTCTTTGTGTGCAACTTCACTAAATGAACTTTGGTTCAATGTTGGGTCCTCGTATTTGACACACAGTACTTTCTACAAGAAACTCATATTAAATTAGGATCTATCTTTTTTGGCTTTAAAAAAGCCATATAATAACAATTTAGTTTGTAACCATTTTACAAGTTATTTGAACAGATTGTGATTTTCATACCTGGCTGTTTCGTACATGTTTTATTATTTCCTATGTCTTTTTTCTATTTGTTTGGGATTCTATTTTTGTTTTGTTTCTGATTACTTTGTACTATATTGAGAACATGAATTTATGTGAAACATAAATCAACATATAAATAGATACTAAATAACAGTGTGGTTGCCACTGTTTCACAGTCCTCCCCAGCAATCTCTGATATGAGAAATGTTGAAGAGAACATATTCATCTTTGATGGCTTGTGTAATAGTGGCAGGAAGACACAAGGTCTCAGCCTACTGCAGTAATACAATAATACAATAGTAGAGTTGGAAGGGACCTTGGAGGTCTTCTAGTCCAACCCCCTGCCTAGGCAGGAAACCCTATACCGTTTCAGACAAATAGCTATCCAACATCTTCTTAAAGACTTCCAGTGTTGGGGCATTCACAACTTCTGGAGGCAAGCTGTTCCACTGATTAATTGTTTTTACAGTCTTGTAAGGTAACCAGGACATTTTCCCACCTCATTTTGTTAGGTGCAGAGAATCAACAAACTCCCTAAAACATTAGTCATCCATTAATCTATGCAAGAATTAGCTTGAATAAGATAGCAATATTTGCTAGGAAGAAAGCATAAATGGATTTATGTTTTAAAAATCATAAAGTGACTGTACTGCAATCAGAGGGCAAAAATCAAATCATCCTTTGTTCCTGGGCTTAGGTTCTCTCTTCCTTCCTTCCTTCCTTCCTTCCTTCCTTCCTTCCTTCCTTCCCATGATATGACGTGAGCATCCAGACACATAATATACTGTCAAGCTAAAGATTATACTGTGGTTCTTTAGCATTTTGGATGTATAAACAAACTCCAAGAAAGAAAAGATAAGCGGCTTGGGGAGGATAATTAAATTACAATCTGAACCTTGTGTATTATGAATGTATAAATCTGTCTTGTTTTAACCATATATTTTTTTGTAATATTAATCTAATCCTGACTCTTTGCCTGCTCAGCCCATTTCTTCTGGATATTGGCAGGAGTGGAATACAAACAAGAAATTGATTAAATATTACTTACCATCAGGTTGACTTTGTCTTATTAAAAAACTGAATATGGCCAGTTTAGGGTCTAATTATAGGGGTTTTGATTTGTCTTATTTTAATAAAAAGCACATTCTAAAATGACCTTTTATATATGACCTAAATGGAACCTTACAGTGTATAGAACTAATAGGGGTTATTTTTTTGTTGCAACCAGAAAGACAGTATCAAGATTTTGCAAAACAGAAAAATCTGAATATTTCTATATAGTAGGTTAATATATTGGAAAAGTGCTTTAATGAGAAATTTGACCAATCCCCCCCCTCCAATCAATATTAAAATATTGCAGGTGTTCATTTTTTCATATCTGACTTAAAATTAATCACGTATAACAAAAATGTATTAGTTGTTTACTACCTATTTATAACTTTTATATAATGTAATGAAAACAAGTTATATATATATATATATATATATATATATATATATATATATATATATATATATATATATATATATATATATATATATATATATATATATATATATATATATATATATATATTCTTTTACATTCTTATCATGACATTGTAAGAAAATTAAATTTAGGTTTAAAGAAAATGGTGTTTTTTTTAAAAAAAAAAGATTGGCTCTTGCTTGATCAAAGCATCCCAGTTAAAACATTTGGCTTATTCAACTGTTTGCTGTTTACAGAGAAGCTGGAAGCTATTGCATTATGTGTATTTTTTCTGTATCTTTCTAAGTTTAAGCACTGTTACCAAGCTGGCCAGAGATATCTCAGGATCCCATCCACCCACTCATAAGCGCGCACGCGCGCGCACACACACACACACACACACACACTATACATATACATGCATGCATATATGTACATATATGTATACACCTACATACACACACACACACACACACACCTTTTAATGACTTACCTATTTGATTCTAGCTGCTTCCCTGTGCAGCAAGATCCATATTTCAAACTTCAGGGGTTAAACAAAGTGACCAATTTCTTCTGACTAATCGAGCATGCAGTTTGCTTGTATTTGGCGAAAAGGATTTATTACATTGAGCAACAATAAATGTTTCAAGTACTATTATGGGGCAACTGTGTGTTGCAGTTCATTAATTTAAAAGCGGGAGCCTGCTGAAGTACCATTTCTATTTTGGGCTACTGTGTTTCAGGTTCATTGTGTATTTACAGCTCCCAAAGCAATAAAATGTCTGAGAAATCCACCACAGAAACTAATTTTACATAAAAATTGCTAACTGTGTAGGAGGGTGTTTGCTTGCTGTTCTCTCACCTTGAAAAATTAGGAACTGCTGCTGAATACCACCGCACTCTGGGTTTTTGGGTTTTTTTAACGTACTAATCTGTGATGCTATAGCTCACTTCTTCACATTGTAGCTGCTAAGAATTGTAATCTTTTATTCTGAACTGATGAATCCAGAACCATAAAACAGAAAATGGGTTTATTATTTTATGCATTCATTTATATAAAACATTTATATCAGACTATTTCACTTCTAAAATAGATAGGCAAGATTATTAAAATAATAAAACTACAGAAACAAAATGCAATAAATCCAATCTAACAACCTCATTAAATTCATATGAATCCCATTCACAACAAAATACCAACAGTAGCAAAGCACCTAGAAAAAGTGCAGGCAAAAAAGTATGCCATGGTTATTTCCCCTGAACAAAATAATAGAATCTAAGAGTGGTGTCAGAAGTACTTAACACAACAGTAGCTTCATAAGCTTCATTAGCTAAGGTCACATTTCTCTTTCCTTTTTTCACTCCCCATTGGTGCTCAGACCACCAATATTTTTTCTTGTAGTCTGTCGTTCACATTTTATTTGTATAGAATGATTTACATTATTAGCAGCTTTATTGATGTGGCTGTATCTTTAGTAACTCTCTTGTTTAGCAATAGTAATGAAAAAGTATGTTCAATCTGCACATTTATTACCTTTGCAAGTCAGTGACGTGGGGTGAGGTTTATGACTGGTGAGGCTGGTGACGTCATCAAACCGCGTGGTTGCTCCGATCGCACGGGCGCAGCCCAAACGGAGAAGTTTCTCTTCTCAGAAATGTCAGAAAGGAACAGACAGGCTGCCGCAGCTCCACTGAGAAGACATTTCTGCGAAGAGAAACTTCTCCTTTCTCCTCCTTCCCCCCCCCCTTCTAGCACTGATGATGTTACCTAGGCATTTTTTGCATCGGGCGAGCCTGGGATCCTTGCAAGGGGAATGGGACCACGTGTGCAGGTGGCTCCTCAGCATCGCACAGCCTCAGATTAGCACAGCCGCGATCCCCTTCCCCTGCACACGTAGTCCCATTCCCCTCCTTCCTAAGCCAACATGAAGGGGACCACGGCTGCGCTGATCTGAGGCTGGCATTGAGGACCCCGCCTGCACACGTGGTCCCATTCCCCTTGCAAGAATCCCGGGCTCGCCCGATGCAAAAAATGGTGAGATCGGCACACTTGGGGCTGCTGCTGAGATGTCCAGGGAGGCTAAACCAAGCCGCGCACATCTCCCAGCCACTTTCACGGCTTCCCGGAGTAATTTTTTTTTATTTTCATGATGAGAGCGGTGAGGCTCTGCCTCCCCTGCCTCCCCTGACTGCACGTCACTGTAAGTCTATAAAACAAAGGAAAACTGAAATAAGATCAAAATCACAATTGTGGTTTCACCTAGTGACTGCTTTGCTTAACGATCAAGGTCCCAATTGTGGTCACTAAATGGGGACCCAAATTGAATTTGCTTGTGGAAATCCAGAAGGGAATATCAGAAATCACAACCACATGACCACGGTTCACCAAGCACTCACATTGCATTCATACAACCATTCTGATGGCCAGATCTCCAAGGACCAGTCATAAGTATCATTCTTTAAGTGCTGTTGTAAAGTTGAACAATCACTGAATTAAAGATTTTAAACTAAGGATTAGTTTTTACTTTAAAGCACAGTACCTACTGAAAGCGTGGTCAATGAAACTCTCAGTTCTGAAAGGCTTTCTCAGAGACATGATCTCTTTTTTTCCCCTTCTAGTAGCTAGAAAGATCTCTTGAAATGACAGTAGAGTACAATCCAGTACAGTAATCCTTGACTATGACCACAACTGGGACCAGAACTTTGGTCACTATGTGATGCAGTTGTTGATTGAGTGATATGATAATGCCAATTTTATAATCTTTCTTGCTGGGGTTACAAAGCAAATCACAGTGGTTATTAAGCAAATTTGGTTTCCCCCATTGACTTTCCTTCTTGGAAACTGGTTGGGAAGGTAAAAATAGAGATCAAATGACCCCAGGATATTGCAACCTTCTGCATGTATTTAACATGCAGATTGCCAAGTCACAGGGATGCTGCAACAGTTGTAAGTGTGAGGACCAGTCGCAACTCACTTTTTTATAACTTCAAATAATTGCTAGATGCATGGTCATAAATCAAGGGCTACTTGTACAAATTCAAACCAATCACCATTCCTAATCCAAGTGTCAGGCCTGCAATCATATTCCTTTTAGAATCTTTGGCCTGCCATACTCTCTATTATTTTACTATGCTGTTTCATTAGTGGGGTAATTGGGAGGGGGAATAGTAAGGAGTAGGTTGTGTTGTTGTCAAAATAAAACATTCCTTTTTAGAAGCCCAAGGTCATTCTTTGTCTCCACAGCTCTGCACCTGACCGGAACTAGATGGGTGGAAATGCCAGTGTGGCAGTGGAAGATTGGACCATGTGATGGACTTGTGGGTGTGGGGGCACGATCATGAACTTTCAACTGGGTGGGAACCCCAGGAAGTTTTAAGATTTGGGTTTCCACAGATGTGCCAAGATGTCTCTCTTAATAAATTGGAAGTTTGAGGAAAGTTCTGCCTTGGACTCTGATTTAATTTTGGATGACATTTGGAACGCTGACACCAAGTAACTCTAATTACTGTTTGATTATTCCCTTAGTTTCTAGGTTTAGAAATCAAAAGTTGCAAAGGTGCAGGGAGGGGCATTTCGGAGTTATATATTTCCCATCATAATAAAATCCTGTCAGAAAGAAGCCTTAATGAAAACTGGTTGCAACATGAAGAAATGAGCAGAACAAAGGATAAAATCAGGTACAACCAACAAAATCAAGATCTTATTTCCTCTCTGGAGAAAGTCATATCTCTTCAGCCAATTACATTCAGAAAAAAACCAAACAATAAACACCCACGCTGGAGTCAGGTACCAGCCTCCTCTCCTTGTAGCCATCTGAGACAAGATTTATAAGCTCCAGAAAGGGAACACAAGATATATGATTTCAGACTAAATCACTTTGCTCCCATACTTAATAGAATTACGTCAGTAGACTAGTGGGAACTGCATGAGGTATGCCTTGGCTGGAAGGAGATGCCTTTTTTGCATAACGTCAGACATGTCTCCTTTTAGTTTTTTGATACATTTTAAAAATTCCTTATAAAAAGAACATATTTATGGTTTTTGTCAGGCTTGTCCTGGCTTAGGCATTTAGGAAAGAAAGTCTCTCAACTCCATTTGTAGCAAAAGATATACTTTTACTAAAGCCAAGTGGTTACAGCGTAAGCAAATCCAGATCTGAATGTTCCCACGTAAACCCAGTGATTTTTCCCTTTTCCCACACCCTCCCCTCCCTTGGTCATCTTGTTGATGTCCAATGATATTCAAACTAGAAGTTTTGGTAACAGTTCTAAAGTTTGATGCCTCTTTGGTGGTTGTCAGCATTCTGTTTCCAGAGCTATGTCTTTGAAACTTTCAACCATTGTCTCTTGTTGCCACTTCTGGTTCTTGTCATCCCCCTCCCTATTTTCCTCCATTCCCCCTCACTCCTTTTTTATGGCAGGATACCATCAAAGTGAAGTAAGGCTGAGGTGGTGTGATGGCAGATCTGACAGGTTTCACTCTTGAACCACAAGCATGATTGTATTGACAGAAATTGATTACCTGTAACAGTCTCTTTGTAGAGACTGTTTTATTTTTCAAAAACTATAAAATCAAATGTGACTAGACGTAGAAGCAGCAGCTAGTTCAAAGGAACAGGTAGCATGAAATTCAAGGGTCACTAAAATAGGACTTGGACACGAGTATGTAAAAATGATATCATGTATGCCATCACAAAAAAGATATGTATGACATCCTCATGGCTTCTTCCAGATGCCTGTATCCCTGGCTAAGATCAATGTGCCAATTAACAAATGTTAAGCTCTAGAATGGGGAGACAGCCTGTGGAGTATAGCAGTTAAGGCACCAAGCTAGAAACAGGAAGTCTATATTGTGGTCCCACCATGGAACAAACCTAGTTGGGTGACGTTGGGCCAGTCACTCCCTCTCAGCCTCAGGAAGCAGGCAGACAAACCCACTTCTGAAAATCTTGCCAAGAAAACCACAGGGGCTAGTTCAGACAGCTAGGCAGTCACCAAGAAGTCACAAGGGATCAACTATGATTTGAAAGCACCAAAACAAGAATGGTGTGGGTTACCGTTAAACATTATGGCATTGTTAAAATTGTGTGTGTGTTCAGTATTATAGTAATTTCCTCTTTAACCTGCATTATTTCACGTACAAATTTGTGACAAACCTCCCTGCTGCATTTGAGGGTTCTAATTTTTTTACCAAGTACAATGCTGGATTGTCCCTCTAATGGCATAGGTGGCTATGATAAACTATTCCCAGTTCTAGGTTTCTGCTGAATGTTGCATAATGCTAATTCTACCAGGACTGCCCTAGTCTACTGCTGTAATTAAAGGAACCGAAGGGTGTGAATTTGCTGGAGAAGATAAATATGCTATGCCCTGGTGTACACTGCCACCTGGTGATACTATATTATGGATTCCTCTGACAGCAGGGGAAAACATGATTTCCTTTTACTTGTGGTCTCCTTGAATATATCCAGCAGGTGTCCCAAGTATGCTCTTACCGTATTCAGTTCTTCCTATATGTCTTGATCTAGCTGTGACAATATTTTATCTGTACCCAGCAGATGAAGGGGAAGCAGTAAATACAAAGAGTTTTGCTGCTGTTTCTTTTTAGACTTTATTTTATACGGGAGCATAAGCAATCATATTTCCAAGGAGTTTTAAAATTATTAAAAATAGAATAAAGATAAATATTTACAAAAGATTATTTTTTCTGCTCTGTACATAGAATAGAAATTTGCAAGAAACAATTTTGTTTTTTCTGCCAATAATAGATCTTTAAGGGATGAGGTCTACCCTAACATATCTCATAGTGTTTAAACTGCTTCACCCACACAATACATGTCCCCACCTGTCCTCCTAATGTCTTTTTCCCCCCAATTTTTTTTATCTAACCATTCTTATAATAAATCTTCTAGACAACAATAGCTTTCTCATGCAGTTGAGTTCAGTGTGCTTGAGAGTTATGATGGTACCAGCTTTACTTACTGATAGGACTTTGTTTTTAAAGTCCATACTACATTTAACAGGAAAATAAAATTAGATTCTATCCATAAGCACTGTGAAATGGACTGCAAGATTATGAACTAGACTGCATTGTAACATCTGATCAAATCAGATGAAATTTATCATGGTCTAGATCAGGGATGGGCCACTATGGTCCCTTTATGTCCAATAGACTTCAACTCCCAGAATCCCTGAGCCAGCATGGATAGATCTCAAATGGCTAATCGGTTAGGATTAAAATTAGGATTAAGATTACTTGTCTCTCGTCTCTCTCGGGGACTGGAGGATAGGAAAGAGCAGCTCCTCTAAATGTTGTACCAAATGTATGAGACAGTTCATATCTGCAGACAGAGAACAAAGTTCTGAAATTTGAACATTGCAAGAACATGGCAGTGATGATTCATCTATCGTGTTATTAGTTGCCAAAATCACATGGCCTTTCCAGCACCTCCTCCAGCTGTGTTTCCAAGTTATTTTCTAAGCACAGAGAATATTGGGTCATACTGTTTGTCCTCTGAATAGCAACTGTGTTTTGGAAAACCACTGGTGCTGGCTTCACACATCAAAAGGTCTTCGGTTTAATCCAGTTTAAGTCTCTAACTGACTGGAACAAAAGCACTTTGTTGTTCTTTATGACTCAGAGTGGAAGGGTTCCTCATGTCACACTTAAAAGTCCAGCACATTTACTTGTATCTCTCTTTCATGTTATTTTTAATTGTCTGTTAATTTTCAGCCTCTTCCTTTTTTAGAATTTGTCTGCAGAAACATTCTTGGAGAATCCTCCTGCCAAATGACTGATGGGGAAAAGAATGAGAGTTTAAGAGGACAGGTGGAAACTCAATATCCCCAAGACTTAGGAAAATCTCAAAACATCTGACGACTGATGAACTAATTCTAATGGTGGACAACATCAGTAAACAGGCATGATTTATTTATTTATTTATTTATTTATTTATTTATTTATTTATTTATTTATTTATTTATTTATTTATTTATTTATTTATTTATTTAGATTTCTAGACCGCCCCCTCTCCCCGAAGGGACTCTTATTCACACTAAACAGTCAGTTTGATCCTCTAGGTATAACAAAAACTGAAGCCATGTGGTAAAACAATGGGGAATGAACCCTCCTCCTTCTCTGAATGCAGTCTTATTTCCTCCACAGTGTAATCAAACGAACAGTCCAGGCAGAAACGAGCCACAGAGGAATTCCTCAACAGGTTGTTCCCATTCTGATCTTCCATCAAGCCAAGGCTTCCTCTTGGTAGCCTCCCTTAATGACATGCTTGACATTGGCTGAATCATTTGTCTGCTTATTGTGTATGTGCACTGAATGTGTCCCCCTGCTGTTGGCTAGATATATAACTTACTGCCATCTAAAGAATAGAGCCTCCCCGTTTCCTACTCTCTGTGGTTTCCAGTCTGGACAATTTCAATCACATGAGGCAGGACTCCTGGAGACTGAGAGATGTAATGATTATTGGAATGCAAAATAATTGGAAAAGACCAAACTGAAATAGACTTTGAGGAAGAAGTGGCAGATTTATGGACAAATAAACTTGACCTTTGTCTGATTTAGAATTCATGCAAAAATTAAGAATGGATATATAGCAGATGGAAAAGATGCAAATTAAGGAGTGAAGGAAGAAAAAAATCACAGAAAGTGCAAGATCAAATCAATCCTTTGGGGAAAAATGGCGGTGGAGGGAGAAAAGGGGCAGGATTCAGCCAGTTTGCACTGGTTCGGGCGAACCGGATGCTAATCTTACATCTGGTTTGCCGAACCAGTAGTTGCAAGGACTGGCTTGCCCCTCCCACCCCATATAGCTGGAACTCTTTTTGCCTTATGAATTCTGATGAAGTAGACAGGATATTCTTTTGGTTGTCTCCAATTATTTGTAGGCTTGATATGGTTCCTTTGGAAGGAGATCCAGCACAGAGTCAACATTTCACTATATTTATTTATGTAGTGTATGGCATATCATACATGGACTTGTAATATATCTTAACATTTCACCTAGATTAAAAAATACGATAAAATATGAATGTTAAAAAGACCTGTATTCAAATACCAATGTCTAGGCCATGCAACCATTAAAGGGCAGCAGTGTTTGTTTATGGGGTATGAAACTACTGTATTTTCCAGAGTATAAGATTCTCCAAAGTATAAGGCACACCTAGCTTTTGGGGAGGAAAACAAGGGAAAACAAATCTGCCTCTGCCTCCCAGCAATTTTCCTCCTTGCAGCAGACAGCAAACAGCAAACAGTGTAGACTATATACACTGTTTGTGGTGTTACGTTTCAGACTATACTTGTACAGATGCTGTTAAAACTGATGTGGCTTTCTGGGAGTATATGTTATTCTCTGCTTTTTAAAAGGAGATACAATAGCACGGGGCCTCTTCATTTATTTTATTTTAGCATTTATTTTATTTTAAAAGGCTTCTTCATTTTGTTAAGTTGTCTAGAACAATAATAAAGCAGTTTTTATAAAATAAGTCTAATAATCTGAACATTCTATAACAGTGATGGCTAACCTTTTTCTAAAGGTGTGCCAATATGTGCGCATATGCCCCACCAGTGGTGGGTTTCAAAAAAATTTAGAACCTATTCTGTAGGTGTGGCCTGTTTTGTGGGAGTGGCTTGGCAGTCGTATGAACTTGGAAAATGTGGTGAAACTCACTTAACAATGCTCTTGCTTAGTAACCAAAATTTTGGGCTCAATTGTGGTCATAAGTTCTCTTTCTTTCTTTCCTTTGTTCGTTCCTTCCTTCCTTTTGTCTCTCTCTCTCCCACTTTCTTTTATTCTTTCTTTTTTCTTTTCTTTCTTTCTTTCTCTTTCCTTCTTTCTTTTTCTTTCTCTCTCTTTTTCTTTGTCTTTGTCTCTCTTTTTTCTCTCCCTCTCCCTCCTTTCCTTCCTTCCTTCCTTCCTTTCTTGTGTGTATATCTCCCACTTCCTTCCTTCCTTCATTTCTTTCTTTCTCTCTAGCTTTCTCTCTTTCTCTCTCCCCCCCTCTCTCACACAAACACATCCCTTCCAATTATATTCGTAGATATACTCTATGAACTAAAACCGGTGCCCGATAAATCCTATGATCATGGCATTCTGTGTCCTACAAGCCAATTCACAGAGCTCACAATTCAGCCTCATACTGCTCTGGGAATTAACCGAATATGGTTAATCATCCTGTTATCTCTTGGCCTTGGATCCTGCCTTTTTAGCAGAGTGGCAGAGAAGGCTTTTTTTCCTTTTGCCGAAGCCAGATTTCTCTGCCACTCAGCGGGTGACCTGGTGGGTGTCCGAAGATGTTGGGCACGCCACAGAAGGCATGCATGTCATACACAAACACACACACACACACACCGCTTCCCGCAATGCAAGGTGCATATGTAAGGGGGACTGGATCATCTGGGAGGCTGGCAAAGAAGCCTCTATTTCTCCGCTGCCATAGCTCACAGAAAAAGAAGGCAGGGATGATGGCTGGCGCTCGTTCCCTCGCCGCTTTCCCAGCCAGTCACCCAGCTAAGCAGAACAGGCAGGGCTACAGCCGGTGGGCCACAGGGGTGGTGATGGTGAGCGGTAAGTGAAGAGAGACCCGGCCAGCATCACTACCTTCTTTTTGTGAGCCGCGGCAGCGGAGAAACAAAGGCTTCTTTTTTGCCAGCTTCCCAGCTGATCCAGCCCCCCTTACACATGTGAGGTGTGTGTGTGTGTGTGTGTGTGTGTGTGTGTGTGTGTGAGAGAGAGAGAGAGAGAGAGAGAGAGAGAGAGAGACCTGGTTTCCAATGGGGGGGAGAAATCCATGCAGAGGGAGGAAAAACACATGGATTTATCCCCCTTCCCCTATTGGAAACCAGGCAGCTGTGAAAGAGAAGGGAGTGCTCACCACGTGGGCTATCCCCCAACAGCCGAATCCTCCCCTCCTGTTCCTTCTTTGACTGTTGGGGATAGCCCACGTGTAAAGTACCCTAACGATGCCTGCTTCATAATAAGTGACCCAATATTGTAATACAAAAAGCAGTGATTTATTAACAGGTTCATTAGGCACTCTTCATTAGGCATTTCTTATTCGCAGCCATCTTTTTTGCTTTCTTTATCTGCTTTTGAACTTTGCCCATGTTTCTGTCCTCCCTTCAGTCTTGTAATAAATCACATTATCCAATAGCTTCATTCATATCAACCCAGCTACTGTAATCTGAGATCCGGCTCCACCGATGCTCTGCATGGAATGTCAACACAGAGAGTTGACATCCGGCTCCCCTCACTTTTCAAAGGCAATCTGTGCAAGCTAAAATAATTTGAGTACCAGTATGGGATTCAAGGCTGCATCCTCCCCCCAGGCTTGTTTGGATTTTTTTCATGGAATCTCTCTATAAGGCGATCAGCCTGGATATTTCTACTCTTTCTCAAGATGCCTCTGACAAGGGATAGCCCTTCCATTTAATTAAGTACTGGAGTTGCCTCCTGTGCCATCTCGAATCAAGGATGCATTGCACCTCATAATGGGTTTGGCCCCCTATGACCACAGGGTCTGGGGGCTCCCTGTAGTCCAAAAAGGAACAATTTGAATTGGAAGCTCCCTAGGGGGCAGTTGAATGCTGTTTTCCACTCATCTCCTTCCCTGATCCGTATTCGGTAGTATGCCTCTCTGAAGTCTAATTTGGTGAAGATTTTCCCTTGGCCAAGTGAGATAGGTTGTGCATGGCATTTATCCCTCGAAAGTCCACACATAGTCTCATAGTTCCATCTTTTTTTCTCTTGGAAGAGGACTGGCAGTGCAACCCATGGCTTGATTGGCTCGTGCTAGTATTTTTGTTTATGTATTTGCGCATTTCTTGCATTTCCCAGGGGGTCATGGCGTACAGCTTGGGTTTGGGTAGTTTTGCCCCAGGGATGATTTCGATGGCACAATCTGCCTCACGGGGGGGGGGGGGGGAGAATGTTGCATTCTGTCTCGCTGAATACTTCTGCAAGGTGTTGATATTCCCCTGGGATCTGTTCGGTCTCTGGGGTTTCGTCGGATGTGGCTCCCAGATGTTCTGGTGTGCTCTTTTGGGGGGTTCCCTGCTTGGGTGATGTTTCTGCTTGCTGTTGGAAAAGGGGTTGGAGCTCCTTTTCTATCCTAAGCCTGCGGGTACTCCCTTGCCACCAGATGGTTGGTCCCCACTTGTCTAGCCAAGAGAGTCCCAGTATGACTGCATCTGTCATTTTGGGGCTATTATGAATCAAATTACTTCCCAGTGATCCACTAGCTCCAGTTTCACTGGTTCGGTCAGGTGGGTGTCATAGGCTCCCCCCATTAGGGACCTGTCGACCTGTTCAAACCAGATTGGGTGGGCCAGTCTTTTTGCTCTGATCCCCAATTTCAGGACTGTGGCCAGGTTGATCAAACATCTAGTGCAGCCTGAGTCTATTAGGGCTTGAAAATCCCCCTGGCTTCCTGTCTTTGGGGCTGTGAGGCGTATTGGAAAAAGGAAAGGGCAAATTGGTCCTCTCACCATGGGGTTGTTTTTGCCTTCGTTGTCACTGTCATAGGATTCTGGTGACTGGTCATTGTTGCCTTGGGTTCCCCCCCTTCATCTGCTTGGGGAGGGACCTCTGTACCTGGAAAGCCTTCCGGGATGCGTGGGTAGCCCGTTTGTGGCCACGTTCCTGTTGTGCCCTGGGTAGTAGCTCTGGCCTGGGCATCGGGGCTGGGATCATGCACATGGATGCCATATGGCCCATCTCCTTGCATTTGTAGCATTTCAGCGGATTTCGAGGGAGGGCTGGTCTCAGGGCCTGTTGTAGTGCTGTGGTTCCCCATCGGCTGGGTGGTTTCAGGTCAGGTTGACCTCTCTCTTTTGTGTCTGGTTGCTTTCTCATGTCGTTGGCATGCAGCCCGCTGTCGACTTTTATTGCTATTCGGAACCACTCAGAGAGTTGGTTTGGAACGTTGCAGTAGGCAGTTACTTGGGCAATCTGCTGGTCCAGACTTGTTCTGAAAAAATACACTAACAGACGCTCTGGTAAAGGAGGTAGCCTTCCAATAACTCTCCTAAATTCGCGGATGTGCTCTTTGATGGGGCGTCCCCTTTGCTTTAGGTTGCTGAGCTCATCTTCTGCATACAGGTCCTCCTCCACCTCCTCAAATCTATCCTCTAGCAGTGGTAGGAAGTCATATTCGCCTTGCAGTTGGGGGGCTCTCCTCTTGTGGAGGGCTGCTAGCCATTCCCTTGCTTCTCCCTTTAGTCCCTCTGCGATAGTATTCACTATGGCTCTGGGGGATGAGTAGAGGTGCCCATAGCATTCCAGGTGGACCTCAGCTGAGTCAAGGAATAGGGCTAAGTGGTCTGAGTTCCCATCAAACTTTCCTCTGAATCGGAGCAGTTCAATCAGCAGTGCCCTTCCCTCCTCTATCGGCCTCTGTATGCTTGCGTTTGATATGTCTGAAGATACTCCTCAGTTCTAGTTCAGAGGGAGGGTGGATATTGTCTGCCCTGGGCAGCCTGCCTGCTATGTGGAGAGGCACTAGCTTCATCTTCCTTCTAATGGGTGGAGATGTGGGGCTGCGTTCCCATGTGCTTCTCGTCACCTCAAGAGGATCCATTGCTCCTCCCCTCTTTTTTGGCATGCCTTTCTTCATGGCCTTTCTTCATGGAGGGTGACCCAGTCAAATTCCTCCCTCCATTGCTCTATGGAACTTCCCAGGGGCTCCATTTGGGGCTTTGGGAGACTGGCTTGATTCCGATCCAGCATCCCCTCCACTCTTCCCAGCTCGCTTAGGGCCTTTCCCTTTTCCTGTGCATAGGGGTGGGGTGGGGGCTCAGCTTTAGCTGTTTTTAGGGGCTGATTACCTATCTCCTCTTGCTTCGCTCATCTCGGCTTTGGTGTCTGATGGCTGCTCTCCAGCTCTGTTCAGATAGCTGGCCTTTTGCCATGGTCTTCTGAGTTCCCCCTCAGCACCCCCGATATTTAAAAGCAAAAGATGGCTGTCTGTAAAGTACCCTAACGATGCCTGCTTCATAATAAGCGACCTGATATTGTAGTACAAAAAGCAGCGTTTTATTAACAGCTTCATTAGGTACTCTTCATTAGGCATTTCTTATTCGCAGTCATCTTTTTTGCTTTCTATATCTGCTTTTGAACTTTGCCCTCCCTTCAGTCTGTCAAAAATCATGTTATCCAATAGCTTCATTCATCTCAACCCAGCTACTGTAATCTGAGATCCGGCTCCGCCGAAGCTCTGCATGGAATGTCAAGACAGAGAGTTGACACCACGTGGTACGCACTGCCCCTTCTCTTTGACAGACACCTGGTTTCCAATGGGGGAGAGAAATCCATGCGTTTTTCCTCTCCCTCTAATGCATGGATTTCTCCCCCCCCTCCATTGGAAACCAGGAGACTGTCAAAGAGAAGGGAGTGCGCACCACATGGGCTATCCCCCAATAGCTGAATCCTCCCCTCCTGTTCCTTCTTCGATTGTTGGGGGATAGCCCACGTGGTGTGCACTGCTCCCTTCTCTTTGACAGCCACCTGGTTTCCAATGGGGGGGAGAGAAATCCATGCGTTTTTCCTCCCTCTCTAACACATGGATTTCTCCCCCCCCCCATTGGAAACCAGGAGACTGTCAAAGAGAAGGGAGTGCGCACCACATGGGCTATCCCCCAACAGCTGAATCCTCCCCTCCTGTTCCTTCTTCAGCTGTTGGAAGAAGCCCACGCGGCACATGCTCCCTTCTCTTTGATAGCCGTCTGGTTTCCAATGGGGGGGAGGGGAAATCCATGCAACTTTGTGAAGCAACTGTCCTTCATTTATAGAGAATAAGCATTTGTCTGGAAGTCATCCTTTCCAGCCTTGACACATGCATTCTGTTGCTGCTGCAATCCAATCTGATCTAGCAAGTGTAGTGTCTTTCCCTGCTTCCAACTTTTCTGGAAGGTCTAATCATGAGGACCAAAGTTACTTGGCTTCAGAATCATAATTGTAATGGATGAGCAGAGATCATATTCAAGTTTATATGGTATATTTAGGATATTGTTCTGTGAGCTATGAATATATGGTACATTGATGGATTCAGAAACCAGTCATAGCAAGGTATCCAAAATGTCTGTCTGCCTTCGCAGTTTATTGCTTTTTATACAATTTTTGACAAGCAGCAAAGAGTATATGGCAACAGCATCCTTATTGGTGTATTCTCCTTGTCAATCTTTAAGAACATCCCAGCCAGGGTAGAGTCTTATATATTTTGATGGTTCCTGGTACTGCCTGGTGGTGCTAATTAGGTGAGCTCATAGACATTTGAGGTAAACAGTTACTGAGGTGCAGCAGTTTGCTGCAAACGGCCTCTACGTAACATTTATATGACCTCTATCTCTACAGTATATGATGTAAAAACTGACTTGGGGGGGGGGGTGCCCTGCCTGATCTTATGAGGACTGAGGGATCATGTCATCTGTGACACACGCACACTTGAACTGGATGGATTGCTCCAAGAAAAGTCCCTGTTCTTGGAATGATTTTATCACTATCAACTCTTTATTGAAAATATCATTCTTTTCAGCGATCAACAATCTGGAATAAAAGGCATACTTTCTGTCTCACTTCGAAGATATTGGTTCCTAATGCCGTTTGATGTGTTTACTTACACAACAAAAAAGAGTCATGAGATAACAAGAAGTCTTCAGTGGCAGCTGGGGGAAATGGTTTTTAAGTCCTACAGGGCTACTTGTTCTAGAGCAAACTATTTATTTAAACTTATATTCTTTCTTTGAAAGTTGAGATAGTGTCCTTGTGCATATTACCTAATTAGGGATGAACATTCTATAAACATTTGCAAAGATTTTTGCTGACCTTGGGGCACCTCAAGGTCCTCGTGCCACTTTGATGAAAATAGGTAAGTTTGAATCTCTCTCTGAATACAGTGAAGAGCCTTTCAAAATTGATGACAGCCTTTCAAGGTAGGTCAAGTTGGAAAACATTTACCACAAAGATACTGATCTTTATTGTTGCAAGATATAACAGAATCTTGAAATCTGACAGTTTCCATCTGACCACTTATATGAAAGAGAATCAAGACAAGATTATCTTGATCTTCTTTTTCAACTTCTCTCCCATTCCCATACCCTTAATCTTTTTTTCACCATTTACTCTTTCAATATTATCTCCTTAGTCCTCTTCACTGTCTCAATAAATCAGTAAAGATTCTGCCCTGGGATGGAAACATTGGTTATTCCTGATTCTCCTTTGCCATGACGTGACTGGAGGAAGTGTATCTTTCCTGGTCCTTTTAGACCTCTCAGCAGCTTTAGGTACTATAGAACTAGCTTTTTATTACCATTAATCAGTTACCACCACAAAAAGGATTAACAATTGAAGGTATTAGTTTTCAGTGATTCTGCTCCTTTCCCAGTGGGACGTTTCAGTCAGTGAATCTGGGAATGGGGAGATCAGGCAGGCAGCGTCTTCTTTGTGAAACATGCCAGGACTCTTTATGGCCGAGCTGTTTGAGGTACACCAGATAAGACAGAATCCACCAGAATACTAAAACTATATTTTATTGATATAAATTATAATAAAAAAGAACATTGGAAGCTTGTGTGTCTATGAAGATTCTCAGAGATCCAGGACATAATTCTCTCAAAGGTGCTTTTTTCTTTAAAAGGCAACAGAACTGTTTCTTCCTCAAGGAAAAAACAATCCAGTTGCCTTTTGAAGAAAAAAGCAACTTTCAAGTCAGTGCTTTTCTTTCCTCTTATACTTTTGTGAGTCAGGATGTAGGATGAGAGTGGTTTTAAATTTGTGAATTTTAAATTGTAGATTTTTAATGTTGCATGCCATCCAGAGTCAGTGTGTGTGTATTGGGCATCTATATAAAATTTAAAGGTGTTTTTTATAAAACTAAAACGGAACAGTTGCTTTCAGAAGTCTGATTGTTTGCTATCAAAGACCAAACACGCTTCTCCTCCTACCAAAAATATTTTCTCTATTTCCTCACGTGCGATCACCTTTCTTTAAAAGATAACAAAAAAACCGTTCAAGCATTTTCTCTCTGTTTGCATTTCCAAGTCTTGGCACGTTTTTGCAAAAGCGGCCAATTTCCATCCAGGCAGAATCGCAATCTCCCTCCGCCCGCCTTGCCTAAATTCTCGCCGGCTTTGCTCTTCCAGCCGCTCCCTTACAGTATTCGCCGGACTACCCCTTGCTGTCTTCGGATGCACTCGTCTCCTTTCGGAAATTTGCACCCCTGGCATTAACACATAACCTCCGTTTCGCTTACCACGGGAGTGGCGGAAGGTTACTGGGCAAAGTGAGAGCCATTCCTCTCTGCAAAGAAAGCAAGAAGAGGGAGAGGCGTGCTCTTCCTCGTAGCCCTGCCCTCCTCTTGGATCATGAATGTTAATCTACGCTTTCTCGGTCAGGCTGAGCAACTAAAATGTCTACTCGATCGTTCCCGCTTGAACAGCAGGCGTGATCCCCCTCCCCCCTCGCGCCATTCCGCGGGCAGTCTGTCGGTCGTTCTTTTCCGCCGCGGCCGCTCAGCCCCTTCGGGCATTTCCGTGGGGGCCGTTCGGTTCTTTCCGTGCACAGAGAGGAGGGAGGGGGCGTGCGCGGGGCGGGGGCGGAGGAGAGCCGAGGCATGCTCGGCGGCGCTTGCTCCCTGGCTGGCTCCTCTCTCTCCTCTCAGTCGGCCGCTGCTGCCTGCCTGTCGCCGGGGCTGGGAGAGCCTGAGAGAGCGTGTGTGTGTTATGTGAGTGACGCGGCGGAGGTGTAGTTTGACGCGGTGTGTTACGTGGGGGAGAGAATAAAACTGCGGCGAGAGCCTAGGCGCGAACGAAAGCAGTGACGGAGCAGCCTGTAGCCGGTAAGAGGAGAAAAGCAAAGAGAAGGAAGGAAGGCGACTAACAGCCCGAGAAGAAAAACAGGGAGGGGCGGCAGCCACAGGGCCGCCACCACCACTACCAGCAGCGGCGCGGCCGTTGAGGCGGGGTTGCCTCGCGAGCGGGTGTCGGGGGGTGGGGGTGGAGGGAGACGGCAGTCGCGGGGAGCGAGAGTGAAGGAAGGAGCGGCGGAGAGGCGAGCCCCAGCCTGGCCACCCCAGCAGCTGCCGAGTCGTCTCCCCTCCGCCTCGGGGTGGCCTTAATTTAAAATGGAGGCGCCTCTTTCCCGCAGTCGCTTCTCTCCCGCCGAGCCCAGCCGCCGCCGGCCCGCGCGAAGAACAAAGAATAATGGCGGATGGAGACGGCGGCCGGGCGAGCGAGCAGCGGAGGGAACGGCGCCGCCGCCGCGCTTCCTCGGTGGGGAGGGGACGATTCGGCGGCGGCCGCCCAAGGTTCCGGGGAGGGTGCTTTAGCGGGAACTCTGCTCTCCCGCCGCCGCCGCCCTCTTGACCTCCGCGCCTGCAGAGAGAAGCGGCCCTGGGCTTCCTCCTTTTGGCGTGGCGGCGCGGGAGGCCCCTTCCTCTCCTCCGGCGGTGAGAAGCCCGCCTAAGCCTCGGCTACTTTAGCTTCGACCGCGAGTGTCCCGCTCGGCTGCAGTGGTGACTCGGGAACAGCGGTTTTGCCCTGGCAGTCAACCCCATTTTTTCCAGCTTCTCTTGCCCGCCAACCTCCCCGCCCAAGGTGGCAGCTTGGCCACCTAGCCCTAGGTAAAGAAGAGTTTGGCGGCCCAGCCCCAAAACCCGCTTGGATTTTCCCGCCCCTCTCCTGCAGGGAGTTCCTTGGTAGTGCGGACTGGGTTGGGGCAGCCTGGCCAAGCTAGATCTGCAGTCTCTGCCGTTCTTCCTCTGTTTCTAAAGTTCCACATAGCCCAATGTTTTAAGTTCAACATTTTAATCTTTATAACTGCCCAAATTGTGCACCGAGATTAACAAGCTTTCAGAATCCCTTTCTAATAAAGTTCTTTGAATCAAGCCTACATTCTAGAACAATTTTTTCCCCCTCGGCTCTCTCTCTATATATATATATTGTGAAAGGCTGAGCCTATCTGAAACAAACTTGTATCAGCTTTTGAGAGAGATTGGTTTCACTTTTCCTCCTGTTTCAGTTTTTGTACTTCACCTGTCTAGCTTAGTAATTAATGACCACAGTAAAGTTAAGAGTTATATTAAATGAAGTAATTCTTTATTGTTAATATAATTTGTCAATTATACAATGTATATTGTGCTAAACATACTATAAAGAAAATTAAATTAGGGTCAAATTAAAAACTAAAGATTAAAAACTAAAGAATTAGGGCTGCTAGAGCTGTGCTGCAAAACCTCAAGTGATAGTAATAGACAATATTTGTGCTTCTGTTTTGAAGTTATCTGTACCTCTGCACTCCAAATCTGCCAGTTCAATTAGAATATTCTAAGATCTGAGAACATGTAATCACATACTATGTTGTTAGCTTTCATAGAAGTATAGTTAGTACTCAAAAAGCTGAGACAGTAAGGGGGTTTTACATTTAAAATGTAGAGTTTTCCCCGTTTCAGATTAGTCTGTGACATACATTGTTTGAATTGGTTATTTAGGCGTAGATTGGTTATTAAAACTACAATTTTGAATTCTTCAAAACATTATTCAACAGCTGCAGAGTGGATGCTGTTTACCCTTCCAAACCTCTGAAAAAGTGCTCACGGGATTAGAGGCTCTTTCAAAACCAGAGACTTGGACTATCAGATTAGGCTAAACTGGGTGTCCCTGTTGATGCTGGCTGATTTAGTTAGATTTCCCAGATTGCATTCTTAGTCATCTGTAATTGGCAGCGACATGCTTTGACAAAAAATAAAAATTGGGCCTAAAAGTGCTAAAACATAAGACACACAGGTGCTCACATTCCTTTTTTTTTACTTCCCTAATAATTGTCTTTCAGTCCAATACTTCATGTTAGTTATTGAAAAAAAATCAGGATTATCGTATCAAGGTTTAAACTAGTTTATTTGATTGTATCCCATTTATATTTTTTGTTAACTTGAGACTGTATATGCTGTTGCCTCCTATTTACACACAACAACCCTATGATTTGAATTGGGCTGAGAGAAATGACCCAAAGTCATCTCTTTATATTCTAGACATATATTCTTTTTCATGTAGTGTAGTGCAAATAAAACTATATAGTGCAGATAGTATGCAGATAGCACTGAACTACATGGATGAAGGGGTTGTAGTTTTGTAACATTTAGAGTTATAAATTTCTCACTCAGATATACTTTTGAGAAGCTTCATAACCGTAGAAGCTGAGATTCTTGAAGTACTGAAAGAAAAATGTTTGGAAGCTATGCCTTTAAGTCATTCAAAAAGTTCTGGATTTTTTCATATATTGAGGGTTATACTGCATTACTATATCCTTTAGAATTTACATCAAGGATGTCAAACTGGATTTTTTGGAGGGCTGGATCAGCATTGTAGTTGTCCTCTGCAGGCCAGCTGGTGGGGAGGAGGCTGGACAGATTACCTTCTGCAGCCCCCCCTCCCCCGTTTTTGCCAGCAGGGTGCTGCAGGAGACCGTCTAGGCCGAACACACACACACTGACCCATTTTCACTAGCAGAAGCACCACTGGCCGGTCCTTTGCTATTTCCAGGCTGGCCCCACAGGCTGGATCTAAGCACCCTAAGGGCCGGATCCGGCCCACGGGCCTTGAGTTTGACACCCCTGATTTAGATCAATCATTCTGATTCTTTTGATTAGTAGGATAGTATTCATATGCCAAGCGCAATAATCTGGGATGCATTTATTCACTGCTTTCCTCCTCCTGTACTTTGAATAAAAGTTTCCAGTTTCTTCTTAAAAAGATAACAGACTTTGTAAACCTATTATCTGTATAATTCCATATACTAGTCAAAGGTCAAACACCTTATTTGTTAAAATACAATGACTATTTTTTACATAAGCTGTTCTATATGGACATCATCAGAAGATGAATATTTTAAAGAAAAGTGTGTAATTTATTTTCAAAGAGATGTTGCTTGTAAGGGGAGCTTTCCATTGGATTGCCTATGCTGCAGGCTATAAATGCCTTCACAAAAATGCCTCTGAAAACATTAGCATAAAGAAAAAATTGGGAAATATAATAGGGCTAATAAACCTGGTTGCAAAAAATTCAGACTGGTATAAGAGGGCAGGAACAAGACTTTTGGTATCTCTTTGATTTTTCCCCAGCCTTTATTATTTATAAGTCAAAGGTTATGAGCATATCTAATACTTCCTCCTATTTTCCCAACAATAACAACCCCAAGAGACAGGATGGGTTAAGAGAGAGTGGCGGGCCCAAAATCATCCATTCCATTGCTACTACCAACTACTAGTCATTCAGATTTTTGTATCCTGATTTAGTAGCCTTAAAAAATATAGCTGAATGAACGATGCAGTGGTTCAGTTTTCTGTAGACTATAATAGGCTAGTGTAATTTTTTTTCAAATGAATACATATTTTTCCTACGTTTTTTTGAAAATTTGACATTTCTAATTGCTACATTATACATAAAGATTTTTCAGAAGAATTAAATGTACTTCAGCCATGTGTTACAAGCCTAACATTGAAAAGCCTGATACTATATACTTTTTAATTGCCTTATTTAAGGTAATTAAATTAAGGGATGTGGTGGCTCAGTGGCTAAGACACTGAGCTTGTCTATCAGAAAGGTTGGTGGTTCGAATCCCTAGCGTCACATAACGGAGTGAGCTCCCATTACTTGTCCCAACTTCTACCAACCTAGCAGTTCAAAAGCATGTAAAATGCAAGTAGAAAAATAGGAACCAACTTTGGTGGGAAGGTAACAGCGTTCAGTGAGCCTTTCTGCGTTTAGTCATGCTGGCCATATGACTACGGAGACGTCTTCGGATAGTGCTGGCTCTTTGGCTTTGAAACGGAGATGAGCACTGCCCCCTAGAGTCGGGAACGACTAGCACATATGTGCGAGGGGAACCTTTACCTTATTTAGACTTGAATCCCAACCTCAACTATAAAATTCAGATTTTGTATATTTCCATCTATTTGCTGTTCACCCAATATAAAAACAAAAGATGTGACAATTTGTGTAGTCTACTTATGCATTGTATAGAAAAATTCGTTTTTAATTCAATAATTTCAATTTTTCTGGAATGTTTTACCTGTATCAGGATCATATTCGAAGATAAACATTTCTCATCAGTTGGAATTCTATTATCTCAATGAGCCACAGTTGACTCTTCTTTTATATCATACCAAGTCACAAATCATGGTTTATGCATCATAATAGCTGGATTCATATATTACTAAACAAGCACCAAATATAACATCTTGCACAATATGTGAATCAATTCATAAAGCTGTCCCAGACTAGTTACTCCTTTTTACCTTGCACATGCTGACAAATGATTTTCACACTTTCTGTACCAATTACTTCATTGGGGGGGGGGGGGTCATGCCTTCATGTCAATCTTGACTCCTGGCAACTGCCTGAACTGTTACCTGCAGTTTAGCAAAAAGGAAAAAAATGGAAGTGATTTGTATTTCATATATTGCCTGTTTTCTGGGGCTGAGAAGAATGACTAGCCAAAGGTCACCTGGTTTTGTGCTTAAAGTAGGGCTAGAATGCAGGATTCCCAATTTCTAGCTTGGTGCCTCAATCACTACTACAAATTGGTATAGCAGATCAATGGACCTGCACATGGTAAAAATACATAGCCTATCATGATTTTGTCATAAGCTGCAAAGTGAAACTTTAAAGTAACAACTCTTGTGGCTCAAGTTTGAATTGATGGGAAATGTGTGGGAGAAGTTCTCCCACAATTTTAATGCCTATCAGTGATGGGTCTGCTAAAGATCCCATCTTAACTTCATTAATGATAGCAGAAAGTCTTATCTGCCTTATGATGTTATGACTGGGTACATTTGCTAAGCTGTAAATGGTAGTTTTATTATCAAAGTCATGAAAAAAATAAGACAAAACAAAACCAGCATTTTGATTTAAGCACATTGTATAAAGTGAGAACCAAGCCTGCAACTCCTAAAAAATTACACATAACTCAAATGTTTCCATTGTAAGTACTCAGTCTAGCACACTTGAGAATGACCAACCCAGAACATACCCAGCACTCGCAGCTTTACACAGAAGCAAATTGGTAATGCAAATATATATATTATTTAGCATATGACAAGTAATGCAAATAAGAGAAACATGTCTGCCATTAGTCATCTGTCAAGACTGTAAGAACTGTACAGTTCCCCTCTGATTCTCTTCAGCAGGCTTATAGTTGTACTGTAGTTATGGTGTCCTAGTTACATGTCTCAACTGCAAACTTATGCACATCACTAGAAAGTAAGGCTGAGTTTTGGAACATTAACCTCCATTAAAATATTGGTCTCTATTTGACCCATTTAAACCATGTTTATGCAAAAACTTAAAATTGCCTTTTTTGAAGAAGAAAGCAATGAAACGATAGGTGTTTATCTAGATCTAAATGCAGATAAATGATTTATTTAGCCCAGACTCATCTTTAATTTCATTTTTGTCCAAATAAAATATCTAATATTTTAATACAGGGTTGTCCAATCTGTGACCCACAGGCTGCATGTAGCCCTGGACAGCTAGTAATGCGGCCCCACAAAACTGCAAATGTTTAACATTGTTATTTATACATATTAACTATATTACATATTTTATATGTGTCCCGAGACAATTCCTCTGCACTCAATTCCACCCAGGCAAGCCAAAAGACTGGGATACTCATGTTTTAATATAACAAAGAGTTGGACTTCTTCTAGTTCAGTTCTCTGTTCAAGGAAACCCTGTACCATTTCAGTCAAGCATTTGTTCAATCTCTTAAAAACCTCCAGTGTTGGAGCACCCACAACTTATGGAGGCAAGTCATTCATTGGACTGACTAATTGTTCTAACAGGAAATTTCTCCTTAGTTCTAGGTTGCTTCTCTCCTTGATTAGTTTCTATCCATTGCTCTTATTCTGCCTTCAGATGCTTTGTTTGCAAGTATGGCAATTATCTTCCATTAAATTAAAGATAAAATATTTATTAGATCAACTTTTTGCATTCTTGAAAAAAGCTTACAGTATATCAAATATACAATTAAAACAACAAAACATTAGTCTAAACAAAAGGCTCCACAAACACATTAACTTCAAGCTTGTGAAAATAGCTAAGTCTTAATGGCCTTCTTGAACTGTAGGAGAATAGGTTCCATACATAATGTTGGAGCAATTCTATACCACAAGATAAAGCTGTGAAATAGACTAAGAGATACACAAACAATTTCCTTTGGAAGTAGAATTGTTTTGGTAATATATTATTAATGCATCTTTAATTTTCATGCTATTACATTGCTATTGTTAAAGAATTCACCATGAGCCATTTACAATTGTAAATTGCTCTGATAAAATTATTGAATAACATTCTGCTAATTCTGGTAAAGACAGTTTTTTTTAAAAGACTGTTCATTTTTGGAGAAACAATATAGCACCCCAAAATAACATGCCCATGTTTTTTGTAAATTGTTAATATTCTATTTTATAGATGATCAAACCTTCATTTTCACAGAAAGCTGTATATAGATTCAGTGACTGCTAAAATTGTGCACCATCCAGAGCCTGTAGTTTGGGATGATATTGTATCATAAATAAACCATTAATAGTGTAGACATTGCCTATTGGGCTAGTTATATGAGCTGTGGTGGCGCAGTGGTTAGAGTGCAGTACTGCAGGCAGCAGTTTGGCAGATCGAATCTCATCGGTTGACTCAGCCTTCCATCCTTCCAAGGTCGGTAAAATGAGGACCCAGATTGTTGGGGGCAATGTGCTGACTCTGTAAACCGCTTGGAGAGGGCAGTAAAGCTCTGTGAAGTGGTATATAAGTCTAAGTGATATTGCCATCTAGATTATGTAAAATTATGTAAAATGAATGTAGTCACAATGTTTAGAATATCATAAGTTTATATAGAAAGAAAATTACGATGCAAGTTTTTAAATCCTTTAAAAAAACATCTGTGAACTAAAAACTGAACTGGTATCACTGCCTTCAACATTTGTAAATAGTTAAGACTGCATTTTAATAGGACATTTGTATCATTTTTTGTATGTGCCTTTTTCTCTTAAGATTAGAGTTGCATAGGTGTATATCCAGTTAATAGTATGTTCCATAATTGCCCTAAGCATGCAATTTATATTAAAGTTACATTGAATTCAAATGATTCAATTCCAATTAAATGAATGGCAGACTCAGTCATAATTGCTGTTAAACTGAAGGTAGACAGCAAGATACTAAAGGAAGAGATGCATGTGAATGAGACCCTTGAATACTATACTATGAGTGGGTTATTAATCCTATTGAAACCTGATATCCTTAGATACTGATTTAATAGTGGTTAGCAAAGAGAATTTCTCTCTTTGCTAACCACATGTCAGAGGAGCATAATGACATCTTTAATTTGTAGTATATCATCAGATAAGCACAGACTAATTGTTTCTCTTTTCTTATTTCGAATCTTAGAGATAAGGGAAATTCAAAATCTAGATAAGGAAAATTTTCTAATTGATCTATAAACCAACAAACACTCTTATCAGCTGATCTTAAACCAAAGAACTCAATCAACTGCTTTCATTCAAGTTAACAAAACAGTTGAAGATCTTTTGTCTTTCTTTTTAGACTTCAGCAAAAATTCCTATTAAAAATTTATCACATTTGCACTAAATGGTAATGTGTTTTCACTGTAGCCTCAAAGAATTTGTTTATTGTATTAATAATAGTACATATTATCTAATATTCAATTTGTGGTCAACACTTGTTCCAAAATACTTTTAACCAGTAGCATTACCAATATCCTACTAGATATAGGTATTCCCCATCTTATATTTGCATTTGATTTTTGTTTGCTAAGTGAAGAAATGTTCATTCATGTTTATACTGTTAAATTTCATTCTATTGTTTTCAGCTTTCCCCCCCACCCCAACCTATCCAGATAATTCTAAGGGTACTTTTTCTTCTTGGTCATTGGCTACACCATCCAAATATGTATTAGTGCAAATTTGATGAACATTCCATCAGCCACTTCATCAAAGTCATTAATAAAAACATTTAACAACAGAGACTGATCTCTTCATTTCTGTCTCTAATTTGAAGAACCATTGATGAGCGCTCTTTGGATGTTTTTAAGCCAGCTATGTACCCATCTAACCTTGCCACTCCACACTTAACAAGCTTGTTAAAAGCCCATACTGTTACGGCTGTTTGTCATGTGCTGTGGTAATGTCAAGATACATTGTGCCCATTGCATTCCTGCAGTCTATTAAGGAAACTGGTTCTGTGATTGAAGGCACTAGAATAGAAACCAGGAGATGTGAGTGCTAGCTTGCCTTAGGAACAAAATTAACTGGGTGACCTTAGGCCAATCACTCTTGCTCAGCTCTAAGAAGAAGGCAGTGGCAAACCACTTTTGAAAATCTTTCCAAGAAAACTGCAGAGACTGGCAGTCACCAGGAGTCAACAATGACTTGAAAGCACGTGTGTATACATGCACATACACACAAACACACATACTCAGGAAATTACTCAAATCAAAATAAATTTAATCTGGCACAATTTGTTCTCAACAAAACTGTTGAATCCTGTTATTACTGCAGTGCATTCAAGGTATATATTCTGGAATTTCACCATATATTAGGGTTAAACTAACTCTTGTCTACTTTGCTGGAAGTACTTATCCCCATCCCCACTTTTTTCCCCCAAAGATTGGGAAGTTGGCCCTCTTGATCGTTTGGCACTTCGTCAGTTATAGAATTTCTCAAAGATAATCTATAGGTTCAGCCAAGCTATCAGACCACAGTATATTAAGGTACAATTCATATCAGCTTGAAGAGTTAACTTGCAAAATAATTTTAAAGAAGCCTTAGCTTTTTAAAAATAAAATAAAAATAAAAACATTTTCAGGAGACTGAACTCTTATGCCCTTGATGGGAGAGAAACATCCCAAATTTTCATCCTGCTCTCCCCAGTTTCTTGGTAAAACAGATACAATTTAAATCTGACTTTCTCTGTCAGTACTCTGCAGGTTTGCTTAATTGAGCAGGTATTTCAGTGACTCTTGCACATATCCAAAAAATCAGTTCAGTTTCACATATATAAAAATAAAGTTTGCTCGGAATAATCAAATCGAATCTTCTTCACAGCATAGAACTGTGATGGTAAAGCTATAGCACATGTGCCAGAAGTGGCACGCAGAGCCATCTCTTGGCATGCAAGCTGTTGCTTTTCTGGGTTCCGGCGCCCCGGCCAGCTGCCCTTCGCACGTGCAGGAGCGCCAGAAACAGGAAGAGCAGTTGCTTGGCGCACATGCACATGCTGGAAGATGATGTTCTGGTTTCTAGTGCGTGCATGCGCACCAGCCAGCTGGTCTTCCTGCGCACCAGAAGACTAGGCTGGTGCGCATGTGTGTGCCGGAAGATCATCTCCCGTGCATGCGCATCGGGCAGCTGCTCTTCTGGTTTCTGGCACGTGCATGCACACTGGGCAGCTGGCTTGCGCATGCACGCCAGAAATCAGAAGACCAGGTGGCTGGTAAGCATGTGTATGCATTCGGCACTCGGTGCTGAAAAGGTTCACCAACACTGGCATAGAAGTATGCTGAGAAAAAGCTGGCTGAATATTATAAACAAGAAACTTATGCAGACTCATACTATAATCCAGAACTGTACTGCTTATGAAAGCCAATTAATTGATCATTTTAATCTGGCATAGATTAAATGGTGTATTCTGAAAATACACCATATCCTATGCTACTGAGTTCTGGGCTATCTCCAAGGCTGCAAGATTCCTGTGTATCGGTGTATTAAAATGATATTTTTTTAATTGATTTTTTTATTCAAATTGGATTTTTTAAATTTTTATCAAATTTATTTTAATAAAATGCTTTTGGAGTAAAAATCTAAAGGTAATTTTCTATTTAAGATACATTAATAATTCACTTTATTCAGCATGAAATGGAGCTTAGTTATGTAGAATGAGCAGAGGTTGGTTGCTACTGGTTCGGGCAAACCGGTAGTGGTATTTTGGCCTTGGTCGCAGAACTGGCAGCAACCCAGGCTGGTCACACCCCCAAACTGGGTCCCTGGTCGCTGCAGCCATTGCCGGCATGTTTTTTAGTAATTTGTTCATGTTCTGCACATGCACAGAACAATTTATAGTCAACCGCACAGCGAGCCGGCAGCAACCCACCCCTGAGCATAAGGCTGTATATTCTGCAATATTTATATTTTTGGTAAACTCACTCAATAAATCCAAGCTCTGCAAGCTAAATAGGAAACCTTCATTTTGTTTGCAAATAATAATATTAAAGATTCTAACTATCAACAAGAATGAATGCTTACATTTAAAGAGCACCTGTTATTTCAGATCCATCAGGCAGCGCATGTTAGCGGGCATCCATTCACCTGCTGCCTGCCACATCCCTCACCTTGTTGTGTCACTGCCGCATCACTAGCCATCCTATTAAAGTGAATGGGACTGTCGGTGAGTCAACAGCAAGTCAGAAGAAGAGCTGCGGGCCAGAGATAACAGTTGCTCTTTAAAAATTATGATTTAAATCAACTTGATTTAAATGAAGCCTTTTTACTAGTGATTTAAATCAACTTGATTTAAACACACTCTGCTGTGTATTATATAAATAAAAATTGAACAGGCTGAGTTCAGGCTTCAATTTTTTTTTAAAAAAATGGGGTAGTATCTTATTAAAACTTTAAATCCCTTCTCTAGGAATTTTGTCATGAGTTTCATTTTTTATAACAAAACTTGCACATTCTATTGATTTACATGTCTAATGAACATAAACTGTACACAAATAATATGGTGTTTTATTACACAATAATTCATGTTGCAGCCACCATATATGGATAAGTCAGCTCTATTTCATGTACCTATAGGTGACATTAATACAGGTAGTCCTCAACTTACAACCACAATTGAACCCAAAATGTCTGTTGCTAAATGAGACATTTGTTAAGTGAGTTTTGTCCCATTTTACAAACTTTCTTGCAACTGTTAAGTGAATTATTTCAGTTAAGTTAGTAACTTGGTTGTTAAGTGTATCTGGCTTCCCCATTAACTTTGCTTGTCAGAAGGAGGCAAAAGGTAATCACAGGGCACTACAACTGTCATAAACATGGGTCAGTTGCCAAACATCTATATTTTGATCACATGACCAAGGGGATGCTACAACAGTTGTAAGTGTGGGTCATAAGTCACTTTTTTCTGTGCCGTTGTAACTTTGAATGGTCACTAAATGAACTGTTTTAAATTGAGGATTATCTTTAATGTTAACTAAGCCAAAAATGATGTTAGATGATCTTGGCTGTGTTACCATTCAGCTCTGGCAGACAATTACTGTTGTCTGCCAGAGCTAGTACTAGTATCAAAAGTCAAGATGGCTTTCATTGCTACAGTATTTGAGGTTTTAGGCATTGTTTTAGGTGTAGACTAGAGTATTGTGTTAATCTTCAATCTACAACATTATTCATGGGTAATTGGAAAAATATACATATTTTCTTAATATGATCAGGTGGTGGTAAAATAGATTTAAATAAAATGAAAATTAGTTCAAGTATGGTAATAATTTGAATGTTGATAGGTCATTTAAAGTTTGCAGGTTTGTTCCATGACATATATTCCCAGTTGCATTTATAAAATACTGTGTAAGCATTTATGTTTATTTCCTACCTTTATATTTTTGCCTTTCCACCAGAACTCAGGTTTCTCTCCTTCAATGTTCCTTCATAAGAAGCCTTTGATTAGATTGGCTTTCAAGAGAGTGCTTGGCTAAAGTAAACTTACATGGCTGAAGGTGGTCCTGAATCTGAATCTCAGTCTAGCTTCTATATCATACTGGTGCAGAATATTTTGTTGTGGTGTGAGTTTATTTTGTGTATGTGTAACTAAGACAAACATAAAGTTTCTAAATAAAATTGTACTTCTTTCTGCATTAATTTTGATATTTTTCCTAATTGGGGAAGGCTCTCAATGATTTAATTATGGAATTTTAAACTCTCATTATCAGTTTTCTTCCTAAATTGTAATGAAAACTTTTGCCTTTCTTTCCTGTTCAGCCAAAGACGGGACTTGCAGCTTTACAATCTCCTGTTTTACAAAGTTGGCTAATTGCTTTGATTTAAACATACTAAATAGAGTCATTGGTCTGAGTCTTGCACATCAATTGTAGATTCTTGGTTGGTTTCCTGATTACAGTTGCTAGTGTAAATTCTGGGGAGGTCTCACTCCCTCCCCCCCCCTTTAGTCTCATCTGTAGACAAATACTTTCTCCTGGTAGAAACTGGCAAGAACAACACTGTATCATGGCAGTTAAATAATAATTCATCTTATCTATTATGACTAAAATTATGTCAGAAATTGTATAGGGAGGAAAAATCTGCCAAGTACAATTTTTACTTGTTGCAGTGAAAAATAATCTCATTAGTGCAATTTTCAGTACATTTACAATTGATATAAAGATGTATCCAGATAACAACTTTAAAATTCCCAGAGAACAGTATTCTCCAAGAGGAGGAAAACAGCAAGCAGGTTTTTAATAAGAAAATCATAAAATAAGAATGGGAATCGAATTTTATGTATTTATTTGTAAAATTTATTAGTCGGCCCTCTTACCCCAAGGAAACTCTGGGTGGCTTATGGGATAATTAATTATTAATCTTATATATATATGTATGTATGTATGTATGTATGTATGTATATGTATGTATGTATGTATATATATTCATTTTCATAACATATAATCACATGTATACTATTACATAGCCAACATCATATTGTATTATTAAATGTTTACATCAGTTCATCTTGCCATCAACTCCCCAAAACAATTATTGGCTCTTCTGCTTTCCAAACACCATATTTGTACCTTATCCATCACTTTCTTCTCCCTCTCTCCTCCACCTCCCTACCTCCTTTCTTCCCTCTGTCGCCCTTCTCTACTTCCCCTTACTCTCTCCTTCTCCTCTCTCCCCTTTCCACTCCTCCTTTCTCTCCTCCTCTTCCCCCCGCCCTCTCCCATTCCTCTCTTCTTTCCTTACCTCTCTTCACACACTTCATCTCATTTACTCGCTCAGCTTCTGAGCGAGCTCCATTTTATGTTGATGGTATTTATCATTCCTTTTCAATATACATATTTAATTTTAACATATATCTTCCTTCTTCTTTTAAAAGAGAACAAATGTATACATACATAGTCATTTTAAACCAACCCACCCCCAGCCTAATTTTGGCTGAGATGTAGACCTGGTTACAATTCCCAGCTATTCTCATCATTATATTTATATAATTATGCATCCTTATACGTCCCCATTTTTCCATATCTTGGTTTAGGTTATCCTTAATTGTCTATAAATAGCAATCCTTACTGTTCAATGTTCATTACAATTCCCTTAGAATAAGAAGTGGTACACATCTCACTTTGTTCATCATCTTTGAGGTTCTATATATGTCCATGTTTTGTATATTTTAACCCATGCTTGTCTTTCTATTGTCATATTCAATTAATTGGAATTATCATGTATAAAAGTGAATCACAAGCCTCTGGATTACAATCTCCCCATATCAGTTTCATATTTGTCCATATTGCATATGTTTTAACCTTTATTTAATTATCTTTCCATTATCATATTCAGTCAGTTGGCAACTCAATTTTATTGTCATATTTAGTAGTAAACCCCTTATCTCAGCTTTATATTTTCCCATATAACAATTTCTTGTCTGATTTTTTCCTAGTAAGTCTTTTGTCCCACTTCTCTATTCCTGTCTTCTCCCTTTTCTTTGTTTTGACACGTCCACCCTCTTCAATTTTCCCCAAGCCACCATCAAAGAAATCCTTTATATTTCCCTTTTTTGGGGCGTAATCTCCTCCTTCAGTTTTCCTTATGCCACTGTCAACCTCTGAAACATCTTTTGTCTGCTTTTTATTTCCTTTTGTTGGGACACATCCCCCCTTTTCAATTTTCCCTATGTCACTGCCAAACCCAATCAAGTTTTTTGTCTGCTTTTTATTTCCCACTGTTTCTACCTCTTCATTATCCCTCCCTCCTCCTTCCTTCCCTTCTTTAAATACCTGCTTCTCTCAGTTCAGAATTCTATTTAGGCTTGATTTTAATGATTTATGCATATTTTTTATAATTTCATGTAATTCTTCAAATTCCCACCTTTCCATAATGTCCAGTTCCAAAGTTACAGTTAATTATACAGTTCTTATTTCAGAGTTCTGGTCCGCCTTAAATTTACCTAATTCAGCTGCTGTGGAAAGGAGCGATGGGAGCCATCTTGGTCTTTTGTTCTTCCTTAATGTCCACTTCCAAAATTGTTAGTTATACAGATCTTATTTCGAAGTTCTGGACCACCTTAAATTTAGCTAATTCAACTAGTGCGAAAACGGAAGAGAAGCTAGAGCCATCTTGGTCTTTTGCAGAAAAAGAAAAGAAAAAAACTTCGTATTTTCCCAGTTTTTGATTTTGTTATTATTTTTCCCTTGCTACCTTCCACCTATCATTAGTTATAGTTGCTCAAAATAAATCAATTGGAACAAACTTGCATACAGCCAAACTTGGGTATGTTTCTCATCTCATGCTTTTCCAAATTCTGATTTATGGCAGTTGGTTAATTAAAACTTCTCCCACAGGCAAGGTTGGGTTATCAGTGAGAAAATAGTGCTTTTTTCTTGATTTTTCTCCCTTGTTGCATTCCACCTCTCATTAATTGGAGTTGCTTAAGATATATTAGCTGGAAGAAATTCGGACGAAGTAAATCACCTCGGAATGTTTGGTTTCTATTTCAAATCCAAAACCAATTTAGAATTTGTATTTGAGTGGGTTTGTCACTCTCCTGCTTTCTCCCTTTCTGTCCGAATTGTTTCAAACAGATGGATTTTTGGGGGCTAGTGTTTCAAACCTCCATTTTCCCCTTCTTTCATTTTGCCAAAATCTAGATCTGTCTATTAATATTATTTGTACTTTCAAGATTCTTAGGGGGAAGAGACAACGAAGGGGTAGACACTGTGGGAAATAAAAAGCAGACAAAAAACTCTATAGGGTTTGGCAGTGGTATAGGGAAAATTGTAAAGGAGGGATCTGACCCAACTAAAGAGAATAAAAAGCAGACAAAAGATGTTTCGGAGGTTGACAGTGGCATAAGGAAAATAGAAATAGGAGGTTATGTCCCAACAAAGAGAAATATAAAATATTTCTTTGACGGTGAAGTGGGGAAAATTGAAAAGGGTGAACGTCAAAACAAAGAAAAGGGAGAAGGCAGGAACACAGAAGTGGGACAAAAGACTTATTAAGATTCTTTGCCTTTCCCAAGTTTTGATTTATGACTGTGGGTTAAATGAATCTTCTTACCAGTCTTTCATCTCGTCCTCATACTCCTGTTCAGTTGCTTTGGCTGAAAGCCAGCTTCTTGTGCAGCCATGTTGCCATGCTGCTGCCTCTTCTCTGATTCAGAGGGGAAATCTCCGACCTGCAAGGGACCTGTTGTCTCCCCCTGGTCTGATGAAACGCTGCCCCTTCTTCGCCCCCCCTCCAGGGGTGTTTGATCCCAAAAGGATCTCGGAATAGGTTTGTCAGACAGGGTTCATGTGAGGCTCTTGAACCCCCCACGTCTGTTCATGTGAGGCCCCCCCCCACGTCTGTTCAGCTGGATAACTTAATTATTAATCTTAATCATTTAATTATTGTCGATATATACTAAATTGGGGCTTAGATGTAAACTCTAATCAGTGAATGTTTTGCGGCATTGATTATATAACTACTACAATGGTAATAAAGTTAGTGACCCAATCCGGGATAGAAGATTTTCTCCTTTTAGCTTCATTTCAATGTTTTCTACGCAAATTATAGCTTGCCTTGGCATCCAAATTGACATTTTTTCCTGTGCATTGCTTGGAGTGTCCAAGCAAGGGTTAAATTCTGTCAGACTGCCCACGGACTGCATTGAAATTCCTTGGTCACGCCTCCTGGTTCCTTCTATCCCCAGTTTTTTTCAATTCAGTCAGCCCATTCGGACGCATTCACAGCTTAGTTAGTAATTTTTTTGCCTAAATCGGATAGTCTAGTTGGAATTTGTTTCCTTGCTTGCCGACTAGCAATTTCCTTCACTACGGAGAGGGCTGCAGCTGCCTCTCTCCCTCCACGAGCTTTCTGTCGGCTTTTGAGCCGTGCTTGCCGGCGCAACAGCTGATTTCTTCGCCGGCGAGACCATCCGAGACTTCGGCAGCTTGTCCGGCTACTAGGCGACTCATAGAGTGCCCGGGGGATCGTGCGGTGTGGATCCTCCAACCACGCGGCATGCTTCTGCTGGGCGTGGCCATCTTGATTGCACCAGCAGCGGCCATTTTGGATGCAAATTTTCCCACCTTCAAGGATCACCGTGCTTTGCAGCTGGAGACTTCAGAAGCTGCTTGGCCTTGGTCTGGACTGCCGGCGGAGGCCTCAGCCACAGCACAAGGTGTTCGGAGGTCCTGGCAGCTGCCACCCTCCACGAGTCACCTTGCTGGACTGCCTGCAACGCTGCCTGCTTGCTCAGCGACCTTCTCTCTTCCGGCGGCGCTGTGACAATTAGGCACGCACCTGCCCGCAGCTCTTTGTGTGTGTCCCTCACATTGTCCCCCCCTCACATTTTGGACTTTCTTCAGGAGGGGTTTGAGAAAGGCCTAGCTCCAAACACCTTGCGGCATCAAATTGCGGCACTGTCCACTGTTTTGTCAGTAGACTCTCACCAGCCACTCAACCGTCACCCTAGCGTACGTGCCTTCCTCAGAAGAGCTTCAAACTTGCGCCCACAGGTGGTTCATCGTTACCTGACCTGGAAGCTAACAGTTGTGCTCAGGGTTCTTTCTAAACCACCGTTCGAGCCCATAAGGTATTCGTCCATCCAGCATCTCTCCCTTAAGACTGCCTTCCTTATCGCCATTACATTGGCGAGGAGACTGTCTGAATTGGCGGCTCTGTCGGTTAGGGAGGACTTATGTCTCATTCATAGCGACAGGGTTGTCCTTTGACTGGACCCTTCATTTATTTCGAAAGTTAATTTGTACTTTCACAGGGCGCAGGAAGTTGTACTCCCAAACTTTTGCCTGAGGCCGAGTCACCCTAGGGAGCAACGATGGCATACTCAGTGCACAGGTCACTGAAGAGGTACATTAAGCAGACATCGTCCTTCTGGCGCTCTGAGGCCTTATTTGTGTCATTTCAGCCAGCAACTATGGGCTATAAGGTTTCTTCATCCACCGTGGGGCGCTGGCTCAAGGCGTGTATCTCACTGGCCTACGAACGTCAAGGCAGGCCGGTGCCTTCCAGGCTGACCGTGCACTCAACCAGGAACACAGCCACCACTGCGGCCTGGGCAACCCAGGCCTCAGTCGAGGAGATCTGTAAGGCTTCAACCTGGACGGCACCCTCTCTATTTGTCAGACATTATAAATTGGACAAATATGCTTCTGCGGACGTGGCATTTGGAAGACGTGTCTTGCAGAGTGTTTATTTCCAGTGATATTTGACAGCAGAGTTGTGGGTTCACTGCTTTTGTGGTACCTGCCCTAGGACGTTGCTTGGGTATGTCCCTTGCTTGGACACTCCAAGCAGTGCACAGGAGAATGACCATTAGCTTACCTGAAGGGTTGTTCTCTGTGCACTGCAGGAGTGTCCAACCCCACCCTGGAGTGAAGTTCCTGTCTAGTTCATCTCTTTCTGTTGGTGGAACTACGGTTGTGTGAATGCACATCTTGTCTGGACCATGCCTTCATTGAAAAAAACGGGATAGAAGGAACCAGAAGGCGTGGCCAAGGAATTTCAATTCAGTCTGTGGGCAGTGTGACAGAATTTAACCCTTGCTTGGAGGGGTGGAGGCAGCATCCAGATTGGGTTAACCTTCATCCAATTAAAGTGAGGATTGGGTCTTGTAATGTTGTTTAAGCTCCGCCCCTGTTGCTAGGTAGATCCCAGCTTTGACTCAGTCCAAAAGCTGAGGACGGACGCGTTATCGTGTTTCTCCGGTGTTTTGATCACTATTGGTATCGTAAAATTGTTTATTGATAGCTTGCTGAGTGGATTTGTTTAAGGAGAATTTGGCTCTACCAACAGCCGATCAGCCCAAAGGTCCTAGCGGCCAGGCTTTTGATTGTGCCTCTAAGCCCTCTCAGGGCAAGCAGGCTATTAAAGGGAGCGAAAGTCTCTGCTGCAAACGGAAAATTCGCCTCTCGAGTCAGCAAGTGTGCTTGTGAAAGGATTTAAATTGCTATAGCTCCTGAGCGCCCGCAGAGTCCCTTCGACTTGGGCTGCAGAGTGCTTGGCTGGGGAACGCTCTGCCACTCCTTTAAAAGTAGAGCTGGCAATTAAAAAGAGCGGGAACGCCATTTTGATTCAAACGGCTGTCAAGGATTTCAAAATGGCGGCCTCCAGCACACAGACTCCCGAAGCCTCTACTGACAGGGCAATGGAGGCTCAAATTCTGGCTCCTACTGAGGCTGGCTTAACTCCTCAACCAACCCATCAGCCCAGTACCTCTGAGGGCAGGGGTTCCAACAGCAGCAGCAGCAGCAAAAGTAAGAAGTCTGCAAAGGCAGACAGTGGCAAAAATGCAAAGAAGCCTAAAAAGGCAGCCAGCTCCCGTTATGAGAGGCAGAAAGAAAAAGCCTTAGGTCGCTTATACAAGAAAGCTGCCAGCAAGAAAGCATCCTCTCCTAAGCCTAGTGATATGCCTCAGCTGCCCCAAGGACAGTATTCCCTTCTGCTTTCTCCGGGTGGCAATCAGACCAATGACAACCCCACTAACCCTGTCTTCTCAATAGATGTCTCCAACATCTGGGGGTCATCCCAAGCCAACCAAGGGTGCATGTCTGGTGGTGGAATGGAGTTGCCTCCTGTTGTCCAGAGGCTGGATTCTCTGCCTTCTACCTCCAGTTCTGTGGGACAGCCACAGGATGGCTTTGCACCAATGATTCTGCCCAATTTCCAGGACATTATAAGCTCAGCCATCTCCCAGAGCATAGCGGCCAGTTTCCAACAGCAACAGGCCCTGGCTCTCAGGCAGGCGGCGGCCACAGCTACAGGACCACCTGCTGCTGCCCAAGTAGCCATACCTGCTGAACCTGAAGCTTCTGACCAGGAGGAATTAGACCACTCCTCAGAGTCAGAGGAAGGAGAACTGAGGGAGGCTGAACTGTCCGAGGATGAGGGCAGAGACCCTGACCAGAAACCCCTTTCTGGCCTTTTTCCTCCTGCCCTATTTCCCTCTCTCTTGTACAAGGCCAAGGCAGCCTCCAAGATAGGGCCCCAGACAACGACCACGCCTCGACCTACGACGGTGAGTGCAGAGTCCCTGTATGCGGAGCAGACACCCCCAACTGAGGTGGTCCCAATGCCCAAAATTTTTGTGGACCTGATCCAGCGACAGTGGGCAGCTCCAACGTCCGGGCCCAATCCTTCGGCCAATGACAGGAGGTTCATTAATGTGGCCAACGAACTATTGATGCTCCGGTGATCGCCCTTTACACCCCTGCGCACATGCCAGGGGCTCCAGAGGACGTTCTCAAACCGGAAGAGAAAAAGGCCGACCTGACCCTACAGAGGGGTCATCAGGCAGCGGCTTGGGCGGTAAAGGCCGCCACTACGGCATCTTTCTTCACCCGCCCGTGCTTACTGTGGCTGCAGGAACTGCAACAACGCGTTCCGGTGTCCGACATACGGTCCCATCAAGATATCGCCAAGCTGGTGGCAGCGATTCAGTTTGTGTCGGACGCTACTCTGACCTCTGCCAGATTCGCCGCCAGGTCAATGGCCTCCTCCATGGCCTCCAGAATGTTGCTGTGGCTTCGTCAGTGGCAGGCCGACGCTCATCACAAATGGAAGCTAGCTTCTGCCCCCTTCAAGGGGGGTTGTCTTTTTGGGGATGCCCTTGACCCGTATCTCATTGAGAACAAAGAGAAACGGAAGGTCCTTCCATCAGCCCCGAAGAAGGGCTTCAACCGCCAGGCACCGTACCCCAGGCGCTCTCCCTTCCGTGGCCAGGACTCTGGTTCGTTCTATCGGGGCCAGGACTATGGTTTCTCCTTTCGGGGGGCGGACTATGGGGCTCAGGGTTATAAGCAACAGGGAGGCTTTGCCTCCAGGCAGAGGCCTCAGCCTGACCGCTTTCAAAGGGGGAAATCTGCTAGGCGGCCCTTTCAAGGAGGGGGGGTCGCTACTATCGTAGAACCTAGACCCCCCGAATCCAGTTACCCCATCGGGGGTAGGTTTGCAAAGTTTGCCCACGTTTGGGATGCTACCACCTCTGACGCTTGGGTCAGATCTACAGTTAGCCAAGGGCTTGCCCTTGAGTTTATCTCCAACCCCCCTAGCTCCTTCAGGGCCTGTCCCATGTCTTCCAACCCTGCTCGCAGGTACCTCATGTTGGAGGCGGTCCAACACCTCGACATTTCCGCCATACAGCCGGTACCACCTGAGGAATGCAGGCAGGGGTTTTATTCCATCCTTTTTGTCATTCCGAAAGCCTCGGGGGGGCTGGAGAGCTACTTTGGATCTTAAACGATTAAACCTGTTTATATGTTACAAGCGTTTCAAAATGCATTAATTACACTCCATCTTGGGGTCCATTAGACAAGGGGATTTTTTGAGTTCCATTGACCTGACAGAAGCCTACCTCCATGTCCCCATTTTGCCACGTCACAGGCAGTTCTTGCGTTTTACGTACCTGGGGCAGCATTTTCAGTACACTGCCCTCCCCTTTGGCCTTTCTTCAGCCCCTCGGGTCTTCACTAAGATCCTAGCTGCACTGATCGCAGACCTCAGGGAGGTACCTATTCAGCTTCAGGCCTACCTGAACGACATACTTATTCACTCATCCTCCCCTCGCCAGGCTTGGAGGGACCTCGCCTCCACCATCCAGGCTCTTCAGGCGCATGGGTTTTCCATCAATGCCCCCAAGAGTCACCTGCACCCATCAACCAGGTTGATTCACCTGCGGGCATTGATTGACACCGAAGTATGCAAGGTGTACCTCTCCCAAGAAAGGCAGGACAATTTGAGAACCCTAGCTGGTCGGGTAGCCGTGTCACACAGGTGCTCCTTGGCACTGCTGTCTAAATTGATGGGTACCATGGTGTCGGCCATTGGGATTGCCCCATGGGCTCGCTTGCACTCACGTCAACTTCAATGGTTCCTCTTACCTTTTCAGAGGAAGCTGTTGAGCTGTTCACTGGCCAAGGTTCAGGTTCCGGCGAGGGTCAGGCGTTCGCTCACTTGGTGGACTTCTCAGGCAATCACAGAAGGCCTGTGTTTCAAGGACCAGGAGTTCCTGACGGTTACTACAGATGCCAGCCTCTTCGGCTGGGGGGGCCACCCTCCAGGCACAGGTAGCACAAGGCCAATGGGACCAGGTGGAACGTGCCCACAACATAAACTGACTGGAGTTGAGGGCGGTCCACCTGGCTCTTCGCCACTTCTTCCCTACGGTGGCGGGGAAACATGTCCTGGTGCTTACGGACAATGTGTCGGCCAAGGCACATATCAACCGCCAAGGGGGCACCAAATCTCGGCATCTCATGGATGAAGCCATGAGGCTGGGCCTTTGGGCCGAACAGAACTTACTGTCCCTCACCTCAGAACACATCTCGGGGGTGGACAATGTGCAGGCGGACTGGCTCAGCCGCGAGACTTTGGACAATGCCGAGTGGCAACTACACCCTGCTATATTTCGGGACATAGTGGACAGGTTTGGTATGCCGGTGGTGGATCTGTTCGCCACTCCTCTGAACAGCCAGCTCCCAAGGTTTTTTCCCAGATACCCTACACCTCGGGCGGAGGGGGTGGATGCTTTGCGTTGTCGCTGGCCCAGGGGCCTTCTTTACGCCTTCCCGCCCCTACCCCTTCTACCCAGGGTCATACAGAAGATTCTGAGGGAGGGGGCTGAGGTGGTGCTGGTCGCTCCACACTGGCCATGCAGGCCTTGGTTCGCCGACCGGCGAACACTTTCTGCAGACAGGCCCTGGAGGATCCCTCGGGACAGGATCTCCCTACGTCAGGGGTCGCTGGAACATCCAGACCCTCAGTGGTTCCAGTTGACCGCCTGGCGTTTGAGCGGAACGTCCTAAGGGAGGACAGATTCTCCCCCAGGGTCATTGACACCATTCAGGCCGCGAGATGGCCGTCCACTGACAGGATTTACAATGCCACCTGGAAAGCCTTCTGTGCCTGGTGCATTGGTAAGTCCTTGGACCCTGTCCAAGTCACAATACCACAACTGCTTGAGTTCCTACAGGATGGTCTGGACAAAGGTCGGGCTCCTAAAACCATCAGGAGACAGGTGGCGGCCATATCCTCCGTTTTGGTGTGCGGGGGGTTCCCTTCCCTTGCCCAATTACCCATGGTGCTCAACTTCCTCAGGGGGGCGTCCAATCTCAAGCCCCCCTGCGGTCCATAGGTACCCTTCCTGGGATCTGACCAAAGTTCTAGGCACATTGACCAGGGCTCCCTTTGAACCTCTGAGGGAGGTCTCACTCAGGTTTCTGTCCTTAAAGGTTTCCTTCCTGGTGGCCATAACTTCGGCACGTCGGATTTCAGAGTTGCAGGCTCTTTCATCCAGGAAGGAGCTGTGTGTTTTCCATGCTGATCGAGTGGTCTTACGCCTGGACCCCTCCTTCATCCCCAAGGTGTGTTCTTGTTTCCACAGGACTCAAGAGGTGATTTTGCCCAATTTCTGTCCTAATCTGGTCCATCCTCTGGAACGCAAGTGGCACACCTTGGATGTCAGGAGGGCCCTTAAGATTTATCTACAGCGTACGGCTGCGACTCGGAAATCCGACGCTCTCTTTGTCTCCTTTCAGCCCACTTCATTGGGTAACAAGGTCTCCTACCATTGGCAGATGGTTAAAGGCCTGCATTTCCTTGGCCTACCACTATAACCATCATAAATATGAACCAGTTGCCAAAGCATCTGAAATTTGATCATGTGACCCTGGGGAGGCTGCAGCAGTCATAAGTGTGAAAAATGGTCATAGGTCACTTTTTTCAGTGCTTCTCAACCAGGGGTGGGTTGCTACCGGCGTTACTTCCGGTTCAGTGTGCAAACAATTATGCTCGCTTCACTCGCACACACACCAAATGAGTGCTCCGCACGTGTGCACATTTGTACCTAAAAAGGTGTGCGCATGTTAGAAAAGGGGAAAAAATACATGTTTTCAATGAAGATTGTTTTGCGCATGTGCAGAACTGAAAATCAAGATGGCGCCAGCAATGATAGGACCGGTTCGGGGGCGTGGCAGGCCGAGTTATTACCTACTCAGCCAGATCTGTCTGAAACGGTAGGAACCCACCTCTGCTCTCAACAGTTACTAAATGAACTGTTGTAAGTCGAGGACTACCTGTATACATTTACTTCCCTGCATGTACTAATCAACTACACATCATAAGATCAAATTGGCTTTGTTGATATCGGTTATAATCTTCCTCATCTTAGTTCCGCAGACATATAAGTATTTTTCATTCCATTACTTAATTCATGCTCTGTCATTACTCCTTACATTTTAATTTACACTGTTTTATACAGCACAGTTAGCACTAGATCAGCCCATAGATATTTGACTCCTTCATTCTTCATGATTGGCTCAATGAAGGTTTTCCCATAATGCTTTTTTGTAAGATGGAGACAATTGCCAGCTTTTGTTGAAGTTGTGCCTCATGTAGTTTTTCCTGCTTAACAATAAGAACAGGAGTGGTCAGTCTGGGCACACATTAGCCAAAATGTCACTTGTGCAACCAGAGCCCAGCATGCTCATAGTTTCATGCTAGTAAATTTTAACAATAGCAAGTTTTATCATAAACTAGGTTATCAGAGTTTATTGTTTGGTGGAGGGTTTCAGTTAAAAATCCACATCAAGAGTAATAGATAATTTTAATATTTTTAATTACTAGACCCTTCAAATCTTAGCATCGCTCTTAGTTGATATTTTTTTGCAATTTGTTTGGCAAAAACCTTTGCCACAATTATTGTTTCATAATTTATTTTATGCTATTTCTATAATTTATGCCAGTTCTTATCTTTGATAAAACATATAATAGAAAATATTATTAAGCAAGAATAGAAAAATCATCAGAGACATCTTCTGAAAATAAAAAGTGAATCCCTTCCTTCTTCTCGCCTTGCATCATATCTGACTTACTCAGTAGCTCCTTTAATCTTCCAAGGAGTGTGTTTGAGAGGATTGGGAGATTGCCAAGGGAGGAGCAGTACAAGGAGCCAAGTTCTACCAATTACTTTGTATAAGGTTTTCTGTAGGAAATAAATGCAGTTGATTTTACTTGAAATTACTCCTGAATAAATGCAAAGTTGTGTATTATTTTTGTAGTGTTAAATCTAATTGTGTGCAGAACTGCATAATTAATTTATTATAAAAAGCAGTCCTCACTTAACCACAACTGGGACTGGAATCTTGGTCATTAAGTGAAACGTGACTATTTGTTCAATTACTGTATTCCAGGCTGTGGTCTTTAAGTGATTGCATGGTTTATTAAACAGACTGTAATCCCAGGATGCCTCTGGCAGAGGGAGATTCTAGGATGCTCAGGAGCTGAAATTCTTTCCACTGAAATCCTGAGGGAGAGACACTCATGTGCAGCCTGTGCCCAGTGTTCTTTATGTAACTGTGCTGCCTCACTGCTCGAGCTGAAACAATTGGATTTTGTCTCCCTCTCATCTCTACCGGTTGGTTGAAAAAACTGCCTATCAAAGGATATCAGCTCTTTTCCATCACAGAAGGAAATGGGGTGCAGAAACTGAGCTTAAATCATTCAAAAGGATATCATTTCCCTCCATGTGTCAAAAGGAATGTTTTCGGTGGGGTGCAGGAATGGAGTCTGATCTTCAGGAGTTTGGTTTCTTCACCCCACTGAATGAGTGCTTCCCTCAGCCAGCTTCCATAGAGCAAAGATAGTCCTCTAGACAAGTGGTAGAGAAGATTGTAAATAGCTATCATATGATTGCAAGCCGCTTACCGAACAGGTAGCTAAGCACTCAGATCACAATCATGTAACTTGGGGAGAAAGGTAGTGCAACCTTTTACGATGGCCTATAAAGCATCCTTTCCTAGACCATCATAAGTTTGAACATCATTAAACAACCAGTCATAAATTCAAGACTTTCTATTTAAATGAAGTTCTAATATAACATAAAATAACTAATAAATATCTGTTTATTGTTTTTATAATAAATATTCTTTATTTGTTACTTGGGAATGATGATGATAATGATAATTACAGATAACTAAATGACCATGGAATCTGGTGCAGAGAACCAACAGAGTGGAGATGCAGCTGTTACAGAGGCAGAAAATCAACAGATGACTGTTCAGGCACAACCACAAATTGCAACATTGGCCCAGGTACAGATTTGTACAGATTGATTTATTTTCCATCTGTGGGATCTGCAACATTTTGGGTTTGATGAACAAATTAGAAATGTTGAGATATTTTTGTGGCATTTTCAAAGGAGACTAGTGGTGGGGTAACCGTTTACAAAATTACTGCCATAGTGAAATGACACATTTTAAAGCACTAAAGTAATTTTAAATACATTTTATATATCTTTTTTAGAATCAGTGGAAAATAGTATCAGTTGTTCATTTAAAAAAAAATTTAAACAATTTACAGTAATAAGTCAATTGAAGAATTGAAAACTCTTAAAATACTAAAGTCCCTGTTTAGTTGTTTTGGGAAAAGACTTAAGGATATTTTAAGCTTAAAATGTCCAATATGGCTGTATAAATCTGAGAATGTTATAACTTGTAATGTTCTATGCATCTGTGTGAAATATGAATGTACCAAAATACAATTTGCCAATCTATATAGTCCCTACATAGTTTTCTTTTCTTTTCCAGCTATGTAGGCATATTTCAGATTAAAGCTGTCACCATTTTATGAGTTTTATTTGATGCTAAGAGGTAGTTTTGGAAATAAAAGTAAGCATGGAGGCTGGCAATTTGCTTTACAGGATACCTGCATTTAAAAAGTCAGATACAATAAGAAATCTGATAGTTGCCCTGTAGTTGCCCACAGTGTAAATTCAAGAAGTAGCCTTAGCAGTAGCTATTAAGTTAATTTTGTGGTCAAATGATTGTCCAATTATATTTTGTGGCAAACCTCACATTCAGAGTAAAAAGCAAAAAAAACCACCTTTTTTTAAAAAAAATATTTAGAATTGTAATACTGTATTTTATTTGAAACAAATAAGGGCTTTTAAAATCCCATTAATTGCAGTAAGTCAAACAGCCTTTCAGTATACTGTGAGTAGACAAAAAATAATTGTTCTCTTAATAGTTGTTTCAACCAGAACAATATTTACCTATATAAATTTGCTAATATAAATGATGTAAGGGGTAACAGATTGGACTAGCAAGGGACAGAAGGAAAATTTAGAGTGGGAAAATGCAGAGTATTATTTACAGCTGCTAGACTTACTATACCTTCTGTTAGAGAAATAATCTGATTCCAATAACCATTACTACCATGTTTCCCCAAAAATAAGACCCGGTCCTTTTTTTCCCTCCAAAAGAGGCATTAGATCTTATTTTCAGGGGATGTCTTCCACTCTCTCACTTCACAGTGACGGCTCTAACAGCCCTGCCCAGCAGGAGCTGCTGCCAGCCCACTTCTGTGGCGTTTTAACGCTGCTCACGCAGCGCCCCCTCCCAATCTTCATTTCACCGTCAGGCCTTCAGGAAAGGCCTCTGCAGCCAAGAAACAAATTTCGGATTGATGCACACAGTGCCCCCCACCCCCTGGCCTCTGTTTTGCTGGTGAATTTTGAACTTAGCAATATATTGTTGGTAGAAGCAAGGATTGGTGCAAGACAGGCAGCTGATGAGATCTGGGAATCTGTGGGAAGCCACACAAGAGCCATTTCGGAATTGCAAATAGTCTGCCGACTGGGGGTCTCCTATCCTTAGGCTGACATTAAATGTTTTTAAAATAATGTGTCACTCTCTTTCATTAGGTATCCATGCCTGCAGCTCATGCAACATCTTCCGCTCCCACTGTGACCTTAGTGCAATTGCCTAATGGACAGACAGTTCAAGTCCATGGTGTTATTCAAGCTGCACAGCCCTCAGTTATTCAGTCTCCACAAGTCCAGACAGTTCAGGTAAATTTTAAATTGCTGCATATTGAGCTGCATTTGGTGGTATATATCTATGAGGTACCAATTTAATTTTATGAACGTGAGTTCTAAACAATGTCTTATGGTACTCCTCTATTATTATTCCACAGATAATTCATACCACTTATGTTTAATTATTATTCTTACATTTGAATTGTGATTTCTCTAGTATAAGAATATATACTGTACACACTGAGGGTAAAAAGTTACTTCAGAATGTGCTCAGATGGGACTTGGAAGCTTCATCTCTAAAATGGTTTCTCTCTGTCAAAGTTTATCTCAATAAAGTTTTCTTTCTGATTCATGTTTAAAAAATTAAGAACAAGGTTGTGTCATATCTTTATTTTATACCCAAAACTTTCTCTGGAGGAAATAACAGGTTGAAAATAATAATGATAGAATATGAAGTCCATTAAAAGAAAGTAGTACAGGTAGTCCTTGAGTTACGAATGTAATAGAACCTGCCCATTCCATTTGTAACCCAAGGATTCATGGGAGTGAATCTCGTTCTTTGAACGCTATCATTCCCTCCTAATCAAATGCAAGGCTTGTTATGTGCACATGAGGTATTTCAGGGTGGGGAAGGCAATGGGGGTGGGAGGATAGTGATGGAACAGGCCACCTGCTTCAGACCTCCCAAGGCCTCCCCTGATCCACTGAAATACCTCATGCTTCCCACAATTGCTTTTCATAAATCTAAAATCTTACCAATGTTTTTAAAGATTGAGCTATTTAAAGTGCAGCTTCATTGGAATATATTTTTTATCTTATGAGAATCAATGATCATCAAAGAATCAGATTACTTAAGCCAATTTTAGGCAGTTGCATAAGATATACTGTGCTTTAACTGATACATACTCAAAAAGATGTTTATTTCTTCATTTAAATAAAGATCACTGTTTTTCCATTTTGCTTTTTGTGTTCCTTAATTTTTCTTAAACTTTCATTAATTTAAATAAATAATGATATCCTGCTTAATACGCAATCTCTGTTTTCCTAATCCTGCAAACATTAATATAATAAAGATGATTTTATGATTTTCAAATAGTACCTTGTTAATAATGTTTAAAATCATAAAATGACTATGCTCTTATATCTAGATCTCCACTATTGCAGAAAGTGAAGATTCACAGGAATCTGTGGACAGTGCCACCGACACCCAGAAACGAAGGGAAATTCTTTCTAGGCGACCTTCCTACAGGTATAAATGTAATATTGTAATGCCTGCATTCAGTAGGTCAACACATGAAAAATTTGCTAGATGTTCCATCCTATTATTAGAATATAGTAGCAGGAAAATATGGAATATGTATCATGACTGGGCAGCATGTGTTAACCGTTATTTGCTGTATTATTTCAAGCACACTGTTTGTAAATGAAAGTTCCACAATTGTTTTTATTGAGAACCAGTGATTACCAAAGAATCAGATTACTGAAGCCAGTTGTGTAAGAAATATTGTTTATTTTAACTGATGAATACCCAGAAGAGATACTATATGCCCTTTCCCAGTTTACATCAGATTTTCCTAATGCTTTTTTAGAATGCAGGCATACTAAAATCAGATGGGTTGCTTTTCATCTCATTGTAATAAAATTCAGTCAAATATTTTAATTGCTGTGAAATGAGTGGAATGGAAGAAAGGAGCCAAGTGTGTTGAAGTGTGTTGATTCTCCATTGAATTCCTGGAACATTTAAACTTTCACAAGTAACAGGAAGTAAGAGTTAGATCTGAGGAAGCTTAGGATTCAGTCTAAGCTTGTGTTCTGCTAGCAAGTCCTTGACAGTGCCAGTTTCCCCACCACTACCTCACTAGCAAATTTTTTCAATAGCGGAAAATGCTATTCTGTCTCCAAATTCTATTCTTTAGACAGCATAAAATGCCCTCAACTTCTTAACTCTCTTAATGACTTGCTTGCGGCTCTGATTAATCTTACTTGTCTTTTATCTTTACCACTCTCGTATTTTAACCACTTTCACTGGAAATCTTGTAGCTCCATAGTCATTTTAACTTTGGTATCATAGTTTCATAGTTTATTCTCTTCAGTTTTTACTTCTTAACCTGCTTACGTAAAATCATATTCTTAGTACTTATTACCAGTTCAGTAAGTATTTCTCTAATCATAAAATCTTATGACTTGGCAATATATATAATTATGGTTCATTGCAAAATCAGCCAGATGTTGAGACTGGATTTTGGCATTTTTATCCAGCTATTCTGTTCTTTCCAAGGACTGGGATAGGCAGATGTTGATGTTTATGGTGAGTGCTCAAGGTATTGTCGCAGGTTGGAATATTTTTTTAAAAAAATGTTTTTATTTTTAGACAAACAGACAAACAAAACATTAAACATAAAGTCATCTTCAATTACATAGTGTGTCAATTGGTTACAAGATTTTTGTGCATCTTTTCCATAGTCATCACAATTTATATAAAATCTCATTTTATCAAATCAAATATATTTGTATACATTATTATCGTTATACCTCATTTATTTGACTATCACTATTATTCCTTCATTTTAAACGAGATATTCTAGGTTTTGGATTCATTTATATTTTAACAATTCATTCATCTTAAATCTATCCAATAATAATATATATTTATGTTATATTCTGTATCATTCTATTTTTCTTGTATTTATAACATTCTCTTAACATCTTTCATTTCCATGTTTTTTTTAATCTAACCACTGATAAAATAGATCCCATATCTTATAAAATTGTTTATCTTCCTGTTCTCTAATGGTAATATGAACCCGGTATCTGATGACATTTCCAACACTTTTCCAATTTATTCTTGAACATTCTTGCTATTCTCGTTGGGGGTAGGTGCCACCTGTAGAACATCTTATACAAATTTTCTTTATATGCTGTTGACATTGTCATTTTATAATTTTGAGACCACAATTTCTGCCAATTCTCTAAATCAATCCCACTTCCAAAATCCCCCCCCTCCCAAGCAATCATGGATTCTTTAACTTGTTCTTCTTCTAACTTGACCTCTAATAAGTATCCATACAGTTTTTTAATCACCTTTCATCAGTACCTATCAAAATTTTATTTAACTCAGTCATCTTATCATGGAAACCTTCCATTTTAAGATCTTTATCATATCTAGAATGTATTTGCGCATATGAAAACCAATTCATCTTTATACCTTGCTGTTCTAGTTCTTGCATAGATTTAAGTTCACCCTTTGCATTCAATATTTCACCATATCTAACTGTTTGTTCCTTTTTGTATGTTATTGGATATGAAAATGCTTCAATAGTTGATAACCAGACTGGAATTTTTAGATAATGCTGCCTTTTAATCTTCTCCCAATTTAATAGCAAAGTCTCATGTATGTAATGTCTTCTAAAATACCCCTGCGTTTTAGTTCCCTTATACCATAAGAAAGTGTGCCATCCCAACAGCAAATCATTCCCTTCTACAATCAATAATCTAGAATTTCTTAATGTTATCCATTCCTTAACCCACATCAAATTTGTTGCCTGATAATATAACTCCCAGTTAGGTAGACCAAATCCTTCTCTTGTTCTAGCATCTTGTAACAATTTTAATTTTATTCTCGCTTTCTTTCCCTGCCAAATATATTCAACACATTTTTATTTAAATCGTCAAAATAATCTTTCCCTAATCTAATTGGAATTGTCTGGAACAAATATAAAATCATGGGTAGTATATTCATCTTGATTGTTGATATTCTCCCTATTATTGATAGTTGTAGATTTACCCATTTTGCCAAGTCTGTCGAAATCTATTGTTTGAGTTTATGGTAATTATTCTCTTTAAGTGTACTACATCTTGCTGTCAAATACTGTATATCCCCAAATACTTGACTTTATTCGTGACTTGGATCTTCAAAGCTTCTGCCAATTCTTCCTTTTGTCTTAATAACATGTTCTTTGTCAAAATCTTCATTTTGTCTTTATTTATTTTCAAACCTGCTACTTTTCCATATTCCTCTATTTTTTCTATCAATGTAGGTGCAGTTTCTATTGGATCCTCTAAGATGAAGACCAGGTCATCTGCAAATGCCTGCAATTTATATTCTTCCTTTTTAATTTTCATTCCTTTTATATCTTTTTCTTCTCTAATGTTCTCTAATGTTTCTATTTAGAATTTCTAATGTTAAAACGAACAGCAGAGGCGTCTCGTCCCTTTCTTTATTTCAACAGAGTCTGTCAGTCCTCCATTTATCATTATCTTTGCTGTTTGTTTGTGTTATATAGTTTGTATGGCTTGGGTGAATTTCTTACTAAAGCCCATCTGTTCCAGTTGTAACAACATTGTCAAAGGCTTTCTGTGCATCTAAGAACATCAAAGCTATTTGTTTCTCAGGATGAGCCTCATAATATTCCAAAGTGTCCAGAATTATTCTCATATTTTCTTTAATTTGTCTCTTTGGTAGAAACCCATTTTGATTGTTTAAATATTTTTTGAGTCATTCTGCCAATATTGAAGCAAATATCTTATAGTCTGAGTTTAGCAGAGAAATAGGTCTATAATTCTTAATTTGAAGTGGGTCGGCCTCCTCTTTTGGCACAAGTGATAATATATGCTTCTGACCACGATTTGGGTATCCTCATCTTTGACATAACCTCATTCATAACTTCTAGTAATGGAAGACACAACGATTCCTGCAATGTCTTATAAAATTCCGCTGGCAGTCCATCCGGACCTGGAGTCTTTCCATTGTTTTGTTTTTTAACTGCTTCAGTTAACTCCATCATCGTTATATTGCCTTCTAGCATCATTTCAGTTTCTTTAGGTATCTGGGGTAGATTCACTCTGCAAATATTGTTTGGCTCCTCCCTCTTCTATATTATCTTGTTCATACAATTTTCCATAGTAATCTTGTATAATTTTTTTCTTCTCTTCATTTTCATAACAAATTTGCCCTTGATCATCTATTAATTCCATTATTTTTCTTGATTCTCTCTCTTTTTTCAATTTATACACTAATCATCTGCCTGGTTTATTTGCATTTTCAAAGTAATTCTGTTTAGCACCTCTAATTTTTTGTGCTAATTCCTCCTTTTCCATTAATCCCATTTTATGTTTAATTGTGTCCATTTTTATTTTAATGTCCTTTTTTTGTGGAGATTTCTGTAATTCTTTTTCAAATCTCTTGTAGTCGTCGTCTATATTTTAAAGGCTTGTCTTTTCTTTGTATTTCTTTTCCTTGTATAGTCTATTATCAAGCCTCTGGCGTAGGCCTTCATTATATCCCAAAGATTCTGCATTGATGTGTCTTTTCTGTTTTCTTTAAAGAAGAATGCCAGGTCTTTCTCCATTTTCTGTACAAATTCCTTTTCTTTTAATATAGTATTGTTTAGTGTGCATCTAAATCTTCTCCTTTGTCCTTTCCATTTGATTGGCATTGGATTGTGGTCCGCCCAAGTGCTTGTTTCTGTGTCAACTTCCTGTGTGTTCCTGTTGAAATCCATATCATCTATTCTGGACCATGATGAATGTCTATTTGAGTAGAAGGTATATTGTCTATTTGTGGGATTTCTTTCTCTCCATACATCTTTTAAATCTATTTCATCAGTCATTTTAAAAAAGGATTTTGGAAAAGTCTTTCTATTTAGTTTTGTTGTTTTTTGTGTTTTATAGTCCATATTCTGATCTACAATTCCATTAAAATCTCCCATCATACAAATGTTAACATAGTCAAGTTCAATTATTTTCATGTGTAATTTTCTATAAAATTCATCTTGGTTGTCATTAGGAGCGTAAATTGCTATTAAAAGTATTTTCTTATTATTGTCCATAATTTCCATCATCAAGATTCTTCCATCATCATCTGTGTAGATTTGTTCCGCTGGAATTGTATCCTTGATATATAAAACCACTCCTCTCTTCTTACATCTTGGTAACGCAGTAAATATTTTCCCTAATTTTGGCTGCACCAATATTTGTTCATGTTGCTTTTTCATATGTACTTCCTATAGGCAGATTATGTCCAATTTTAATTTCTCTAATTTATGAAATGTTTTCCTTCTTTTAATAGCTGAATTAAGTCCATTTATATTAATTGTAATTTTTTCTCTTCCATATTTATACTTTATAAGAAGGATTTACTGCTCTTGTAGATCTCAGTTCTCATTGTTATCTAAGGTCAATGCCGCCTACTGCACCTTCTTCTTTCTCAGTCACAACTATACACTCCTCTTGGAGTTCAATTGGTGATTCTTCTTTTCCTGTCTCCTTGTCTTTCCCTCTCAGATGTTCTGCATAGACTAATTCTGCTTTTTCAGTTGAATCTATTCTGTATCTTTGTCCTTGCCATACAAACATGAGACCTTCTGGTATCAGCCATTTATAATTAACACCTTTTTAAAGAAAATTTTTAGTCAAAAATTGGTATTCTCATGTCTCTCACTCTTCTTGGTACTTGTTTCAAAACCAAAATCTCCTTATCTTTATATTCCAGTCTTTTGTCTCTTGCCTTAATAATATTTGTGTCTTAATTACTTTCTTAGTAAATCTTATATGAACTTCTCTTGGGAGATTGTTTCTTGCTGCATATCTTGTATAGATTCGGAACACCTCGTCTACAATCCATCATCTTCTCTTTGGTTATCTCCAAGACGTCAGCCAGAATATCTATCATTATTTCTGCCAGATTTTCTCCCTTTTCTTCTACGTTTTGAAATCTAAGATAAAATTCTGATCTATTGATCTCCCATCCCAGTATTCCACTGTTATCTTTTTCAACCACGGTCAATTTGCTATCAGTAACTCCAATTTTCTTGTCTCTTTGCTCACATTTTTCTTCACTTTTTTGAAGTCTGTCCTCATATTTCATCATCATTTGGTGAATGTTCTCAATATTTTCATCTATTTTCCCTGTTTTCTGTTCGATGTTCTCTGTTCTTTGTTCTATATTCTCTATTCTCTTTTCAAGTTCTCTGTTTGCTTTTCTATATTCTCTGTTCTTGTATTTTTTGTATTCCTTGCATAATCATCTGAAGTGTCACTTCTTTGTCTTTTTCCTGTTGCAACATCATGTGTATTGATATTTGTCCTCCAGATGGTGAAGAGGAAGTTGGTATTGCAGAGCCAACAGCTGTTATCTTTTTACTCATTTCAAAACAGTTGATATACTGTATAGTAGTTGAGAAATACAAAGTCTTCAGGTTCTTCTATACTTAATCCACTTATATGGAGGACAGTTATAATCCCAAGTGGCCCTAAAATAAGGGGGGGGGGAGGAATGGAAAAAAGAAAAAAGGGGAAAAAGAGAAAAGAAAAAAATATTCAGGCTCTTGTTTGCCCTAATCCAATTGGTTCCAGTTGTTTAAAAGAAAAAAAGGAAGAAACAGATCAATCACATACAAAAAAAATACAAGGAATAAAAATAAAAGTCTTCAGGTTCTTCTTTACCTTAATCCAATTCAGTGGAATAAAATAACAAAATCCAGCAGAGAAAAAGGGAAAAAATATTTCTATGTATGCATCCCAAAAAATAGAAAAGAAAAACAAAAAAGAAGCACACCTTCTTTAAGAAAAGGGCAAAGAAAAAGAAAATCAAACTTCTTCTGCAGAAGGCCTCAGATCAGCTGGTAATGGCTAAGTGAGAAGGAGAGTAAGGGAGGAAAAAGAAAAAGAAAAAGAAAAGAAAAAAGGAGGAAAGAGAAACATTGCCACTGTAAAATCCAAAGCTCTTATGTTAAGCTCCAAACAAAATTAGCAAGTTCTCTTTTCAAGGTCACAACAATCTTCTTTCTTTGAACTCCAATTCTCTTTCAGCCCAAACTCCACACACTGATAGTATCCCAGAAGAGCACCTGTATAAACAATCCTTCATGCTCACCCCACTATCATTTCATAAACAGGCTCAAAGACATTGAAATGCCTTTTCTCTAAACACTCATACAAGAAAAAGAAAACAATGTTTCCAGGCCTTTAGGTGGCAGTGTTATTTATTCTCTTTCATTTTCCCTTATTTTTCTTATACTCGAGAAAAAGAGATTCAAAAAGGAAATACAATTAAAGCATTGAAAAGAAAAAAAGTAGGGGGAAAGAAGTCTTAGACAGTAAAAATTATTATGCAAATATTTAAGAAAGAAAAGACAAAAGAAAAAAACCAGTCCAATTTAAAAAGTAAAAGATGTTTGCAAAAATCTAGCCAAATTCCCACCATAAAAAGGAAGAAAAAAAACTCAACTTGACTCTGGCTTAATCTCGCCGCTTAGCCTCGCGTGCCCTGACAAATGGCTCCGCGTGCCTGACAAATGGCTCCGCGTGCCATAGGTTCGCCATCACTGTTTTAGGGTGTTCTCTCAAATAATAATGATGAAAAGTCCTCTCACCATTTCGATACATTTTCTCTCCTGCTCTTTCTTCCATACCAGAGCTGTCCCTGACTTCAGCAGCTTTGATGGCTGCCTCGCAGCCACCGGAAAAAAAAGGCTTCTCCTGGATCAACCAGGGACTTTGCAATGTCCCTGGGATCAGCAGGATGTGCCTTTCTCTTTCACGGTCTCTACGGAACGGTTTAGGTCCAAAAGGACTGTCCAGCAGCAGAGATATTGACGCTGATCTTGGAGCTGCAAGATCGCACGTCATATCGCCACGACATCAGACCTGCCTCCCCAGGTTGGAATATTTTTTTGAGTAAAGCTGCTCTTTGCAATTGACTGATGGTGAATTTGTCAATATGGATGGTATTCAAGTGGTGCTCCAATTGTTTTGGGATTGCACCCCAAAGGCCTATTACTGTTGGTATTACTTTTTTTTTCTTTTGCTATAGTCATTCTATTTTTATTTGCAGGTCTTTGTATTTTATCTTCTCCATTTCCTTCGCTATTGCACTGTCTCCAGATTACTGCCACATCCACTTTCTAGACTTTTTCTCTTTCTTATCGACAGCTATTAGATCTGTCAGGCAGCAGATACCTGTCTCTTTGAATTCTAAAATTCCAAAGCATTTTAGCTTCTTCGTTTTCTATTACTTTCTATAGTTTATGATCCCACCAGTTCTTGTTTGTACACAATTAGTAATTTTTGCAGATTCCAATCCACTGTTATTGCTACTTTGTCATGCCATTTTTTGCAGTCTGTGAGATCTTGTATTAGCTAAGCAGGTGGTCCACTATTTCTTCAGTCTCTGCAGAAGAAACACTTGCTGTCTGTTGCTGTTTTCCCAGCAATAGACAGCAAGTGTTCTAGCTTTATGTGCATTTTGTACAATGACAATAAAGACTATACTGCACTGCACTGCGCTACACTATTTGTCCTTAAGGCTTGATATTGTGTAGCCAGAATTAGCCTCTCTGTCTCTTTCTTCAACTTTCCTGTTCTTAGTCATTGCCAGGTCTTGTAATGTACTGGCCGTGTAATATTTTATCTTCTCATGTCACTTTTCTATTTTGCATTTGTTCCTTCTTAGAAGCCATTTTAGTCTCTCTGGTATTCAGTAAGCCTTCCTGGTATATTATTATTATTATTATTATTATTATTATTATTATTATTATTATTATTAATAATAATAGCCAACGGAACATTGAAAAATGCATTACAAATACCAGTGACTGGTGCTAATGGTTGATACGGTTTTCTGCCAGTGTCCTAGGTATCAACCTAGTACCTTCTTAAATATAAGATGTTCCGAGTAGCGCAGTTTTTTGCAATTCCGCTGGTGTTATTGCAGGAAGCTGAAATTTGTTGATGTATCTTGTAAAATTCTTGCACATGGTGCCAAGTGCCCCGATGACAATGGGTATCACTGTTACATGCTTCATCCATAGCAGTGTAGTTTCGATGGCCAGGTTGCGATATTTCATTATTTTTTCTAGTTCTTTTTCTTCAACTCTGGCATCTCCAGGAACAGCAATATAAATAACTGTACCCTTCGGCCCTCTACATCCGTGATATCTGGCATGTTGTGCTCCAAATGACGATCCGTTTGTATTCGAAAGTCCCACAAGATCTTCACCTTCTCATTTTCGATAACTTTTTCCACTTTATGTTTCCATGACTTTCTGGATACAGGTAAATCATATTTTTTATATAATGACCAGTGGATTAATTTAGCAACTCGGTCATGTCTAGCTTTGTAATCAGTTTGTGCAATTTTGCTGCATTCACATATTAAATGTGAAACAGTTTCGACTTTGTTATTGCAAAGTCGGCAGTTTGGGTTGTCAGTGGATTTTTGTATCTTCGCTTTCATGGCATTAATTTGTAGTGCTTGTTCTTGAGCAGCCAGTATTAAACCCTCCGTTTCTTTCTTGATAGTTCCCATCTTAAGCCATGTCCATGTCAAGTTGTCATCACATTTTCCTTCAATGTTTTTCAAGTGCTGTCCATGCAAAGCTTTGGTTTTCCATCTATTTAATCTGTCATCCAGCTGTTTTTCCTTATATTCTCCCTTTGTTTCTGTTGTTTTTATGCTGTTCTTCGTTTTCACAGCCTGAAGCAATTTTTCTGTACTTTGGTTCACATAATCATTCAAACTTCACTTTTCTTCTTCTACAGTTTGATGGATTTGCAATAGCCCCCTGCCCCCTATTTTTCTTGGCAGGTACAACCTATCGATGTCACTTCATGGATGTAAAGCATGGTACATATTCAAAAGTTTGCATGTTTTCAAGTCCAAGTTTTCCAGTTCAGCCAGAGTCCAGTTGATTATTCCAGCTGAGTAACGTATCACTGGAACTGCCCATGTATTAATGGCTTTAATTATGTTTCTAGCATTCAGCTTTGATTTTAATATTTTGCGGAGCCTCCTGATGTATTCCTTTTGCGTTGACTCTTTGACTTTTCCATTCAAGATGTTATCTGCTTCCAATATGCCTAAATACTTGTAATCATCATCCTTTGCTAATGCTTTCACTATATTTCCATTTCCCAGTTCTGTTCCTTATGTTTTTTCCATTTTTCCTCGCCGCATGGATAATATAGCACATTTTTCAAGCCCAAAGTTCATTTTGCTGTTACTGCTGAACAGTTGAACTGGGTTGAGTATTGATTAAGTTCAGTGGGACTTTTGGCATATATTTTTAAGTCATCCATGTATAGTAGATGGTTTATCTTGCTATGTTGGCTTGAGATTTGGTATCCCAGTTTTGTGATTCGTAGGATTATTTTCAGTGGAATTGACAATTCTACTGACAATTGGCAAGTTGAACAGTAGTGGTGAAAGTGAATCCCCTTGGAAAATTCTACGTCTGATGTTGACTTCACCAATGTTCTCTCCATTTGTTGTTATAACTGTTTTCCATTTTTGCATATTTGCTTTCAAAAATGTACAGATATTTTTGCTGATTCCAAAGTTTTCCAGACAGGTGTTAATCCAGCTGTGAGGTAATGAGTCAAATGCCTTCTTGTAATCAATCCACACCATATTTAAATTTGTTTTTCTTCATTTTGCATTTTTTAGTACCATTTTGTCTATGAGCAGCTGATCTTTTGTTCCTCTTGATTTTTTATAATTTCCTTTTTGTTCTATTGGATACAAACTGTTTTCCATCAGATGATTGAATACTGAATTTGCCAGTATCCTTGTAAAAAGTTTGAACGTTGTTGGCAGACAAGTAATTGGGCGATAGTTGCTTGGTTCTGTGCCTTTTTCTGGATCTTTCATTATCAAGTATGTTCGGCCAGCTGTTAACCATTCTTCGCTTGTTGCATTTTGAAACATTTGATCAAATTGAGTGGCGATGCGATGATGGAGGATTGTCAGGTGTTTTAGCCAGTATCCATGCAGTTCATCCAGGCCAGGTGCACTCCAGTTCTTGACCTTCTTTGCTTGTTTTGCCACCATGTCAGTCTTTATTACAATATTTTCCATCTTGTTTTGTGTTGTTTGTTGTTGAATATCTTTGATCCAGGAGGCAGTGTTGTTGTGTTCCACTGGGTTTTCCCACAGTTCTTTCCAAAAGTTCAAAGTTTTTTCTTTACATGGGGGAATTTGGATTCGATTTTCATCAAGGGACTGGTAGAAGAGGTGTTGGTTTCTTCTGAACTGGACATTTTCACGATATCGTTTTATTGTTTTATTCGTCCTTCGTATCTTTCAATTTTCCTTTCTGTTGCTATTGCACGTTGTTTTAGTTCTTCCATAATTTCTGTTATTGTTTTTTCCTCCAGGTTGTATTTTTTGTGTAAACTGTTTTTCAGCTTTTTGTTCTTTAGTTTTCCTTCTTTTAAGAACTTCAGATTGCTGATATTCCCTCTTAGGTTTTTAATTTTATTTTCAACTCGAATTTTCCACTTTGGTGTTCCAGTGGGTTTCCTTTTTGGCATTTTATAACCTAGTTCTGCAGTTATAATGGCGGTGTGCTATACATTAATTGGTTGGTTTCATATAGTGTGCTGGATGGGATGGAAGTTAAAATGTTGTTCACGGCAGTTAACAGATCTTTCACTCGTTTGCTATGCCCTTCGCGAATGATAGGTAGTCTTTTTCTTTCTACAGTTTCTTTGATGTGGTTTTCAATTTTTTCTTTCAGTATTTTTGCTAGATCATTTAGCTCTACACTTTCAAGTTGTTGCACAGAAGGGTCTTCATCCTATATGTTCGTTTCTTCCACTGGCTGGTCAATTTGTTCAGGTGTTGGACCAATTCCTTCCTGTTGGTGGTAGGAAGGAGGATCAGGAATGGGGTTGGGGGGGGAAAGAGGCCTACCTTCCTATTGGTGGTAGGAAGAAAGGATCAGGAATGGGAGGGAAGGAATGAGGCCTACCTTCCTGCTGGTGGTAGGAAGGAGGATCAGGAATGGGAAGGAAGGAATGAGGCCTACCTTCCTGTTGGTGGTAGGAAGGAGGATCAGGAATGGGACGGAAGGAAAGAGGCCTACCTTCCTGTTGGTGGTAGGAAGGAGGATCAGGAATGAGAGGGAAGGAAAGAGGCCTACCTTCCTGTTGGTGGTAGGAAGGAGGCTCAGGAATGGGAGGGAAGGAAAGAGGCCAACCTTCCTGTTGGTGGTAGGAAGGAGGATCAGGAATGGGGGGAGGGGAGGAAAGAGGCTTACCTTCCTGTTGGTGGTAGGAAGGAGGATCAGGAATGGGGTGGGTAGGAAAGAGGCCTACTTTCCTGTTGGTGGTAGGAAGAAAGGATCAGGAATGGGAGTGAAGGAAAGAGGCCTACCTTCCTGTTGGTAGTAGGAAGGAGGATCAGGAATGGGAGGGAAGGAAAGAGGCCTACCTTCCTGTTGGTGGTAGGAAGGAGGATCAGGAAGAGGGGGTGTAGGAAAGAAGCCTACCTTCCTGTTGGTGGTAGGAAGGAGGATCAGGAATGGGAGGAAAGGAAAGAGGCCTATCTTCCTGTTGGTGGTAGGAAGGAGGAAAGGGAAGGGAAGGAAAGAGGCCTGCCTTCCTGTTGGTGGTAGGAAGGAGGATCAGGAATGGGGGGAGGGGAGGAAAGAGGCCTACCTTCCTGTTGGTGATAGGAAGAAAGGATCAGGAATGGGAGGGAAGGAAAGAGGCCAACCTTCCTGTTGGTGGTAGGAAGGAGGATCAGGAATGGGGGGAGGGGAGGAAAGAGGCCTACCCTCCTGTTGGTGGTAGGAAGGAGGATCAGGAATGGGGGGAGGGGAGGAAAGAGGCCTACCTTCCTGTTGGTGGTAGGAAGGAGGATCAGGAATGCGGGGGGAATTATTATCATCATCATTAGCCTTCCTGATATATTAGTTGTAGTAGTAGTAGTAGTAGTAGTAGTAACATGGTAGTAGTACTGCTACTATGACTAGAAAGAGACCCTTAAGCACAATCTAGTACAGGGTTGTCAAACTCAAGGCCCAGGAGCAGGATCCAGGCCACGAGGTGCTTGGATCTGGCCCATGGGGCCGCCCTAGAAACAGCGAAGGACTGGCCCACGGGTCCTCTGCTGGGAAAATGGCGGTCAGGAGGCCTTATGCAGCCCTCGCAAACTCCATTTTCACTGGCAGAGAGTTGCAGGAGGCTGTTGCAGCTGAAAACGGAGCTCATGAGCCCATTTTCTCTGGGAGAGCACTCGGCCCACCACAGGTCCCTCCCAACATGAGTGATGTCATGCTGGCTATGCCCACCCCAGCCCTCCAAGGTCAAACACAATCCTGATTTGGCCCTCAATGAAATTGAGTTTGACACCCCTAATCTAGTAGAATCTAACAAATCTATAGTATGATTAATTTTAAGATATAATGCAGTTTTCTGGTTATTCTGTCCCAGTAATAGACAGTAATACAGAATTCAGTAATACAGAATTGTGAGAAGTACAAAATGAAAGTATATAAGTACTAAAAAGGTGGGATAAGAGGGGAGAACTACAATAAAAATTGTGTGATTTGGAGGACAAAAGAAACTCTCTTTTAGTTTATCATCATACGTAATATGTTTTTAAATTTCAATGCTATTAACAACTCATGGATAGGAGGACAGGTATATTATAGATTATTATGTTTGATTCAGAGGCAGCATATATCTGAATTCTTGCAAGAGCAGAAGTACAATTGCTTTCATGCTAAACTTCCAAGAAAGGTTGGATTCATAATACTCTCAGGTTTCTTTAAAGTCTTCTGTTATATGTATTGTAAGATTATTATAAACCTGGTAGTTACTGGATTGGTTAATATTTCTCCTAACATCATTTCTTTTTAGGAAAATATTGAATGATTTGTCCTCAGATGCCCCAGGAGTGCCAAGAATTGAAGAAGAAAAATCTGAAGAGGAAGCAACAGCACCTGCTATTACTACTGTCACCGTGCCAACTCCAATTTATCAAACAAGCAGTGGGCAATACAGTACGTGATCTCTGTTTCTTATACAATAGTAGGAAACAAAAAGTGCATAAAGTCTTAATTAAACATCAAAAATGCATCTAGTATCCAAATTATAATTTCCCCTGTGAAAAATGTTCGGAGCTCCATATTTGTCACTTTTGGATTTTGAAATTGTGTCACATCTGATACAATACATGACAACATACCAAAGGATTATGAGAACCTAAGAAAAATGTTTGTACAGTCATGCTGTTACTTAACAATATACTCAGTGATTGCTGGCAAAACGAAACATTTGTTATTAAATGAACCATTAGCATACAAATGTGGCACATCAACAAAGGAGCAGGGCAAATGAAACTTAGTTACATACAGGTGTTTTGTTTTTTATTAAAAATAAGTTGAAAAATTAACATGCTTGTGCCTTCTAGTGCCTTCTTAATGCTATGGATATAGTTCAATCCCATTACTTTCCCAGCAGGTATTTCACTGCCCACTTTACTGTAAGGGATAGAATCATCTTCACCTATTCACATACAACCTTGGCTTTAAGGACCAATTTACACTATCAGTTGAAGTGAAAAAATTCCAGGCAGTAAAATGTTTCATTTCATTCATATTGAGAATTATTATAATATATAATTCTTTGCTCAACAATAGTTACTGCATGAAAGCATTATTTATGTTCTAGTTTATCTCATGACAGAAGCATTGCCATGTGAAATCACCCTTACATATTCAGTGATCAAGGCTGGGAGGGTGGATGAAGGACATAGAGTTTTATGATGATTATTTGCTCTGGTCCCTAGTGTGGTCCTGATTTTCTTTTAGGGACTGGTGTTGCTGATATCCATCATCAATATGGCAATGCTGTGCATGCAGGTATTGTCTGCATGAATGTGGTGTATGTGTGGTGGAGCTGAGGAATTGATGCTGGCAGCATCGAATGAGGGACCATGCGTGAATGGTATTCTTGTTGCAGTATGAGTGAGGTGTAGCAGACTGAGGAGCTTCATAAAAGTGGATACAGAAATAAGTACAGAAAAAATTAAGAACAGTAATTGTATGTGAAGAGCAAAAGAAACTAACACAGAGGCAACGGAGCAGAGCGGCTGATGAAGGATGAAACTGATAAAAAGATGTAAGAACAAAATATACAAGATAGAGGGGAAATCATTGTTTATTTATTTTATTTATTAGTATCCTGTTCTGACCCCCCTTCCTCCGTTGCCCACACAGCACACACACTCCGGAACAGTACAAGGGAACAAGGTTTATTACACCAACAGACAAGAGGCTTTGTGGCAGCAAGCCACCAAGACAGAACTCACAAAGACAGAACACACAAAAGCAGCAATCCAGCTTGCCAGGATCCCAGACTAGAGTTGCTGTCCAAAGTCCTTTGTTGATTGCTACGCAGAGCCTCTCCAGAGTCAACCCTTTTATAACCTAAAAAGGGCGTCTCCAAACAGCACCTGAGAGCTCTTTACTGCCTATAATTACGCCCACGCTCCATGCGTTTGTGGGCGCGCCGGAAACGGGCATCTCGAAACGCCCTACTAAGTCCTGAGTCACTATCCTCTCCGCTGCTCCAAGGCAGGGCATCGGGAGTCCTCCTCCTCTCGCTCTCACCGCTGCTCCATGCCTCTGGCGCCACCTGGTGGCCGACCAGACTCTCGGATTCCTGCTCAGCCTCCGAATCCTGTCCAGGATCGCACATCTCCTCTGGAGCTGACTCGTATGGAGTATCACTCTCGGAGTCTGGTGACAGCGGCACTGGCTGGGCCACAACAGTATCCTATCTTTATTTTTTGTACAAATAACTCAAGATGACAAAAATAATCAACACATCTTCCTCCTTCTATTTTTCTCATAACAGCAATCCTGTGAGAGGGGTTGGGCTGAGAGAGTAACTGAGCCAAAGACACCCAAGTGGCTTTCATAGCTAAGATAGGAACTGAACTCACCAAACTCTCCCACTTTCTAGCCTGGTGCCTTAACTATCAGACCATTGGAATGAATAGAGTTTGGTTATCAGAAACAAATTGCTAATTTTTACTATTTTCATAAATCATCAGCAAAAAATTATCACCAGTTTTTTTTTAACAAATTACATATACTTTTCATTACCAAAAAACCAAGGAGTCACACAATAAATGCATATTGTTATTAAATTGTAACATCTGGATTGATAGATTGATTGATTGAATTACAAAACAAATTGTAATCTTTAAAAAATCACATCTTGCAAAATGCATATAATAAATTACACTATCCTACGTGGTGAACAAAATTCAATATCTCTTCAGAAGTACACTAGTACATTCTTTTAATCATTTTGGGGGTGGGGAATGCTTCAGCTGTTCTACCATAACAGGTTTAAGAAAAACGTACCATTGACAAAATAGTTTTCAGCATTGCCTTGTGTGGTGATTTATCTATCACTTATCGAAATTGTTGCATCAGGATAACATCTGTGTTAATAGTTGTAATGAATAAAATATATTCAGAGTCATAATGTAATCGCAGGAAACATCATAACATTAAATTTTTTAAACAATTTTATTTTCAGATTGTTCACAGTGTTCTTAATATCTGAATTGCTTACCTACTTTTGCCTGTTTCCAGTTGCTATCACCCAGGGAGGTGCAATCCAGTTAGCAAACAATGGCACTGATGGAGTCCAGGGCCTGCAGACTCTAACTATGACCAATGCAGCTGCAACCCAGCCAGGTACCACCATTTTACAGTATGCACAGACTACTGACGGACAACAAATTCTGGTACCCAGCAACCAAGTAGTGGTACAAGGTAGGATAAGGACATTCTTAAATGATTTACTCAAGGTTGATGCTTTATTTATTTACTGAGTCGTTCATTATTTTATTTGTGAAATTGTTAAAGTGCTAGTTACTAGAATAGGAGAGGCTTTTCTTCCTGTTCTTCAAATAAAATCTGTTGGGATATAAGGAGTAGAGCTGAAACAAGCAAGAGCTATAACCATACACATTTTTTTCTGATACAAATATATAAACTTAAGGGAGAACAGAAATGCAATCATAACACAAAATAAGGAAATAAATTCAGAAGTTTTTGAAGGCCATTCCTGGTAAAGAGGTTAGAAAGAATTCCAGAGGCCATGCTCTGCATGCCTTTACTACCTCGTTCCTTACAATTTTCTGTCCCTTTTAAGTAGACAATGCAGGAATGGGATAGATAATTTCTACCAGCAATTTATATTGACATCTTGCATCATAAGGTTGAAATTAGAAATGGGTTTATGTGAAACTATCCCAAGATTTCATTTGGGCTATTTCACATTGCCTCCCTCTAAACTGTTAGCAAATAGTCTCTCTAATCTTTTCTTTAAAGTTTTATTTCAGATTTTCCCCAAATTCACTTCAGTTTTATTAGTAGCAACAGTTTTTGGAGCAACTATACTATCAGAACTATAGGTTATTATTGCAATTAGAAATAGGAGATGTGATACCTATCTAGCTTGAACCTCTAATTAAGAACGATCCTTAACACCCATTTGTTGAGAAATGTATAGTTTACTAGAAGTAAACTACAGTAATGTATAGCCAGAACTGAAAATCATACACCAAAATTCCCAAGTCTAGGTTTCCCCTTAGTTGCCTCCCATAACTGGCCCCTCATGTCTAATCAAATTCAAACAAGGTGTTTTCAGAATGGTCACTTCAGCCATAGGTTTGGTATGCAGCTGTGTTCCATTCCCAGCTGGTTGACCTTGAAGCTACTCTCTGAAAGATATATTGAACCTTGATGCATCCCCCTTCCCCTCTAGCCCCCACTAGCTGATATTGAATGGCAGCTGATATTGAATGGTTGCAACTGTCAGGTGGCAACTGACAGGAGATCCATCATATAGTTTAAAGGAAGTTTAGGATACTGGTCTGGTAATTACATACATACGGCAAATTGGCAAAAATTATGAAAACTGGATGGATTAATCTCTGTTTCAATGCAAGAACTGAAGTGGAAGATTATACATTGCTGGCACTTGACTCCAGTTAGATCGGCTCGTGTATATCAAAATTATTCTTCCAAATATTGGACAGCTTGTCAAAAACAAACTTGATAAATCTATAACTTTTTGATGTAAAAGTTTGAGGAGATACTGTCACTTAAAGAATTGAATGGTCCCCAGAATTAGGCTTTCTGCATTTATTTACAGCACCATGTCTCAAACTTAAAAATAAGAATATTTAAAGTAGCTAAAGTAATTAATTGCCAAATATTGAAAAACTCTAGATAACATAATTGGGATGTCAATTAACAAGGCCACTTTAATTGCCACATTAGAAGCAAAGTTAAAATAGAATTAGAGGCCTATTAGAAAATGAGGAAAAAGGTTCAAAAGAGTTTTATCTGAGGAAATCAGAAAATGTGGAAAAATATATTAATATATAAAATTAATTATAACAGAAATTACAAAATGGATGAAAGATTATCAACTGGAACTGATTGCGTTGGTAGAGATGGTGAAATTAACTATATGGCTTAGAGACAATATTATAGACATGTTTATAAGAGAATGGAAGCCATCCATGGAGTTTCTGCAAGTTTAATATAATAATGGATTGTTCATGGAGATGTTAAGATTAGCTTATTTCTTAGGGCCACTAGTTAACGGGGCTTTTTTAGAGTTAACAGATACGAGGTCAGTCTGATTGATAAGAGATTAGATTTCTATATTTGAGATATTTTTTAAAGAATTGTGATGTAAAATAGTATAATAAATAGCAAGTATATATCAGAAAGTTTATAATTATTTGTAGACCTACTGTGCAAGGGAGGGAATCTATTAGATTTATTTGAGATATGTTTGTCAATATTCAACCAGTGTAGACAATGTATGTTTAATGTTGATTCCAGAGATGGTATTCAGCAGGTTCTGACCAGTTCTGGAGAACCAGTAGCGGAAATTTTGAATAGTTCGAGGGAACCGGTAAATATCACCTCTGACTGCCCCTGCCCCCATCCATTCTCTGCCTCCCGAGTTCCAGCTGATAGGGAGGAAATGGGGATTTTGTAGTAACCTTCCCCTGGAGTGGGGTGGGAATGGAGATTTTACAGTATCTTTCTCCTGCCACGCCACGCCCACAGAACTGGTAGCAAAAAAATTGAATCCCACCACTGGTTGATTCTATATATGTTGTGCATACTTTTTTATTATTATTTTCTTTCTGATTTTTTTTGTTTTTAATACCCTATCTTTGAAATAAATATTTATTAAAAAGAAGAAAATTAAAAGAAAGAGATATTGGAGGCAGGAACCACAATTTTATAAAATATGGATGGATCGTATGGTTTACTATTACAGCAGTAGACTATAATATGGTCATAGTTTATATACGTGGTAAATTGATGCATTTATAGTACCTGTCTATTTACATCTTAGTAGATATTTTTTTCTCTGCATCTGGGATTTATATTATTTTGAACAATACAATACAACAGTAGAGTTGGAAGGGACCTTGGAGGTCTTCTAGTCCAACCCCTTGCCTAGGCAGGAAACCCTACAACGTTTCAGACAGATGGCTATCCAACATCTTCTTAAAGACTTCTAGTGTTGGGGCATTCACAACTTCTGGAGGCAAGCTGTTCCACTGATTAATTGTTCTAACTCAGGAAATTTCTCCTTAGTTCTACGTTGCTTCTCTCCTTGATTAGTTTCCACCCATTGCTTCTTGTTCTACTCTCAGGTGCCTTGGAGAATAGTTTGACTCCCTCTTCTTTGTGGCAACCCCTGAGATATTGGAACATTGCTATCATGTCTCCCCTAGTCCAGTGGTCGGCAAGCCGCGGCTCGCGAGCCACATGTGGCTCTTTACACATTTTAATGCGGCTCTTCTGTGTGCCGGGCACCCACTCCCCTCCCTCCTCTCGGGCACTTCAAAACAAGCGCCCCTTTCCCTTTTTTCTTTTCGACCCACAATGATTAGGGAGGATCCTGAAGTCGGACGGGGACGAGAAGTGAGGAGGCAGAAAAAGAAACGGAGGCTAATCTTTCCTGGTATTGAGGTCAGGTCTGTAGTTTCCTGGATCTATTTTTTTCCCTTTTTTGAAGATGGGAACCACATCAGCTCTTTTCCAGTCCTCTGGTAGTTCCCCGGTGTTCCAGGATCTCTGAAAGATATAATTCAGTGGTTCTGAGATCTCGTCTGCTAATTCCTTCAGAACCCTGGGGTGTAATCCATCCGGTCCTGATGATTTGAACTCGTCTAGGGTAGACAGGTGTTCACTTACCATTTTCTTCCCTATTTCAATTTGTGTTCCTAATCTGATTTTTGTGGTGCTGCTTTTGATAGGTTGGACTGTTTTATCCCTTTGTGTAAAGACAGATGCAAAACATGAGTTAAATAGTTCTGCTTTTTCCCTGTTGCTTGTCACCTTCTTGCCACTTTCTCCTAGCAATGGACCAATTGTTTCCTTAACTTTTTTCTTGTTTTTAACATGTTGGAAGAAGCTTTTTTTGTTAATTTTTATTTTTGTGGCAAGCCTTTCTTCATTGTGAGCCTTAGCTTTCCTCGCTTCATCTTTACAGGCTCGGGCTATTTGCTGATATTATGCTTTAGTTATGTCTCCCTCCTTCCACTTTTTATGCTTACCTTTTTTGTCTTTCAGTTTGTCAGATAGTTCTTTATGCAGCCATGCTGGTTTCTTTTAGGAGCTGTTATTTTTCTTCTTCATTGGTATTGTGCTAGACTGGGCTTTTGTAATTTCATTTTTCAAAATTTCCCAAGCTTCTTGAGTTGTTTTCCCCTTGAGGATTCTCATCCATGGAATTTTTCCCAAGCTCTCTCTAAGTTTATTGAAATTAGCTTTCTTAAAGTCCAAGACTCTAGTTTGACTTTGTTCTACTACTTGTGTTTGCATAATGTTGAATTCCAATATTGCATGGTCACTTGCCCCCAGGGTTCCTATAGCTTCAACACCTTCTATCATTTCCTCTCTGTTAGTGAGAATTAAGTCCAATATGGCTGATCCCCTTGTTCCCTTTTCTACTTTTTGGAAAACAAAGTTGTCTGCTAGGTTTGTTAGGAACTTGTTGGATTTTCCACTTGGTGCAGAGTTTGTTTCCCAGTTGATGTCAGGGTAGTTAAAATCTCCCATTACTATTGTGGTGTGCTTCCTACATACCTTAGTTGAACATTTGATAATGCTTGTTAATCATAGTTAATCATAGTACAATAAAAACAACCGTTTCGGAGTATAAGACGCACCTTTTTCCCTCAAAAGAGAGGCTGAAAATCTGGGTGTGTCTTATACACTGAATACAGCATTTGTTTGCCTCCCGAAACCCCACCCCTTCACCAAAATGGCCGTGCATAGCTTTTAGGAGGCTTTCAGAGTGTTCCTGGGGGCTGGGGAGGGCAGAAATGAGCAAAATATGTCTGGTTTTTGCTCAATTTTGTCCCTCCCCCCAACCCCCAGGAGCACTCTATAAGCCTCCTAAAGGCTATCCATGTCCTTTTTTTGATGAAAAATGGGCCGTTTTTTGCTCATTTGTGGCCGCACCCCCATGGAGGGGGCCTCCTAAAAGATATTCATGCCCTTTTTAAAAAAAAAAAACAGGCCCGTTTTCGCGAAAAACAGGCCGTTTTTAGGAGGCTTGCAGAGTGCAAAAATTTTTTAAAAAAATTTGCCTCTTCAAAACCTTGGTGTGTCTTATACTGCGAAAAATACGGTAATTCTATAATATGATTTCTAGAAAGCCCAGTAGTTTGTTCAGGTTGAGGTGAATATATTTGTTGAGTTACAAAAGACATGTAAATCAGGAGCATATGGGAGACAGGAAAGGAAACCTTAGGAGAAAACATGCGGGAAATATAAAGGCGGAAAAAAGGTAGAATGTTGATAGTAGATATATTGTGAGAGAAAGAGATACAGAACAAAAGCAATGGTTGTGGGAGAAGGGGTTGGAGAGCAAGAAGACACACGTAAGACTGGGTAAAAGAAGCCAAAAAAAGCGGTATTCAGGTTAAAATATCCTTTGAATCTCAAAGGTGATTTGGGCAGGAAATATGAACAGGAAGGGGGAGATATTGTTTTAAGTAGTTTCAGAAGGAAAGTGATCAGGGAACAAAGTAACTGAGAAAGAGGGATAGGAGACCGAAGTCAAAGAGGATATTCAATGAAAAAAGAAATGCTTGAGAATTGTAGGTTATTTCTATAAATACAGAACAGCAGAAACTTTGTATTTTTGCGGAATTGTCTTCTAGTACTGTAAAATGTAACATTTTGTAATTCTTTCTAGCTGCTTCAGGAGATGTTCAGACCTACCAAATTCGCACAGCACCCACAAGCACCATTGCACCTGGTGTCGTCATGGCATCTTCCCCAGCTCTTCCCACTCAACCAGCAGAAGAAGCAGCACGAAAAAGAGAAGTCCGTCTAATGAAGAACAGGTTTGTATACAATTCAGCAATAGCCAAAAATATTTTTAAAGGTAGTCCTTGACTTACAACCACAATTCAGCCCCAAAATTTTGTTATTAAGAGAGTTTTGCCTCATTTTATGACCTTTCTGCCATAGTTGTTAAGTGAATCACTGCAGTTGTTAAGTTACTACCACGTTTGTTAAGTGAATCTGGTTTCCTCATTGACTTTGCTTGTCAGAAGGTCGCAAAAGATGATGACGTGAGTCCCCAGAGCACTGCTGCGATATTAAATATGAGGTAGTTGCTAAGCATCTGAATTTTGATCATGTGACAATGGGTGTGCTGCAACAGTTGTAAGTATGAAAAACAGTCATAAGTCACTTTTTTCAGTGCCGTTGTAACTTCAAACAATCACTGAAAAAAGTGACTTATGACTGTTTTTCATACTTACAACTGTTGCAGCACACCCATTGTCACCCATTGGTTGTAAGTGAATGACTACCTGTATTTGAAAAGCAGACCAACTACTTTCTTTACTCCCAATCAAAAGAAAGTTTTATTATATAAAATGGAATTCATGGTACAAAAAACAATTAGTTTATCTGAAAACATACATAACTGGGAAGGAGATTTGCAATCCCCTTGTTGCATTGCAGTGGTTAACAGAACCAGAAAGTTCAGGACAAGTGTTTTTTCTTTGGTCATGGCCCAGAATTAATCTTGTTAATAGTCAGAACCATATCATTTCAAGCAAGACAACAGAATGATACTTAACTTCAGTCAACTTATATGATGTAATCAGTCCAATTATGGTTTATCAAAGAAAATATTTGTTGGCTCCCCATGCAAGTATATCAACCAAAACCATAGATTATTCTTTTAATATTTGTTCAGTGCAAAGTTGTATAGTCAGTGTGTAACTTAAAGCTCCTTAGAAGTTCTACTCATACATGGCTCCTGTTCTTTGAAAACTAATGTAATCCTTAATTGTGCAGCCTTCCTTTAGTTTATTGTTTGAAGAAGGAGCTCACATTTTTATTGTTATTGCTTGGAATATGCCAGAAGAAACAAACAATTGGGCTTTTCTGCAGCACATTCTTATAAACAAGCAGAGTTGGAGCATTTTTAATTTGTTAGATAGACCCTCTTACTGGGGGGAAAAAGCAAACACAGTATGTGACAGCACTTCGTTAATGATCATTAAACCATGTCTTACCTTGCTTTATTATGCAGCTGGCTCAATAAATTATTCAATACCTCAAAAGAGCCCTTAGGCTAAGCAGTAGTGACTTACTAGCAGCAGAGAGGAAAAAACAGCCACTCTTAATTAATTAATAATACTTTTACATTAATATTACTTAGCTTTTAGGTTCCTTTCAAAGATAAAAAAATATGTGAGATGTAAAAATATTAAAGTATTAAAGAAATAGTTGAACAGTAATGAAAACTATCATGCAGTAATGTTTTATTTCACTCCTCTCAGACCAAGTAATTTATAATTTTTGAAGCATTTCTGAGACAGTAACCTGTGAGCATTTATTTTAGATAACTTTAGGCAGATTTACTATTAGATAAAAATACAGAAAATGAGCAACTTATTGCAAGAGAAAAATGAGAAGATGGAATTTTTCCCTTTAATGTAATTGAGACTGTAGTTTTAATCTTATCAAAGGGTAAAACCATTGAACATAGTGAAATTTACATCTAAATTAATATGCAAGGGATTGAGTTCTTAAATATTCATTCAGAATGTCTTAATATAAACGAGTTTTAAATGGCTAAAACTCTCATTAATCTTTACCATAAAATGCAGTAGAACAATGAGTCGGAAGATCTGGTTAACTCTCCTCAAACTGGCTCTTTTAGTAGTAATAATAATAATAATAATAAATTTGAATTTATTAGCCGCTCCCTTTCCAGACAGGACTCGGGGCGGCGTACAATAAAACATATAAGACATAAAACATATGTACAAACACATAAACATACACATATACAAAGACATACATGCACGGAGGAGGTAACAAATTACATCACATTTAGACAGTTAAAAATCACCATTAAAATACCCCATTAGTAATGACACAATTTAAAAATTTAAAAAATTTGAATGGACTGTCAGGAGGAATAAGAAAAAATTTACGGTTGAGCCAGGCCAGATAATTGAAAGAGGTGGGTCTTCAGCTGTACACGGAAGGAGCGGAGATCGGAAATAATCCTGATGTCACGGGGGAGGTCATTCCACAGGGCTGGGCCCATCACAGAGAAGGCTCTGCTCCTGGGTGTCGCCCCCCGACACTGTTTAGCGGACGGCACCCGAAGAAGTCCCTCTCTGTGTGAGCGGATTGGTCGTAGGGATGTATGGGGCAGGATGCGATCCTGCATGTAACTAGGTCCTGTGCCATGAAGCGCTTTAAAGATCATAATCAAAACCTTGAAACACACTCGGTAGACTACAGGAAGCCAGTGCAGCTCGCGCAGGAGAGGTGTTACAGGGGAGTATCTAGTCCTCCCCATAATCACCCGCGCGGCCGCGTTCTGGACCAACTGCAGTCTCCGAGTGCATCTCAGGGGAAGCCCCATGTAGAGAGCATTGCAGTAGTCCAGGCGAGACATCACTAGCGCATGGGTGACTGTGCGTAGGGCATCCCGGTCCAATAAGGGGCGCAATTGGCGCATCAGGCGAACCTGATGGAACGCCCCCCTTGCCACGGCTGTTACATGGTCATCCATGGACAGCCGGGCATCCAGGAGGACGCCCAAATTGCGCACCCGTTCCATGGGGGCCAGTTGCTCGCCCCCAATGGCCAGAGATGGAAGCAACTGGTTGAACCGGGAGGCCGGAAGCCACAGCCACTCCGTCTTGGAAGGGTTGAGTTTTAGTCGGTTGCCATCCATCCAGACCCGTACAGCCTCCAAACACCGGGACATCATTTCAACGGCCTCGTTGGGGTGGTTCGGGGTGGAAATGTATAGCTGAGTATCATCAGCATACAGATGATATCCCACCCCAAAACCACGGATGATCTCGCCCAGCGGTTTCATGTATGTGTTGAACAGGAGAGGCGAGAGCACCGACCCCTGTGGCACCCCACATGTGAGGGGGCTCCGGGTCGATCTCTGCTCCCCTGCCAACACACGTTGCGTCCGGCCAGAGAGGTAGGAGCCAAACCACCGTAAAACGGTGCCCCTGACTCCCAGCCCCTCTAGCTGGTGCAACAGGATACCATGGTCGATGGTATCGAACGCCGCCGAGAGATCTAATAGGACCAGGATAGAGGAACAACCCCTATCTCTGGCCCTCCAGAGATCATCAACCAACGCGACCAAGGCCGTCTCCGTGCTGTGCCCGGGTCGGAAGCCGGACTGGCGCGGGTCTAGATAATCATTCTCCTCCAGGTGACGTGGGAACTGTTGTGCCACCACACTCTCTACAACCTTCGCTAAAAAAGGAAGGTTGGAGACTGGACGATAATTGACTAGATCCGATGGGTCCAGGGAAGGCTTCTTGAGCAGGGGCCTCACAACCGCCTCTTTCAAGGCGGCCGGCAGAAACCCCTCACCCAACGAAGCGTTCACTAGGCCCAGGAGCCAGTTGCGCGTAACCTCCCAGGATGCCAGTACAAGCCAGGAGGGACACGGGTCCAATAAACATGTGGTAGGTCGCAGACGTCCACGCAACCTGTCCAAATCCTCGATGGCAACCGAGTCAAACTCCTCCCAGAGCGGTCCCTCAAGACTCGCCTCGGGCGTCTCAACTGGACCACTGAAAGGGGCCCATCCCATCCGGATTTGAGCGACTTTGTCCTGTAGATATTTCCCAAACTCCTCTGCTCTGCCCTGTAAAGGGGCTTCCCGCGGTCTCTCAAACAAGAGAGAGCGAGTCACCCGAAACAGGGCGGCAGGGCGGTTATCTGCGGACGCAATAAGAGCGGCGCAATGTTGACGTTTGGCCACTCTTAATGCCACAAGGTACGTCCTCAAATAGGCTCGTGCCTGTGCTCGGTCAAATTCGGAACGGGAGGATCTCCAACGACTCTCTAGGCGTCTCTTGTGGCGTTTCATCACCCTTAGCTCCTCGGTAAACCAAGGGGCCAGGGTGGTTCGTCGCCGCAGGAGAGGCCGCAAAGGCGCCACCCGGTCTAGGGCCCCGGTAGTCGCACTATTCCATGCGTCTACCAGGTCCTCCACTCGGGGGCGGGTCAGGTCCACAGGAGGTGGCCCAAGCTCCGTCTGGAACCTATCTGGTTCCATCAGGCGCTTGGGGCGGAACCATCTAATACCTTCCGGTTCCGCCTCCCCGCATTTAGTTATCTAAATGCACAATTGTTTTGTATAATACCTGTGCAGTGCAACTAATATAACTAAGCAGGAGGGAAAACATTGTCTTGTCTTCTGATCCTTCTTGTATTAATTTGAGCACTGATGTTTGTCCATACTGCATCCATGTGTCCTATATTACTAATAATTCCTGCCATTGGCATCTGCTTCCATGTATTTCTAATCAATACCTGAGCCTCAGTATTTCAGAATAAAATCAGAAATTTTTTATCTCTAGATAAAAATCTCCCCAACCATCTTTTTTATTCAGAATATTATGATGACACACAGAAAAGAAATGCTTATAAACATTAGTCCTTGCACTCACTGATTTTGTCGTTATACTTTTGAAATGTGACTTGCATAGAGAGGTTTCCTCCTGAACTTTATTGGCATGGACATCTTTTTTTTTCCAATTTTATTAACAAACATGTAAAATACACACACACAAAACTTAGACGTACAACACATTTACACAATGCAATACAAACAGGAGCTTCCTGTTCTTTCTAGTAGCAATTATCAATCGATAGCGCTCACCTTATATTATTTCCCATTCAATTGTATTTCATTTGCGTTTCACCATTCTTAACTTTCTTATTTTACTCATAACTATTATTTTTGAGTTTTGTTACATTCCTTCATTGATTCTTGTTTCTTTCCTCCATCCACCTAGCCCAGTGGTGGGCAACCTTTTTTTTCAACTGAGCCAAATCTGGCCAAAACCACGATTGAAATTTATTTTGAGAGCCACATTTTTAAAACCGAAAATACATAGGATGGTACACTGTTATTTATCTGTGGATGTTATATATTGACCTCAGAACCTGGCCACTAACTTATTTTTCTGGCTCCTAGATTACGATATTCTGCAATTTTATGTCCACACACCCCTTTTCACATCAACCCTTTTTATGTCAATCCCACAATGTCACATTTCTCCCCTCGTGTCACATTTCACCCCCTCATGTCACATTTCTCCCCCCTCATGTCACATTTCCCCCCCCCCCTCCATGATGGCCATGGAAATGGAAAAGAAGGAAAGGAAATGGGAAAGTAGAAAGGAAAGGATGAAGAAGGGAGGGAAAGGGAAGGGAAAAGAAAAAAGGGAAAAGGAAATAAGGAAAAGGAAAGGAATGGAAAAGACAAAGGAGAGGAAATGGAAAAGAAGGAAAGGAAAGGAGAAATGAAAGGAAAAAAATGAAAAGGAAAGGAAGATAGAAGAAGGACAGAAAGGGAAAAGAAAGAGTGGAAAGAATTGGTACTGCTCAAAAGTCCAGTCTCAAGATCGCGTGGACCCCTTTGGCTCAGACAGTCCAATTCCACGCTGGTTCCCTCTCTCCCCAAAGCGAAGGGATCGCAGAAAGATTGCCCAGTCCAGAACGGGGCTTCAGATGATGCAATGCCTTAGAAACCCCGGATATGCAGAGAAAAACAGGCTACAACCAGCGAATCATGTTTTCCCAGGAACCAATGAAGCCCCATAGGACCAGTGGGAATTCTCCATTCTGCAACGTCATCGGTATCCGGGCAGAATCTTCCTTGATTTCACCAATCATGGAAGAGAGAGTTCGGTGCAGACAGAGAGAAGGGAGGGAGGGGGGATATTTTCACTCACATTTTAAAACTTCTGCGCGGCGTTTCCTTGTTATCTGCGCAGCTTAGAGGGAACATTGGCGACCGCCCGAGGAGGGAGGGGAACGCCCGGCACACAGAAGAGCCTCATCAAAGTGTGTAAAGAGCCGCATGTGGCTCGCGAGCCGCGGCTTGCCGACCACTGACCTATACCATTTATCCCATATCTGGTAGAATTCTGATTCTTCTTTTCCCTGAATTTCTTTGGTTAGTTTGTCCATTTCGGCATAATCCATAACCTTTCTTATTATTTCATCTTCATTTGGAGTTAGTTTGTTTTTCCATTTCTGGGCAAAGGCAATCCTTGCCGCCGTAATTATATGTAGTATTAAATACTGGATTTCTTTTTTGTGTTTCGCAGACATTATTCCTAATTAAAAAAATTCAGGTTTCCATTCTATTTTAACCCCCGTTATTGCCTCCAGCCAATTTTTGATCTTTTTCCAGAATTTTTTAGCCTCCTCACAGGTCCGGCATGGACATCTACCGTGTTTCCCCGAAAATAAGACAGGGGCCGTTTGGTCCAGGGAAGCCCCATGTAAAAAAAAAAAACCATGAGTTCAACTAGCTAGGTTTTTTTTAACAAGGGGCTTCAATGGGCGAAAAAACGCAGCGGAGCTGTCAATCTCCGGTAGCTCTAGGACACGCGCCTGGCGGCTCCCCCCCCTCCTCTACATTGGTAAACATTGCTACAAATGAGACTCCAAACAAATGATAGAATGGGGGGGGGAACGAAGGCAGAGGACAGAGAATGAAACAGAAAAGGAAGAGAAGGGGGGAGGGAAGGAAGGGAAAGGAAGGCAAAGGACAGAGAAAGAAACAGGAAAGGAAGAGAAGGGGGAGAAGGAAAGGAAGGCAAAGGACAGAAAGAAACAGGAAAGGAAGTGAATGGGGGAGGGAAAGGAAGAGGAAGAAACAGGGAAAGGAAGAGAAAGGAAGACAGAGGAAAGAGGAAGAAACAGGAAAGGGAGAGAATGGGGAGGGAAAGGAAGGCAGAGGAAAGAGAAAGAAACAAGAAAGGAAGAGAATGGGGGAAGGAAAGGAAGGGAAAGGAAGGCAGAGGAAAGAGAAAGAAACAGGAAAGGAAGAGAATGGGGGGAAGGAAAGGAAGGCAGAGGAAACAGAAAGAAACAGGAAAGGAAGAGAATGGGGGGAAGGAAAGGAAGGGAAAGGAAGGCAGAGGAAAGAGAAAGAAACAGGAAAGGAAGGGAGGGGAGGGGAGAGAAAGAGACCCATTTTCCACACAGGGAAACCAGTCGCAAACCTGGATCCCAAACCACCCAAAGGGAAACCACAATGTTCATGTATGGTACAACAATTTATTCAAACTCAACAATATTTTCAAACTCAACAGTATTTTCAAACTCAATAATATTTTCAAACTCAACTCAATAATTTATTCCAATATGGTAGTCATGTCATCTTCTTCTACAGCATCATCATAACTGTCCAGAGCCTGAATTACATTCTGTGCTTCTTGTGACTCCAATTCTTTCATCACCATTTGGTCCCAAGCGTTCATGTTTTGCAATAGCAGTGTCCTTAAAGGAGGACCTTTTGTCCATATACTCTGCTCTTATGCTGTTCGCCACACATTCATCAGAAATTTGGTCCCACGCATTCTTCACCCAATTTACCAATTCTAGCAGGCCAGGCTTCATAAAATTTCCTCTGTTGTTCCTTACCATTCGGTGTTCAATATAGTCATTTATTTGGACGTGCAGGTTGTCTTTAAATGGCTTATTAATACCTATATCTAATGTCTGTAGGTAGCCAGTCATCCCTGCAGGGATCATTATTTGATCTATCCTGCGTTGTGCAAGAAATCTTTTCATTTCCTTGGCCCGGTGTGTGCTGGCTGCATCCCACACGACCATGCCTCTTTGTCCACCTCTTAGAACAAGTGGCAAAACTATCTCCACCCATTTTCTTATTGCTGCCTGGGTGCACCAGGCTTTCTCTGCTTCCAGAACATAAATCCCTCCAATCCTCTCTACTTTGTCCTTCTTTCCCTTGCTTATTAATAGGGGTACCACCTTGGTACCATCCATTCTGATGCCCAGGATACATGTTACCCGGGTGCTTTCATACCCTGTGGCAGAAATATAGATGGACGTGGCACCCCTTTGGTCGATGGTGGTTTGAGCCCTTTGTCCCATGAACACCGCTGTTTCGTCCATTGCCATAATGTTCGATAGCTGGTACTTGGCAAAATCAATTCCATCAACAAATGACTTGAAAGCCACAGCCCGTTTCACCAGTTCACCATCTTCCAGCCTGCCTCTTCCAGCCTGAAGAGTGAGGTGGATCTCCTCAGAGAGAGTTCATGTCGCTGAAAGAAGTTATCCAGCCAATGTTTAGAGGCTTTAAATTGTTCCTGTGGAATTTGTAACTGTGGTGCCATTTCAAGGGCAAATGCTTGAATATCAGCCCTGCGTACAACCAAAGCCTTTGCTCTCCTGTCAGCGATCCATTCAGAGATGATGTCTTCAAGTTCTGGAAATAATGGTTGCCGACCGGATCCACGCTTGCGCTTCTTGCCATTTCCCTCCTGCACCTGTTGGCTGAGGTTACCATACTCCACTCTCCATCTTCGGACCATACGAAGATCCAACATTTTCTCCTTGCAGAAAGCTGCCAGATTCTTGCCCTTGAGAATCCTCCACGATTCCTTTCTTAAATTCCAAAGAGTAGCTCTTTCTGGGGGTCAAAATAAAAGTCACTTTAGATCATTGAAACCCTTAATGCAAAACCCTGGGGGTCTGGTGGTTGGGATTAGGGATTGTGGTTTTGCTATGCGTGGGTTTAAGGTTTGCATGGGATCAGGGTTTGTGATTGTGGTTTCCCTTTGTGTGGGTTGGGTTCAGGGTTTGTGACTGTAGTTTCCCTGTGTGTGGCAAATCGGTGTCTTTCCCTCCCTCCCTTTTCTGTTGCTCTCTCTTTCCCCTGCCTTCCTTTCCCTTTCTTTCCCTCCCTCCATTCCCTTCCTTTCCTGTTTCTTTCTCTGTCCTCTGCCATCCTTTCCTTTCCCTCCCCCCATTCTCTCCCTTTCCTCTTTCTCTGCCTTCCTTCCCCTTCCTTCCCCCATTCTCTCCCTTTCCTGTTTCTTTCTCTGTCCTTTCCCTTTCTTCCCCCCCCATTCTCTCCCTTTCCTGTTTCTTTCTCTGTCCTTTCCCTTCCTTCCCCTTTCTTCCCCCCCCATTCTCTCCCTTTCCTGTTTCATTCTCTGTCCTTTGCCTTCCTTTCCCTCCCCCCATTCTCTCCCTTTCCTTTCTCTGCCTTCCTTCCCCTTCCTTCCCCCATTCTCTCCCTTTCCTGTTTCTTTCACTGCCCTTTCCCTTCCTCTCCTTTCTCCCCCCCCCCCCCATTCTCTCCCTTTCCTGTTTCTTTCTCTGTCCTTTCCCTTCCTTCCCCTTTCTTCCCCCCCATTCTCTCCCTTTCCTGTTTCATTCTCTATCCTTTGCCTTCCTTTCCCTCCCCCCTTCTCTTCCTTTCCTGTTTCATTCTCTGTCCTTTGCCTTCCTTTCCCTCCCCCCATTCTCTCCCTTTCCTCTTTCTCTGCCTTCCTTCCCCTTCCTTCCCCCATTCTCTCCCTTTCCTGTTTCTTTCTCTGTCCTTTCCCTTCCTTCTCCTTTCTTCCCCCCCCCCCATTCTCTCCCTTTCCTGTTTCTTCCTCTTTCCTCTGTCTTCCTTTCTCTTCCTTTCCCTGTTTCTTCCTCTTCCTTTCCCTCCCCCCTTCTCTTCCTTTTCTGTTTCATTCTCTGTCCTCTGCCTTCGTTCCCCCCCCATTCTATCATTTGTTTGGAGTCTCATTTGTAGCAACGTTTAACAATGTAGAGGGGGGGGAGCCGCCAGGCGCGTGTCCTAGAGCTACCGGAGATTGACAGCTCCGCTGCGTTCTTTCGCCCATTGAAGCCCCTTGTTAAAAAAAACCTAGCTAGTTGAACTCATGGGTTTTTTTTTTTACATGGGGCTTCCCTGGACCAAACGGCAAGGAACGCAGCGGAGCTGTCAATCTCTGGTAGCACTACGATACGCGTCGCTTCCCCCCCCCTGCTCCCCCCTCACTAAAGGGAGGTTGGGGAAGGGAAGCAGCCAGGCAGCCGTTATCATTGGGGCTTGGTGGTGGGAGTTGATCTTTTTGCGCGGGAGGGAATGGGGTGCAAGAGGGATCAGGTGGGGAGGGGGTGATCGCATTGCTGGACTCTTTTTGCGGCGGGCTCTTTTTTTCATGGGACACAATGGGGCGCGAAGCACTTTGCTTCGCCTGCCGCTCCTTTTGCGCTGGGCTCTTTGCAAGGGTGGGAACTGGGTGCGAAGCACTTTGCTTCGTTTGCCGCTCTTTTTGCAGCAGGCTCTTTTTGCGCGGGAGGGAATGGGGTGCGAAGCGCGTTGGGCTCTTTTTGCATGGGAGGGAACGGGTTTTTTGAAGTGCATTGCTGCCGCGGGAGGGAACAGGATGCGAAGCACGTTGGGCTCTTTTTGCATGGGGACAGAACAGGGTTTTTTTTAAGCGTATTGCTAGCCTACCGCTCTTTTTGCGGTGGGCCCTCTTTTTGCCCGGTAAACTGTACCCGTAGGAACGGCAAAGGCTGTGGGGCATGTCCCCCCCCCTCTTCCCACTCCGGTTTCGTCTCCTCACCTTGGTTGTTTGCTTGTAAAGCAACCAGTGGTAATGGCACGGTCCGGTTGTACATGCGCTTAAATAGTTGGGGGGGGGGTTATTTTGGGGGGAGGGGCTTATTTTGGCGCATGCTCTGAAAAACCCGATTGGGTTTATTAGCAGGGCGTGGCTTATTTTCGGGGAAACACGGTAATAGGAGCATTTGCTTGCAAGAAAGCTTGATTTCTAGGACAACCACTACAATAAGAACACAGTCATGGACTCTTAAGGATCTGTACAAGTTTAGCAGTCCTTTGAAAATTGCTTAACCATGGGATATCAAATACCAGAGACTAGATCTATCTCAATATATTAAAAAAGAAATGAAGTATACCTTTAAAGGGACCAGGTTGGAGGCAGTTTTTCCCAGAGACTGCTATAGAACATAGAGCTGGAAGGGACCTCAGAAGCAGTGGAAAATGCAAATTATTCTATTCTGACAAAGCAAGAGCAGTTAAACTGCTGCTTAGGAGTGTGTATATGCATGAACCCTTACATAGGGGAAATTGTAAAAAGTGGAAAACTTTTGAGATACACATATGTGAAATGATGAGAGATAGAAGATACTCTTTCCTTGGCCAAAGAGCTTTATGGGGAAAATTAGCTTTGGGAGGGAGAAGGGGGGGGGATTCAGAGGCACCAATTGGAGCTTTGTAGCTGACTAGACTGAAAGTGATTGTTTTGCAAGCAGAAATCTCAGAGTTCTCTCTTATAAAGCTTTATTATGATGCAAGCAGAGGTACAGTATTCAATAACAAATGAGTTATTTTTGTTAATTAATTTGTGAATTACTGACTGACACAACAATTGTTTGAATTCTTATCAGTCTGACAATCAACTTTTAGTTCAGTGCTAAGTGTTCTCTAGCTTGGGCTTTTCTGTTCTTTTTCCTAAAATTTTTATTTTTTTAATTAAACAAGAACACAAAAAAAGAATCATCCTTCATTACAGCTTGTAGAAAGCGTGTCAATTGGTTACAAATAGATTTCGTGTGTTTCTACCACAAACATTATTTATGCTTCCTTCATATTGAATTGTACATTTTAAATCAAAAATCTTTATGTATTTTACTATCAATGTACCACCATTCTCATTTAACTAGAGTTATTTAAACGTGCTTTTATCTAAACATTCCCCCCCCTTTCCCCCAACTCACTATTTAAGGCTTATATCTAATTGCTTTTACCAATGCCAACACATGTAGAAATTGTTAAACATTATCCATTAACATTTCCTTGTTATTATTGTAGTTAGCTTAAAATTATTTACTATTTATATCACATCTCCTCTCATCAAACCCAATAAAGATTACATCTTTATAACAAAATCTAAACAAAAAATTGTTAGTAAAATTGATAAATCTTTTTCCCAGGTCCCAATATGTAGTTTATATCCAAGTTGCTTTTACTAGCTAACATTATTATTTCATTATTATTATCATAATGAATTATTTGTTAACGAATAAACATTTAAAGAAACAATCTAAAAGCATCTACAAAGTCCTACTTATTAATCACCAAAAATTAACTAAGTTTTTTATTATCAACATTCATTATCAACCTGTATCTTTCCAGTAATAGAACAGTCTTATCTCTTTTGCCAGTTGTTGTGTCAATTCTCTTACTAACTTCTTTATAAGGTTTTTAAAAACTTCTCTCCGCACTTTTTTGCTTAAAAGATCTCTCAGGTAGTCTCGTTGCCCTTGAACTGGTATTGAAATTAGTGTATCTTTGATTATCAGACGTATTTCTGAAACTGTTTCTCTTCTTAATTCCATCATCAATTCCATATCTTGACACAAGGGATAGAGCTCCGGATTATCAAATTCACTTTTCCATATTCCCTTCTTTCCACTTTCACTCATGAATACTCCAGTAGTAAGTTCATCGGTTAGCTTATCTTTATCTTCTATATCTTCATTCTCTTCTTTAATTTTTGGGGCTCCAACCCCTTCATCTTTTGCTGTATAAGACAATAGTCTATCTAACTTCTTCTCAAATCTCCCAAATCCTTCCAATATGTTTTGAATTCCAACCAAAAAATCTTGAAAACTTAAGGTTTCCTCATCTGCATATTGATGCATATTTCTAAGAAGAAAAAGAAAAGAGAGGAGAAAGAAGAAGAAGAAAGTCTAAAATCCTCTGCCATTCTAGCCTTCAATGTCTCTTTTGTGTATATAAGTACCTTTATTTTGAAATGACTTAAGCACAAGTTCTTTTAATTTTTTCAAAAAGGAAGGATTCTTTTTATTTTATTTTCCTTCCCTTGCCAAGATATTTCACAAAGGCACCTGCCAAAACAATCCGTGCCCTTGTCTCCTTATCAGTCTGCACAAGTAAGCTGCAAAGCCTCCAGTTACAAAGTCAGTAAAACCAAAGGAAAGAGAACAAAGGATACATTGTTTCAAAAAAAGGGGGGGAAACCAAGTTCTGGCTTCCGAGTGGTAGATTTGACTTTCTCCTATTTGTTTCAAGCTTATGGAAAACAAAGATCTTTAAACGTCTTTAATGAAGTTTAATAAGCAGTATTAGGGAGGATTGGTAGAATAAAAAAAGGTTTTAGTTCAGCCAAAAAAATAAGGTAGCAAAGAATAGGAGAAAAAAAATCAATTCATTCACTTAAGAGGAGAAACGGGAAGCATTACAATCACTTCAATCCACAAAACATTGTTACAAAGAAAAAGGAAAAAAAAGACTTTCTAAGGCAGTCCAATAAAGATAAATTTTGCCTCTTTATTCTTTTGCTTAAAGGACTAATTTATCATAAAAAAAAAGTTTCTTTGGGCAATCATTCTCAAAGAAAAAATCTCACCAGATGGACTCACTTTCACTGCCTTCTTTCCAGAGCCATCTCCGACTTTATCAACCTGGGGTTGTCTGTTTACCGCCAGCTTGGAGAGCTTCCCTTGGGTCAATCAGGGACTTTGCGATGTCCCTGAGACCAGCAAGGATTTGTCTCCCTGTTCACCGTCTCTTCGGGACAGTTTAGGTCCATATGGACCGTACCACGATAAAAGTATCAATGGCGGTTTTGGACTGTCGAGACCGTATGTTGTGTCGTCGCGACGTTGGCTCATTACTCTCTAGCTTGGCCTTTTCTTGCATTCCAAATCTGGCAGACTTTTGAGAGACAGAGAGAGGAATATATACAGTGGTGGGTTCCTGCCAGATCGCACGCTCCCTTTCGGCGCTAAACCTGGAAATACGTTCTTGCCCCGCCCCTGGCGACGGGACGACGCTTGCCTGCGCTCCACCAGCTCGGCTGGGACCGGAGATGTTTCTCTGCTCAGCAATGTCTTCAGTGGAGCGGTGGCAGCCTGGCAGGCTGAGCCTGCGTCCCTTTCAGGCACTCCACTCCGCTGAGGAAACGTCTCCGGTCCCAGCCGAGCTGGTGGAGCGCAGGCAAGCGTCGTCCCGTCGCCAGGGGCAGGGCAAGACCGTACTTCTGGGTTCAGCGCCGAAAGGGAGCGCACGATCCGGTGCGATCCGGCAGGAACCCACCACTGAATATATATAACAATCTTGTCAGAAGAAGCATCCAATAAATAATAAATTAAGGCTAAATGCATAATAAAAATTGTCTTGAAACCCTAACTTTTCCCCACTGTATATTCAGGAGAGTGATTGGCTTTCTTGCTGAGAGGGACAGTGGGAGGAGAACAGATAGCGGAGAACCATCAATCTCAACCACTGTCCTGAATGATCTCTTATTAAATTGTGCAAGTGCAACAACATTGCCTGACCTCACTACTGAAATGTAAACCTGGGTTATGGAGGGAGCACAGTTTATGCTGAAAATTCCAGCTCAAGAACAGAATAATGCATATTAATGGGGTCATGGGGCATAATATATAGAGACAAAACCTTCTAAGTAATTGCACTGAGCCTTGTAGAGGATATGGTTCCTTTAATGCTTTGAGAATTAGTTACTGCCTACTTACAAGAGATTTGGTAATGGAAGGTGTTATTATACTTGTTCTCCTGTTTATCCGTGATGGTTTCTAAACTTGTAGCCCTTCAATGTGGTAACTTACTGCTTATATGGATGGAAAGGAGAACCCTGTTTGCTCTAGCTCTAAAATTACTATATTACTGAAGTTAAAATCAGCTATGAATATTGAAAATTGTCCTCAGTCTGAATATTTTCTCTTATTTTGCCTACAGGGAAGCAGCACGTGAGTGCCGCAGGAAGAAAAAAGAATATGTCAAATGTCTAGAAAACAGAGTAGCTGTCCTTGAAAACCAAAACAAGACATTAATTGAAGAATTAAAAGCACTTAAGGACCTCTATTGCCACAAATCAGATTAATTTTAATTCCCCATTTTTTGTTTGTTAATGGGGAAAAAGACTGGTTTGGTAATAGCCAAACAGACAAAACAGACTTTTTATTTTCTAAGCATTTTTTCTTTTTTTTTTCTACATACACAACTGTCTGAAAGCAACTAAGGAATTTGATTCATCTGTGCTTGGCATTAAACTGTGAATGTTGCACATCTGCCTTCAGTTCTTCCCCTCCTGAAATCAATTTCATCACAGTACACCCTGGTTCTGAAGAAAAAACCAAACTTCCTCTTCAAGAAATAATAATCTTCATTTGTGAAGTTACAAGAGTTGGAAGTTTCTTACAATAAGTTCAAGAGTCAGCATAATGTCATCTGAATGCCTTAGTGTTACCCTGGACTTTTGCCCTGAAATACTCAATGGGCCACATGTATAACCAAGGTATGATGTACTGAGGTGGTTGTGGTTGCCAAGTTATTGCATAATTTCAAATATACGTTAGCAGTAGTACAATTAACATCTATATAGTGGGATAATGCCAAAGGAGGTGCATTTCAGGTATACTAAACATAGAGGAATAGGAGTAAGATGAAGAAATTAAGGAAGAGGCAAGTGGGACAATTATGAATCCAATCCAATTTTTGTACAACAAAAAAAACCCACATATTTTCTATAATGTTTTAATAAACTTAATGTAACCAGATTTCTGAATTAAAATGACAACTATCACTTTATGCTTGGTTGGGATGTGAACTGGTAGGAAGCAATAGAGTAGTATATGTTTAAGATGGGAACATAATAGTACATTCACTACTATTTCCTTTTTCTGTATCCAAAAGCAAGATTATCCAAGGTAACAATTAGAAGCATAGTTAGCATAATGCACACTTTGGGAAAAGAAACCTTACAGCTGTCCTAATTTTATCATGCAAGTAATAATTTTGAAACTTTGCCTTTCAAAATGTTTGACTTCTCTGTTTTACTTAAAACCTCCTTTGATATAGCTTTTAAAAGAGGTAAATTCATTCTCTGTTGCATCATCTGCATGTATAGTGTGGATATGATCAATATTTTTTTTGTTAAAATCCTACCTATTGTATATTCAGATGCTGTTACATTTATCCACTGGACACATTTATCAAACACATTTGATGCAGCCTACAATTCATTTAAGCTGTCTGATATCAATAGGCCTCCCTGTAATTTAAGGTTCTAATTATATATATATATATATATATATATATATATATATATATATATATATATATATATATATATATATATATATATATATATATATATATATATATATATATATATATATATATATATAATTGCCATATGCAAAGATTTTAATCAGAATTTGCAGAAGCAAATAAAAGAATCTGGCACCATGTGAATATTAAATCTTTTGAAACCATTAGAATTTTTTTGGTGAAGAAAACATATCCTGGAGTTCATTGGAGCTGAGGATCTATTAGGGTCAGAATGGGATTGCGTGGAGAAAATTGTCTAAGCTCAGTCATTTTTTCAATGTGTATGTATGTGTATATACATACACAAGGTATTAAAATAAACTTAAATGGTAGCTGTTCTGAAAGATAAAATGCCATGGTATATTAGGGAGAATTTATCAGGTGTATTTAACAATGTGATATTATATAGGGATTACTTCATTTTTAAAAGCATTTTTCCGGTGAAAAAAAATATTTTTTTATATAGGAACAAATAATTTTTTCTTTGTTTATACAGTAAGTCAAAACAAATTCTAGATTGGAAAAGATAAATGTTCCACTCTCCTTTTAATTTGCTAGACAGACTTGCTTACCCTCCTCCTGACATAAACCTGAACATCTGTGTAAGTAATTTATATATGGATTGTGATCTTTCATAAATTGGATGAAACAGAATGAAATCATATAAATTCATGATTAAGTGCTGCTATTCTGAAATTTTCATTGTATCTTTAAAACACAAGTACTTTGGTCTAGCAAAGATTTGGGAATATATGTTAGAGAATTGAAATCCACAATTTGTAGCTGCATTGTGAAATTTGTCTTCTTTTCCCTGAAAATATGGTAGAATCATGAACTCACTGATTTTGCAGAAGTCATTTTTGTAACATTGTTGTCATGGTATGTGGTATCTTTTTGTTTGGATAATTTTGAAAAAGTATCTCATAAAGCTGACTGTTTTGGGATCACATAAATGGGTTAACTTGTATAAAAATTATGCAATAATGTAAGATGTATTTTAAAGACTTAAGTCCTGGAAAAGCAACCACCATAACTCTCTCCACTATTTTGACATCATTTGTAATTATTGGATATGATTGTATTTTAGCAGATAAGCCACCAGCTGAGCGGGCTATTTTGGCCCGGGGTAAATAAATAATACCCTTTACAGCTTTTATAAGTGCTCTATGATAGAGGCTAAATCTCAATCACTTGTAGTATCACAGGATCTATTGTACTGGTTCTATAGTAAATATAAAATTTACATTCTGAGATTTTTCACCAGCAATAACACAACATTTCAATTCACTTTATTTATCCTATACTGTGTTACCTAGGCATCTGGCATTCCATATATACTTTGATTTATGTTTTAATTATCCCAAGTGTAGAGCAGGTTGGTTCCAATATGTGTTTTACAAGTAACAGCCGAAATGAACAGGGGGTAGTACTGAAAAACCAACCCTCAGTTTGTATATTACTAATAATTTATTGAGTTAATAAATTTATTGAATAGTTAGTCTCTGTTATACACTTGGCCCCTTTTCTGCATAACAAAAATTTTGTTGAGTTTATTGGTAGATTGAACTAAAACAACTGGCATAGAAAGGGCTAGCTCCATTATAGTCATTATACATAGAATTGATTTGAAGTACAGTTTCTATATTTTACAAAAGAAAAAAAAACATTATTCAGGCAATACAAATATTGCCTGAGGTGTTCTTCTAAAAGATATTCTTGGAAAGGTTTATGTATAAAGTATGTACATATATAAAATATATATACACAGTATATAATCTATAGCTCTGAGAGCTTTTAAGTCAGGAATGCTGAATATTATAGTATATTGAGGTCAGAAAAAATAGTATGTATGTTTGCAGATACATGCTTATTGTTTCTTCTCTCTTCCACCCCTCACCACCCCCTCCCAAATTTTGAGCTATATTATTCTGGCGCTTATTGATATGTTGTACTGTTGTTTACTTACCCTTTTTCAGTTACTTTATTTCACTGCAGTTTGTATTTGTTATTATGGTGAATTATGAAGCGATAGCAACTGTTTAAAATTCCTCTTGTTCCCAAGTTCTTCACTTTGTGCTTTGTCTGTTGGGCAGCTATTCATTTAAGACAAAACAATTGGAAAACATTTGGGTTATATAGAGGGAACAAAAGAGAAAAGTGGTTGCTCAATATTTTATTTGCATAATTTTACCCTAAACTTAAGTAATGGAAAGCATTGTAATTAGAATTTGAAAGCTTACTTAAGCTCAGATACATTTGGCAATTGCACAGTATGTCCGTTCTGGAATCTACCATGTTCTATAAAACAAAACAATTATAAAATTGCAGAATGACAAGTATATAATTTTATGAAAGAGAGCTTTCATCCAAATTATAACTAAGAACTGAATACATGATCAGCAGATACCTGTTTTATTGTGGATATGTACCATTTGAGATGCTTCAAGGATGAAGCATTCATGAACATTTTAAAAAGCTAGCATGTTAAATGAGAAAGATGCTTTCTACTTCTGACATCACAGTTTTGATGTGTGGAAATATTCTTTTTACACAAAGATGCAAGTGTTCATTTTTCCACTTACAGCCTGCAGAGGAATGGCTCAGCAGCAGATACATCTGAGTGTATTAATGTAACTTTAATGTGCTCCTGCTTATGGTAGGCTTAATATTTCTATGCGTGGATGTTGTTACTCAATGGATTCTCACGATAATTCTAAGAGACAGCTGTTTTTTTAGAGGCATCTACACAAGGCAATACCAAAGATTGAGATCTCGAGTTAGGGGGATTCCAATAAGAAAGGCTGATATTTAATTGTTAGAATATTTGAAAGAGAAAGCAATTCTAGGGAATGAGCAATAGATAAATATTTTTAAAAGCACAATATTTCCCAGTGCCAATTGAGATGAGATTGTAATAGTTACCACATGTAGTGTTTATAACATTCTTTGGGATTTCTTACGTTGTATGAATCCATGTTTGCAGATGTTATGCCTATTGATACATGTACAATACCCTGAGCACCCAAAGAGTTCTGAATATTTTGAGAAGCACAGCCACCTTTGGGCTGTTAAATAAAGAAATGGTGCTAAAACTTTAGCAATCTACAGCTTTGTAACGACAATTTTCATTTTGAATATAGCATAAACATGATCAATAGTCAGAATTGAATTATAAATATTTCTCACATTTAATTTTTTTAAATGCAACTCTAGCCCAAAACAAGTAATATAAGTGTATTTTGGTATTGCAGGCACTGGTTCCTACTAGCCATTTCAAGCCTTTTAAAAATTTGCCTCTAGAGTTAGGAATTCTTGGAGTTAATTCAGAATTGTTATTATGAATACTTATACCTTGTTACATCTGCAAGGAACCTCATACATCTTTTTGCATCCACTTGCCCACTTTCTCAGGGTTGCTGTATATTTTAACATTGCTACTCTGTGGCATAGTTTATATATTATATATATAATATATATTTATATATATTTATATATAAATATAAGGATTTCTGGAATTGTAGTGCATCTCAGTGACGGCATTTTAATATAATTGAGCTGTGTTTACATGTGGTTTCTTTTAAACCCACAATGAACACATGGCACTTCAACACTCTTATGTATCTGTGGAGTCTCCTCACTTGAATGCTATCTATTAATTGACCTGTTGATCATGTAACTAAAATGTTGGTGCATGCCTACGTTTTTCAAAACAAGTATTTGCTGTACTTCACGGGAGTATTGTATCATATTGTTACCTGAGTCTCAGACTTAGCCAGATGCATTACTGACATTCTGAAAAACACGCTTCAAGAATATAACAAGCTGGTTGTAATGACAAATTCATAACAAAAACTATAGGATAGTTTTGAAATGCTTTCTGTAAGTTGTATGTTATCCAAGTGCCACTCCATTTTTGGGTCATGAGATTATTAGTGAAACAATACATGAAATGTTAGATCTTTAATTCCATTTAAGATTTTACTATTCAAGTATGATTCACCCTCTAATTTGAGGAGCACCAAGGAATGGGAAAGTTTTGCAACTTCTGATCAATTTATTCTTCTGTTTGGATCTGGGGTTCACATGAATGTCAACTTTCTTTAGAATATTATGGGAGGAGGAACAGCTGTGCTAGTTTTATTTAATAAAATTTATTCTCCCTGTAACTGATTCTTTATCCAAAACAATTAGCAAAAAAACAGGGTACCGAACTTTTTAAAATGTTTTTATTGCAAATTAAATTACTAGGCAGAGAAATATGAACTAGAAATGGATTAAGTTAAATTGAGAATTCCTTATTATTTTGAAATATCCCAGTTTTAATTTTGTAATTTATCCAGTTGTATTTTTTTGTTTTTTTAATATACTGGGTTATACTGCATTTTATTAACATTATGTACATACTAACTGCTTTATGTTTCAGAAGCTAGTAATTGCTTTGTATATTAAAGTGATATTTGTGAATTTGTGAAATACTGTCATAAAGTGCTTTTTTCTTACTGTAAAGTTTGTGGTATAAACTGTCATAAAACTCTTTTTACACATCTATGTGCGGATACATAAACCTGCTTTTAAAATCTTTTTGAAGTCTCTTTTTTCAGATGGGATAATATATTTAAATAGAATCATTTCCCTTATGTTTGTCAATTAGTTGAGACAAATATAAAAAGATTAAGCATGTATTTCTTCAAGCAGGAATGCAAAAATGCAATTGGCACAGACCATGTGCAAAGCTCCAAATGTTTTGCTTTTATTTGGCTATTTCATAATTGCATCTTAACTCCCTGTCTTTTTTCACTAACATGATTTGCCACCCTGTCCTTTCCCTGCCACACTGCTGCCCTTTCTTGTATACACCATTCTTTTCAGGCCACGTTTTACCTCCTTCTCTTTGACACCTCGCCATACCTATTTGAATTTGCATATATTTTGAATGCATTTATATGTTTGTTTAGCTTTTTAAAAATGTAATATAATATCCCTCAGAAATGCACACCCCTATTCTGAACCATATATTTATTATTTCTGTTACACAAGAGAAAAATAACAATTTTTCTAATTAAAATAATATAATTATTATGGAATGCTCAAGAAACTGAACCCTGTACTAGACCTAGAATCTACAAATACAAAGTGTTGTGCTAAATATGAAATCCCATACAATTCTGCACTGGGCAGAATTTTATTATGAAATAGGCTGTCCCAAAACAATATTTCCTCAGTTTTTAAGCATTTTGGTGTTACAGTAGTTTAACACATTATTTAAGGACTCCGAATTTCAATTCAAAATAGTTTGGATCTGGGGTTTAGAGATCTAGCGCCCAGTAATTTTCTATGGATAATGCTGGATAGGGTCATAGTCCCAAGGGCAGGGTTAATGCACAATCAGAAGGTTCTAGATTTACAGCATACTTTGGGAGCAGGTGACAACTGTGCAGGAAGGCCTTTGCACGATTACATGTTGTGCACTATAGTTGTGCCTACTCCCAGATCAAGAAGCAGTATATATGGCCACTCATGCCTTAAGTCACTTCCTAATTGAACAGTAGCAATAGAGTTCATGGGCCTCAAAGAGCATTTGTAAGCTTCAGCTGGTCCAGAATATAATAGTTTGTGGAGTATTGGATGCATTGCAATATTCATCCATATAATACCTTCCCCCTCCCCCCGAGTGAGTGCAGTTGTAGATGCTGGTTGTACCTTTAAAGGCTTGCATGACATGGTTTTGCAAGACTGCCTACTTCCAATAGTTTCTTCCTGTCCTAGATCAGGCTGAGTGGACATGCTCCAGAACCCATCCATGAGGTAATGTCACCTGGTGGGATCTAGGAAGTACGTCTTGCTGGTCATGGTGCTCTCGTGAAGAAGTTTCAAAGGGATGTGAAAATCTGGTTCTTTCCCCAGACTTGGGTTGGTTTATTGGGTGAGCTGATGGAGTAGTTTCATTCATTATAAATTATATAGTAAATTATTTTCTGGCAATCTGAAGTCACGGCTGCCAGTTGTTTAGCTGGTGTTGGCCTTCACATGCATCAAATTTTTCCCAAGAACCTAGGAAGCTGTAACGTGTCTTTTGCAATTGTCAATGTGCAGATTTTATAAGTGCTGACCAAGATTTTTTGGTATGGCACCAGTATTATTATGGTTCATCGCATAGTTTAAATTGGATTTGGCATTTTTATCCATCTATCGAGTCTTTTCTAAGAAATTGGGATAGGCAGATGTTCTTGCCTATTATTGTTTACAAATAACTCAAGGCAGCGAACATAGCCAACCCACCTTCCCCCTCCTGTTTCCCTCATAACGACAATCCTGTGAGGTGGGTTGGGCTGAGAGTGAATGACTGACCCAAAGTAACTCAGTTGGCTTTCATGACTTAAGGGGGGATTTGAGCTCATGGTCTCCCACTTTCTAGCCACAAAACCACTAGAGCTTTTCCTCCATGGAGTTTGGACTTCTCTACTCTTATGTTATATTCACTTCTTGCCTTCCTCATCACTTCTTTGTTCTTGGAAGTTGTCAACTTGAAGGATGGCACATTTCTCCAGTCCAAACTCCACTGCAACGTTTTTGCTACATATACAAACAGTACTGAACAGTGATTCTATTATAATTTCTAATTTATTTTTTTGATGCAATATTCAGAGCCTCAGTCGTTTCTTTTGAACTGGATTTATATATTTTGATTATGTTTTATTTTGAGTAGATGGACAGCTATATAAATTTGTTAAACAAAGTAAACATTGTATAAGAAATCATATACTAATTAATCTATTTCAATAGATGCAGCTGTGACCCTTCTCCACATTCCACTCCTCAGGAACAGATTATAGAAAAATTTAATTCGGTACCCAAACAGTCACTTAGGGAAACTTGGCAACAATTAAAGCAACATGTGCAGAAAAACTTATATTATTCCCTAACCTTTCTACCTGCCCACCTTGAACTTTTTAAACATTGGTTGCTGTCTGGAGGACTATTTTAAAACTTTCTATATGTGTAGACCACTGCTTTTAAAACAGGTTAAAGATGGCTTAAGACATCATCTCTCAGTGCCCCTAGTGACAAATAATGAATTACAGATCTAATCAAGTAGTTTAACCTTGTTAATGCACTACAGACTCCGTCTTAGCTATACATTCCAACACAGACTAGTTGGCTCCAATAGTCGGCACTTTGCCTACATTTATTTACTGCAAATGTGGTTTCTAAAGATTAGGATTTGCCTTAATTATTACCAAGAATATTCAACCTCATCAACAACTGTCTTTTCCTCTTGATCCTTGTGGGAATGAACAACCTAGCCCAGTGGTGGGCAACCTTTTTTTTCAACTGAGCCAAATCTCGCCAAAACCACGATTGAAATTTATTTTGAGAGCCACATTTTTAAAACCGAAAATACATAGGATGGTACACTGTTTTTAGTTTCAATAAACTCTGGCATTTGAAGCACGCAAGTCTTAAAGCTGTCAAGTTACAAGATCCTTGCATCCCTAACCCTTTAGGAAAAAAAACCCAAGGGGTCTTCAAACCTGACAGCTTTAAGACTTGTGGACTTCAACTCCCAGAATTCCTCCTCCAGTCATGTTGGCTCAGAAACTCTGGCATTGAAGCATGCAAGTCTTAAAGCTGTCAAGTTACAAGACCCTTGCACCCCTAACCCTTTAGAAAAAAAAACCCAGGGGTCTTCAAACCTGACAGCTTGAAGACTTGTGGACTTCAACTCCCAGAATTCTGAGAATTGAAGTCCACCAAGGGCATCAATCATATTAGCCCAGGGATCTGCAAAATTGGCTCTTAAGACTGGTGGACTTCAACTCCCAGAATTCTGAGAATTGAAGTCCACCAGTCTTAAAACAGCCACCTTTGCAGACCTCTGTGTTAGCCCAAAGCCTGGCGCTGGGCGGGCCTTGCTCCCCCATTGGTGGAGCCCCAGGAAGCGAGGAGGGAGAAAAAGAGACGGAGGCCAAGGAGCTTCTCCCCCCCCCCCCCTGCAAAAATCTTATCAGGGAGCCGGCGGGCAGTAGCAAATTAGCCGATCACGCCACGTGATCAGTTAATTTGCTACTGCCCAAGCGGCGTGATCGGCTAATTTGCTACTGCCCGCCCGGCTCCCCGGTTAGATTTTTGCTGGGAGGAGGCGGGGGGGAAGCTCCTTAGCCTCCGTTTCTTTTTCTGCCTCCTCGCTTCTCATCCCCGCCCAACTTCAGGATCCTCCCTAATCATTGTGGGTCGAAAAGAAAAAAGGGAAAGAGGCGCTTGTTTTGAAGTGCCCGAGAGGAGGGAGGGGAGCGGGCGCCCGGCACACAGAAGAGCCACATTAAAGTGTGTAAACAGCCGCATGTGGCTCGCGAGCCGCGGCTTGCCGACCACTGACCTAGCCAGATCACTTTGAAAGAATCCCTGGAAACCAGAAAACCTTGGAAAGGTGAAGGAACTGGACTTTATTTTCTTCATGAAAATGAAACTTCTCAACCTCACAAGTATAATTGGTGATGAAAATGTTTGAAGTGATGTAAAGTGAAAAGCAATTCTAAAAAATGGCTAAGTTATGCAAGCTGTAGATCACAGCTTTTTACAACACTAATTAAGCAAATCATGACATCATTAAGTGAATCGTGGTTGTAAGTCCAAACCCAGTTTAGACATTTTTTGCTGGAAAGCAGCAAAAAATATAATCACAAAATGCTATCACATGGCCACGGGATGCTGCAACTGTTCATAAATGCAAGCCAGTTTCCAAATACCCAAAATGCAATCACATGACTGGGTGATAGCTGCATAGACAGGTCATAACCTTTTTTTAAGCACATTGTAATTTTGAATGGTTAAGTGACTGGTCATATGTTGAGGACTACCTGATATCTCTCTTTGTCAACCCATGTCATTCATCCAAGGGAAGCCCCCATTTTATCCCAACCTTTTTTTCTGAAACAATTTTTCTTCTTTCAAATGTGTGCCTCCTTTTGCTTTCGCCTGTATTTACCGAGGAACTTATATGAATTGGCCAGCTGACTGAAACAGAGGACTGAATATGGATAATTTATCTTGTGACCATATACAGCTTGTCAGTTATTTCTTAAAAAATAATTACTGTATTTTTCGGAGTATAAGACACACCGGAGTATAAGACGCACCAAAGTTTTGAAGAGGCAAATTTAAAAAAAGGTTTTGCACTCTGCAAACCTCCCAAAAATGGCCCATTTCCCCCCCCCAAAAAAAAGGCATGAATAGCCTTGAGGAGGCTTGCAGAGTGCTCCTGGGGGGGCAAAAATGAGCAAAAAATAGCCCGTTTTTTTTCAAAAGTGGGTCTGTTTTTCATTTTAAAAAGGGCATGGATACCCTTTAGGAAGCTTATAGAATGCTCCTGGGGGCTGAGGGGGTAAAATTGAGCAAAAAACGGGCCATTTCTGCCCTCCCCATCCCCCAGGGGCTCTCTAAAAGCTTCCTAACAAGCTATGCACGGCCATTTTGGTGAAGGGGCGGGGTTTCGGGAGGCAAAAAATGCTGTATTCAGTGTATAAGACGCTCCCAGATTTTCAGCCTCTTTTTTGAGGAAAAAAGGTGTGTCTTATACTCTGAAAAATACGGTAATAGATTGCTATCCTTCGATGGCTTACCTGATTAATTCTTTATTTTAACAATGAGTAAATCAAGAAGAGTGTCTTTATAGGAAACTCAACCTGATTAACTCCAAATAAGGAAACAAAAAATATTAGTTTCACTTTATTCTCATAAAGTACTTTCATTGTGACAGAGAGAGGGGGGGGGAGGGAGATGCTGCATGGGAGTTTTTGATCCAAGTATTGGAGCAATGAGAAAGAGAAGACATGAACTGGCAAGAAATGATAATCAGACCAATCACAAATCCTCCTTCAGGACATGCCTTTGTGCTCTAAATATATGCACATCATTACCAGGGTCATAGAGCACTTCATGCACTGTAAAATGTTCTCTAAGCATCTTCAGGAAATTCTGGTCCCGCTCATAGCGGAGACGGCATGATAACAGGATTACAGTCTCATCAGAGCAGAGATAATCCAGTGTCTGAAGAAGATCTGCAAATGTTTCTTCCAGATAAACTATGTCTGCACCCAAGATGATATCATATTCTCCTGGAAAAAATTCTGCCAAATCTTGTCCCCAGGTAAGTTCCTTTACTGCTGCTCTTGACTGAAGGTTGACAGGTAAATTATTTTGCACATTTGACTCAAGTAAGGGCAATGTTGCCTTTCGGTCTGTGATTGTAACTTGAGCACCTAAGAGGAGAAACATGATGGAAAAATGGAGAGGGAACATGAAATATACTTACAATGGGAAACTATTGAAATTTAAAGACAGAATCACAAATCGGGGGTGGGTAAGGATGTATATAAATATAATGATGAGAATAGCTGGGAATTGTAACCAAGTCTACATCTCAGCCAAAAATAGGCAGGGGGGTTTACAAGCACAATAACTATATATGTATACTTTTTGTTCTCTTTTTTATAAAAGAAGGAGGAAGATATATGTCAAAATGAAATATGTATACTGAAAAGGAATTATAAATACCATCAACATAAAATGGAGCTTGCTCAGAGGCTGAAATACACCAAGTAAATGAGATAAAGAGTGGGAAATAGAGGAGACAGAGGGAAGAAGAGAGGCATATGAGAGAGGACAAGGGAGAAGAGGAGGAGAGAAAGAAGGGGTGGAAAGGGGAAAAAGGAGAAGGAGAGAGGAAGGGGAAGTAGAGAAGGATGACAGAGGAAAGAAAAGAGGTAGGGAGGGGAAGGAGAGAGGGAGAAGAAAGTGACAAATATGGTGTATGGAGAGCAGAAGAGCCAATAATTGTTTTTGGGAGCTGATGGTAAGGTGAATTGATGTAAACATTTAATAATACAATGATGTTGGGTATTTTAATAGTATATATGTGATTATATGTTATGAAAATGGAAAAATAAAAAACTCAATTTAAAAAAAGAAGAGAAACATGGAGGACTGTAAAGAGAATCGTTATTCGAATAAATTTAGGGGAAAAACTGATAAAGATAAGCAATATTCTAGGAAAACACAAAGATGAATGCACACATCCTTTTTGTTCCATTAATATTAGTAACGCTAAAAGGAAACTACCATTTGAGATCCCAGTTAGATGCCAAAATGAATTGCTAGCCTACACTGGTTCCAGAGTAACTTACCAAGTAACACAGCAACAATTCCAAGGAGGCCTGTCCCAGCTCCTAACTCAATCACCCTGCGTCCCTGCAGATCAATGCCTCCCGTCTCCAGGAAGGTGCACAAGACCACTGCCTAGGTGAGGAGGAAACAAAATCTAATTAAGAATACTCATACAAGTCCATTCAGAAAATAGCATTTCTTCCATCACCTATACGAGAAGTTTATAAAAAATGTTTTAAGCACAAGATGTGATTTTCAGGCCACCAAGTGAAAGTCTTTATTTTGGAACTTTTAAATGTGCATATCTAGTTTTTATTTTTCAAGAGTGAAAGGTAGAAAATTCCCAACTGAAATAAAAACAGGCAGAAGTCACCTTCCTAATGGTAAGAGGAGGGCTAAGGGGATTGTCATCTATTCCTGCGCTTCTGGTGCACTAGGTAGTCCTTGACTTGTGACCGTTTATTTATCGCGGTTCCAAGTCATAATGGTGCTGAAAAAAGTGACATACAGCTGGTCCTCACTTTCCTGCAGCCACATGATCAGAATTTGGACATTTGACAAATGGAATGTATTTACAGTGGTTGCAGCATCCTAGGAGTGACGTGATTGTTATTTGGGATCTTTCAAGGGAGCTTCCAACAAACAATTAAAAGGGGAAATCAGATCCACTTAACGACTGGGATAAAAAGGTCATAAATTAGACATAATTTATTTAATGACTGCATAACTTATTGATGGAGTTCCAGTCCTAATTGCAGTCATAAGTCAAGGGCTACCTGTAGTAAGTAGTGTGCTCTAACACTGAGGTAAGTAAGAAGTATGTATGTGTGGGAATAATCAAAGGGAATTACACAAAAAAAATTAAATATTTACTAACACATCTTCTAACTACAGCTAGAATTGCCTTTGCTCAATACTGGAAACAAACTACTACTCCCCCGGAAGAATTAATGATAAAAAAAACACTGGACTGCACAGAGATGGACAAATTAACTCTAAAATTAAAAGATAAAGAGGAATCAGAATATTATGAAATCTGGAATAATTGGTATGAATGGTTAGAAAACAAGAAAAATAATTAAGCCAAAAATAATATATATAAATACATATAGAACTGTGTATAAAAGTACGTAAATATAGAAGCGGAATATTATAAACATGTATAGATAAAGATGATATAACAAGGTACAAATGTTAACATAATGACTGTAATATATGGTGAAAAGAGGAAAACATGTTTGATAAGATGATATGACAATGTACAAAATGTTGACATAACAATTGTAACATATGCTGAAAAGAGAAAAACAATAAAAATTACCAGGAAAAAAAAATAAGTATGTATGTGTATATCCGTGCATGTAAACGTGTGTGTGTGTATATGTATGTATGTATATGCAGTACTGTGCAAAAGTTTTAGGCAGGTATGAAAAAATGCTGTAAACAAAGAATGCTTTCAGGAATATAAATAATGATTGTTTATTTCTGTCAATGTTCAAAATGCAAAGTGAGTGAACAAAAGAAAAATCTAAATCAAATCAATATTTGGTGTGACCACCTTTTGCCTTCACAACAGCAGCAATTCTTCTAGGTACACTTGCATACAGTTTTTGAAGGAACTCGGCTGGTAGGTTGTTCCAAACATCTTAGAGAACTAACCACAGATCTTCTGTGGATGTAGGCTTTCTCACATCCTTCTGTCTCTCTCATGTAATCCCAGACACACTCTATGATGTTGAGATCAGGGGTCTGTGGGGGCCATGCCATCACTTCCAGTACTTCTTGTTCTTCTTTACGCTGAAGATAGTTCTTAATGACTTTGGCCGTATGTTTGGGGTCATTGTCCTGCCACAGAATAAATTTGGGGCCAATCATACGCCTCCCTGATGGTATTGCATGATGGATAAGTATCTGCCTGTATTTCTCAGCATTGAGAACACCATTAATCCTGATCAAATCTCCAACTCCATTTGCAGAAATGCAGCCCCAAACGTTCAAGGTACCTCCACCATGCTTTACTGTTGCCTGCAGACTCATTATTATACCGCTCTCCAGCCCTTCGACGAACTGCCTTCTGCTACAGCCAAATATTTCAAATTTTGACTCATCAGTCCAGAGCACCTGCTGCCATTTTCCTGCACCCCAGTTCCTATGTTTTCATGCATACTTTAGTCGCTTGGCCTTGTTCCCACGTCAGAGGTATAGCTTTTTGGCTGCAACTCTTCCATGAAGACCACTTCTGGCCAGACCTCTCCGGACAGTAGATGGGTATACCTGGGTCCCACTGGTTTCTGCCAGTTCTGAGCTGATGGCACTGCTGGACATCTTCTGATTTCAAAGGGCAATAAGCTTTATGTATCTTTCATCTGCTGCACTAAGTTTCCTTGGCAGACCACTGCGTCTACGATCCTCAACGTTGCCTGTTTCTTTGTGCTTCTTCAAAAGAGCTTGAACAGCACATCTTGAAACCCCAGTCTGTTTTGAAATGTTTGTCTGGGGGAGACCTTGCTGATGCAGTATAACTACCTTGTGTCTTGTTGCTGTGCTCAATCTTGCTATGACATGAAACTGTCTTTCACAACCTCACCTTGGTAGCAGAGTTTGGCTGTTCCTCACCAGTTTTAAGCCTACACAGCTGTTTCTGTTTCAGTTCATGACTGGGTTTCAACCTATGTGTGACATTGATGATCATTAGCATCTGTTTGGTATAATTGGTTGATCATACACCTGACTATAATCCTACAAAATCCCTGACTTTGTGCAAGTGTATCTATGAGAATTGCTGCTGTTTTGAAGGCAAAGGGTGGTCACACCAAATATTGATTTGATTTAGATTTTTCTTTTGTTCACTCAAACAATCATTATTTATATTTCTGAAAGCATTCTTTTGTTTACAGCATTTTTTCACACCTGCCTAAAACCTTTGCACAGTACTGTGTGTGTGTGTGTGTGTACACAAAAACATATATATATATATATATATATATATATATATATATATATATATGTATGTATGTATGTATGTATGTATGTATGTATGTATGTATGTATGCATGCATATTCATATATAGCACATGTGTGTTCACACAAAAGTGACAATAAATGTTATCCTATCTTAAAATCATAGTCTATATAACGAATATCTTTAAAAATTTCCAAAGTGACCAAAATTTATTCTTAGTGCAGTTCTACCTAATCTCTTTTTAAATAGATATCTTTGAAGATCAAACAATTCAGTGCTCAGAAAACAGATACCACTTTTATCACTTTCTTTCATACTGAAATAAACAATTTTAGCAAGGCAGCAAGAATATAAATGAGTATTCCATAAGGTTGCAATCCTAGATTCATTTATAGGAAATGAGCCCCTATAACAGCATAGAAATTCTAGTAAATATATATTGTAATTTTTCAATTTTCAACCTTTAGAGAACTATTTTTGACCAATATAAAATATTGACACTTATTTACCAAGTGTCTTCAACACAAGGTGTTACAGTTGTCAGAAAATTGTTAATTTATGTAACAATGTTATTATGACAAGTTAAGTAGATGACAGACTAGAACTGTGAAAGAAACTCTAATGAACTACTTGCCACCACAAAGTAAACTACAGTATCTCTTGGAGAGCCATGTTTTATATCACCACAATAAAATTATCTTTAAAATAGATAACTGTATTAACCCAGCATAAACCTCTGCCTAAATAATTCATTTTTTTTAAAAAAAAAGTCTTGTTTTTTTAGTTCATCTTTACTGTTTTGAAACAACTCAAGGCAGAAAACATACCTAATGCTCCTTCCTCCTCCTATTTTCCCCACAACAACTGTGTAAGGGGAGTGGGCTGAGTGTGTGTGACTGGCCCAAAGTCACAGGACTAGACCTCAGTCTCCTGGTGTCTATCTGAAGGAAGATATTTGGGGGCAAGTTATATGGTCTGTTGTTGATCTCAGCTATTGGTGATTGCTGGCTGAAAATGAAATAGAAACATATTCAGCTCCATGTTACCGAAAGACTTTTTCATCTAAGCACCAATTCCAGTGAGGAAAAACAATAGGAATCTCAATTAGGAATGTGCAAAATCTACCATTCCATAATTACATTACTATCCTCTCAAAAACATTGCTGTTGGAAATTTTGGATGGGATGGAAAGTAATCATGATAGGAAGGGATGGAAAATCTACACCAGCCTTCCTCATTCTGATGGTTTTCCATTTTGGGGTATGATGAGAGTTGTAATCTAGCTAATCTGGAAAATGTCAAGTTCCCTATCAAAACCTTAGCAAAAAATTTGAATGAACCACTCAGCCAGAGGCTCTCAGACACACAATATTGTAAGGTTATATAAGAATTGGACTGTCCACTAGGATGATGCCATATAAAGCAGATAATTACCATCTGCCATGGGGGTTAAATGCAAATTCTCTCTTATTATCCCTAATCCTGGAAGTTTGAATCTGTTCCTTATTTCTCTCCCTGTATAATTGACATATCTTTTCTAGAAAGCATAGACTCCTAGCTTGACTCTCAGATGAAAAGTTCTCCAAGCATCTTCCTGCTTCAGTTAAATAAGATATATAATTTTAGAATTCTGTCACTTTTGTTTTTGTTGAATGCAATAAACATTATAACCTCAGAGAGGTCGGAAATATTAGTTCAATTGCTAAAGTACCATGTCCAGTTTCTACAGACCTCCTTAGTGAACCATTACAATTCTCCACAATTGAATCAATGCAAATTATACGCACCGCATCCCAAACCACAGCAGCTACACCCAACTGTGTCCAATTCTGCTTAATGTGAATTGTATGGTTGGCAAAACAGAATGTAGAGGAAGATTTATGTAACTTCTGCATTCCCCAAAGAGCTGTGCTGTCATAAGGAACCAAAGCCATCTCTTTGCCTATCAAACCAAGGAAACATACAGAATTGAAAAACCTCCCATGTGAAACCCATTCACAAGAACAAAGTTTTATTCTGTCCACTTCTACACAATTTTAGTTCAGATTCATTCTATTAAGTGGACAATACGAATACGTACACTGAAAACTGAGCTCCCAATTATACTCTAGTGATGAGAACCAGGCTAAATAAAAAGCATACAGTAAAGTTACTAATTTATGGCAATTGTTCAAATATGCTTATTGATATGCACTCTCGTGTTGTTGGTATTATGTTCAGCTGTTGACTAGTTTTCATATTCCAAAGAATGTAAAATTTATTAATCTAATCATGCAAGCAAAACATGAACATTAAACATACACATAAATTAGGACACTACATGGTGCTGCCCTTAAAAAGCATTCAGAAGCTAATGTCATCGAGAATGCAGCAGCTCCAGCAGTTATGGGAATGCCCATTTAATGTCAATGGTGCAAGAATGCTAACTAATTATCAATTAACTTCTGAGCACAATTCAAGTTGCAGTTGACATCTTTAAAGCCTTTCGTGACTCAGAACATGGATATCTAGGGGACCTCCTGTTCCCAGCAGGTTCCCTCTCTGAAAAAATGTTGTTTATACTGTAGATTTCCAAGAGTTTGGTCTTCTTGAGAAGTTGCTGCCCACATCTCTACAGCTGCATTCCCCTGAAGATTCAACGTACCCTGGCATTATTGAGATTTAGGAAACCATTCAACCTAGTTATTTTAACAGTGCTCTGAAGGGTTCATTACTTGAGAGAGATTTTCCTGTGTAAGAACCCATAACTCAATGGAGATACAATTTATTTTAATATTTTTAATGCAAGGTAAAATTGTTAGCAACTCAAGAATCAGTTGATGGCTGGAGTGGCATATAAGCCTCATACAATAAATACATATAAAAAAATATGAAGAAAATGGGAACCATTTGAGTGTTACTCCAATTATGGAATCCTCGAGGCTCTCTGAGCTTGGTTGTTTGCTTGCAGACATTTTGTTATCAGACTGGGTAACACCTTTAGTGTTAGAAGGGAGTGAAGTTTGCTCTCTTTATATATAGTAGTGTTGAAAGAAATGTCCTTCTGGTTCGACTCCAAGTGGGGAAAAAGACACTGGAGACATGGAGGCTGCTTGGAAAGATGGTTTTAATGGTGGACAGGACCACATGGCCTGAGTCCTCAACAGAAAAGGTGATCATGTGCTTCAATGTTGGTGGAGAAGAAGAGAAGGGGCTTGCTAGGCTTTTTATAACCTGTTCAGTCCAACCTCTGTTTCCTGTTCCTGTGTAAGAAATGTATTCTGATTGGTTGTCAGACTCACATAGGCCCATGCAGGGTTTGGGTTTGGTTGAATTCTCAGAGTTCTCAGATGCCATGTGTTCAGTTGAGTAAAGTGCCAATATTATCATGCCTTAATCCCATCCCCCTGGAGCTGATGGGGAGAACTCTTTATTATGTAAAGGGACTGGCTTGGCCTTAATGGCCCATTGACAAAGTGGGTGGAGGCAGAAAGATACAGGGAGCTATTCTCAATTTAAAACATGTTTCTTCCTTTTCACATCCAGGAAAATATAATATTCTGCCTTTTCAATATTTCCTAGGATATTTCATTTTTCTGGGAGAGGGCTGGGTGATAACTTTCCACAGTAGCTTGCCTTGTCAGACTGTCTGACAATATACTACTGTAAGAAGCCCCCCTCCCCAGTATGAAATATGCAGTAACTGAAATATAGTATGAAATATACATACAAATCCATGTACTCATCAAACCAATTTGTCAACCGTCCCAGAATTGTTCTGCTTATCAATAAACAGAGTCCTTCTTTCCAATCAGTCTCCATTTTATTTCCAGAACCTTTGGCTTGAAACCGGACTGGATTTTTTCCCCAACACTACCATATTCAAAGGACTTGAAGAATAAAACTTACGTGCTTTGTACTAAAAGTATAACAAAGTAAGCTTGCCTGGTGCGCTCTGGAAAGAGAAAGCGTCATGGACGGCTAAGTCCTGAAACACAAAAGACCCGAGGTGGTTAAGCGCAATCAAGATACCTTCAGACTTCTGCAGTAAGTCGCTGTTAAATTTGTTTTGTTTGGCTTGGTGCGTTGCATTAACCCGTAACGTAGTTTGCAAATTATGTATTATGATCTGGTATCGGAAATCCCCTAATTGTGGTTTAATGCAAGACACCATGGTTTGGTGCAACACGTGACTACCATAGCTATCAAGCAAGAAATCGCGCAAGTTTGCAACGCTAAATTGATTTCCCTTTCTCTTGTTGCTTTCCCTACAAAGTTCTCCTCTCCCTTCTCCCCCCCCCCCCACCTTAGATGCTGCTAATCTTAGGGAGGCAAACCCTCCTCCCCGCCCCCAGCCTTCCCCATCCCTTCCTCACGCAACTCTGACTCTACGAAGATCCTCCACTCGGGACGGGCACGTGAGCACTGAAGCACCACAGAGAAGCTAGTCAAAGGGAGAATGGCTATAGAGATAGGAAGAGAGAGAAAAAGGAAGAAAGGCGTCGCTAGCATGTCACATCAAAATATGAAGAACCCCAGAAGCCTTATGGACACAGGATGCTGCTGCTATACAACCAGCCCTAAGTTTTAGAGAACATAACTTGCTTCGGAAGATGGAAAATAATTCAATGGATCACTAGTCCAATGGTATTTCTAACTTGTTTCTATCTCTACGAACGCTACCTCCTCTACTGTATTAGCATTGCAGCGACAATATCTACCGCTGGTCGGCGTACTGTGGCGTCGGTCTGAGCATCTGCAGCCGCTTCTTTCGTTTTGCGTTGACAAAAAACGTATCATTTAGCCTTCCGTCTGTAATTATTGGTTAGGAATAAACTCCATTTCGCTAAGCTTGATTTTTGACTAACCGTGATTTTTTTTTCTTTCGTTTAATCGCGTGCGATTCTCGGAGACGATTCTAGATAAGTCCCTGCAGTTTTCTTGGCAAGGTTTTTCAGACTATTGCCTTTGCCTCCTTCCCAGGGCTGAGAGAGGCCAAGATTACACAGCTAGCATTGTGCCCAAGGCAGGACTAGAACTCACGATCCCCCGTTTCTAGCCTACACCAAACTGGCTCCCAAACTATGGTTAAGATTCCATAAATTCTATAAAATAAATGCCCAAGAGCAGAACAAGAAACAACGCATGGAAATTAATCAAGGAGAAAATCAACCTAGAAAGAAGGAGAAATTTCTTGACAGTTAAAAGGACTAGTCAATGGAATAGCTAGCCTTCAGAAGTTGTAGGTCCTCCATCACCTTTTAAGAAGAGACTGGACAACCATTTGTCTGAAATAGTATAGTGTCCCCAGCTTGAGCAGGGGGGTTGGACTGGAAGATCTCCAAGGACCTTCCAACTCTTGTTATTATCTTATTCTGTTGTATTAAATTCAAACTAAATGATGAGTGGGTAAGTATCCATTGAACTCATGATACTTTTTGTTGTGGACATTTGCATCCAAGGATGCAAGATTCCCCCTTCCCAATTTTTTCTTTTAGAATATTTTCAATTCTGCTGTATTTATGTACCAAGTAGAATATCCTGCCCAGCTAATGAAGAATATTGGAATATGAAGCAAAGCACAAAAATGATTTTTTTTTTAACCAGCCATTTTTCTCCTAACTTCTGGAATAATCAGAATCATGTGTTTCTTCACCATCATAAAGTTTACTACATTCATTACATTCTGCTAAACTATAAACTGGCTGCATCTATCCAATAAACTAAACAATAAACCATAATAACCATTATAAAATATATAGGCCAAGTAAGTCACATTTTTAGAGAAAAGGATTACTGGTATGTAGAGGAAGAGTCACAGAGATGCTAATATTATTTTCTGATCAGGTTCATGCTCATGTTTCTCATTAGTGGAAGAATCCAATCACTGCTGAACTTGCATCACAGTTCTGGCACATCTCTGCCGCCTAGCCTATGATGCTAAAAAAAATATCCATTAAGGAATGAATGTGTTCACCACATAATAATGGTGAACTGTGGTCTAAATGAAACAGCATGAAGAGGGCTTTCCTTTTTTTAGGTCAGCAAAGTGGAAGTAAATGAAACATTTATTAATCAAGCGTGAAAGTGTTTTGCACACTTAATTTGTTTCATTAAAAAAAAAATACCATACTTGCAAGAGCAGATTTGGCCAATATAAAGTTATCACTATCTTTTAGATACGAAGTTGTAGCCAGAAATTGGAAGGGAGCCATACAGAAAAGTCTGCCATACAGAAAAGTAATAAAAATCTGCATATTAAAATAAGTTGTAAAATTGAGTACTCTTCAATGTTAATTTTCATCTATTTTTTAAAAAAAAGCTATTATAACTTTTAAATCCAAGATTTTGTTTTTGACACTTTGTTTCTTCAGTCCTCTCAACATTCTCATCTTTTTCTTTCAGTTGTATAACACGTGATTTCTAATTTCTGCTTTTCCAAGCACCACATACATTTTGAACTGAAGTTTACTGTCAACCCATCAGGAAGAATCCAATTTGCATGATCACTGCTAAACTTGCATCAGTTCTGGCACTTCTCTGCCCACTGATCAAGTGCTCTGGTGTAGCAACTGACAGTTCCATGATTAAATTTGCAGAATACCAACCCGAGTTCTTAGATCCTAGCTAGCTTTTAACAAAGGAAGCAACACAGCTTTTTAAGACCAAACTGACCATATTTATTGATATACAAACTTTCTCAAGTTACTTTTTAATACATTTTTTGAAAAACAGGTCAGATCAATCATTTAATAAAGTGGAAACAATTAACTTTGGAACATGTAGATTGTCTTAGATTTTTTTCAGCGATGCTTAATCAGAGAAAACTTTGCCAAATGTTTTGGAAATAGAAACCTACCAGCACCTGGATTATGGCTCTTTTTTGGTATATCCCCTTTGAGAGTTTATACAAATATCTTATCCCAATATTTATTTTGTGGTACCTATTTCTTATTTGGTCTAATTGCATTGCTTCTATTCAAAGTACTATTCTAAACAGGTTTTCCAGCATTTTCACTGGATACAGTAGCATTCATTTCTCTGTATTTACTGTTCATTTTGAAACATTTTATTAAATTACAAAATAAAATACAAAAATACAAAAGCAAATAGTAAGACACAGTGGGGAGGAAAGGGGGAAAGAAAAATGAGCGGTGGAAGAAGTGTTAACTTCTTATTCTCCTTATTGCAGTAGAATAAAGCATTAACATGGAAATTCAACTTTTTGTTTTTCCATAATATAAACTAGCCTTTTCTATAACAACAAATCAATGTAATCAGTAAAACCCAAAATCCACCTCAAGCACAAAGTCCAGAAGCGGTTTCTATGTAGCAACAAAAGTATTTATATTCTTTTCTTTGATCAAAACAGTCATTTAGCCATCTCTGCCAACTCCATCCACTTCTGTAGCCATACATCCATGGTGGGACTTGAAATGTCCTTCCATTTTTGTGCATACAATAGTCTTGCTGCCATCAACGTATATAAATCAAAGCTCCAAATTTTTTTCTGTCTTTTTTTATTAAACCCAAAATTATCTAGTTTCATATTTAAGAATTTTATGTATTAACATATTAATCTTACTCCAAAATTTCTTTGCTTTATCACGTGTCTGTATTTGCTGTTAACCTCCAGTGTTACATAGTTATTTTTAATTTGGATTGTTATGATGCTGGGTTCACAATGTCTAGATCAAGCAGGTGGCAGCCTACCAATTTTATGTATTTGTATGTTGTGCCTTTTGAATCCAATGTTAACTCCTGGCAACTGCACAGACAAGTTCTTGCAGTTTTCTTGGCCAGTGTTTTCAGACCTGGTTCGTCCTTACCTCCTTCTTAGGGCTGAAAGAAAGTGACTGGCCCAAGGTCACCCAGTTGGCTTTATGCCTAAAGCGAGACTAGAACTCACTTTCTCCCAATTCCTAGCGGATTCTTATGAACTATTCAAATACTAAGAACGTTCATTATTATACTGGGCAAAGGGAGCAATCACCATATCCCCCCCCCCCCGTAACATTTTTGCACGAAAGAATCCAAGACATTATATTGGGGGGGGGGCAATAAAAATCAATGAGGTCTACTAAAATCACAGAATAGTCAAGTAATAACAAAAGGGGGGGGAGCGTCCACACTGGGTCTGCTGTACTGTTTATGTTTATGTGCTCGCACTGCGCCCTAAGTTCGATTCCTAGTGACTCCGGGGATGCCACATCCCTTCATTTTCTTAGCAATGCTTCATATCCGGTTTGCCACGCCCTTCTCCCGGCCCAGTCCTGGGATTCCCCGGAGACATTTGCTCGGTCCATCGCTACTCTCCGGTTCCCGAAAGGTGGGCGCGGTGGCCTCCACTCTGCCACCTGTCGACTCTAAGCCAGAACGAAACCCGCCAGCGGCCATCACCCGGCCCTGCCCGCCCCCTCCCCCCCCCCCACCGCAGCTGTGTGAAAGTGGAGGCAAAACCAGGCCAGGCCGTTTGGGACAAACGTTGCTCTCGGCAGCCACGAAGGAGAGCGGCTGAGCCGGACGGAAAGGAAGTGGCGTCCAAGAGATTGGAATCCAGAGTCGTTTCCGGCCCAGTCACTCTCCCCACTTCCAGTTGTCACCACGGGCGGGCGATTCACCGGAGGAAGTGCGCCCCGCCCAGCGAATACAGAGAAGATAAGCCACGCCCCCCGCCCCCGCTTCCTTTTCGAACGCTCGGAGGGGACGCGCCGAGAGCGGAGCGCAGACGGCCCCGCCCTGCTTCATAGCTTTGGGTGGCACCACCGGGGCTCTCCCCTGGGACGGGACGGCCGTCGCGGTCACGTGAGTGCGTAAGGCGCGGGCCGCGATTGGCTGGTGCTCGGGTGCCGCGTGAGAGCGCCGTCGCAGAGTTGTCTCTGGCGGAGACGGGGCTGCAGGCTCCGCTCTTCCTTCTCCGGCTTCTGGGCTCGTCCCACTGAGGCGGCGACGGAGGCAAAGCGAGAATGAGGCGGCGCTGATGTGGCCGTCCCTGCGGCCTCCTGCAGCCCCGCTCGGGCCCAGCCCAGGCGGCGCCGGCGGCGGCAGTAGTAGTTCCGCACCAGCATGGGCAACACCGTCACCTGCTGCGTGTCTCCCGGTGCCAGCCCGAAGCTCGGCCGGCCCCGCGGGTCTGCTCTGGGGTCGGGCGGCGGCGGGCGAGCAGGGGCCGGGCCCGCGGCTGCAGGACTAGAGCGGAGAGGTGGTGCTTACCGGGAGATCGCCGAGGCGGACTCGGGAGACTCGGATCCCGGCGGGGGGGGCCCTCACCTGCAGCACATCAGCGACCGCGAGTTCCCGGACGGTGAGTAGTGACAGCGGCTACTGCGAGTCCGTGCCGGCCTTTTCGGAAGCCTCCCTCGCAAACGGATAGTGGGCCTCCGTTTAAGGAATCGCGTAAAGCCACGGAGTTACTGGAGGAAAATCGGGGCCCGGTGTTTGTGTGTGTGTTTTCTCAACCACTGTGCATGGGCCCACCTGGTTTCTGTCACGCTGAATATGGCCGGGTTCCCATTGTGGGTGTGAGACGGTCAACTTTCTGGAAGGAAGTGATCGGGCCCTCTCACACACCACAGTCATTAGCTTGGAAGAGATAACGTGTCTTTGTGAAATACAAAAGCTGCACATGCGAAATCATAAAAGTTGCATTTACAAAAAACATAAATTTAGAAATCAAAATATTCTCTTAGGCAGTCATCATGAGTTGAAACAATATTGCCAACTTTTGTTGCCTTGAGGAAGAGACATCAACATGTTCTAATGGATTTTTTTGGGGGGGCGTGGAACAAATCTAGAGAGAATTTCACCCTTCAGATCACTAGTTGTTGGCTTTTTCCTGGTTATTTGAGCAGCAATTTCCTGAGTTGTTACAGTTATGTGCTTGGAGTTGGTGCATTTTTTTTCTTCCAGAATTACTTTTGTTTCTGCTACTGGACATTTTCATATGCATGGTAATGTAGCATTTGTGAAATGATGTCTCTTCATAGATTGAAATTTGCTTTTGAAAAGGATTCATTGATCTGCTTAAATATCATCCAAATTTGTTGCAGAAGATTGGGACTTTCTGGAGAAGATTTTAATTACATATTCATGGATTTCAGAGTGGGGTAATAGCTTGTACGTCTCTGTAGGACAAGAGGTTCCAACTTCAAAGGATTTCAACATAGGTAACATTTAAGCTGAAGAAGTGACCCCATAATGCAATTACGGTATATTAATAGTAAATGTATGATGTCCATGAAAGTTTCAGAAATTCAGTAGATTGAATTTATATTTAGCTATAATTGGAATTTGTCTAAATCACTGGGGCAGCTCCATCCTGCTCAGTAAATTAATAATAAAATCTTGCTTTAATAGTCATATTGTGAGCAAAATTGAATTTAGATGTGGAAACACCCCGTAATCAAAAGAATGTAACATAAAACACAATTTTATCTAATTTTCAGTTGGCTTCTTCAATTCAGATGCTGTCTCTGCATATTGGCTATTTTGTGAAGTGTTATAAATTTTCTAGAAATAATGAAAACAGCAAAGCAAGGGGGGTTGGAACCTGATATATTATTTTGACTGGATATTAGTGTCAAACTATAGCCAAGCCAACAGTTGAGATACAGCATTTAAATCAGATTCTAATCCATCTCTTTCTCTTAACTCAAGATTAGATTGTTTTATTGTTAAATCAAGAGAGGTTACTTTACAAGGAAGTAGAAATTTTTTACTCTATAACGGGGACAAATTTGGATTAACAGGCTAGTTTATAGCTATATATTGTTGCACAATTTATAAATTTATTGTGGTTGGTTTATGTGGTTACTCTATGATCTACTGTATCACAAAACCAGGAAATTGGATTAATTGAATACACTGGTTAATTTATGTTTCTTATATGCTTTATAATTATACTGGCCATGTAATGCATTTTGAATTGGTTGAAACGTGTTAGTATTGATAATTGATTTGGCAAAATCAATATGAGCAAGCCTGAAAAAATCCCAGTTTCAGGATTGAACTAATTTTTATTTAATAATTTAATAGTTTAATGATTAAGTATTGATAATTGATTTGGCAAAATCAATATGAGCAGGGCTGAAGGAATTACACAGACTGTAATAAAGAAAATTAAGCTCTAAATTGATCAAGGTCTGTTTCCCCCCCCCCCCAAATCCCAGTTTCAGAATTGAACTAATTTTTATTTAATTTAAGCTACACAGTTCAGAAATGGGAAAATTTTAATAGGCATACATCACGCTTAATATTTTTGGAAGAACAAGGATTCCAGGATTCTAGTAAGTTGGAGAATGATATGATTGTTAGGTGCAAACAAATTGGTGTCAATTCTTAGTAACCACATAGACTTTTCTCCATGATAACAATAGCACTTTTTTAAAAAAAATCTCCAATTTAATACTGAAATTTCAAAAAGAGTTTTGATCCTTGATGCTTTAAAGCAAATGGTGCATTTTAAAAAATGGCATTCCTTAAAATAGCTGCATGCAAAAAGTACAAAAGCACTCCAGAAACAGCCCTGAGTATACTTGGATTAAGATTAATTTTATGCATGATTTAGCAACCAAGTGCTACTGAATAGTAGAATGAGTAGAATGGATAATACTTATGACTGTTCAAACTCGCCTATCACAGTCACAATGGCTGTTAAGCAAGGCACCCATGTGATTGCCTGTCTTAACGACCCCATCACTGTTCTCCCTTATGTGGTTGTTAAGTGAAGCATGGGATATCTCATAGGAGGCTTAGAGCAGGCTCAGGCTTGCACTGCAACACCTGTCCTCATGGCCTATCCCAGGCTTCCCAAGGCCTCTCATAGCGCCTGAGGGATCCCATGTTCTGCTTCCTGACACACTGGGTCACCACAAGCCTTGGGCCAATGTTTCCACCCCACCGAGTCCTTGTAGGACTTGGGCCTGTTTTCCACTTCACTGGGTTCCACATCCTATTCCCCCCTGCATCACAGATTGGTCATTTATCTTTTCAGTAGATCTCTTTCTGGAAGTAGCCCTTTTCTACACAGTTGAGGTCATATGGCAGCATTCTGGAAGTGGGCACCCTTGTAAGAGTGGCTGCAAATGGTACCTGTTTCCGGGACAGTGTCACATAGCCTTCAGGGAGGCCAAAGCCTGCAGTGATGATGGAAAAAACAAGTTTAAAATCCTAAACATAAACGTAATATAAAACCAATTTTAAGTGGCTACTAAAACAATGGCACAACACAGAATTAAATATTGTAGGAAATGAAAAAAATAGTTTTCTTGAATACATACTGTTAAGTAAGACAGAAAGAAATAAGCATAAGATTTTAGAGTTACTTCAAAATTTTCAGTTGACTTGTGTTTACTTGGAACAGTTCTATCTGGACAATGTATGAAACATGGTAAGGCTTATCCTGCTCAAAGTAGATGAATAAGATACAAGGTGTGCTTCATCAGGCACTTCTTAAAAATAGGTGTCACAGCTCTATGACCTTTAACCAGTACTAACCAGAATAGAATCAGGAAGAACTAAGGCAAAGCTCTTTAAGTGGGGGATAGCTGTGAACCCTGAAATGTGACTGTGGTGCACCGAAACAAACAATACACATCTAGGTCAAGAATGTACCTTCTGGAAATTTCAAGGCACCTGGGATGATCTGACTGTAGCCATACCAGAAACAGTTAGATGGTTAGCTTCCTTAGATAACGAATTATAACATCCTATCTCATTGCATGGCTCCATATTAGGGTGGTTTTATTATGGTTTTATCTTAATTTAACATTTTATTTTCTATATTGTATTCTTCACATAGAGCAGCATGGTGGCCTAATGGTGAAGATGCTTGTGTCCCACTCTAAAGGTTGAGAGTTCAATCCTAAGCAGTGAGATGTTTCTCTCAGGACGCAAAGAGAAAATATCTGTTAGAACTCCATGTAGGTGTCAGGAAGGGCATCTGGCCTCTAAACGCTCAGCTCCAACCAGTTGCCCCGACTCTACCCTGAATAAAGGGATTACAGAGTCTTAAAAAGGGAAGTTTTTAAAATTGTATTGTATTGTCCACATACCATATATATATTTATTCAAACTAAATTTGTATATCAATGATTGCATAAGATGTAGATGTCATACATTAAATAAACAAAATTACACTCTGGAACTTGCTTCAGAAGCAAGTGCCACTTAGCATTTCCACAAGCTATTTCTTTTAAAATAAATCCTGTTTTTACATATATACGATAGTCCTACACTTGCTTGAAAATAAAACATACTGAATACTCTACAATAGGATGAGCAATTAATTTTCCCAAGGGGCAACATGAGAAACTGGAATTGTTGTGGAGGGACAAATAATAGAGATATAAAAGTGTGTAGTCATGCATACACATATGTAAATTGAAAAAAATAGTCACCTTAAAAATAAAAGCAATGCAGTTGTATTGCATGCATGGCACACACGTATGTACATTTGATTTCTAATTTCTGATTGATCTCACACAGGCAGAACAGGGACATATGTAGCCCTAGATCCATAAAATGCCCGTCTGTTCTACAACCTTATTTTAACAAATTATGTATAGATTCGGTTTTCAGATTGCCAAATTGAACTGAATAGAATAGGTCAGGTAGATAAACATTCCTATGAAAAGAGAAAATAATTTGTTGATTAAGCAAAATTTGTCATACATTTAGCAAAAAGAATTTCCGTTTAATTTCAGTCAGTGTTGAGTGACTGAACACAAACCAAAATCCTGCCAAAATCCTATGTGTTGATTTTAAGAACATTATAGGAACCCAAGTTATTAGAATATATTTGTTACTTGTTAAGTAAATTATATTTACTTAACAAGTAAATATAGTCCCTTGTTGGGAGAGGGGGCGGTCTAAAAATCTAAGAAATAAATAAAAATAAATAAAAATATTGCTTAGTATTCTTGCAAGTGTGCAGAGAGTGAAATAAAAAATAGTTGACCTTTCTTACATATCTGAAAAATAAATTTGAATTAATGCCTTTTTCTGCATTTAAATTTTATGAATATTGAATAAGTATTGAAATAGTAGGCTTTGTACAATCAACTTTATATTTCTTCATATGTTTATCAACATTTTAACGTAATACTACCGTAGTACTAAATTATTGGAAAACTTAGTTTAAATTAATTTATATTCTTTCTTGGTGACAAAATCACTATTTTTAATGTACCATGATTTAATTGCTGTTGCTAAGTTGTCACAATTGTCTCATTCTTAGAAAAATTTGATACGAAATATACATGGATTTAGTACTAGCGCTAAGACTTTTTAGTGTAGAAATGATGTCAAAATATACTTCATCTAGGAATGGAAAAAAGTACCCACCCAGAGAGTGGGAACATTTTCCAGGCTTTCTCCCAGAGACTATTGTAGATTACAATAATGGACCTCTCTAAAGCCTTTTCCTTTTCCTGAAGCTGTACTGTTTGCTATCACACACTGTGATAGAACACCATGAAGCAATAGTTCACAGAAGCTGTTTTGCCACCTCTTATTTTTTTCCCCAAGTGGTGAAGGTTGAAACCTCAGATTGTATTATTTCACAGTGCTCTGATTCTGAACTAATGGTTTCCTGAGGAACTGCTTTTCCTTCCCTTTCTAAAGATGTAGAAAGCACATGTGTGTGAGCTCAAGAGTAGAGCTTGAGACTATTGGATACTTGGATGTTTGTAGACCAAAATCAACCCATATGTCAAAATTTAACTATTAACTTTTTTCGCCATTGTGCAAATCAGGAATGTTGCAGCTTTGGGGGTAAGATTTGATTGGGAGCTGCACTCAAAAAAATGTGAGAACATAAGAAGTATAAATGGATTTAATGTCAATTTAAACTTAATTAACAATTATATTAAGTACTGTAAATGCAGTTGGTTATTCCCAAAATAGTTAATAATTTTCTTAAAATATTACATTGAGAATTGCAATTTGGTGTCAGGTTTTCAAGTGTCTTTGAATGAATATCTCCAGAGTTGTATAAAATCTCAGATAAGTGACGTAGAGTAGGATTGTGCACAAAATATAAAATAAGTTTTATTCTATGCATAGAACAACCACATTGTGTCGTGCAAGTTTTGCTGGGATGTTCTGGACAAGCCACAATTGAGCAGAATTGGAACATACTCAACCTGGGTTTGGACTGAAAAACATGTTGGAAGATCTTACTGGACAAATAGAGTTCTACCTTCCTCTTCCAAGTGTCTTGTGTTCTGGCCCAGTGTTTCCAGTGTTCTTCCCTTTTTCCTCCCAACTTCTTTGCTGCCATCGGCAGATCCATGCACAGATGGAACACATTTCAATCCAGACACAGACCATCCCATGTGTGAAAAGTCCATGCACAGAATATTTTACACATCCCTAATCTAGAGGTACATAAAATGTTTGACCTATTTTAAGTTTAATTACCTAAAAGAATTACTTGGGGTTCAGAAGAAATTGTTCTGCCTTCTCTGAAAGGATTCTGAATTCAAACAAGATTGTTCTGACATTGGTACAGTTTGATAAAATACCTGTTTACATCTGAAATTGGAAAAAAAATGTGCATTTACAGGTAATCCTCAACTTATGAGCACAATTGAACCCCAAATTTTTGTTATTAAGTGAGGCATTTGTTAAATGAATTTTGCCACATTTTATGACCTTTGTTGCCACAGTTATTAAGCCAATCACTGCAGTTAATAAGTTAGTAACCTGATCGTTGAGTGAATCTGGCTTCCCCATTGACTTTGCTTGTCAGATGGTTGCAAAAGGTAATCACATGACTCTGGGACACTTCAACCATCATACATATGAGCCAGTTGCCAAGGATCTGAATTTTGATCACATGACCATGGGAATGCTGCAAAGGTTATAATTGTGAAAAATGGTCATAAGTCACTTTTTTCAAAGTTTCCAGTCATTAAATGAACTGTTCTAAATCGAGGACTACCTGGATTGAATTACCCTGTTGAGAAATGTGTTTCGTATGTTGCTGTTGCTATGTACAGAATCATACATTTATTTGTTAAATTTATATGCCACCCATCTCACTCTAAAAAGCAACTCTAGGCAGCTTCATATAACATAGATGCTAGGCATGGACACTTGATAGACTGTATCTTTACATTGGAATGGGCTTCCTATGGGTCTCATTTCATTAGAGTCCAATATGCGGACTCCATGGTTTAGACTTAAGAGGCACAATTGTGGTCTTTCCTGAAGGAATAGTCAGAGAAGGTAGTATTTGATGTGTTCTCTCCTACTCATGGCTGGTAGCCTATGGAGTGCTAGAAAATTCCATTGCCCCTTCTCCTTTTCCCCCCCAAATGTGCATATGAAACATAGAAAAATATTCCAGATGCTCTGTCTAAAGTGTCATTAGTATGCTACAATTTTGATCCCCACTTCTCATTTTCATACACTTATCCCAAGGAGCTGCTGAACCTTTCAACTCTTTTTGAGCAGTTCCCCCCCTCCTTTTTTTTTGAACAGTTTGGAGAAGGGATGATTGAGGTAAAATGGGATTTAAATCCAACAAAATGGAGAGATCATAGATTGGAAACAGTATTTTGAAAAGGTGCTTTCAATTGGGATTAAATGGAATTGTACTTTTGTGGAAATACTGTACCAACTGGGAAAATTAGCAGGACTTTTAACATGTTAGGCAGATAAACTTCAGCTAATCAAGAGAAAATGAACTGTTTTGTAACATACTCTTCATGAGGCCCCTTTTGAAGATAAGAAAGATTGTTTTGTGTAGACTGAAGCTCTGGTTGCATGTGCATTTCAAAATTCAATTTAAAATGTGCTTTAATGCAGAGGTGAGAAACCTCGACCCTTCCAAAATTATCGAAATCCATCTCCAGTTAGCTTCCATTCACTATGGGTGATACCAACCTACTTATATGTAAAGAACTGTTAACAAAAACCTGTTCACTCACCATTCAGGTCTATTAAGTTAAGAGCCACTAGAGAGATTCCTTTCTGTTATGACCCATACACTTTTGCAATAATTCTTTGCAATAGCACTTATATTTAGGAGTGTGCACAGAATTGAAAATGTTTTAAGACAACATCTCATTCAGAAAGTTATATTGAAATATTTTGAGTTGATTATGTTACACTGCAACAAACCTTGAAACACCTGGATGTTTTAGGTTGATTCCAGTTTGAAGCATTTTGAGTGTTCCATCCATGTAAAATGATGGGAACTGAATATAAGAAACCTATTCCCTTAACTTTTCATCCCAGCACCACACATATATAGACAGGCTATCAGTCAACGTTGATTGCTACAGATCTGAACAGACTTGTATATTGGCTGCCCAAAATAGGAGTGCTCCATCACCCTGATTTGATCTAGCTTACTTAAGTAGGATAGAATGCAGCAAGTCATCTGTTGGCATCACTGTTCTCCCTGGAAATGCACCAGGCATGTTGCCCTAACTAGGTAGGAGATTCACATGCTTGTATCTGCTGAGGGACTTTTCATGCCAGAACAAGTCTTGACTTCTGTTGCTATTGGGCATGAAGCATTTCCCCTCTTTCTGGAAGGAGCCTAATCTCTTTCCTTCAGTTTGGACCATTTCTTATAGGCAGGAAATCTCTGTAAAAGCAGGGGAGATTGTAGGGAGTTAGTCATTGTCAATTAGCTTCCCCTCACCATTGGCTCACTTAAGCTTATAAATATGGTATGCTTGTTTGTACCCATAGTTTTTGGTAGAATATGAAGTCAGACTGTCAAAGTTTATTATTTCTTTGTTTTATTAATTTTATTGCATCTTAATATTTTTATGAATAAGTCAAGGCAGTGAACATACATAAGAACACACATTCTTAAATTCTCAAGAGTTTGTTCAGGAATTTTCAATTGGAGGGGGGGGAACCATACCTCTTAAGTGGCGCACTCTGCCATAAGAGATATATTGCAACACAGAATAGCTCATACACAGAAACTTCCTTGGCTATGAATCTCCCTTTCCAGAAATCAAGGAAATATGCCCATGTACTTTGCCATGTCGTGTGTGGTTGCTTGCACTTCAAACAGCTGCTTTAATAGCAGGTAGTGTAGGTGGTTCCACTGAATAGAGACATTCAGAGAAATCTGGTGTCTGGGTCAGTAGTACTTGTCCTTAATGTCCCCTGACAGAATAATCTGACAGAAATACCCAACATTATTATGGCACTTACCAATAAAAGTACTCCTGGCAAATCCTAGTGTTCAGAGATTACATTGGAACCGATAATGGCTGCCCACGTCTATACCATGGGCATCTTAGCAGCAGCAATTGTGCCCTGTGAATCAGAAATAGCATGTGACGTCCCTTCTGCATGAGCCCACATTTTGTCATATAGGAGATGCTGGCAAATCTAACAGCAAACACTTTAGTCTCACCCCACTAGTGCATGGTGATGGAGAGGTACCGTATTTTTCGGACTATAGGACACACCGGCCTATAAGATACATCTAGATTTAGAGGAGGAAAACAAGAAAAAAAAAAGGTTTTGGTTTCTGCGTGTCTCGTTTTCGCCTTCCCCCAGAAGCATGTTTTTGACCTGAACCCACCGCGCGTCCCGTTTTGGCCTCCCAGCCTCCAGAAGCACTTTCTGCTTTTGGTCTCCCGAACCCTTTGTGCATCCCACTTTCGCCAAAAACGGGCCCGTTTTTTTACCTGCAGAGAGCTTCTGGGGCCTAGGGAGGGTGAAAACGGGGCACACAGAGGATTCAGGAGGCCAAAGACAGGTCCATATTCATTCTGTAACATTTTTGGGGGGGTGGAAAAGTGTGTCTTATAGTCCAAAAAATACAGTAACTATGTACATGACTGAGATGAAATAAATATATAAGAGCTTATTTCCAGCAGCACCAACACATCTTTCCACCAACACAGTGATACAGGAAGGTTACAATATGTCTATTGAAAGTGATGCCAAAGGGATTTGGCCATCAGAAGCAAACAAAAGAGTATCCACCTGTATTACTATTATACCAAAGCTGCCAATTGCTCAGTTAGGTCTGAGGCGTTCGGACCATACTACCACTTGCCCCTCCACCATTCTGTGGATGCTTCAGTGGTTGTCTCTAGTTGACAGTATGAGTTGCCTACTGCTGGATGTGAGTGTTTAGCAATCTCATAACGGAAATCATTTTGGATTCTTGCTCTACTAATATTTGCCTTGTAGTAATTGAGTAATGATCTCATAAGGTGTGGCTTGGATTTATGATGGTGCAGCTCTTCCTGAGTGTTAGTTGAAATCTCTGAGTTACTGTGAATCAACACAACCAGTTTTGCTTTGCCTTGCCTCGCCTACTATGATACCAATATTGCTGCTACAGAAGCTGCAGGCCTACTACTAAAATGAAACCTCCTTTTAGTGACCTCTCTTCCTCTGTCTTGCCCAACCATAATTGATTTAGGAAACCACTAAAAGTGGGATCATGGCAAAGACAAATAATAAGTGTGATAACATATTCATTTTGTGCTTGTTCATTAAGTATTTTCCTATTACTGAGCTTTGATCGATTTAACAGCTTTTTGAATTTTTGGAAACACCATTGATTTAAGTAAAAGGGATAGTACACTTAACACTTGACTGTTTTCTCTCAGAATGGAAAATTAAAAATGTTAAGCTGTTGGGAGTTTCTTTGGATAGTACAGTTTATTCTATTGGCTTATCCATGCTGTTTTAATATCTCTGCTGTTTAGATCTATTGCTATGATTCTGAGATACAGTTCAAATTCTCTGAGCATGTGAGATCAATGTATAAATACTAGAACTGTTTATTAAGAAATACAACCCGAGGTCATCTAGAAACAGATTTAAAATGTAATGCCTCTTAAGCAAGATTTGGGTTTTAACTGATTTATTCTTCCAAAAACAGTAATTTCTGAATAGCTGCCTCACTTCATATTTGTTTCAGATTTAGCATTGGAGTCAAACCCATCTGACCATCCTAGAGCAAGCACAATTTTCTTGAGCAAATCCCAAACAGATGGTAAGCTAATTTTTGCTCCCTTTAAAAAAGAGGATGGGAGGAGATGGAGTGGGTGTTTAATTCCTTTCCATTTCTGTCAAAGCGCTGTTTGCTTCTACATTTTTGCTTGCTCTTCACTGCATTTCTCATAGTTGTTTGTCTGTGGCTGTTGCTTTTTAATCCTCTTAATTCATTCTCAATATTCGCCATTCAGTAGAATAACTATTAACTAAGAACGGCTGGGTGCCATATTTGAGAATAGAAGGATGTTATCTTATGACCAGTGATTGAAGCGACTTTCTCATCAAACATCATTTGCAATATTCCTAGCAACATGATTCACTGCCTCCAGAAGACTTTACTTCTGTCAGTTCATTTCCTCGTAGTAGGGAAAAAATTCAGTCTAGCTTGAGTTATATGTCAAATTAACATGCTAACGTTTACTGAGATAATTTTATATTAACATTCAGCCTTGATACTCATGTAATATCATGTTTCTACCTTTCTAAACCAGTATTCATAACTCATTTACAACATTGAGTCTTTTTATAGAAACACTGCTGTTTATTATTTATTTGTTTATTGGCTTTCTTTATATGTTACCATTGTAAAATAAATGGTTGAATCGGGAAATTCTCTAATTCACAAGATGAATTATTGCTATTTCTTCTGATCTAAGAAACAAGCAAAAAAGGAGTTGCTTCTGTGGAACTGAGTGGTATTTATTCCATGAAATGTGCTTTTAATATTTAGGTAAGAAAAGTTTTTAAAAATCCAACAAGCTGGCTCACTATGTTTTTTATGATTCTAAATTATTTTCAGATAATCCCAAAATATTGTCAAGGTTGAATGTGTAGAAAGGAAAAACTTCAAACAAGTGCTGAATTTTAAAGTAGAATTTAAAAAACAATGTATTGATAGACTGAACTTGTTTCTCCTTTTTCAGTGAGAGAGAAGAGAAAGAGCAACCACATCAACCATGTAAGTACATACAATAGCTGTGAAAGAAACAAAATAAAAAGAATAGTTCATGGTTCTGGTTTCTCTATAGAATGGCTTTTTAAAAAAATTTCTGGTGAATGGAGTAGAAGAGGTTTCAAGTCATACAACCAGACTTCAGCCCAGAGTTTGTCTCTCTCCCTTACTTTTGTGATAGTTATATGATACCTTTGAAGATGCAGTCAATCACTCACAATTTTAAAACTATAGAGGAAGAATAGTTTCATTGCCACTACTCTTATTCCTATTAATTGCTAGGAAAAAAACCCATAAATTTTATTTCAGAGCAGCAGGAGAAAGTTAAGTAACATAGGGCAATGAGTGGGTGTTGGATGATATTCTTTGCAAAAAGAAGGGAAGTAGAACAAATGCTGAAAAACCTGCCAATAGTTTTAGAAAAGACCCACAAGCTTATATCTAAGTCTTCTAGCAAAGAATTTGCGCACTATAAGTTGTGCATGTTTGGCTTGAATAATTAATGAAAATATTGTGTGTGTGTGTGTGTTGTATTTGTGCTGATAAATAAATGAAGGGAGACTAGTATAGATCTATTTCAAGCTATTTAGCTCTCATCAGCTAGCCATAGCCTTACTGGGATTTGGGCATACCAGGGGTTGTAACATACATACATACATACATATGTACGTACGTACGTACACGTGTGTGTGTGTGTGTGTGTGTGTGTGTGTGTTGTATTTGTGCTGATAAATAAAGGGAGACTAGACAGGCTCTCTTCCTTATCAGCAAGGCAGGGACAGAAAAGGACCCTTCAGGTAAGCCAATGGTCAATTTGTGTTACAACCCCTCGTATGGGAGGGAGCTCACTACTCCCTCTTTCTGTCATTCGGCTCATCACAGAAAACCATCCAGACAGAAACCCATATTTTTATTTTTAATGTTGCCTTTTTATATTTGTGTTGTATTTGTGCTGATAAATAAATAAAGGGAGACTAGACAGGCTCTCTTCCTTATCAGCAAGGCCAGGGAAATAGGTATGTATTTGTGTTACATACTCCTGTTTAGCAGAATAAACCCAGTTAAGAACAAAGGGCTGCTGCATATTATTTTGACCTAATTGGTGTTTCAGTTTTAATAAATCTAGTCACACTCAGAGTCCTAGAAAGACTGCAGTGGCAAACTACTTCTGAAAAATATTGCTATAAGCAACTGAATGGATGTCAGTCGTCATGAGGAAAGACTGATTTAAAGGCAACACCCCCTCTGAAAAAGGCTGGGACACATTCATACATTTTTTAATAGTAATAAGGACATCTGTGTAATTTATGGAATTAGTGGCACTGCATCCCTTTGCCATGGGTCTTCTGTGTATGGGTGCTATCTACTAAAACTGATAAAATAAAATTTATGTACAGTACTTCTGCTTCCAATTTGTTTCAGAGATAATGTGCTGCCAGAGTAGAATAGAACACCTAGAGTTCTCAAACATAGATAGGCAGCAGACTAGTGATATATCAAATAGCTCACCCTAGGCCTCCAAATTGCTAAGAAATCCAACAAAGAATTTTGGATTAGTTGGATCTTAGTCTGAGCAGGTAGACCAGAGTTTGTCACTAGGAGGAGTGTGAGTTTTGTTTTTGAAACCCAGGGATTTGGAGAATCTATCTTGTTCTGTGAATGTAAAAGGGTTATTGAAGGAAGGGGAAGCATCTGCAAGGTTACAGTCATCTCACTGCTGTTAGTATGTAGCATTCCCTTTTACAGATGAGTCTTTAACTCCGCACAGTTTACTATAGCCTTTAAATTCTGAAATTACTTTCCTAGATTGGAATATCAACTTTTGACCTGTTCTTGCTGCATTAACTGCATTTGTTTTCTCTTGCTTTGATGTAAAGATGTAGTAAATGTTAATTACATAGTCACATCATTACATAGTCACATCAAGTTTTAACCTTTTTAAAATAGCAACAAATGGATCTTGAACTGAGTTGGGACTGGAAGAGTGATCCACTCCAATGTGGTTTCTTTCTAAAAACCTCATTGAATTTGTTTCTGATATTGGCACGGGACCTAGTTACTTGCGGGATCGCATCCTCCCACATACATCCCTGCGGCCAATTCGCTCACACAGAGAGGGACTTCTCCTGGTGCCGTCCACTAGGCAATGCCAACGGGCGACACCAAGGAGTAGGGCCTTCTCTGTGATGGGCCCAACCCTCTGGAATGACCTCCCCCCCGACATTAGAACCACTACTGACCTCCGCTCCTTCCGGCAAAAATTGAAGACTCACCTGTTCCGATTAGCAGGCCTGGCATAATTACAACTGTCCCTCCTGGCAAATGTATTAACTGGTTATTTTAGGGGTATTGTTTTTAACTTATTTTGTGTGTTTTAGGGGTTCAAAATCCTATATTTATATATATTGCTTTGTACAGTTCTTTTAATTCCATTTTTAACCTCCTCCATTCCAACTGTACATATTCCATTTTTATTGTATTTTGATATATTTGGCATGGACTGTACACCGCCCCGAGTCCCTTTTTGGGAGAGGGGGCGGTCTAGAAGCATGAATAATAAATTTCAATAAGTGGTGATATGTTCAACATAGTGATCAAACAAATTTCTGCCCTGTGTTTTATTACTTGGAAAGTCTTCTGTCTCTTTATCTTTATCTTTGCCAGTTAATCTTTAAAAGAAAAACAGGTACCAAGAAAAGAAAAATAGTAGTGTCCATTGGTGTTTATACAAGACTGGCCATTGCTGAAAATATTACTGATGCTGATTTCTATTCTATTTTATAGTTTATTGATTCTTAGGCAGCTATTTAAATGTCCTCAATATCTTTTGATTTATTTAACAACATTGTCCATGTGAGTCTAATATGCATAATACTGATTAAACCCAGAAATCATGGTTTCCGGTGGATTCGTGGGAGGGGTCACATGTGGGTATTGTCACAGCCTGATTGGTCCATAGACTGAGGGAAACTTCTTCAATACTCTTGTCTTCCCATTGGCTCCCAGTTTCCTCTCAGTCTTTTGGTCCAAGCACTGCTTTGGCTCTTAGGTAGGAAATAAATCGTTTACCAAACATTGCATTTAAATAGTTTAATTTATTGGATATTCCAAATTCTAAATTAATCTGCTACAGCCCAAGAGTCAGTCCTTTCTGTCTCTTGCGGTTTGAGAGAGCCCCGTGGGGCGGGCCCTCTCCGCAGGCCAGGGGCTCTGTCCATATTCCTGGGCGTGCGGGGGTGATGAGCTTCAGAAGGCAGCACTGGGAGCTAGCCGGGTCATTTTTTAAACCACGTGCCTGCCTGCGCTCAGAGCTGAGGAGCGCAAAGATTTCCGACGCCACCAAGCCCTCTAAACAACTGCCGCCGCGCCGCCTGGCTTTAAAGGAACTGCGGCACTCACGAATGGCCCGAAAGCGGCGTTTTTCAAGCAGCGGCTTTTAAAAAATTGTGAGCAGAGAGCGAGAGCGAGCCGTGGCACTTTAAGAACAAGACGTGGCCGTTTCAAAGCCAAAATCGAAAGCGGAGGCCCAGCGGCCATTTTGGGAAGCCTCCACGTGGCGCAGGCTCCAGCTGCCGCGTGATCGACCTAGGCCACAGTCAGGGACAAGTCACAGACCGGCTACCAGCTTCAGGCATAGCTCCCACAGGCCCAGGCACCGGTGGAACCTACAGAGGCCTGATATCGTTCACATGAGTGAGGGCAGTGGCTACAAGATCCGATCCCCAGGCCCCTACAGAGCCTTCTATGGAGGGAAAGGGGGAGCAGGCTGATAGGCCCCGAACCAGGGCTGCAACATCCAAGCCCTTAGCCACACAACGCCCTTCCAGAACCACAGCAAGGGACGAATTGAGACGGCAGAAGGCCCTAGAAAAGACCTTTGCCAGGGCAGAGAGGCAGGCTCAAACCACCAGGCCTAGCTCAGAAAGCAGATCCAGGTCTCCAGTCAGGCCCTCCTCCAATATTTCTGGCTCCCCTTCAAAGGGATTCAGCCCTTCCTCTCCTTCAATCTCCCCTTCCAGGTCTAACAGATACTCCAGGCAGGAGGTGTCCCCTTCCCCCCCGGTCTCTGCAGCGCCCATGGGTGGGGAGGAGGCTGACCCTCTAGAGGACCCATCAGGGGCATTCCAATCCCTGCAGAGGTTAGCTCCGCAGGGACCAGATCCCTATCAGGATGATGTGGTTGATCTGGACTTATTGCCTGAAAGCATGAAGAGGCTCATCTCTGCTGCCATATGTCGGGGCATTGCCCAAAGAGACAAGGGTCCTCGCTCTAGCAGGGCTCTTGGTAGTCATAGACACCACCATTCCAGAGCCTCATCCCCTTCCATGGTTAGCGAGGGTTCTACCCAAGGGGACGATAACCATAATGATTGGGGGTTCTCAGAGGACGAGGATGCTGTTCCTCCTGATTCCCCCTCTTCTGCGGGGCTTTTCCCCTCTGTTATGTTCAAACCTGCATAAGGCTAGGAAAACCACTAAGATTGGGACCGGGGACCCTACGGTTCCCCAGCCTAGAGACCCCGATATGGCCATGTTCTCCAATACTGCTACGAACAAGGAGGAGATCCCTGCTCCACCCTTGTTTCTGGAGGTAGTACAGAACCAATGGGCTCGCCCGTCTAACTTCTCCAACCCGGGCAGTAACGATCGTCACTTCTACAATGTGGAGAAGACGTTCGCTCAGGCCCTTCAACTGCCATCTATAGACACTCCTATCGCAGCCTTAGTCTCCTCCTCCCCCGTAGTTTCTGGGGATGCGGCTGGCAAAATGAAGCCGGAGGACAAAAGGGCGGAGCTTACCTTACGTAAGAATTTTAACGCCTCTGCTTGGACAATTAAGGCCGCGGCGGCGGCATCTTACTTTAACCGCACGACCGTAATGTGGCTCCGTCAACTCCAGGATCGCATCCCGATCCAGGACAAGCGTCTCCACCAGGATCTCACAAAGATCCTGGCTGCCTCCCAATTTTCTGCTGACACCACTCTGGATGCAGTAAAATTTGCATCCAGCGCCCTAGCCACATCAGTTGCCTCCCGTCGCCTGCACTTGGCAGATGGACAACAAGGCCAAATGGAACCTAGTGGCGGCACCCTTCAAAGGACCCAACCTTTTTGGGGAGGCCCTGGAACCCATTTTGGTTGAGAATAAGGATAAGAAAAAGGTTCTCCCTTCCAACTCCAAGAAGTCCGATTCCCGGACTCATCCCTACCACAGACCCTCTTACAGGACCCCAGAACAGGATCAACATCATCAAAGATTTAACTCCTTCAGGTCAGACAGGCAATTTCCCCGTCCATCCTTCCAAGACTGCAACAGGTACCAAGGCCAATCCAGGTGGCCCTTTTGAGGGGGGGGGGGCGGCCGTCCCTTCCACAGAGGGAAGTGACTCGAATCCGAGTCTTTCCATCGGCGGCCGCCTGGCGTCCTATGCGGACCAGTGGGAAGGGATCACCACCAACGAGTGGGTCAGAGCCACTGTTTGGTATGGCCTGAGATTGGAGTTCCTCTCCACTCCCCCGAGACTCTTCAGGACATTCCCTCCCTCCCGGGATCTGGAACACCATCACCTGATGGATCTTGCCATAAAGCACCTACTGGAGATCCAGGCAATAGAGGCGGTCCCTACAGAAGAACGCGGGTTGGGTCACTATTCCAACCTGTTCGTGGTCCCGAAGAGCTCAGGGGGCTGGAGGGCGATTCTGGATCTCAAGCACCTGAACCAGTACCTGGTTTACAGGCGATTCAAAATGTCCTCCCTCAGATCCATCCTCCTAGGCATCGGCTGGGGGGATTTCCTAGCATCGGTAGACCTCACAGAGGCATACCTCCACATCCCAATTCTACCAGCTCACCGCAGGTACTTGAGGTTCTCCCAAGGAGACCTTCATTTTCAATACCGTGCCCTTCCATTCGGTTTGGCCTCAGCACCTCGGACCTTCACGAAGGTCTTGGCGGCATTGGCGGTTCACCTGCGCTCGGTGCCGGTGAGACTCCAATGCTACCTGGACGAAGGCAGGATCCCTCTCCCAAGCCATGTCAGACTTCCATCTCACCATCCAGCATCTCCAGTCCCTGGGGTTCTCTGCCAACTTTCCCAAGAGCCACCTCAACCCATCCACACGCATACTTCACCTAGGGACAGTCATAGACTCTGTGACAGGGGTAGTCCGGCTCTCACCCGATCACCTCACCAGTCTTCATCAGCTCGTCCTCAAGGTCCACAGAAGTCGGTCAGTTTCCATCCTGACATTATCTCAGCTACTTGGCAAGATGGTCTCCTGCATCGGGATAGTTCCATGGGCTCGACTCCATCTGCGGCCACTCCAATGGGTCTTGATACGATTCCAGAAGAGGAGGATGAGCAACTCCCTTTGGCCTCTTCACCTTCTGGTGGAGGTGCGCTCCTCTCTCTAGTGGTGGCTTTCCCCGGCCATCTGGCGGGGCGGTTCGTTCTGGGACCCGATCAGGGTGACGGTAACTACAGGTGCGAGCCTTTTCGGCTGGGGGGCCCTGATGGATGGCAGGATGACACAAGGCCATTGGACTACCTCAGATCTCCGCCACAACATCAATTGGCTGGAGCTGAAGGGGGCGCGTCTAGCCCTCCAACATTTCAGGGAGTGGCTGAAGGGATGTCATGTGCTTCTTCTGACGGACAATGTCACCTCAAAGGCCCATATAAACCGGCAAGGGGGCACGCACTCCCGAGCTCTGTGGATCCCACGGGAGGAGATAGTCTTGTGCCAGGGGTCCTGATTCATCCAGAACCTCAGTGGCTCCACTTGACTGCCTGGCACTTGAGACCCTGGAGGCCACTAGGCACCCATCCACCACCAGGATCTATAATTCCACCTGGGCGGCGTTTGTCAGGTGGAGGTCCTCACTAGGCATAGATCCCGCCAGGGTTTCGGTGGCCAACGTTCTAGACTTTTTGCAAAAAGGGTTGGATAGCAGCCTGTCCCATAACACCTTGCGTCGACAGGTAGCCGTGTTGGCCACCATCCTGGGGGGAGAGGGGTCTCATACCCTCCCCCACTCCCCCCTCATCAAGAGGTTCCTTAAAGGAGCTGCAAATCTGAGGCCCCCTCTGGTCCACAGGTTCCCTACTTGGGATCTCCCTCTAGTGTTCAGAACTCTGATGGGTCCACCGTTTGAGCCTCTTTGAACAGTCCACCTTCATTTACTTACCTTCAAGGTGGCGTTCCTAGTGGCCGTCACAGCGGCCAAACGTATTTTGGAGTTGGGTGCCCTGTCCTCCAAGGACGATCTTTGCATTTTTCATTTAGATAGAGTAGTTCTTTGTCTGAATCCCACCTTTCTACCAAAGGTGAACACCCCGTTCCACAGGGCACAGGAGATTGTCCTCCCTAATTTTTGTCCCGCCCCTTCTCACGAAAGGGAGAGGCTCTGGCACCATCTGGATGTCCGCCGTGCATTACGAATCTACCTTAGGCGGACGGAAGTGGTGCCTAGATCGGAGGCCCTTTTTGTTTCCTTTCAACCAGAGTCTCTGGGAGCTAGGGTGTGTTCAGCCACGATAGGTAGGTGGCTGCAACAGGCCATAGTAGCGGCCTACGAAGCATCGGGACAGATTCCCCCGGCAGGTATCACGGCCCATTAAACACGCAGCGCCGCCACCACGGCGGCATGGGCCACTAGGGCTCCGTTCGAGGACATCACTATCGTTTGGACGTCTTCGCCTCTGCAGAGGCGTCCTTCGGTCGTAGGGTCTTACAGAGTGTGGCAGCGAGGCCCTAGTTTTTTTTTTCCTCCCTCCCTGGGATTTAGCGTGGGTATATCCCACATGTGACCCCTCCCTCGAATCCACCGGAAAAAGAACGTTGGTCTCACCTGAACATGTCTTTTAGGTGGATGAGAGGGAGGGGTTACTTCCCACCCTAGATTAGGTAGAGTAGGGCCAGGGGAGGGCCGGGAGGTTCCCGGGTCTTCTTGTGCTATCTTTGAACAGATGCTGTACCTTGCCATCGAGGAAACTGGGAAAACAGGAGTATTTAAGAAGTTTCCCTCAGTCTATGGACCAATCAGGCTGTGACAATACCCACATGTGACCCCTCCCTCTCATCCACCTAAAAGACACATTCAGGTAAGATCAACGTTCTTTTTTCAAACATTTTTATAAACTCATATATATATACACACATATATATATTTCTTTCCACATAGGTTTCCCCGGGGCAGCTTACAAAAAAGTATAGTTCATGTTCAACTATATTTATAGATGACAGCACAGTCAGCCAACCTAATCTTAGGAGCACAATAAAATGGTATGTATCACTTTTTTAGGTTACATTAAATTCAACTCACTTAAATCTGTGAAATCCAAGAAAAAAATCATACCAAATCTAGAGGAAGTGATAAATGAGTATATGCTGAAACAGATTCTCCCCACTTTATGCTCAGTATTGGTTGAGCAACATCTATGTGCTACCATCAATTTGATTCCAAAACCCTCTAAATTTGGGAAGTGGGGTACAGCTAATATTTTATGCCTGTTATTCATTGTTTATCTGATACTGATTTCTAATCCTATTGTTCCTGTTCATATTTTTGACCATCTTCAAAGATATGTGATTGTTGATTTGTAATCTTGAAATATTTAACTCAGAACAATATATTCTTTTTTTTTTTTTTTTTATAAATGTTTATTTATTTTTCTTTAAAAAGACAAGACAACACATAAGATACAAGAGCAGGGAAGTAAAAAAAAAAACACATTTTCATCAAGCATGTCGTTTGGTTACAAGTTTTTGTGCGATGGTTTTTACAATTAAGGATGCGTTCACTAATTATCCATTAAATATAGTTAAATATTTCATTGAGCATTGCATGTTCAAGTTACCATAGTATTCTTTCTTTTATGACAACCCTTATTTCTTTATCTCTACAATTATGTACTAGGTAACAATAGGTCTTTATAAAATTGTATCACCATTCTCTCAAAAATAAAAGTGGAGATTAAGTCAAAGAAAAAAAGAAACTCATTACTTCATATAAGACATTTCTATTTTCCATTAATCTTAAAGTTTCCAATCATCCTCAACTCCAAATTTAATTTCCCATTATTATTTGTCAATCCATGTAGTCATTAAATATTTTAATCTATATTCACATCCATTGTTCATTACATCATCATTATTCCATTTTATATTATAAAATAGTCACCAGCCATAATCATACCTAACAGTTTAAATCATCTCACTCTTATATATTAAATACATTATTATTCTTATCTCGTATAAGTAAATGGTCTATTTCATAATAAAGGCTTAATATGTATAGAAAGAGAAAAGAAAAAAAAAGAAAGAAAAAAGAGAGAGATTTTTTCAAAACATTAAGTATAACTTTCTATTATTATTACATATAAGATAGGGTAAAGAAAAAGAAAAGATTCACTTCCAAGTTTTTTTATCCAACCATTGATAAAACAAGTCCCATACTTTATAAAATTGCTCATCCTCTAATTCTCTAATTTCAAATGTAAGTTTACTCATTTCTGCACAGTTCATTATCTTCCAAACAATTTCCTCCTCTGTTGGTACTTTCTCATTTTTCCAGTATTTAGCAAATACAATTCTAGCAGCTGTTAAGACATTTATGATCAAATATTTCAAGTCTTTATTGTATGTTTCTGGTATTATTCCCAATAAGAAAAGTTCTGGTTTCAAGTCTATATGTTTATGTATCATTTTCTCCAACCACATGTGTATTTTAGTCCAGTATCTCTTAGCTTCAGGACAAGTCCACCACATGTGGTAATATGTGCCGGGTGTATGTTGACATTTCCAGCATTTTTCAGACTTATTCTTCGACATTCTTGCTATTCTCGATGGGGATAAATGCCACCTATAAAACATCTTATACAAATTTTCTTTATATGCAGTTGACATTGTCATTTTATAATTTTGAGTCCACAATTTTTGCCATTTTTCTAAATCAATCCCATGTCCAAAGTTTTTTCCCCAGGCTAACATAGTTCCTTTCACTTGTTCTTCATATAATTTCACCTCTAATAAATAATCATAAAATTTTTTAATTAATTTTTCATCGTTACCTGTTAAAATTTTATCTAATTCAGTCAGTTTATCATAAAAACCCTCATTTTTTCGATCTTCATTGTATCTAGAATGTATTTGCACATATGAGTACCAATTGAGTTCAATACCTTCTTGTTTCAATTCTTGTATAGATTTAAGTTCACCCTCTGCATTCAATAATTCAGCATATCTAACTGCTTCTTCCCTTTTAAATATTATTGGATATGAAAAGGCTTCAATAGTTGATATCCAGACTGGAATTTTCAAGTAGTGCGACCTCTTAACCTTCTGCCAGTTTAATAACAGAGCCTCTCTTATAGAATGGTCTCTAAAGTAACCATGTTTTTTAGTTCCTTTATACCATAAGTATGCATGCCATCCCAACAGCAAGTCATGACCTTCTAGATTCAAAAGCCTATCATTTCTTAGCATTATCCATTCCTTGATCCACATCAGACTAGCTGCCTGATAGTATAACTCCCAATCAGGTAAACCCCACCCTCCCCTTGATTTGGAATCTTGTAACAATTTACATTTTATTCTTGCTTTTTTCCCTTGCCATATAAATTTCAACACTATTTTATTTAATTCTTCAAAATATCCTTTCCCCAACTTAATTGGAATAGTCTGAAACAGGTATAACAGTCTAGGTAAGATATTCATTTTGATTGTTGCGATTCTACCAATCATTGATAATTGAAGATTCTTCCATTTCGCCAAGTCTGTTACAATTTGTTGCTTCAATTTAATATAATTATCTTCTTTGAGAGTGCTGCACTTGGCTGTTAGGTGAATCCCCAAATATTTAACTTTGTTTGTGATTTGCATTTCCAAATTTTCCGCCAATTCTTCTTTTTGTTTTCGGGGTATATTTTTTGTTAAAATCTTTGTTTTGTCTTTGTTTATTTTTAAACCTGCAACTTTTCCATACGCCTCGATTTCTCCTATCAGTTTAGGTGCAGATTGAAATGGCTCCTCAAGGATGAAGACTAAGTCGTCAGCAAATGCTTGCAACTTGTATTCTTCCTTTTTAATGATCATTCCCTTTATTTCTTCCTCTTCTCTAATCTTTCTATTTAGTACTTCTAATGTTAAAACAAAAAGCAGTGGTGACAGTGGACAGCCTTGTCTCGTACCTCTTTTAATTTCAATTGGATCCGTCAGCTCTCCATTTATCATTATCTTGGCTGTTTGCTTGTGATATATCGTTTGTATGGCTTGAATAAAATTCTTGCCAAAATTCATTTGTTCCATTTGTTGAGTCATAAATGTCCAATTCACGTTATCAAAGGCTTTCTGCGCATCCAAGAAAATCAAAGCCATTTGCTTCTCAGAGTGGACCTGATAATATTCTAAGGTATTTAGAATTGTCCTTATGTTATCTCTAATTTGCCTCTTTGGTAAAAAACCATTTTGGTCCGGGTGGATAAACCCATTTAGGTATTTTTTCAGTCTCTCTGCCAGTATTGAGGCAAATAGTTTATAGTCTGAGTTCAACAAGGAGATAGGTCTATAGTTCTTAATTTGCGTATGGTCTGCCTCCTCTTTGAGTATTAATGTAATATATGCCTCCAACCATGAATTAGGTATTTTACTTTCAATCATTACTTCATTCATGACTTCTAGTAATGGAACGGCCAAGGATTTTTCTAATGTTCTATAGAATTCCACAGGAAGGCCATCCGGTCCCGGGGCCTTCCCATTATTTTGTCTTTTAAGGGCCTCAGTTAATTCCATCATTGTTATTTTATCTTCAAATATAGTTCTAGTATCATTTGGTATTTGGGGGAGTTTGGCGTTTTGTAAATATTGTTTCACTTCTTTCTCTTCTATGTTCTCTTGTTCATACAGCTTGGCATAGTAATCTTGAATAATTTTCCTTTTTTCCATATTTCCATGATGCAATTGTCCTTGTTCATCTCTTAGTTGTAGTATTTTCTTGGTCTCTCTTTCTTTTCTCAGTTTATAAGCCAGCCATCTGCCTGGTTTATTTGCATTTTCAAAATAGTTCTGTTTGGCGCCTCTGATTTTTTGGGCCAGGTCCTCCTTTTCCAATAGGTCAAGTTTGTGTTTTATTGTGTCCATCTTTATTTTAATCTCTTTCTTTTGTGGAGATTTCTGTAGTTCTTTTTCCAATGTGCTGTAATCTTTTTCTAGATCCTTAGACACTTGTCTTTTCTTTAAGTTTCTCTTTCTTATATAGTCTATTATCAAACCTCTAGAAAAGGCCTTCATTGTATCCCAAAGATTCTGTAAAGACGTATCTTCTTTTTTGTTTTCTTTAAAGAAGAAAGTCAATTCTTTTTCCATTTTCTTTACAAATTCTTTCTCTTTCAATATCCTGTTATCTAGTGTCCATCTCGATCTTCTTCTTTGTTGTCTCCAACCTATTGCCATTGGATTGTGGTCTGCCCAGATGTTTGGTTCAATCTCCACATCTAGTGCGCTGCTGGATATGCCCGTTGAAGCCCAAATCATATCAATTCTAGAGAACGATGAGTGTCTATTTGAATAAAAGGTATATTGTTTTTTAATGGGGTTCCTTTCTCTCCACACATCTTTTAGATTTATTTCATCCATCATCCTGAAGAAGGACTTTGGGAGTGTTTTTCTATTTTGTTTTGTTGTTTTGTGGGTCTTATAGTCCAGTTTCTGGTCTACAATACCATTGAAGTCTCCCATCATGCAAATGTCAGCATAGTCTAGATCAGAAATTTTCTTGTGAATTTTTTTATAAAAGTCATCTTGTTTTTCATTAGGGGCATAAATTCCAATTAGCAGTATTTTCCTAGCATTGTCCATTATTTCCACCATTAAAATTCTTCCATCTTCGTCTGTGTAGATTTGTTTCGCAGGGATTTTATCTTTAATGTAGAAGGTCACACCTCTTTGTTTACAGTCCGCTAACGAAGTAAAGTTTTTTCCCAGTTTTGGTTGTACTAATAAATGACTATTACTTTGTTGAATATGTACTTCTTGTAAGCAAATTATATCTAATTTTAATTTCCCTAATTTGTGGAATATTTTCGTTCGTTTACATGGCGAATTAAGTCCATTTATATTAATTGAGAGTAATTTTATTCCTTCCATCCTTATGTTTTATATATAGGATTTATAGCTCTAGTTGATCTTGGTTCCCGTTGTGCTCTACTCTCTACACCCCCAACAGCACCTTCTTCAATGTCAATTCCACCTACAGCACCCTCTGTCCTCTCAATTTCGGTTATGGGTAGATCCAGCAGTTGCACCGGTGGCTCTTCATTTCCAGGCTTTTCTGGCTTTCCTCTCAAATGTTCTGTGTAGAAAGCTTCTGCCTTCTCAATTGTATCAATTCTATATCTCTGTCCTTTCCATACAAACATGAGGCCTTCCGGAATCAACCATCTATAGTTAACTCCTATTTTAAGTAAGGCTGTAGTCAAGAATTGATATTTTCTTCTTTTCTCTCTCACCCGTCTTGGTATTTGCTTAAGAATTGCAATCTCCTTGCCTTTGTATTGCAGTTTTTTATCTCTTGTGTTTTGCAGGATTTGTAGTTTTAGTGCTTTTTTCGTAAATCTTACATGGACCTCCCTTGGGAGGGAGTTCCTCGTTGCATATCTTGTGTTAACTCGAAATGTCTCATCTATCCCGTCCATTATCTTCTCCTCAGGTATCCCTAGTATTTCTATGAGAATTTGGGATATTATTTGTGGCAGATTTTCACCCTTTTCTTCTACTATATTTTGAAACCTCAAAAAATATTCAGAGCGCTCCATCTCCAGTCCAATTATTACACTGCTTTCTGTTTCCACTTCATTCAATCTGGAATCAAACTCTTCATCCCTCTTCTCTCTCTGCTTCTCTCTTTCAGCAATTTTTTGCATAACATCTTCTTGTTTTTTGACCCACTGTTGTATATCTTTTATATTTCTCTCTGCTTCGTCTGTTTTTTTTTCTATGTTCTCCATCTTCGTTTCCACATTGTCCAACTTCTTTACAAGTGTATCAAATTTTTCATCAGAGCTTGTTTGAAGTTTCTGTATTGCTTGCATAATTGAATCTAATGATATGGTCTTCTCTTTTTCCTGTTGGATCATAGATTGTATTGATCTTTGTCCTCCTGCCGGTGAGGAGGCAGGGGTTGTTGTTGTAGAACCCACTGGTGTTGGCTTTCTACTCATCTTGCTATTTTACTCTCTCTTCTTCTTCGTTTTGTGGTTCAGTCCAATTGCAGTTAACACTAGAAAAAAAAAGAAGGTAGAAAGGGGAAAAGAGGGAGGGGGGGGAAATAGGGGAAGAGAGTGTATAGTAGTTAGATAAAAGTAATAGGGGGAGAAAGCAAGGTTTGATATAGGATATAAGAGAGAGGCAGAAGAGGGAAAGGGGCACAGAGAGAAAGTGGGTGGGAAGGGAAAGAAAAAGACAATCTGTATAAGAAAAATAAGGGTGGGTAAATGGAGCGGGAGGAGAGAAAGAAAAAAAAATGTATCTCTGTTATTTCAAGAAGAAAAAAAAAGGGGAAATAAGAAAAATGGAAAAAGAAAAAATTGCAGACCAAGGAAGAAAAAAAAAAGAAGGAAAAAATTGTTCAGCGCTTCCAGGCTCCAGGACTTCAAAAAAAAAAGAAAGAAAGAAAGAAACAACACACGCACCAACTAGAAAAGGGAAAAAGTCATCACATCCCCAGGAGAATAGTATAAACACTTGATGTAATTTCCAAAGTCACTCCAGTTTTCTCTTATAAGTCTTCCAAGATAAGTTTCCAGACCTTACAGCTCCACAAGGAACAGCCTGCAAAAACCATCTGTGTTCCTTGCTTCTTATCAGGTCCTGACCTTGAATAAATGTCTTTTTCTCAAAATAATCCCAGCTGTAGGAATTGGCAACAATGTTTCAAAGTCCGCTAGATGGCAGTGTTAAAGTAACAGTGTTAAAATGTATCCAGTCCCTAGCCCCTCGAAGCGCTGCCTAAAAGAGAAAGTTAAGCTCAGCACAAAGAGGAAAAAAAAAAAATCTTTCAGGCATTAAAAGGTATATAAGAAAAAAGGCTCTGATAAAGTCGCTTTTAAAAAAAAAAGAAAAAATAAGGAAGGGGGAGTTAAAAATAAAGAGAGCTTCAACCGCAATTGTAACAACAGTAATAAAAGTCCCGTCTGGTTTCCAGTAAATAAAAAGGGAAGAACAAAAAGCCCAAATGGTTTCAATTAGCTCTATTCAAACCCGCCGCTAAGTCATCGGTTATTTTCTATTTCCTTTAATCTTCCAAATTAAGAGTGTCCTCTGTATAATTTAAGCAAAAAAGAAAAACTTTCTTCAAGTACTCTCACCAAACCACGGCATGCTTTCTCTCTCTCCTGCTCTTGCTTCACGGAGCCGTCAGCCGCTTTGGCAGCCCGGGGGCTGGCTCCTGACCGCAGGCAAAAAGGGGTTTCACCAGGGTTTCCAGAGACTTTGCGAGTGTCTCTGGGTCCCCCGGAATTTCCCCTTACCTCCCACTGTCTCTTCGGGACAGCTTGGGTCCAATGGACCGTCCAAACGATCAGGATTCAACGGGTCATCTGGAGTAACCAGAAAACCCGTGGTAGCGCAGCGACGCGTGGCTCCTCCCCCAGAACAATATATTCTTGGCTTAAATTCCATACATATCCTCAGATTTTAGGGCAGAGTTTATCAGCTCATAGTTTAGAAGAAATTCTTCCTTTAAATATCTGAACTTTACAGTAGTCTAAGCAAGTAGAATCCTGCATTGCAGAGAAAACAGGAGTAGTATGGTTAATTCTAAACCCAAAATAAAGGCTCATTTTGTATAAAATCGTCTAATTTAAATACTATTGATATTACAAGTAGACCTCATTCAGCGACTGTTCCAAGTTAGGGTGGCACTGAATGAGAAGACTTATGACCATTTCTCTTAATAGAAGCCAATGTACCTCCCCCATGGTCATGGTGTTATGATTTGGATCCTTAATTCCACTCACAATTACGATAGCCGCAACATCCTATGGTCACATGATCACTGTTGATCACTATTTGTAACCTTCCCTGCCAGCTTCCAACAAGCAAGTTAATGGGGAAGCTGAAACTGTGCATCAATTGCCTAATGACCACAACTGGAGCTGCCTTTGTAAGTCAGCGCAGTTGTGTGACATTATGCTTTACAACCACATCACTTAGTGAAGGAATTGCCTGTCCCAATTGCTATTGTTAAATGAGGACTACCTGTACATTTTGTATTATATTGTACAGTATTATATTTATATAATACTCGTAAGTATATAGTAATACATTCATAATAATCTACAAGAATATGAAGAAGAGAGCCAGTTTAGTCTAGTGGTTAAGGCTATCAGTGTGGCAACTTTTAGGGAAAAAAAGATTGGAGTTTATTCTCCTTTTTTCCATAACAGAATCTTAAGGATCTTAGCTTCCAATTCTTTGGGTTCCAGCTGAACACAAGTTCAACCCAGTTTAAGTTTTGTTTATGAGTGCCTTATACTGTTCATTGACCTTTATCAACCTAGCAGGATAATCCATGCAAATCAATTTAGCCCTTTGCAGGTAGGTCCTATCGTGTTAAAAGTAAATTAGAGTCAAGCTGTGCCTAAATCAAATGAATGAAATGAAATGAACTCCCTTCCCAAACTCTATTCTTTGAATATTACCTCTGACAAATTCAATAAATTATAAATATTAATAATTTGGAGCTTTTAAATTGGAGAGATTAGAGAATTAAGGCAAATATATGTGTCACAGAATAATGCTGCAGGATCCAATCTGGGTCGATCACTGGAACCAGAGGTTTTGTCTTCTAAGCATTCGGACTCGTAATGAAGCCTATCTTCAGAGAACTTCGGGTTGCTAGAGAGACGTTCCCTGAAGATAGGCTTCAGCACAAGTCCGAATGCTCAAAAGACAAAACCTCTGGTCCTGGTGACCATCCCCAGATTGGATCTTGCAGATTAGAAAATTGCCTTGCTCAGTGAATCTTAAATTCAAAACTTCACTGTGATATTTTGAGCCTTGGATCTGATCACTTCGAGCAGTGGTGGGTTGCAGGCGGTAAGCCCTGGTACGGGTGTACTGGAGCCTGCCAGAGTACCAGATACCGTTCTGGTACGTTGCTCTGGAGGGGCCACCCGCCCGCTCGAGCTCCTTACTGGTCTTTTAAGTCTTCGCCGCTTCTGCGCACGGCACATACAGCGTCTGCGCGATGCACCACTGAGCATCTGGAGTGTCGCAGAGCTGCTAAGATGCATGTGCGCACTGCACACGTCCATGTGGACGCTGCTGGGCCTGTTCCAACCGTACCGGTTGGATCGGGATCCAGAACCCACCACTGACTTCGAGGCTACTCAATCAAGGCATCCTTTCCTTTGCTTAATGTACCCTATCACACACTAATATTTACAACAGCTATTCAGACTCTTGAGTGTTTTGACTATATCAAGATTCATGGTTGTGTACTGCTTTGTAGTGGCCCTTGTTTGGAATAGGATAATTCTGCAAAGTGACCTGTGGAAGGAGTCACTGATGGATATTCTCACATCCAATCTGCCCAGAGACTGAGGTTAAAGTTGAGGCCAATCCTCTCTACTTCCTCTTCCTGGCTCCCAAGATTAATCTCAGTCTCGGCCCGAATGAGTACTGTTTTTGCTTGGCTCTTCGATTGGAATTGAGAATTTATTTTTTTCTATCCTTGATTCCTCCCACCTCCTTCCCTAGCGACTCTGTTTGTTTCTGAGTGTCTCTGCAAAAGTTAATCTATGCTGCTGTGTGTGTGTGTGTGTGTGTGTGTGTGTATGTGTGTGTGTGTGTGTGAGCGAGCGAGCCTCTAAACTGCTGGTCGGTCGCAGGGAGGCTCCAGACTAGGCGCCGTGAGGTGTTGGGAGCTGAGACCTCCTTTTTACATCGGGAGGGTCTCTAGATTGAAAGAGGACTCCTGGAGGAGCAGCTCAGTCAGAGTTCGCTCGGCTTTCGGACCTCATGGTCGGCGGCCGCCATTTTGAGGAGGTGGGCATTTTAGGAGATGCACGTGGCCAGAGCACAGGGATTGGTGCTCCTACTCCAGTTCGCCTCAAGTGCTCCGAGGCCACTGCCGGTGCCTGGAGGCATCGTTTCGGGCCAGTACTCCACTGTAGTACCAGGGAGGGCCCCAGCTGTTCGGCAGAGCGGCATTTTTCAAGCCGCGGATCGGCGACGTGGCTCCAAGTGGGCATGCTGGTTCAAAGGAGCTCCGAACCACACACAGCAGCTTCGAAACACCCGGGGCCCCAGGAGAGCCGAGGTGGTGAGGCAATGTGACTGTGAGTAGAGGAGCAATGGCAGATTCCATGAGGCGCGTGGGGAGCGATTGCCCCTGGATCACCAGATGATTCCGATTCAGGTGAGGGGACCTCCCGGGAGGCTGCCCCATTAACGAGGGGGAGGTCCACCTCCAAGAAGAGCACCTCCCAAGTCTACAGGGAAGGGAGATGCCAGCAAGCGGCAGGAACCTGAAGTTTGCATCACCAGGGCTGCTTGCAGGCGAATTAGGGACAGCATCAGCCCCTCACCATCAAGATCATGCTCCCATAATTGCCCCAGATCACCAGAAGTTTCTCAGATTTTCATATGGGGGGCCCACTATCAATACAGGGCCCTCCCCTTTGATTTGGCATCAGCCCCCAGGACCCTTACCAAGATACTGGCTGTTGCAGCAGGACATCTCCGTTCCATGCCAGTCAGATTGCAGTGCTACCTTGATGACATCCTGGTAGAAGCATCGACTGCAGACCGGGCTAAGGAAGATCTGGGTCGCACAATTAACAGCTTGCAGACCCTGGGGTTCTCAATCAATCTCAAGAAAAGTCATCTAGTTCCCACCACTAGACTCCAGCATTTGGGAGCCATTATCGACACGGTGAAGTGTGGGGTGTTTCTAACACAGGAGCGCAGGGACAGTATTCTGGGTTGATTAAACAGATTTGCAAGGCACGTTCTGTTCTCGGCTCCTGGGCAAGTTCATTTCGTGCATCTCGATAGTGCCATGGGCACGCTTCCACGCCAGGGAACTGCAGTGGTTGCTGCTTCCACACCAGAGGGACGGCACAAGTGACGCCCTCTTCAAGATCCTCGTGCCGCCCCAGGTATTCCTGTCATTCCATTGGTGGATGTCCCCAGCACTGGCCAAGGGCTCCCTGTTCAGGGAGCCAGGCAGGTTGGTCCTGACAACGGATGCGAGTCTTTTCGGTTGGGGGGCACACGTAGAAGCCCAGTTAGCTAAAGGCTGGTGGACACCCTCAGATCTATGAAAGAACATAAACTGGTTGGAGCTCAGAGCGGTACATCTGGCACTTTGCCATTTCAAAGGGACAGTCAGAGGTCAACATGTCCTGGTCCTGACGGACAATGTTGTTGCCAAGGCCCATGTAAACAAGCAACTCACTGGTGCTACAAGATGAGGCAGTGCAGCTGGGAAACTGGGCAGAGCAGAATCTTCTGTCGATTTGACAGAGCACATTTCCGGGGTGGAAAACCAGCAGGCAGACTGGCTCAGCAGGGAGACAGTAGACCACGGGGAGTAGCAGCTTCATCCCAGCATTTTCGAGCAGATTTGTTGGAGGTTTGGTGGGCCGACAGTGGACCTCTTTGCCACCCCGTCGAACACCCAGGTCCAGGACTTCATCTCTCGGTTCCTAGCTCAAGGAGCGGTGGATGTCGATGCCCTGCATTGCACCCTAACCCTATGCCTTTCCCACTCTCCCCCGCCTTCCCAAGGTTCTGAGGAAGTTAGTGCTACAGAGGGCAGAGGTGATTCTAGTAGCTCCCTATTGGCCCTGGAGACCCTGGTTCACAGACCTGGTGGGGCTATCAGTGCTTCCCCACTGGAGGATTCCACAGGGGGGAGGTGGCTCTGCACCAGGGGATCCTGGTCCTTCTGGAGCCAGAGTGGCTTCAGTTGACCGCTTGATGCAACAGAGAGCGGCCCATTATTCAGCCAGAGTGATCAAGACCATTGAGGCTTCCAGGAGGCAATCTACCACACGGATTTATTATGCGACCTGGGCCTCCTTTGTGTCCTGGTATCGGTCCACACAGGTGTATCCAGCATCAGCTTCGGCACCACAGGTGCCGGAGTTCCTCCAGGATGGCCTGGAGAAAGGTCTAGCCCACAATACCCTCAGGAGACAGGTTTCGATCCTGGCCACAGTTCTTGGAGGGATAGGCTCTCGATCCCTAGCACATCACCCAGTCATTAAGAGGTTTCTTAGAGGGGCAGCTAATCTCAGGACCCCTGTGGTACACCGGTTCCCTATATGGGACCTTCCCATGGTACTTCAGGCACTGATGGAGGCTCCTTCGAGCCTTTGAGGACAGTGAATCTTCAGTTCCTAACCCTTAAGGTTGTGTTTCTGGTGGCAATTACTTCCACCAGACATATTTCCGAACTCAATGCGCTGTCATCCAAGGCGGATTTGTGCACATTTTACAACAGATTCGTTCTCAGGCTTGACCCTTCTTGCCCAAGTTAACACTCCTTTCCATAGGTCCCAGAAGGTGGTGCTCCGGACTTCTATCCAGCACCATCCAGGGAAAGGGAACGGTCCTGTCATTGCCTGGACATGAGGAGGGCACTGCATATCTACCTGAAATGCACATCACCATTCAGGAGGTTGGAGGCGCTCTTCGGCTCCTTCCAGCCCTCTATCCTAGGGGCAAAGGTGCCACCAGTTATCATAGGCAGATGGATTCGGCTAGCCATCACTAGGGGATATGAGGCACGCAGGCTTCTGGTGCCAGCTGGCATCACAGTGCACTCCACCAGGAGTGCATCCACGTATGTGGTCTGGTCTACCCAGGCACCCATTGGGGATATCTGTAGGGCTGCCACCTGGGCTTCGCCTTTGCTTTCATCAGGCATTACAGGCTGGATGCTTATGCTTCCGCTGAGGCCTCTTTCAGTAGGAGGGTACTGCAGGGAGTGCTGGACACTCGGGGAGCTCAGGCCCAATGATTCCCTCCCATTGACATCCAGCTTTGGGGACTCCTCATCAGTGACTCCTCCCACAGGTCACTTTGGAGAATGTCAGTTGGTCTTACCTGAACTGCATTTCTCAAAGGTCCTCTGGGATGACTCACTTCCCACCCGTGTGGCTAGCTCATAGGGTCCTGAGCTTGGTTAGTGGCTTTGTTCAGTCAGGGACCGGAGGGTTTGGTGTTCTCTTTCCTATCCCCTTCGTTCCCAAGTCCTGATTTTGGACTTTGATCTTCAATTAATCTGGAGAGCCAGGAAGAGGAAGTAGAGAGGAGCGAGTCTCTGGGCAGATTGGACGTGAGAATACCCATCAGTGACTCATCCCACAGGACCTTTGAGAAATGCAGTTCAGGTAAGACCAACTGACATTTTTAACCTTATATTAAGGTCTGGTAAACCTGGACATGTACAACATTCTGTTCTAAACTGATGTTTTAGAATTTAAAATGAAGGGGGGGACATAAAAAACAGGAAAGAACTAAAACTTCAAACATGATATGAGTATAAAAATGTTCTTTATCTAACATCACATATCAAAATTACATTCATAGCTCTGCTTCTAATTAAACGACTTCCCCTTCTTTTCACAGTGTTACTTTAGCAATATATTATCACATAAAGAACAGGTGAGCATTTCTAAAATTTCTTTTTTGAAATTGTATGTAATGATCATGTTGTTTGCAATTCCTTCTAAAATGCAGTCTGTAATTTTGCTGCTTTTTAAAAATTATTTTTAACTGTAAGGATTGTTTATAGTAGCTTTGTTATTGTTCTGTAGTGTATCTTGGCATTGTGTGTGTGTGTGTGTGTACGTGTACACACATACATACCTACAAAATGTATATGTATTATTTCAACAATACTGGATTTCCATGGCGGAATACCTTTGATATGAGCTAATGCCTAAACATAGGAAGAAGGACCTACTTTAAGAAATTGCAAAACTCTTAAGACTTTTGAGTAAGCTATCATCTCAACAGATTAAAAAAAACAAAAGTCCAAAATTTTGCTTTTTAACAATGAATTTATTTAATTTTAAAGATATTGAAACTTATACGGGTTGGGCTTTTGAAAAGTGAATGCTAAGTTCCTGTAAATGGCTAAGATTAAATATATGCATGTCCTCAACTTTGGTACCTCCAGAGGTATCGACCATTTAGGAAGTGTTCACTTGGTAATTAGAATTGAAGGAAAGGATGATGGACTTATTAGTAAAATTAAATCCTCTATACAATGCAGTGTATTAAATTAGGTATTCTTTATGTAAATGAAGGATTAATTAAATAATATATGTAGTATATGTATTTATAATTGATCTCATAAACCATAGATGTTTCACATTTGCTTACTGAAACTAAGATTCTTAAATGTGTCCAGTATCTGAACATTCCTTCACTATTTCAATCAAAGGAATTATTTGTTTGCCCCTTTGTTATTGTGAGAGTGGGATGGGCGTATCAACTGAAATGAGACCAGACCACAGAGAAGGACAACACTGTGGTTCCTTCTCTATCGTCTCAGATTCTGATATTCTTATCATGACCTTACAAAGCAAATTTTAAGGAAATAACTTTAAACAGAAGAAAGAAAGTGTGCAAAATTGCACATTTAGTAAGTCAGAGGTGCAAAGTCTAGTTTTAAAAATGAAATAACAATAAAACATGGCTTATGGAAGAGAGGAAAAAAATATGGCAGGGAAATTTGATTTAATCGTTCTCATATAAGTGTAGCACTTGTATGTTTCACAAATTATGAGAAAAGAACGAGGCTTTAAAATTTCTTCACAAGAAGCATTTTGAGCTTGGATGTTTATGCCCCCTATGGTACCTTTTACATCTTGGTTTTGATTCTGTGTCAAACTGTAGTTAAGTTCATCCAAAATGGAAACTGAGCCTGATGGAAAAAGTAGTTGCAAAGGCTTTGAGGGCATCTAAAAGAAAACCAAAACTCTAACACAATCCGGGCAGAGTTGCCTTATCCTTTAGGTTACAGCCATGTTTGCATGTTCCATACTTCTGCACTTCTATTCTCCAACCAAGGCCTCATGTAAACTCTTACTTGATCAAAAGTAACTAGTAGTATAATCACTAACATTGAAAGCTAGGAAGTATACAACATGCACTTTATTATATGTGCCTTAAATATTTAGTATTTAACAGCAAAGTGAGAGGATGATGGAGAAAAATATAGTGCCTTGGCACAAACTGTGGGCAAAGGTTGATCACGCTTTACTAATTCCAGTTGCATTCCTCTTTGTTTGTTGCAGGGATTCAGATAGATCACTGGATATTTTTGATGAAAAATCACATCCACTCACGGTAAATCAGATTGTTTTTATATTCATGGCCTCATTTGATTTCTTGAATATTTTAATTTTTATTTCTGAAATGTTAATACTTTTCCATTTATAAGCTAAATCAAGAATGCAAGAAAAATGAAGTTGGATTTTTAGTTTTCTTTCTCGTGATGTACAAAAAAGTATTTTAGTCTAAACATATCCAGGTTTGACCTCCAGAATTTTAAAACATACTGCTGATAGCATTCTTGGATCTTTGATTCTATTCTTAATTCCAGTATATCTTCTTACAGAAGGCGAAAAGCATAACTTTAATTACATTGAAAAAGTTGCAGCCTTTTTGTAATCCTTGTCTGAAAAGAAGTCACACATGCAAATAAAACAATTTACCCAAAGTATTGTAAGTGATCCGTACTGTAAGGAATAGAGGGATTACAAGGCTCAAATAGCAGAACAATTAAAGACAATTTCAGCCTACTATCACAGTGAGCTAGGCAAGATGGAATGATATCATGAGGATAGCTGTTCTGTATACTATGTACATCTATATATAGTACAATATATTTGTTTTTGTAGATTTTCACGGGTGTAGGTATGCTGGTCTTGTTGTATTCGGGTCTTTTCCCGTGTAAGATTGAGATTGTCTTAAAATGTTGGCAACGCCTAGCCGACAAAGACCACCTGAAAACTGAATTACACACTCTCACAAACATTATTTTCTGGAGGAATTTTGCAGGATTAGCCAGGATTGGGTATTGTGATGTCCAATTGGCCTCGAGACAGAGTTAATTTGAAGCCACGCCTCTGTGCTCCTTGCTTTTGGTTCCCACTTTCAACTCACTCTGGCCGAAGAAAGACAGGTTGCTTTTGGTTCCTGATTCTTCCAAAAACAATCCAGTGCCATCCTGCAAATTCCTTCTCCCTGCCTTCTTCCCCTTGCCTCCATCTGATACCTGGAAGCCTCCCCTCGGTGTGGCTCACTCCCGGCCGCCGCTAAGGGATTTAAAAGTGGCTTCTTTGGGCTTTAGAGGCAGGACGCCATTACAGCGGCCATTTGGGGGCCTCAATTCCTGCAGGCCGCATGGGCTGGGGCAGAAGCTACTACGAAGCCTTGTTTTCATCCCTGCCTTTCCTGGGTGGCTATCCTTTCTGCAATGGCGGCAGCGGCAGGCCCTGCAGGCCCAGATCGACGGCAGGAGACCCCGCAGTAGCGCAGAACAGCGAGGACCGCTTGGCGTGCCGTGTGGTGCTGCCGGCAGCCGTGCGGCTTGCAAAAGGGGCAGGAAAGGTCTACCAGAGGCTGATTTCGTCGTGTGGAGGCCGTGAGTGATTGGGGGAAGCTGTTTTTTGGTCGCTGCTGTTTCTGGTGGGCTGAGCCTGGTGGAGCCCTGACCTGGTGCCATGGCAGATGCAGAGGAGAGGCCGGATTCCCCCCCCCATTGTCCCCTGGGGAGGGGACCTCCAGTAGGGCCCGGGTGAGGCCCACAGCCTCTGTGAGACTGTGAAAAACTGCAGCAGCTGGAAAATCGTCCGAGGCCTTGCAGAAGGATAAGGAAAGGAGGCACAGGGCCCTGAAAAAACAGGTGTCCAGGGCTGAATAGAGGGGTAGGCCTAGTTCTTCCTTGAGATCTAGATCGCCCATTAGATCCAGGTCTAGGTCTCCTCACAGGGGGGATTCCCCAGTGTATCTCAGGGACATTTCACCTTCCCCCCCCTCTCCATGGTGGAACAGGCCCCTATCTAAGGAATCCTTTTCAGTGTTGGGGGGCCAGGGGGGATAGTCCCATCAGGCCATCATGGGTACCACAGTCTGAAGGCTGTGCACAAGAGGAGGAGGAGAATTCCTTTGTTAGAGACATGGAGCAGCTTCCAACAAGCATTCAGAGGTTTCTCTCCTCTGCAATTTCACATGGAATTTCTGCTGGGTTACAGAAGGGGTCTGTGCGACCCACAATGGTGGCAAAAGTCTCTGGGGGGGTGCTACTGCTCAGGCCAGTCCGAGTCCCTCCCCCTTGGACGTGCGCCAGCCTGTTTCTCCTTCTCTGGCTAGCGAGGGTTCCATGGTGGGGGATCAGGTTCAGAGAGAGGTAGACATGTCTGATGATGAGGATCCTTCAAAACCTGAGGCACCAGCATTTTCTGGTCTGTTTCTCTTGTTCAAGTCACTGTTGCGCAAGGCCAGGGCCACAGCGCAACTGGGTGAGATGGAGGACGCCAAGTCTGGTGCCAAGGAGGGTGGTCCGTAGAAAAAGCCGGAGGATCGAGTTTACTCAGAGCCTCCTCCAGCAAAGGAAGACATCCCTGCCCCTAAGTTGTTCCTAGAGGTAGTTAAAAAGCAGTGGGAAAAGCCAGGAACATTTCCCAAACCCAGCAGCAGTGATAGGAGGTTCTTTAACATGGAACCTAGTTTCTCTGAGGTGTTGCAGGTGTCCACAGTGGACCCTCCAGTGGTGGCATTGGCGTCCACGTCAACTGTGGTGTCCAGTGATGTGGCTGATTACTTGAAGGCCGAGGACAAGAAGACGGAGCTGACCCTTCGTAAAACGTTCCAGTCTTCTGCATGGGCCATCAAGGCAGCTGCCTCTGCGTCGTTCTTCAGCCGCATGGCTATCCTTTGGCTACAACAGATGCAGGAAAGGATTCCGCCTGAGGAATCTGCCTGAGGAGGTGCGTACTCATCAAGATCTCAACAAGCTGGTTGCTGTTGCACAATTCTCTGCGGACGCCACTCTGCATGCCATGAAGTATGCCTCACGGGCAATGTGATTGCCTCAGTTGACCTCCCAACGTCTCCTGTGGCTGAGGGGGTGGCAAGCGGAGAACAAGGCAAAGTGGCACCTGGCATCATCGTCTTATTCCGGGGGATCCCTTTTCGGTACCCTGTTGGACCCAATCCTTGTTGAGGACAAGAATAAAAAGAAGGTAATGCCTACATCCGCAAAGAAGTCGGAGCAAAAATCTGTGCCTTACTTTCAGAAGCAGTCCTATCGTCAGTCAGATCAGGAGGCGCAGCACAGCAGGTATTTTCCGAGATCAGCTAGGCAGTCGGATAGGCACTACACCAGGGATAGGCCTAGGTTCCAACCTCAGGGGAAGAGGCCCTTTCAGGGGTGAGGTGGCCATCCCTACCGCCGGGGCAGATAGGTAATTAGCGACCCCACCCATAGGCGGCAGACTGCTTCTGTTTGCCGACGCCTGGGCTGAGATTACCACTGATGCCTGGGTTCTGAATACCATCAGATTTGGCCTGCGCCTAGATTTCTCTCCATTCCGCCGAACCACTTTCAGACGTTTTCGGTCGCCAAGAGTAAAGATAAATGCTCTCTCATGAGGCAGGCGATCAGACACCTCCTAGAGATTAGGGCGGTGGAACCAGTTCCACCGGACCAAGTGGGGTCAGGTTTCTATTCCAACCTCTTTGTCATTTCAAAGAGTTCGGGGGGATGGAGGGCGATTCTGGATCTTAAACTGCTAAATTTTCACTTAGTTTATAGAAGATTCAAGATGGCATCGCTTAAATCCATCTTGACGGGAGTCAGGCACAATGACTTCATGGCCTCCGTCGACCTGATGGAGGCTTATCTCCATATTGCCTAGGCGGAGAGGCATCTTCGATCGCTCAGTGCAGAGCACATCACAGGAGTGAACAACCATCAAGCCGACTGGCTCAGTCGGGCCACAGTTGACCACGGGAAGTGGAGCCTTTCTCCGAAACTGTTCCAGGCCATCTGCTCCAATTCGGCCATCTGGAGGTGGACCTGTTTGCCAGACCGCAGAACGCTCAGTTGGATTGGTTCTTCTCTCGGTTCCCGGCTCGGGGGACGGAGGGAGTTGATGCGCTTCGGATGCCGTGGCCGGAGGACCTGCTCTATGCCTTCCCTTCCCCTTCTCCCTGGTGTAGTTCAGAAAGTGATATCAGAGAAGGTGGAGCTCATCTTAGTGGCGCCCTACTGGCCACACCGGGTGTCGTTTGCGGACCTAATGTGCCCGTCAGTGTCACACCCGTGGAGATCCTGCAAAATTCCTGCAGAAAATGACAGTTGGTCTTACCTGAACTGTTGTTTTACGAGGTTTTGCAGGATTAGCCAGGTTCCCGCCCTAGTGTTGGTCCAGAGGTTGGGGGAGTTCAGGGGGTAGGGTGTGTTCCCTTATGACTTGTTTTCAGGTGTTTTGCAGTGGGCTTGACTAGTTGAAACTGGGAACCAGAAGCAAGGAGCACAGAGGCGTGGCTTCAAATTAACTCTGTCTCGTGGCCAATTGGACATCACAATACCCAATCCTGGCTAATCCTGCAAAACCTCCTAAAACAACAGTTCAGGTAAGACCAACTGTCAATCTCCAACGGATTCCAAAGAAAAACAATTACCAACCTATTCCAAAGGGAGACTGCCCCCAAAAACCGAGACACAGAACAGGACAACGGCATCGCCCTCCTCCCTTACATCAAAGGCACCACAGATAAAATAAGCAAAATTCTTCACAAACACAATATCAAGACAGCCTTCAACACTGACCAAAAAATAGCCAACATCTTAAGAAACCCCAAAGACAAAATCCAGCTAGAAAACCAAGGAGTCTACGAAATACCATGCAAAATTTGCACTGCAACATACATAGGACAAACGAACAGGACAATAAATGCACGCATCGCAGAACACAAGAACGCAATAAGAAGAAAAAAAAAACTTCTTCCCTTTTCCAGCACCTTAAAGCTACAGGACATGAAATTAATTTTGAAGGAACCAGGTTAATCTCCAAAACTGAACACTTCAATAAGAGAATAATTTTGGAAGCTATTGAAATAGAGAAACACCCCCACAACATGAATGAATGTGACGATACCTCCCACCTACCAGACATCTGGAAACCAGCCCTGGTAAACAAACGAGCCTCACCCACCACCCAGGCCGTTACAACACAAAACAACAACGGACCCACAGCCAGCACCAATCAGCACCAATCAACAAATCATGATACAGCCACACATCCAATCAAACCACTTACTGAAACAAAGCCAGCACTCCACACACCCCCACCAAAATTTATAGAAAGATGGCAGCTCTGGCCAAAAACACCAACCTGAGGATGGCGAGTGAGACCTCGCCGAAACGTTGCCAACACAATCTCAATCTTACATGGGAAAAGACCCGAATACAACAAGACCAGTACAATATATCTATATACATACACATCTATATTGTATTCTTTGCTCTATTTTCCTTAAAAATGATACAATGAGGTATCTTCCTACCGTAGTAAGCAGGACATGGGTATGAGCCTCAACAGTATAATTCTGTATGTTTCCTCAGTACTCAGTCCAACTATTTCCAATGGCATTTTTAAAGTACTTCTAAATTATGTCATGTTTCAGCGAGAAGAAGTTCCAGAAGACTACTGTAAACATGATCCTGATCACAAGCACATTTATCGCTTTGTACGTACTCTTTTTAGTGCAGCACAGCTGACAGCTGAATGTGCAATAGTGACTCTGGTAAGCCTTGCTTAATTATTATTGCCTTGCATTTAATTAAAGAAGTCTTATATTGTCAGCATTAAATATATAGAAAGAGCCAATGCTGTGTAGTGACTTTGGGCCCAAAAGAATTCTAGCCTGAACCATATCTCAACATTAAAGATGCCACTAATGCCCTGGGAAGGAGGCAAGGGCAAGCCACTTCTCAAAGACCTTGCCACAAAAACTGAAGGGACTTGTCTAGAACCACATACAATTGAATAAAAGAAAAAATGCATCACATGTGCAATTGACACTTATGGCTGTAGGAAAGTTATTTTGGAGGTATCTATTCAATACCTTTCATAAATCCACCGGTAGCTAAACAGTTCGGGTTTTTTTATGCTTGTGCTTTAGAGTATAGTTGCTGCTGTTGTTTTGATGTTGAAATAGTTCTGACCTCTTAGTGTAATCTTTGGTACTAGATTCTGGAGGTCTGCAGGTAGAAAATTCTTTTATGATGTCCGCTTACAACAAAATTACCCATGTTTTGTGTGGCCTTACAGACAAGTTATTTCATTATGGTATTGGTGGGTCGTAATCCATTTGCAGTGTCTGCTTATATGGAAATTCTTCTAAAAGAGTTTATAACTACCCAAAAAATCCATTCTTAAGAGTCTAAAATACATATTTAAAAGTATTTCTGCCACTAGTTGGCAGTGTTTTATCAACAAAACAGCAAAATTTGGTAGCAGGCAAAGGGTGATAAGAAGGGAGACTGGTTAGCACATCTTAGTGTTATAAAAGTGCTTGTTGTGGAAGTTGCAGGCTTTTCAGATGGGGCGGGTGTTTTTGTCTCAAACATACTAAAGGAGAAAAAACACATCTTCCTGCCTAGTTGGTATTTATTTGAATCTCTTTTTAAACTTCAGATTTAATGTTAACAAAGAAGAAACTATATAATTAAATAAAAAATATATCTTAGAAAATGGGGAAAACTTTTAGCAACATAAAAATGTCTACAAGAAAGTCTCAGGAGAGTAACTTCCTATGAGCCTGGTTGAGAGTCACACTCTGTTTATCACCTTGCCCTTTCAGTGGAACAACAAGCATCATAATCTGAACTCACTGGAGTCTAAAATCCTGGACAGACAGAATATACAGTGAATCAGGGAACTGACAGCACCCAGGCAGAGACACTAATACTCAGCCACATAAGTCTTCTTTGAGTTGAGCTTCATTCCTGGCAACTATGGCTGTCCTTGTACATTTTCTTGGCTACAGTACAGAAGTGGTTGAACACTGGTTTCTTCTAGACTGCTTGTCAGTTTCCGAATCTGACCACCCACCCTGGGATCTGTGAAGGTCTCCTATCTAATTATTTAAAAGGTCTGTCCTGCTTTAGTTATGCTCATGCACAGAGAGTTGGCACCTGCTGAAATAAGTTTAGTTATAGTTTATAGTTTATTTAATTTATAGACCGCCCCCTCTCCCCGTAGGGACTCGGGGCGGTGTACAGACCATAATCAAAACAATAAAAATAACATAAGACATAAGACATGGAACATAAACAACTCACACACACGGTCTGTGTATAAAATCCCAAAACCAATTTAAATATTAAGAACAATTTTAAAACCCGTTAAAACCCCAATATAAAATTTAAAAAGCCATCCAGGAAGGTTTGAATAGATGTTAAATACAGTTACGATTATAATTGTAATTAGGCCAGACCAGCTACTCGAAACAGGTGGGTCTTGAGTTTCTTGCGGAAGGAGCGGATATCAGAGGTGGTTCTAATATCGGGGGGGAGGTCGTTCCAGATAATAAATAATTTTATTTATTTATTTTATTTGTCAACAGCTACAAGGAAACAAGTATGCCACATGAAAAATGGCACAAATAAATTGATATAAATAAGCAAAAATAGCCATAAACACATAAAAAGAGTACCATATAAGACACACCTGGATTTTAGAGGAGGAAAACAAGGAAAAAAGTATCTGAACCAAATGGTGTAGTAATATATTATGTAATAAAATGCCAATATAGCAGAATTTTTACAACCATGTGTACTTTTTACAATTCTGTAAAGCCAACAGCAGTATTAAGAACCATCATCATTGTCATTAACAAAAGAGGAGAGACTTGAAGGTTCAAGCACTCCTCTAATTTTCTGGAAACCCCAAGAACTCATCATTGTCGCTGGTGTCAGAATTTAGGAAACTCAGTTCCTCACAATCACTTTCTTCTTCGCTACCTTCATAAATGATATCATCTTCAGTTCCATCTAAGGCATTGCTAATGCCACATTTTTGAAGGATTATGTAACAGTTTCATCCTTCACTGAGTTCCATGAGGTTTTTACCCGTTCACAAACTTGAGTGATAGTGGGTCTCCTCATTAATCCAGAGGGTGTCAGAGCATGATTACCAGCAGCCGTCCATTTGTTCCACTCTTCTTGCATGTAAACTTTGAATGGTTTGTTGATGGAAACATCAAGAGGTTGCAACTGGCTGGTAAGACCCAGGAATTACAGCTAGATTGGTCTTCACTTCTTTGAGTCTTTCCTTAGTGTTGTCAGTAATATGTGCTCTAAACTGGTCAAGCACTAATAAAGCTGTTTTTTTCAGAAGCCCTCCAGGATGTTTGGACCACGCTTTTTCAATCCATGCTTTCATGCCATGCTCATCCATCCATCTTTTTTCATGGACATGCACAACAACACCTGGAATCACTTCTTTTGGGAAGGTTTTCCTTTTAAATATTAACATTGGTGCCAATTTGGTGCCATCTGCACAGCAGGACAACATAACTGTGTAATGTGTCTTCTCATGTCCTGTAGTTTTTGCAGTTATGCTTTTGACACCTTTGACATCAACAGTCCTGTTTGATGGCACATCAGAAGTTAGCGGACTTCATCCATATTCCCTATCTGGCCAATCACAAAATTATTTCTCCTCCTGGAATCTACCACAAAAGTATGAAAAGACAGAATCTTAGCCTCATACTCTTTTGGCATTCTTTGTGCAATTCTAGTTTTGGTGCGCATAGCAAGGCCACATCGCCTCATAAATCTGAAGCACCATGATGGTGTTCCACTAAAATCCTGAATGCCTTTCCATGTAGCAATGCGTTTGGCTTCATACCTCACCATTTTTGTGGTGACTGCGAAGCCACTGTTCCGGTGACCAGTGATCCAGTCTCTCATTTCCTCCTCTAACTCTGGCCACTTTGTAGGAAGCCCACGAAAGTTGTGGTTGCTTTTAACTTTTACCTTTTGCAGCTTCTCCACCTGTTTCTTCCACTCTCTTATCATCTTTTCAGTTGGAGGTGGTCCAAAATGTTTCTCTGCTGCTCTGTTTCCATGTTCCTCAGCAGATTTCAAGACTTCCAGCTTGAAGAAATTGTGTATGCCTGCCTTTTTGGCTTTGACATTTTTCTGCAAGAAAGAACAATAATGTGTCATTTATAACAATACAGTGCACTGTAGCTGAAACCACATTCATACACACACATTAGATCATTACACCCTCCCCCTAAATACAATATGCCTTAGCCTTAACCCTAACCCCAACCTGCAAACAGGTAATAAGCCTTAAACCTTAAAACAATAAGCCAAACTCATTGCAAAAGTGCTGACAGCTTTAAGACCTATGGACTTCAACTCCCAGAATTCCTCCTCCAGTCATGTTACTTCAGGATTTCTGGAACTTACTGGTAAAGTCCACAAGTCTTACAGCTGCTACGTTTGAAGACCCTTGCCACTCCTAACCAGTGCTTACCTGTGTGGTGTCTCAGGAGCAGGTAGCAGGCTTCTCCAGGCAGCGTTGTCTGGGGCGTCAGCCAGGAAACAGGTGAGGCAGGTGCCTTATCCAGGCAGTGGTGGGGCAGTAGCTTTGATTTTGCCCGGGAGCAGGTCAGACTCCTTGCGCAGTAGCAAGGAGGCAGTGGTGGCAGCAGCTGTGGCTTTAATTTTGCCCAGGAGTGGCGGTACAGCTTGGGTGGTAGGTCATCCTACCTACTTTTGCCGCTGATGCCGCCATTGCTGCCACCATACCGCCACCATACTTCTCCCTCCCATCAGGTATGGCTCATGCTACATTCAGAGTATAAGACGCACCCAGTTTTTCAGCCTCTTTTTGGAGGGAAAAAGGTGCATCTTATACTCTGAAAAATACGGTACATATAAATGAGGACAGTAGGACAGGGACGGTAAGCACGCTGGTGTGGTTATGCACATCACTTTAGGGACCTCTTAAGAAATGCATAAGGTCCACAGTAGACCACAGTCCATGGTTCTGGCATTTTTAAAACGAGCATTTGTTTATTTAAAAAACAATTGAAACACAATTTTCTATCTAGTATGAAGTTGCTTATGTGTGCTGTTTAATTGGTTTAAATTCAAATTTCTGATGTATATAGGTTAGAATTTCAGATGAGGCACTTTTCCTTAGAAGGAATACTGGAAATACCAATAAAGAACGTGCAGTGGCAAGGGGAAGTCTAAATAGCATGTTGGTATCCATTCTTTCTCTTTCACATTTTTCCCTACCTCTCCCAACCCATGAAGCTGCTGCAAAAAGCCAGATCTGCCATAGAGCTGTGCTGCTCACTTTGCAGAGTACATTTGAAATTGGGTGGGAGCCATGATGCCCCCCTCCCCATGTGGGCAAACAATATTGAAAAATACAATTTTGAGATTTTCCTTGCCTCTGCCATCTACATAGAAAGTATGAGAGCCATTCCTTATATCCATAGGTTGTAACAGACTTCTGGTTAAGAGACAATGTAAGAAGCTAGAAAGTGTGAATCATTGGAAATGTGTAACTTCTTTATTTTCAGGTTTACTTAGAAAGACTCTTGACCTATGCAGAGATTGACATCTGTCCAAGTAACTGGAAGAGGATAGTCCTAGGTGCTATACTGCTGGCTTCTAAAGTGTGGGATGATCAAGCTGTTTGGAATGTGGATTACTGCCAAATCCTGAAGGATATTACGGTGGAAGACATGTAAGCTGCCAAATTTAGTTGAAATTGCTTGTCCGTGTCTTATCCAGTTTGCATCTTTTTAATGATTTTTCTTTATTTAAAATATTTTATCCTATCTATACTGTATAGATCAGGGGTGTCCAAACTTGGGAACTTTAAGACTTGTGAACTTCAACTCCTAGAATTCCCCAGCCAGCTGGCTGGGGAATTCTGGGAGTTGAAGTCCACAAGTCTTAAAGTTCCCAAGTTTGGACACCCCTGGTATAGATAATGCATTCTAAAATTGTAGCTAGGTATCCGGCACACTTAGTTAAGTTTATTCCTTGAACATCCCCAAAATTCCATTCATCACGATTTTCTCTGCTTCTCATTACTCACTTTATCACCATTTTTATAACATGTTTTCTTCATGTTTATGCCTTTGCTAATTGACAAAAAGAAAATGTAAAGGTAATATAATAAAATAATTTTAAAATATTGATTGATAAAAGGAAATAGTGGATTCATTATACTAACATAACTTAGTGTTTTGTTTTGTTTTAAATAAGGGGAGCATGATAGAATGATAGAATCTCCATGAAATCTACTGCAGGGAAAGCCAACATTTGGGAGGTCATTGCCACAATTTTGCCTCCGGACTTTTTAGAAAGGCTGAAGAAAGCAGTGACTGTATCATTGGAAGGAAGGGAGCTTTTTGTTCGGATTTTTCAAAAAGGTTTCTAGAGAGAAGGATTTAAGAACATCTTAATACCAACAATTGGAAAAATAGCCGAGAATTATTGACAGAATTTTGGTAGTAAAATTTCTGACTGTTTTAAAGAGTTTATGGTGGCCTTAAGGGGGATGTTCTTTGACAACATGGTTCTACTTTCATACAAATTATATTTAATTACTGTATTTTTCAGAGTATAGGACACACCTTTTCCCCCCCAAAGTGTGGGTGAAAATCTGGGTGCGTTTTATACTTCGAATGTAGCCGCCTGGGTCATCTGGAGAAGGAGGAGGTGAAGCGGGTACTGCGCAGGAGGCGAGGCATAAGACAAGGTGGCTCGCCACTCAGACTCCCGCTTCTCCAGACAACCCAGTCGGAGGACAGTTGGCTTCTGCTCCTGGTCCAGGAGATGGATCTGGCCAGGAGGAATACAAGCCCATCTTTGCAATCAGGGAGGAAAAAGAGCATTTTAGGCGCCGGGTGATCCCTGCAGCCTGGAACCTCCCGCCACCTGAAATGCTCTTTTTCCTCCCCGATTGCAAAAATGGGGCTTACATTCCTCCTGGCCAGATCCATCTCCCAGGCCAGGAGCAGAAGCTGACCACTCTCTGATTGGATTGTCTGGAGAAGGGGGAGGCCGAGCAGCGAGCCACCTTGCCTTACACCTCTCACACCTGTCTACGCCTGCTTCACCTGTCCCTTCTCAGACGGTTCCAGGCACCTTAAAACGCTGTTATTGCGCTCTCTGTCATGCAGTGCTTATTGCTATTGCACCCAGCTACCGTATCTCTTTGCTGCATGACAGATCTGGAGGGATTGGGGTGGGGCGGTGGAGCAAGGGAAGGGGACCAATCTCTGCACGAAGAGTTTTCTCAGAACGCTAGATCTCCACTTTGTCTCTGGAAAAAGCTATTGACATAGTCGGGTTCTTGGCTAGTGAAAGAAGCGCAGGATGGAAAGAAAACTTTGGAATGCGACAGGTGCCAAGCTCCAGAGAGACTCCCGACCTGGCGCTTCCACATTCTGAAGTTCCTTTTCCATCCCGCACTTCTTTCACTAGCCAAAATCCCAACAATGCCAATAGCTTTTTCCGAAGAGAAAGTGGAGATCTAGTGTCCTGAGAAAAGCCTTTGTGCAGAGGAGATTGATCCTCTTCCCTTGCTGCTCCACCCCCCCCCCCCCCAAATCTGCCCGGATCTGTCATGCAGTGCTTATGCTACTGCTGCTAATGCGCCCCGCTACCATATCTCTTTGCTGCATGACAGATCCAGGCGAATTTGGGGGTGGGGTAGGGAAGAGGACCAATCTCCTCTGCATGAAGGCTTTTCTCAGGACGCTAGATCTCCACTTGGTCTCCAGAAAAAGCTATTGGCATCATCAGGATCTTGGCTAGTGGAAGAAGCGTGGGATGGAAAGGAAACTTTGGAATGCAGGAGTGCTGGGTTGGGAGTCTCCCTGGAGCCTGGCACCTTCTTTTGCTCCAAGACTAAGGAAGTGGGGTGGCGAAGAGGGCTGTGAACAAGCCTGGTTGTTCAAGGAGGCAGCCTTGCAGGGTCGTTTCCTTTATACTTTCCTTTTGCCACTCAGGCGCCACCGCGAGGGACCATAAATCCAAATGGAAGGGATCTCCACCCTTCTTCATCTAATGGGCCGTTCCCAGTCAAGCACAGCAGCATCCATTCAGCAGCTCCCACATGTCTTTCCCTCCTCGCTGAACAGAAGAAGCGAGCCAACTGCCGCTCCTTGGGCCAAGTGGCTCACTGTCACCGGCAGTCCGAGGGAAGGGGGCAAAATAAAGCACGGAGAGACATGTTTAGTCCTGCCCTGCCTTGGAAGGGGTAGAGAAAAGTGGATTTGAGATCGATAAAAGCCTTACTCTTTAAGAAGATCAAACCCCCACGCCTCGTGTTTTTGCCCTCCCCGGCCCCCAGATGCACTTTGCAGGCCTCCCAAACTCCCTGCATGCCCCATTTTTCACAAAAAACAGGGCATGCAGAGAGTTTGGGAGTCCTGCAGAGTGCTCTTGGGAGCCAGGGAGGGCAAAAACCTTTTTTTAAAAAAAAATTTACCTCTTCAAAATCTTGGTGCGTCTTATACTCCGAAAAATATGGTACATGATCTCATGATCCAACCTTATAAATTAGTCTACTACCCCACTCAGATCAAACTACAAAAAATAATCCTGAACCAGTGAACCTAATTTTTGTTGGCCCTTCAAATATGTATCTTAATTTGAATCAGTCTCAAGTGATTTTCATCAGCCTACAATTATTCATATACAGGTAATCCTCGAGTTATGAATGCTTGCCCATTCCATTCATAACCTGAGGATTCGTGGAACTGAATCTCATACCTTGAACATGATCACTCCTTCCTTTGGCCCATGAATTGCTAATCAAATGCCCGGTTCATTAAGTGCAATGAGGTATTTCAGGGTGGGGAAGGCCATGGGGGGGAGGCCTCATAATGGAACAAGACCACCCAAGCCCTTCCCGACCCACTAAAATATCTCATACTCCCCACAATCGTTTCTCTCCCTCCCACCCTGCTCAGTCACATCCTGCTCCAGTTCCATTTTGACCACCAAAGTGCACAACGAATATTGCAGAGCCTCTGTGGTTGTTCGTAAGGGCGAACAACTGCCGTGGTACTGCAAGATTCGTAGTTTCAGAACTTGTTCTTAAACACTAGGGGGCGCTGATCACATAACTTTGAACGTTCGCTAAGGGAATGCTCATAACCCGGGGATTCCCTGTAGTGACTGATGGTGTTTCTCCATATCGCAATACATTGCTCTTCTGCATTGCATTGTAGATTTGCAGTAGTAATTTGATACAATCCCATAAGGTCTACTTGTAAACACTTTTGAGGGATCACAGAAATCAAAACATTTTGGGATTTCTTGTTTAAGCATCACTGCAGGTATGTGAAGAATTCTGCTTTTTACTCATTAATTTGATAGGATAGAATTTCTGTAGCTTTGCTTGAATAAATCTAGCATTTAGACTGCAGTGTGGGATGGGATTTCTAGTAGGAGACTATTTTCCTCAGCTGCAGTCCTCCATAACTGTCCTGCCCAGTAGGATACTTCATTTAAGGTATGGATGGAAGCTTCTAGAATGATTCTCTTCAGGCTAAATTGCTATATACATAAGTGTGATTGGGGACAAGTGAGAGGAAGCATGATGGATAATACAATGATGCAGAGTTCTACAACCTTTCTGGTTTTGTGGACCGGCAAGGGGAGGAAGAGGGAATCGTTCTGTGTGAGTGGTGTGCGTGCAAACCGAGCCTGTGTGCATGTGCTTGCCTGGTGGTCAGGCATATGAGGATGCAGGCTTGTTCATCCGCTATTTCTGTGGCTGTTTGGTTGCAAACAGGTCATGACCCCCTGGCGTGCTGCGGTCCAGAGGTTGGGGACCCTTGCAATAATGTATTAGAAGCTGGGCTGGCATACTTGTCCATCACTTGTCAGAAAAATACATTTTATCATATATGCATATACATTTGTATGTAAGTGAAGAAGATATATTGGTGGATGGGTTGGAAAATAAGTATTTGAAGGTTGAGAGGTAGATTTAGGGATGAAAAAGTTATAACTTGACTATCAAAATTATCCTTGTACATTATTTCTGATTGAGCAGGAAATTGATGCAAATGTATGTACCTCTCAAATGTTGATATTTAAGGGACTATCTTAATAAGAATGGAGAGGAATACATTTAGTTAATTGCTAATTTTGTAGACTACAGTGGGTGTAAAAAGGGAGCCTGCCATTCTGGAATTGCACGTCATAGGAATAAAACAAGGGTCTTTCTTGTTTTCCTAGGCTTTAAACCTATTAATAGAGTTGTTATCTGACAAAACTATTGTATTTTTTCACAATTAAAATGTATTAGCAAGTCTTGAACAAAGGGGATAAATGAAGTCCTGATGAGATGATCATCAAAACATCATCTGATTTGCATTTCTATAAGCTTTATGACCGTATGAACAGGAAATTAATTCTGGCAGTAGATTTAATGGGACTGCAGTCTGCCTTCTAAAAGCAAGCCACACAAAGCTCCTATTCTCACAATGAGTAGCATCTAGGTGATTGATTCCGCCTTTATTTTTCAGTCCCCAGAAAATATATTTAAACATGAAAAATTACTTTTCCATCCTCCTGTAGGTCATCAAGAAAGGGATATTTTGATATGTCCAGGGGTTCAGGTTGTGAATTCTGCAGATTTGAGATTTAGCTCCATTGTTTGAGCTGATAGATAATGGCTTTCTCTTGCACCCTCATGCACCCAAGCCTACCCACAACATGCCTCTTGTGTACCCCCTGGCACAGTCACACACACTCTCTGCTTTGCACCTCTGACACTTTCCCTTGTCTACTTTCTCCTACCCTCCCTCATGGAATGGAGCAACTCGCCACAGCCAGCTCAGCGTGGGACAATTTAACAATTCAATTTAATTATTTAAAATAAAAACAATATTTTGATTTTTGTGATTCACATTTCCTTTTGTCCCTCCTTTTGCATCCTTTCTTTAATGATTCTATTCCACCATTTCTTGGATAACTCTTGCCTTGCAGTGAGTTGCCCCATGATGAGTTGGCCATGGCGAATTGTCATAGACCCCTCCCTCATGCCGTCCTGCTCCCTCCTTCATTGAGCAGCAGCCACCTATCTGCTTGCTGGCCTGGGATTTGTAATTTTCTGCCTTATGTTCTGTTTTATGGTAGTGAGAAGTTAGTAAGAAGTTGCCGGTCCTAATGACCATTGGTCATTAGGTTAACGATGACAGCAACTGGGACTGCAGGGATTGCCCTTGCTAAACAGTGCAATTGGATTTTGCGACTGTGTCACTTAGCAACAGAAATAGCAGGCCAAATTGCCATTGTAAGTCCAAGGCTACCTGTATTATCTCCTTGCTCATTTTAAAATTTTGTATGAATTTGGGTAGTCAGTGATGTCGTAGGTTGCTTCTGTTTTTTCTGTGACTGTCCATCCCGAGAAGTACTGACCTACAGATATGAATATATAGAACAAATTTTGCCAAAATTAGCAGCACTAAAAAAATTCCCCTTGCCAGCTAAGGTTGCTAAGGTAAAATCTCTTAGGAGTTTCAGGACAGAAAACTCCTTTGCCTATCTAAAGTTACTTACTTGCTTGCTTATTTATTTATTTATTGATGGAGATGAACCCATGTTGCTTCAAGAGCTTTTTACACCAAAATAATAGCAGCAGCTCTTCAGAGATCCATTTGTTGCCGTGGTGATATGCCTACTTCTTTTGTTGGCCCTCTCCTACTTCAGCATACCCACTTCCTGTTATGAACCTGGTGAAAATGCCTGCAAGTTCTTCAGAGCTAATCAACAGCAGGCATCATTCTTTTCATCTGATAACTATAGTGCAGGGTCTTGTAAGAATAACAATGCAGTGGGAATTGTGTAAAGCTGGGCTTATGGAACTCTTAATAAAGGAAAGGGCGTCCGCATCAGCAGAGAGTATGTGGCAGAATGTAATCTCTCTCATCAGCTGAAAATACCAGAATTCAAATAGCGCCCCACTATTAACTGTATTAATACATTAATTCTATTCCTTTAAAAATGTTTTGGCTCTACATCAGTATTGTTTTACCAAAGTCCGGGTGGGTGCTTTTTTTTTTGCCTCCAGCTGAACCCAATTCTGTTTCTGTCATCCTCTTCTATTTTCTTCCAGGAATGAGATGGAAAGACACTTTTTGGAGCTGCTGCAGTTCAATATCAATGTTCCTGCCAGTGTTTATGCCAAATACTACTTTGACCTACGCTCCTTAGCAGATGACAACAACCTGTGCTTTCTGCTGGAGCCCCTTAGTAAAGAACGAGCACAGAAATTAGAGGTAATAGTGTGAGACTTGTGTGAGGCAGTTAGCTTGTATAGCTGTGGGTTTTGTGGCTGTTGATTACTGTCACCTACTAAGCTTTTGTGACTTTAATATTTTAGTTAAAGAAATGGTTGATATACAGATAGTCCATTCTGAGAACAGGTGTGTATTCTGTTTCCACAGTGCAGAAAAGGCTAGGAATTAGGCATTAGAGATTTAGAATGTTTCATATTTAAAAATATTAGCTAGCATCTCTGATGCTCACTACATTTGCCACTTTCAAGGCTGTAATTCTCCAGATTAGGATCAAAATTTAAAGGATATGTGAAGCACCCAACTTAAATCTCATTGCACATGACCATCTGATGAATCTCTACATTTTAGGGAGACTTTAATAATTTATAATAAAGACTTGATATATCTATTGAGAAGTTAGTCTTATTTTATGTGATAAGAACTTGCTCCCAGTTAAGTGTGCATACGTGTATCGGTTTCAGAGAATGCTGAAATGGGATCTCCCAGGTTAGGCCAGATGTGAGCAGTTGCTGGACATTTTCTTTTGCATTGCCATCCCTAAGGGTGTTGGCATCATATATTGTTACCGATTTCAGCCTGGGGGGAAAACACATGACCACAAGAGCAAAAAGGTAGTGGAAAATTCCCAGCTGCAGTTCAGATGGTAATGGAAGGAGAACTGTGGGTCTCTCTTGTCTGTTCTTGTAAAATGTATTTTTGGTGTGACATGAATAAGAGTCCCTTCAAGTATCCATGTTGATGCTTAAGTCAGTATGAAAGTACCTTAGAAATTCGAATGACTGATGTGTCTTCTTGAGCGTTTCTCTGTGTTAGGATAACTTTGGTATTTTACAAAAAAAAAGCATTGGTCATTCATCCTGTTTCAAGGGAGGTGTTCCTGAAAAAGTCAAACAGAGTTCCCAGTTCTTGGGAACACATATGCAGTATGAACTTGATGTAGAGTGGGATGTTCTTCCTGTCTCCCCTCATTCTTCATGCAGGAGGGTACAGCTCAAATCACATGTTTGCTTCCCCTTCAAATTTTCAAAAAACCTGTTATTTGATCATTCTTTGCAGTGGGAAAATGTTAATACAAGCATAGGGTTGTTTTTTTTTAATTTAAAAGGCCATTATATTTGTTGATAAAGACATAGGTGATGCAATTATATTAATGCCAATTCAGTATCTTTCTGGCTGTGATAACATTAAAACAAATGTTTTGCAGGCCATCTCCCGGCTGTGTGAGGACAAATACAAAGACTTGTCAAAAGCTGCTATGAGACGGTCCTTCAGTGCTGATAACCTAGTTGGCATTCACCGTTCTAACGCCATCCTCTCTTGATCAAGAAGGAAAGCTACAACACTGGCACCAGCATCCTTACAAGTGGAACAACACCTTTACTCCCAAGTTCACCAGTCAGCAGTGATCGTGTCTTTCACATGGAGGACAGGGTGAGCAAATACGCCAAGGAAGTTCAGAGCCGGAGGAGGAGTTTAATTCCATAGGGAAGAAAAGATGGAGCCTTGTCAAAGGGGAACCCTCCCTTTAAAATCCAGAGGTGCAGAAACTTTTAATGAGTCTTTTTTTCCCTTTTCTCCAAACTAATCTCCTCAATCCAGAGATGTTTGCTTACTATGTAGGCCTATAGCTGTGAGCTCTCTGCATTTTAAATAATGACTAGTTTTAAAACTTAGACTTTGAACATTAACAACATAGTCACAATGTTCTTTCCTCTTCAGTAATCCAGGACCCAACTGCAGTTGCCTTTCCAAGTCAGTGCAACAACCTTCATGCTAATACGGCGAAACATCACTCTGGAACTGATGCCGTGGCATTAGCAAGCAAAGATTTCTCTGTCTTTCAGTACGCACACTTCAGACTTCCCCAATTATTTGTACACTGGTGGTCAGTTTGGGACAAGGAGTGGCTGAGTAGTATCTGCTAAGGGTAAACAAAATCTCTTCATTTGAGATTGTCACAGCAAAAGGAAATGGTAGGGAGAGGAGGAGCAAAGGGATGGGGTTCTGCAGTTGCTAGTAAGTAAACAAGTAGTTGGGGGTCTATTTCTTGTCAGTTTTGGTGCATCTTATATATTCCTAGTCAAGCTGTGGAAGAGACAGAATTCACAATACACTTTCTTTTCTTGAAGTGCTGAATAGAGTTGCCCTGAAATCCCTAACAAATGAGTTGACTTGTTGATGAGCTACTCGGCTGAATTCTTCCAGTTCAAACACAAAACATATAACTGCTTTTATTATATGCTTCCAACTAGCTTTAAATTCCACTGTCAAACTCTGGTCCTGATGAGGGAGATACGGTTGTTCTCAATTCATAAAATGAATTATTTTTCCTTAGAACCTAGCCTTTTTTAATTATCTTTGTTCTGAAGTAAAATTATATTGGCTTTTCCTAAATTTGCTCTTTTAAGAACAGAAATTTGAAATACATAAAATTGTTCTTTTTAAGAACATAAGACATATTCTCAATTGCAGATCTTCACAGTCCTGGGTCACAATATCTAAGTGGTTTTGTACTTTAAAACATCCCACTGGACAGTGCTTCTTACAGTTTTGACTCTTTTTGTCTATTTAATTATGAACCAAGCTTGCTTCTTGAGTGTTCAGCAGCACTCAAATTGTTAGTCTCATTACAGTATTTTAATCTACCAGCCCCAGTCCGTGGCATCAGGTATTGATTATAATTCAACTTTGAAATAAATGCTACATCTTCAGGTGGCTTTCCTTTGTCATGTTTGTATTAAAAAAAGAAGCTAATAATAAACTCTATTTTAATTAAACGAAGGTGTTCTTTTGTTTGTGTTACATTTCCCCCCTTAAGGAACATGTACACCAAAACACTGAATGCCGTTGCTTGCCCAGAACTCAGCTGCCGTTGTTTGTATGTATTCTGGATTCCTCTTTCCTTCGGCCTGCTCCTCTGAAACAGTGTGTGCTGCATCACCTGCTAGATTTCATGGATATATTTCATTTTTTTCAATAGGTGTTCTTCCATTCTTCAGCTAAGATTTTCAGAGTGGTTTATTTATATTGACTTAGTGTTAAAATAAAGACAAAGCAGCCTTAGTGTAAAGCAGAGAAAGCAAAAAAGATCAGAAGAGCCTCTGCAGGAAAAAAAAAATCTTCATGGGATTCCAAAAACACTGCAGGGTCAGCAGATTAATCTTGCTCCATAAGGCACTTGTACAACATCATCTATCTCCAATCTACAACACAGTCCTTTCAACAGTTCCAAGAAGGTTCCACACCCATTTGCATTACTCAGGTGATCCCTGACGACACAGATAAATCTCCAAGTGGCCTCAACGACCCTCTAAAAGAATGCAAATGACCAGCTGTCTACAAGGAGTATAAATCCTTCCATTCCCGCCATCCAGTCAGAGCTGAAGAAGCTTCTTGGATGAGAAACAAATCGTCTTCAAAGAAAAAACAAAGTCCAGTTGCCTCTTGAAAAAGTACCTTTGGGATATTGCTACCAAAATGTTCCTGTACCTCAACTCTCTTTTCTTTTCCTTTGAAGTGTAAGTATGTAGTATTTGGACGGAAAATTGGAAAGCCACTCTGTTGCCACTTCTGTGACACTTCAACCTCAACAAACATTTTCTAAGGATTGTACGACTTCTGGGCAGCCCCAGAAATAGGAGCAGCTTCTTCAAGGAGCTACCGACATACAACGAGCATGTCCACGGTATATTTGAAACACATTTTTCCCTTCACATCCAAATACTGCACAGCTGTACTCTGAAGGCAAAATTTGAATATTTTTAAATGATGTTGCTGTCCTTAATTATTGGGAAATCCCTGAAGCAGAAAAATACAGGGTAGCAGTGTTTTTAGTTGAAAATGGAAAATACATATTTAAAAGGAGGAGAAGCAGGTATACTATGCAAATACAGTAGCCCTTGACTTACAACCATCCGTTTAATGACAATTTGAAGTTGCAACACCACTGAAAAAAATGACTTGTGACCGTTGCTTGCACTTACAACTGTCACAGAATCCTCTCAGTTAGGGCACTAAACTTTGGGCACTTGGCAACCCACATGCATTTACGATCGTTGCAGCACCCCAAGGTCACATGATCACCATTTGTGATCTTTCCAGCTGGCTTCTGATAAGCAAAGATAATGGAGGAAGCTGGATTCACTTAATGGCCTATGATCCACTTAACAACTACAGCAATTCATATAACAACAATGGCAAAACAAGGTTGTACATTCATAACTCTTATTGCTTAGCAATGGAAATTGTGGTCTTAAATTGTGGATTACCTGTACTGTATATAACTTAAGTTATACTTTCACAGTGAATTCCAGTATGGTTGGCATCTCTACAATTACGTGATGATGGTCTTAAGATGCATAATGTTCTTTACAGTAATGAACCCATCATGCGCGCACACATTTCAAAATAAGCTGGTTTCTAATCTGTCCATTTTTCTATATGAAGATAATATTTAAAAGGAGTGCAACCTCAAGCAGTCATTCAGATGTACTTAGTTGGAGTTCAATAATAAGTCAAGATTCCAACTCACTTGAGAGTTGCTAAATTGCTTTTATATGAGAATGACTTTATTTTGTCACCAAGGCAATTCTGTGCTGAAACCTCTTAAAATGAATTTGATAGGCAAGTAAACATAGACTTGAGCAATAGAATATATGTTAAGCCTGTTGCCAATCTGTGACCTAATAAAAATTGATCAATTATTTTAGCCTGTTCTAGAATAAGCAAATCACTATCAAGAAAATGAAGGAATGTGATACCAAAAATTAAAATATGATTGGGGGGGGGAATTATAAAACAAAATTAAAATTAGTTGACAGGATTGTTTATTGTTGGATTTGACTTGGTGCCATTCAACTCCAAACAACTGAAAATTGATATTAAAAAATGATCAAGTTCTACATCAATGTGGAGAAAAGGATGCTCAGTAGCAACAGAGCCATTAACCTCGGAAGTCCCCTCATATATCCATTGCTTTGAGATTGCAGAACCAAATATTCCATTCATTGAAGTTTTGTTCTGAGACTGAAACAAAATGCCTTGCCTTTTGGAGTTTCATCCTGAGTTCTTCAAGTCAAACCCTCCCAATGGCACTGGTTCTAAAGATTCCAGGACTAAAGAAACTAGCAAGTGGCCAGAATGCTAGCAAATAAAAAAAACTATATCATTCAATAGAATTTGAGAGTTCATTAAAAATTGATTCCATTTTAAAATTTAGGACAGCATATTTTAAAAACCAAACCAAATTAATGCACATACAATAGTTCCGTTAGCCATCATTGAGGAGGAGAAAACGGCATAATAAAATAAGAATACCTCCGTGATCAGGAACAAATGACTAGGCATGAACTTTCTTTCGGATTCTGCAACATCACAGCTGGTCAGACTTGCCACCACCTGAATCGTGTGTTCCTTTCAGTAAGGGGGCCTTAGCAGGTGGCAGGACCTTTAGCTACCCTTGGTTGACCTAAGAAGTTATGTGATATCAGCTCTGATTAGCACTTGGACGAGGGATAAGCTGCAAATTCTGGTGCTCTTGGTGTATCTGGAAAACATTGTCAAAAAACAGTAGAAAGCAGCAATGGCAAATTGCTTCTGTAGTGCTGCTAAGGGAGCTGCCTACATGCAATCAGCATATGCCAAGCTCAACTTCAGGGTACCTTAACATAGCAAGAGATCACAATACTTCAAGCTATGGGTTTGCTTACTAATGGTGAGTTTAATTCATTCTCTGCTCTTTCTCCTTTATCAGAACACATCTATCCCCATTTTTTTTTCTAGGAAGAAAAAGCTTGGCTTAGATGGCTCTCTTTTCCATGCTTACTTAGCTAAAATAATAAAAAAAAATACATAGGTACAAACAATTTAGAAACTTATCTGACTCCACATAATTCTGGGGCAGTTTCACTTTTAAGAGCAAGGACAGTAAAGTAACACAAGAACATATGCATCCAGAAGGTGACCACACATAGACAAAATCCACAGGGCCTGGGAGAACAGCTGATTTTGCAATGACTTCTGAACATCACCAGGGTGGGACCCAATTGGCTGTCTGGGGAATATTATTCCTGAGGTCAGGTGCTCTGCCAGATGTTTCTTGGAAAGCTGTTACTGTAAACTTGGCTTGCTTCACTCCTGAAGTTTTTACAAGGAATCCAGATGTTTTCCATTTGCAGTTCTGTTTTTCTCACTACTGCCACTGATGAGGGCAAGACTAGCTTTCTGCTTAATGGTAAGGTGTCAACATCTATAAATGAAGCCCTGCCTCTCACCCAGCTCCATTGTGTTCATTAATCTGAGCATTATCAAAAGTGACCATGCTCTCTTTCTTCCTTCCTTGTATTGGAGAGCTCTTCCTGAGCTGTTTCAAAATCTGTCTGACCCAAAGGATTTCCTTCCATGGAGGAGCATTTCCATTTTGTTTTAACCACAATCTTCTGGCAGAGATACCTTTCTTCAGTGATAGAAAAAAAAGCATTTGTATCTTTTAGTAAAGTTGGGAGATAATTGGATTTGTAGACATATTACTTTATCTCAGCTTCTCACTATGATGTAAAGTAAAAGCCAAAGCTTGAAGATATGTTTCCATGTCTAGACTAGACCATTCCAGATCATTGGCTCAGTTTCAAAAATATGCAACTAAATTATGGACATTTCTAGACACACCTAAATGTTTTCTTCTGAACCTCTCCTGCTGGAAACCAGGGGACACAAATTGATGTCCTGGACTTCTCTGTAATCCTAAGAGCCCTTCCTTCAGTTGCCATCAAATAGCATATTTTACATATTAAGATCATGACTACACGCAAAGAATCATTATTACTTGTCTCTAATTCAAATAGTATTTGATTAATAATTAAATCTAATATTCTGGCAGCTTTCTGAAGTCTGCCCTAGCACAAGTGCAGCCTCCAGCCCAGAAAATGCGGGTGCCTTTCTGTAAATCATTGGATATTCTCTCTGGCATCGGCCTCTTGTCTGTATAAAGTCTTCCCAAGCACCAACATTCAAGAGGAAGCATTCATCCCCTGTAATTGACTTGTTAAGTTAGAAAGGTGTCATAGGGCATAATGTTCAAATATTTATTAAGTGACAGACTGAAGTCCATTTCTTTTTTTAAAAAGCTTTTTACATATTTTTATGTAACCTTTTGGCATGTTCATAATCATACTGCAAGTAGTATGTAAAAATTTCATTTCCACAAGGCACAATTGAAAGAGCAGTATGACCTAAGCATGAATCCAACTTTAAATACAATGATTTAATGCCCTAAACTTTCGTCCTGTTATCTACAGCTTTCAAATTGTTTGGACAAAAATGTACAATCTTTTCTCAACCCATATCTGATATTCATACTAGATTCCGTATATACAGACATATTTCTTTGAAGACAATTATACAGCTATTTACATATTATACTACATGTAATTTGATCTTATATGAGAATACACAATACCTTAATTAAAGAAACCCTGTAACACCTTGCTTAGAAGAAGCTTTAATTTCAAAGTTAATAATGTATTTGACAGTTTTCTACACTGAAATAAAGCTTTGCATACTGTTCGTTAATTTTCTATTTTTTTAAAGCCATGCCTTTTCAGCTTGCTTGCAGGAAGCAGTAACGTTCCTAAAACACCAAACATGTAACTTTAATTCACCAAAGCCTCCCCCACAGCCATGAAATTCTATAGATGGATGTATGCTCGGTTCCCAAGTTCACTGCCTGGTGGAAAAGGCTGCAATAAAACTTTAGGTTGACTTCAAATGTTGTTAAGAGTTTTGTTGTAACCTTTCCCTGTCAGTCTGAGGTTATCCAGGATACCACCATGGAGCACATCATCTTCATGAGTCGCCTTACTTTATCACTGGAGGAAAGCTCAGGAGTTCTAACTGTACATATATGGTTCTATTATTAAACATCTATGATTGGTTATTTTCAGGCAAATAGTCCCATCTGGAATTAGAACTCACTCTGTTTTCTAGTACCTTAGCTTTGGGGGCCAAAAAGCCTATTTGAATACTGGGAAAATGTTGTTTTCCAAAAATGTCTGCCACAGAAGAAGGCTCATGCAGTCACAAGCTCACTGCAATGCTTTTATGGGTCATCACCAAATACCCAACAGGCAGAAAAGCAGATTTCTGAGGCTGCTCCAGCCCTCTAGCTTTTCTTCAGAATAGATGGCGGATGTTAATACATCAGCAGGCAACCATTTTCTTACATTAAAACTATGTCCTGGGGTGGGGACACCGACAAGCAGTGGGTGGGGGTAGATGCAAATAAACTGGTGCAGTTGGATGGTGAGGGAGCCTAAATACAGAGCAGTCTAGCAGGGCCCTGTGGAAAAAAATGTTTCTGCCATTCACATGACAAGCTACAAGGGCTATTTCAGACTTTTGGCAAGACATGCAATAGAGCAGTTGCCCCTACCAGGAATACCTCACAACTCAGGCACACCTGATCTACTTCATGTAAGTGTAGCAAGTTGGTTAATTTTATACTTGAATGGATGGTATCTTCCCCAATTGCTTTTATATCAGAGCGGACTGAGGAAAAACAAAGTTGTGCTAAATAGACGCTAGGAATACTCCCCAACCCCTTTTTATTATATGCAGTATAATGCAGCCACATTTAACTTGCTTGCAACCCTCAACTAAGTATTCCTTGTCCACGTGGCTGGGCAGTGCCATAACGTCCCTGAGGAACAAAAGTGAATCTTGGGCAGTTTTGATGCAGATCTTTTCAGACAGTTTTGAACTGAAGTCAACTGTTCTAGGCTGAGTGTCCACACAGCACACAGAACAACTGTAGGTAAGTCATTTCAGCTGAAATTCCAGATTTCTCAAATATCTGAAATTTGATTGAGACACTAAATAACTAGTGGATAGAACAAATGAATTTTGTTATTTTAAATCAAGTAAATATTATTCAAGTCATAACTTTGGCTACGAGATTCTGATTTTCCTTATGTATGAGTTTATACTGTTCCAAAATTATTAAGCTGGAGCTTTTCCTGTCTCTTAAAAAAGGGCAGTGAATCTGAAGTACATATTTTAAAAAAGCATCTTCTCCACTATACACTCCCATTTGTAAGAAATAAATCTAAATAATGCAGTAGAGTTGGTTAAAGCATTTCTAATGTAAAGTCACCGATAGAACTTAGTGTTTTAATTCATTTAATTGTCTGCAACTCTACATGATTTAAATATTTAGTGCTACCAGGTTTTAGACCATCTGTCAAGGTGAACAAAGCTTTGCTGTTCAAAATTGAACGTCTAAAGATGAAACTCTCCAAGTTATTTACTTAGTGACACTCCTCGGAATCTTTCTTGAAAAGCCAACTATTGAATACATAATAAAAATTTATAAAACACAGAGGTAATGGATCCAGGACTTGTTATCAGAGAAGTAATAAAAGACGGTATACGTGCAATGTGATCACTGAAAAGTAGCCCTAGATTCATATTTCCTTCTTCAGATATGACATTCAGAAGGTGACTGAAGGCAAGGTCAGTGTGGTTAAGAGGGTTGCTGCAATTTAATCCAGTTGGGATCTTCTCGGGAACAAAAGAAGATATACAAATCCCGCAAGCACTTAAAAGTCCCTAACTTACCTATGGGAAAGCTCCTTCAGAGTCAGCCACTTGCCTAATCTGGGAACATTTCTAACTCAGAAAGCAGCACCTAGACCCCAATCACGTTAAGTCTTTAGGATTTCAGTTCTTTCATTCAAGTAATCCTCAAAAACCTTGCAATTATTTGGGTTATGTTAAAGATCTTTTAAATTATTTAATGAAATAACAGCCATAAAGAGTCTTATGCAGAAGGAAAAAACAAAACAAAATAAAAAGGTTGTATAAAGTTCTGTGGTTTAGCATTCATAATACAAATGAAAAGTGATACTTGGTTGTAAGTACATAGTCTGCCAAGCTTAAATTGCATCTGTGGGAGACCATCTGATGAGGTGGACTCAAGTTCACAAAAACGCTCCGTGGTCTTTATAGTGTCACACAACTGAGAAAATGCAGGTCTCCTTCCTCTTCTGGGCAGTTGATTCAAGCGAAGAGTTACAGCTTGCAGTTGAAGAAGCCAGCTGGATTAGTTCATATAGCATGTGACCAACTGTAGAACCGTGAACAAAGACGATCAATATTCTGCCCCAGCGGCTTCTGTTACCTTCCATAGAACAGGAGGAATAAGGCAAAGTATTGCTAACTCCAATCCAGCCCCCAATTTCTGTGGCCATGTTTCTGCAACCTCCTGGTCAAACCTCCATTCAGGCTCCTACTTTAGGTGTGTGTTGTACATCTGACCCTCAATACCATAACCATCTGCTCCAGGAACTAGATGTGACCCTTTCAAGTGGCCTACTTGCTTTCAGTTGACTATGACCGGAATGCACGTGAGGTCTTCCTAGAAAACAAAAGCCAGACTCTTCATTCTGGCATCCCCCACCCTATACAAACCTGACAGCAAAGAGACTTCTGCTGCTGAGACATTCCCTAGACCTTAGGAGAGAGGTCCTGGTAAGGCCCATGGGTATCTTTCTCTCCTCTGCATACAAGGCAAATGTGCTGGCCTCAGAGATGGAAGGCCACGAGCCAGGTTAACTTAGTAGGACAAAAACTCTTGGGAAAACAACAGAGATTCTTGGAAGGTTCAGGTGAAAACTTTAAAGTGCAAGGTGACTATTATATTCAATAAAGTAGTATAAAAAAGCAAGGCTACTTCACCAAAGAAACATTTAGAAAACAGAATCTTTCTAAGATTCTTGGAAATCTAAGAATTTCCAAGGGGAAGGTAATCTTTTTCTCAAGAACGGAGAATATTAATCAGTCCACGTCAAGCATGTCTACTCAGATGTAAGTCTCACAATTCAATTAGATTTATCTCTGTGGTCAACTTGCTTAAAACCATAGCCTCAATGAGCAGGGAAAAAGTGACGTTTGTGAAGAGTTAAGTCAAATCACAGGCATGTAAGCTATAAACCATCCTTAGAAATAATGGCCTATAAAAAGAAAGTAAAACTTTGCAATCTATTTTCCAGGAACCTGCAATATACTCCCTGTAGTGTATATTTAAATTGCTAACATTTGGAAATGGGACTTTTCTCCCCTCTGATTTATGGCTACTGCTAACCCTGTTTCACTTTAGTAAGAGCCGGCAACTTCAGGTGGTTTACAAACCGCTTAAGGATATGATGACCACTCTCTGGAAGATGAGATCCCAGTGATCAATCTTTACAGAGGCGTTCTTGCTTTCTAAGAGTGGAGTTGCGAAGGGATGGAAAATTGCTCTCTGTCCCTGCCTGAGAGCCAAATGCCAAACATTAACTTGAACAGCCAAGAACTTTGCACCAATTCAGTCTGTGACAGACAGCAAGTGGAAATATCTGCCCTGTCTTAAGGCTGCCTGCTGCCAATTTGCAGGCAACTAGTTCCCGCTGCACTCATCAAAACCTCAAGGAAGCTGCATCTCTCCTGCCACATGTTACTTCTGTCAAGTGTGTATAAGCTTTCATTCATAAGATTTTACACTGCATATATTGCTCTATATCAACTCCGAAGACATCAGGTTGCCTTTGCTATTATCATTTGGAAATCAGCAGCACAGGAGAGACGCTCACTTCCCTGTCTTAGGTGGCTATCTGGCAAAGATCTGTGTGAAAAAGGACAAGGGTAGATTTAACACCAGCCCAAACTAAAATGTGAAACTGGATTCTGTGGAGGCCTTCAGTCACAACTGGTCACTTTAAAGTAGTCCTTCCCCTTCAAACTGATTCTATTTGTTTTTAATATTAATCTGTAGCTTCAACAGAGATATAACTACATTGCTACCTGTACAACCTAGTAGATGAACAATGACTGACAGCAGTAACATTTATAAAACTGGCAGGTGCCTACCAAGAGTCCAATATTGTGGAGTCCCATGTTCTCCCTCTTGTGGTTAAAGTCCATGAAAGCTATAAGATTTACTTCTGAGTAAATATGTACGGTTCTGCACTGTTTGCTTGCTAAAAAGGATAGTTGCCAAACAGGAATTTAGGAATTGTTTAAACTTTAAATTTCTTGTTATTTGTAATCTGCTCAACTTACACATTCCGAGTTTTCTCAGAGTGGACAAGGAAAGGGTGAAAAGAGCCAATTTCATTTTGAATTAAGCAGGTTGAACAGAAGAGATTGCGCATCTCATCCTCCCTGATCCTGTACTTTCACTCTGCCTTGCAGCCTCCATGGATTTTTTTTATTATTATCAAAAAGCAAGCTCTTGTCCAGAGATGGATTTGCCCGATTCCCATCATACATAGTTAACCCCAGGGGTGTCCAAACTTGGGAACTTTAAGACTTGTGGACTTTAATTCCCAGAATTCCCCAGCCAGCCATGCTGGCTGGGGAATTCTGGGAGTTGAAGTCCACAAGTCTTAAAGTTCCCAAGTTTGGACACCCCTGCCCTAACCCTAAATCTAAACATGCCTTGCACAAGGGCACAGTGGCTTTCTACCAACTCTGCAGTCTCAGCCTTTGGCCAGATCTTCTCCCTCCCCTCCCTTTTCTTAGACCAGAGGCAAACCCGGGAGGCCCAGAATGAACAAAACTCCAGAAAGGATCCAGATGGGCCCTAGGATGAATGGTGCTTACCTGCCCCCCTACAGACCAAGCAAGATGCTTTTTCACACATGGGACAGGGGAACCTGTTTGTGGTAGGAAGCAGAAGTGGCAAGCCCAGTCCGGCCTGTCAGCGCTATGTTGGCCTCACTGTACATGGTGGCGCTCACCGGCTTCCCTTCCCCGCAGCATCGACCTGTGAACTGCTTCCAAGACTCCAGCGTCTTGCCTGACCAAATCCAGACCCCAGAGGTGATGCCCACCACCAGGCACATGAAATACTTGAGCATAAAGACAGCATAGTCAGGCTTCAGTCTGGACTTGTCCCCAGGGCAAGAGCAATTCTGAGCCATCTCCCACTTCTCCCTGTAGTGCTGCTCGTAGATGTAACAAGCCACCACAATGGTAGCTGGGACAGTGTAAAGAACGGTGAAGATCCCGATACGAATCATCAGCTTCTCCAGCTTGTCCGTCTTTGTGCCTCCTTGTTTAATCACACTCCGAATTCGGAAGAGGGATACAAAACCAGCCAGCAGAAACATGGTCCCGGTGAAAAGGTACACCACCAGCGGAGCGAGGACAAAACCCCGCAGCTTGTCCACATTCTGATTACCCACATAGCAGATCCCAGCTACTGGGTCTCCATCGACTGAGCTCAGGGCCAAAACAGTAATGGATTTTACGCTTGGAAGAAGCCAGGCTGCCATGTGAAAATACTGGGAGTAGCTAGCAATGGCTTCATTCCCCCACTTCATCCCAGCTGCCAGAAACCAGGTAAGAGACAAGATGACCCACCAGATGGAGCTTGCCATGCCAAAGAAGTAGATCAGGAGGAACACCACAGTGCAGAGGGCAGGTCCTGTGGTTTCATAGTGTATGTGGTTGTAATCTTTGTTGCAGGCCACATTAGCATGGCCCACAATCAGCCGGATGATGTAGCCAATGGATACAAAGAGATAACAGGCCGATAAAAAGATAATGGGGCGCTCGGGGTACCTGAACCTTTCCATGTCGATCAGAAAGGTGGCCACTGTGGTGAAAGTGGAGATGAAACACAGGACGGACCACAAGCCAATCCAGAAGGTGGCAAAAGTTTTCTCATCTTGGGTAAAATAGGGCTGGAAGCAAGGAATGGCGCAATTGCGCACATGGCCAGTCTCGATCTTGTTGTAGAGCGGGTGAGTTTCTTGGGAGATGAAGACTAAGGGCTCCTTGCAGGCGCATCCTCTCTTGCAGTCACTACTGGTTAGGGGGGTGAGATTTTTGTGAATTCCTTTGGAAGAGCGGGTGGGCTTGGTAAACAACGGGGGCAAGGTTGTGACCTCCGTCTGGTTGTGATCCATGCACAGCATCTCCGTATCTCCTGGAACGGGCAGCTTATCACAGTTCATCCTTTCCGGCCAGGCAAAGCCGTACTGCCTCATTAAAGGAGAGCACCCAGCCTTGGCCCTCTCACACACTGACCGGCAGGGCGGCAGAGGTTTGGCGTAGTCCAGCAGGCAGATGGGAGTGTACATGCTGCACAGGAAAAATTTCAGATCCAGCGAGCACTGAATCTCCACCAGGGGCCAGAACTGGTGCACTTCCAGGCCAGCTTCATCTTGGGTATCATGGTTGAACTGGTTAGGCATGTAGGTCAGGTTGTAGCCAATGCCTTTGCACATGGGCACGGTGATCTCCTGGCAGACGATGGCCTTGGATGCGGCCGGAGCAGGAACGGGAGCCTTCAGCACGAACAGCAGAAGGCTCAGCAAGGTGTCTCTCAGGCCACGGCGAAACCCGGCCATGGCAAGGCGCAAAGGGCCACCCTCCCCGCCTCCTCCCGGGCGGCGGCTGCCTTCGCTTTAACCCCTCCGGCTGATTCCAAAGCGGGAGGCGCTGGGCTCACAGATGGCGCGGTCCTGGAGCAGGTCCAAGGCCCTCCCGACCGGCCTTCTTTTCCCTCCCGCGGAGCCCAAGTCTTCCCATGGCAAGAGCGGTTGCTGCCAATTCCGCGGAGGATTCGCTGCTCCGGCAAAGCAGGTGCGGTCGGGGGATAAAACCCGACAAAACAAAAAACAGGCGAACTCCATAACAAGCCAGCCTGGAGGGCCCCGCTCTTTCGCTCTCCGCTTGGAAGTTCAGCGCAGAGCGAGGCTGGATCCCCCACCGCAGCGGGGAAAGTTTCGCCCTAACTTCGCCCTCGGCAGAAGACCGAAAGTCCTTTCTGGAAGATCCCGCGCGGAGGAGGGCAGGCTTGGCTTGGCTCGGGCCCGGCCGAGGGCAGGAAGGGCAGCCGGCGCTCGTCCTCCGGCTCCGGCTCCTTTCGCGTTCCCGAGAGGAAAATTGGTCAGCGGGGCCCCACGCCGAGAGGCACGCCGTGGAGCCGGCTGGCCGGCCACGCCGCAGAAGCGCCGGCGCGGAGAAGGCGCGGACTCCCCATGCTTCAGTCGCACCCCGAGTTAAACCCCCGAAAGGCTCCTGCCGCCTCCCGGGTCCGGGAACGGGCTCCCTGAAGGCGCGATTCCCTGGGATTCTCCGGAGCGCCCCACTGGCGGAGAAGGAAGCGCCCAAGCCGCGATCAACGCCTCCCTTCGCCTCAACGCACGGAGCCCGCCAAGCGCCACCGCAGGCGACTGCAGCTCCCAGCCGGAGCCACCTGCGCTCTAATGCCCGGCCGCGAGACCGCCTCCCGGATCCGCCCACCCGGGCTGGAGATCAGCCCGGGGCCGCCCCCTCGCCTTCCCCGAGGGAGGAAATTGCAGCCTAGGGAGCCTCGGGGAAGACGGTGCGCCGAAGTCTTCCTAGGCCGGCAGGGTAGAAAGATCTTTTGGAATTCGCAGCCACTGGAGGTTTGAGAGGCTCCGGTTGCGGTTAAACACCTTTATGGCAAGCAAGTCCGCTTCGGCAACTGATCGCCACAATGAAGCCTCCACGTGCAGAGACCGTCTCTCAGTTGCCGGAGGCTCGAGTTGAGCTTTCCTCCCACGACTGGAGGCCGGATTCTTTTACGAATGCCGATCGGCCACTTAGGTTAATTGAACCAAACTGTGATTGGGATATTATAGTTTATTTTTATCTTTCAAGAGTAATGTGTGAATTCGAGGCCCTATTAAGAACCCAATTAAATGATATCACGGGATTTGTTAGCACAGCACCCTGTTGCTCCAAATGGCCAGCCCGATATCCTCAAGAAATCCACAGGCAGTTCATTGTCCTGCTTCCTCCCTGAAAGTGGTCCTGGGCAGCCCGCATGCAGTCTCCCTCTTGGTGAGCCTAGAGGTTCTCCAGCCATCCAGGGACCTTCCCTGTGTAGCTTTACCGCATCCCCCTTATAGAGTCCCTTAAACCTCCTTGCAGCTTCAGATGCTCCCAATTAATGATGTGTGAACAAGCCCTTTCTATGTTGCCCTGAATTTATTGGCCATCTGTCCCACTGAATTAAAAGGAACTGAAGAAGCAACCATACTTTTTCTCTTCCTTTTTTAAAAGTTTGCCTATAATTTCAGATCTGCTAAATATATGCACCTTTTATAGACTCTGGTTGATTTAAAGAATCTTTATACATCTAATTTCCATTGGCTTTGTCCATATGCTGGAAACAGTGAAATAAATCTGAGATTAATTGAAACATTCAAAATGTGAACATCCAGACAGCAAACCAGGCCAGTTGGTAAAAGTGCTGTTGTAGGGATTATTTGCTCACTTCCAAATTTCAATCCAGTCTTCTAAATGAGTTGATATCCACAGAGAATTGTAGCCTAGCATATCTGGTGCGCTGTTTGCCAAGTTTGGAGGCTGCCATGGGGACAGGTGTGCTTGCATGAATGTGCCCAGGTGTGCATGAGTGTGCCTGTATATGTGTATGTGTGTGCGTACACACATAATTTTAGGGTTTTCTGTGTGTTTTTAGTATCTTTGCTGACTCTTGACAAAACTGCTTGATTTTGTTTCTAAAGTGGGATTAGAATTTGGGCTCTTGGTTTCTAGCCTGATGCCTTAACTACACCAAACTGGCTCTCATCATTTCACTACTTTTCTCTACTTCTTATGTCATAAATGCAACAAAGTGGGTCATGGGCAGTTGGGATCACCTAGTAGACTGCCAGTTTTCCCCTACAAGATATTTAAAAACAGCACTGATTAAAATGGCCATCCTGCTCATTCCTGATTAGGGTGCTGAGTTTAAGAGAACCAGGAGTGTATATCTATGGGGGAAAAAACTGGATTCATGATCATGGTTCCTTCAGTTCAAGTTTCCCAAATGCTCAATGGAACACATACCTACTTCTCAAAGACAATTGGCCCAAAATAGGAACTGAGGTCTGCCGTCTCTTTGTTATGTTACCCATTGTTGTTACCTATTGAGCTGCTGTTGTACCAGTTCTGATTTATTTTGCTTGCACCTGAAGCTCATTCTGTTCTTTATCCCCTTTGTGAATCTCAACTCATTCTTTTGATTTCCTGAAACCATCTATGCAAATCTAGTTTACCATTGTGTGTGTTTTTTTTTTCATTGTCAGGTTTTTTAATCTAACTTTTTCTGCAGCTTGCTAGCTGAACTGTAGCACTTTCCTTGAGGAACCAGAGATTTATAAAGGTAAGGCACGATAGGCACAGGTGCACCAGCGGGGGAAAAGAGCACAAACCATAGTGGGATTTCTCCTTTATTAGTGATTAAAAGCATGCAAGCTTTTGAGGCAAGATGGTAAACAAGTCACTCTGAGAAAGAGATGGGTGATATCTAAATGTGATAAATAAAAGTTACAGAATATTCTAACAGCATTGAACTATCTTTTCTCAAGGCATATAATATAATTAATCTTGACTTGTACACACATTGTGGATGACTTACTGAGTTTCTGATTCATCTCACTCTTCATATAAAGTTATTTATTGACTCGGGCTTAAAAGTCCTTTGCCCTGCAGCAATGAACATTAGTGGTGGGATAGTAGAAAAGAGTAAACATTCTGCACCACTACTGGCACTGTAGCATTCAGTAACTTCAGTAAAAAGTGCCAGGGATGTGGCTTAGCTGCCACAGAAGCTTCAGGCTGGAAGTGCAAAAACCCAAATCTTTCCTGAAATGGGTCTTTCACCCAGAGGCAACCAGAGATACAACCTGTATGGCATGGCCAGGATTTTGCTTTTTTAAATAGCATAATACACACCTCATGTAATTACATTTGTAAAATTATGTGTAACCAATTTTCCAGTTTTGAAAATGGTCCTTAATCAGTAAGCACCTTTCCCTTACCTGATGCCTTCTATTACTCGAATAATTCAGTCGGAAGGACAAAATGGGGGATTGGGTCATGGTGATTATATTTCTTTGCTTAAGGGATTGTTTAAAATTTTACTTGTTATAAAAAATATAATGTATTTGTATACATTATAATTATAATGTAATGGGCTCTAATGTAACCTCTATCATCTCTGCTATCAAGACAATACTTAGTCCAGACTACCTTCCTTCCTTCACCAGCAATATTGAAATTTTAATATAAGCACTTCATCTGTTGGATTAATTCCACAAAATATGTTGGTTGTTAGGCAGACTTCTTCAAGCTGGTACTTCCCAAGTTTATTGTGCTACAGTGGTAACCATGCATGCTGGCTGGGGATGGTGGGAATTATAGTCAATATACCTGGAGAGTATGAGCATAGAGGCTGGTTCAACATTTTTTCAAGAAAATTCTCCTCTTGTTGCCATTTAGCCAATGACTTGATAGTACAAAAAAAAAAAAACCAAAAAACTGATGCTGACTTTTTCAAGTCCACTCCACCCTTCCATGGTATTTCAGATTTCCAAATGGCTAGATTTTGCAAAGTACTTTTACCGATGATAAAGGAATCATCTCATTTTCTCACCCCAAAGGATACTCCACCAAACAACATACTCAAGTTAAAAAAAAAGGAACATGACAAAGGCTGAGCAGATTTTTGGATTCTATAGCAAACCCTATGACTCCAAAACAGGAGGAAATGCCCATTCTAATTTGCCCCTGGTTGGTAAGCAGCCAGAGAAACTTAAGTTTATATTACTTTGCTTTTCAGAAGCATCTTTGGAAGCTGGTCTATAAGCCACGAGGGAAACATCAAGTCAATGGAACAGAAAAGCGAAGAGACTGTATAACCTTTCAGCGTGGGTCTTAGTACTTCATTGTCTGTGCTAAGAATGGAAGCTATCTCCCAAAATCCGAGATAGCATTGCTGTAGATCTCTTTGCTATAAAGAGATCTCTAGTGGCCTGCTTTAGCGAAGGTAGTAGCCCTTGAGCCTGTTTTTGGTAAGGACTCTAATTTGGGTTCAAGACATTTTGGCTCATTGTACAAAAATCAGTTCATACAATGGGCTAGTGTCCCTTCTTTTACTGCATCCCCATCCACCAGCTCAAGGCAGGCTTCTCTGCTCTGGCCCTTGTTTTCTGTTTCCCACATCACAGCCCAGGAACCTGGCGGAAGATGGACGCAGGCATTCCCCTTTTACAGATGGAAGAAGCTGGGAAAAGTCTACAGCTATCCTCACCTGAAACTCCCCAGATTTAAGGACTTGAGCATTTGGGGGGAAAAATAGTATTACAACGAAAAACCCAACTCAATATAATATTTGTAAACTGAATGATTTTTAAAAGCAAGCAGGTTCATGAGATTTAAAGTTAAATGACTCCTATGACTGATGGTTAATGTAATTATGATCCAGGTACTTAATCTTTTTTTTCCTTTTCACAATAAAAAGCTTGACGGCAAAGTCTGGAGGGGCTGCACCTGATATTTTCAAGGAATTGTAGGTTGTTAGTTCCTCCTCAAAAGATAAAGTGGCCAGAGACAGAAGAGGGAAGGTCAGAAATTTTGATATATCCTGCAAGCTCTTTTGTTCTTAAAGACAAAGAACTTGTTTTTTAAGTGCCCTCATTCTTCTGAAGTCAAAGCAAGGATTGGCTGCTTGCTACATGCTTTGCCTCAAACACTGAACCTGGTTCCCCCTCCCCCATAAATAATTCAGTGAAAAAAATTAGTGTGTGTATGTTGGGGGGGGGGGAGAGAATCCCATCCTGGCAAGTGCCTTTACCAGACCTAAGCTATTGAACAAAAATTGTCCCAATGTTCATATTAAGGCAGCCTCTTTATTGGGCGAATTTAAAGTGACAAAATAATGTACAAGTTTCTGGGTACTCAAAACCTGTTCATTGGAGAGGTTGTTAAAATAAACTTTTTATGTTGGTGGTGAAGATTTATAGCAAATCTGAATTTTAAAAGGTTTTACATAGTTATGTGAGGGGATGAACGCTTGATTTTAGGGTGGCAAGAAACTCTGTTCTTCTAGTCTAAGTTCAATATTTTTGAACTTTCAGATATCTTAAAAGCTCCCTTGGCCATAAGGGGAAAAAAGGAAACCCATATCAAAGGATTATTTTTATTAAGTCAGTGTGTCACGATAGAGGGCATTTTACTATTTGTTTGTTTATAAAAAGCAGTGTTTCTTTAAGCAAGATAACAAAGAGAGATGGGAACAAGAACTCTCACTTTGTGCAGTTGTGGTTTGAAAATCACTTTCATCCTCCTTACCTATCTTAGCCGGTCTGTGGATATGCCTTAAGAATTCAACACTTTGCACATTATCTTGGGACTGTGAGTGCACAAACCATTAACTACAAAATGCTACCTTTGGCACCCCAAGAATATAAGGATAAACACTGTACAAGAAAAAGCATTTTCTAGTCTTCAAAATATATAAATACAATTAATACAGTAAGCAACGATATAAATAAATATATCCGGTGTCAGGTTTTTCCTGAGCGTCAGGCTTGAGAGTCTAAGTAACAATTTTCGGAACACACTGGTGTGTACAGTAATTGTAAATAATTTACTCATCCTGCAATCCTATATCTATTCAAAAATAATAAGCCTATTTGAGAAACATGTATTTTAAACAATATAAGAAAAGTAAATGTGGAATGAAAGGAAAGGGGAAAGTTCAGAGAGAGCAGGAAATGAATGATAAGATTTAAGACAAGGTAAAAATGTATATGGCAAATGTTGAGGTAGGGAGCTTAAGCCTTTCATTTCTTGAAATTTTATGGACTTAACAGGCTTTCAAATACTCTCCCATATGGGCTAGAAACTTATGGCTTATAACCAAAAGAGATTCTTGGACAATAAAGCAGCCACATGCTATGCTGTTTCTGAATTAACTATGGTAAATATTTATAATTCCCTGAGTGGAGAATATGTATTTATTTATTGAATTAATATTCAAGAAAATGTTAGCAAAATGCTGCTCTTGGAGTTATTACCATCAAGTTTATTTTATTGTACTTAACTTGAGCAATAGGGAATATTTTTTTAAAAAAAAGTGGTATGCATTCAATATTACATATACTGGTAATACTGTACACCATACTGCACATTAGGGGTGCAACAGGTTGATTTACACACCCCAATCTGAGTGCCTTTGGAATGTGATTTTTCCAGAAGTCTAATGAAAACTGCGGTAGATATTTTTTTTATTTCATTTTATTTTATTTTTACACTTTTGACCTTTATTTCCTCACAGATTCCTAATATCTCCTACTTTTAATTCATTAATTATTTAAAAAAAATAATTCAGTTGAAGTCAACTCCTGGCTGCAATCTGAAAGTGGTAAGCCATTGCTTTCTCCCAATGTTTTTTTTTAAATTTCCCAGGCTAACCTACAGACCTATGCTTTCCTGGTGGCCTCCCAGCCCAGCATTATCCATGTCTGTCCCCATTTGGCTTTCAGGATAAGCCAAGGTTGGCCAGTTGCTGCCATCTGCTATATTTATCTAAACAAAATGTCTCTTTCTTTAGAAGGCACTTCTGTATACAGCAGAGAGAATGAGTCTATGACCTACTTCAGGCCAAGGAGTTCAAAGTATCAGAAATGTTTGGAGCTTGACCTTTCTGCACCAAGGGATAAGCAGCTCCCCTGAACAAAATTGATGATGCACGTCACAATTTTAGCAACTTCATGGTTTACTAGAGACATCATTGGTGCAGGCATTTTTATCTGAAAACTATAGGTTTTAAGTTTTGAAAGAAAAACAATATGAAACTATATCCATACCATTTTCCAGAGAGCTACATGAATCTGATTTGATTCCAGGAAGTCTTTTTTTCAATTAGGAATTAGTGTCTTCTTGATACAGTGAACTGTGTAATAAAAGATTTTCAGATTTTTTAGATATGAATTTTAGCCATTGTAATCAGATTAAAATGATGCTTTATGGAAAATGGAAAGTCTTCCTTATACTTTTTGACAAACCTGTGTATCAAGGTGGTATTATGATCCCACCCACCATCACAGTCTTGAACTTTTCTCCTGAACTTTTGGATTATCAGATTTCAATTATTTTAAAATGTTGACAGTATGTGTACATGCATGTATGTTTGATTAAGCACAGTTTCTCTAACAATGTAAACTGACATCTCACTTGAGAAACAGCAGTGATAAATTATGCTGGGTCAAGAGAAGCCACCCAGTATTGTTGAGGAAATATCTCAATTATAGACTCTGAATCAGTGAACTACGTAAGGACACATAAATAACTTCTCCCATTCCTCACCACATTTATTCAACAGAACTTAAATGGGTCCTTCAAATCAATTAGGGCTCATTATGTTGGAAGCAGTTGTGTATTTTAGAATATTTTTAATGCAACAAGCTTTATTTGCTTAAAACAAGTTGATATTCATTCAAGAGGTTCTCTATAGTAGGGTTGGGCAGACTTTTCGAAAATGCTTCAGAAAAAGTGCTTTGGGCTTCACACAAGCATAGCCTCTTTGCAATTCATTAAAGCAGCCTGGTCTCCCCACCCCTCAAGGTTTTGGCAGAAGCCAAGAAAAAAAAATGAGATGCAGCCTGCTTTTAAGGATTCAATTCTTTAAAAATAATGCAACTCTTACAGCAGATGCACAAACACCCCCCCCCCAAACACACACACATATTTACTGTTGGGCAGGAATAGATGTGGCTTTAAAAAGCCATGGGAATACTCATCTCTTAAGAGCCTTGGTGGTGTAGTGGTTAGAATGCAATATTGCAGGCTAACTGTCCACTGCCAGCAGTTTGATCCTGACCGGCTTAAGGTTGACTCAGCCTTCTATCCTTCTAAAGTCAGTAAAATGAGGAGCCAGATTGTTGGGGACAATATGTTTTGTCCCTGTAAACTGCTTAGAGAGGGCTGTAAAGCAATATGAAGCCGTATGTAAGTCTTAAGTGCTATTGCTAAGTGCTATCTTCTTACATAATCATATATATGAATAATATTACAAAACTCTTGTAGTGTATGTCTTCAAAATATGAACCTCATGGCGGCTTCAGAATTAAAAAGGTCAAGGGCTCCTGATTTAGGGTTTTTTCATTACATTTGGTGCCTTCTTTACATTATTATTTGTTTCGGGTTTGTCTTTTGTATGCTTATCTGAGGTATTAAATGTAGCTTTTTAAAAATCTGCCACATGCCATAAACTATAAACTGAAGGCAACAGTGGAAACAGTTTTCTGAGAGTCAGGATAAAAGTTATTGTTCATTGCCTTCCTCAGGGAGGGTTCCCCCCACGCCAATTACTGTATCCCCATCTGGTTTACAAAACCCAAATGAATTTGGTGGAGAGAAAAATTGGTTCTGCTTCCACTCTGAAATCAGTGGGCTTTAATGACCTTTGGTAGCCTTACCTGGAAAACAAGATACAATTGTACTTTATTAATCAAAGTAGCCTTTCCTCAGTCAACATACCGCGATGGAAAATAGCGGCGTTGCCTAAGATTCCTGAAAGAAGGAAAGCGTCACCTTGCAAAAAAAAAAAACCAAAACAAAACCGGGGTCCAGATCGCATTTGAAAATCCTTCTTGTACAACTGACCACACATTTCGAGAAAATGCCCTTCCCTTTACCTGCATGCCTCTCCGTGTTTAAAGGAGCGTAGCCAGGCGCGCCGCGATACGGAGAACAAGCAGCGTCTGCCCCCCCCCCCCGCCTTTTCTATCCGCGGAGGGAGGGGAGGAAAAGTTGGGCCAAGCTGCTAAAGGGGCACAATATCCTTTGCACAGTTAGCCCACTAATTACTATTAAGCTCTAGTTCTCCTTTGTATTCCAATGGGGAGTCTACAATGAGACGCTGCCTCTTGGGTCTTTCATGAGGTTGGCCTAACTCTTGAATAGCAGACTCTCCCCCGCCCTTCTTTCCCCCTTCTTAGCTGTTTCTCCCCCACCGTCCCCAGCTTGGCTCCGTTTTCTTCAGATGCTCTCCCCCCACCCTCGCGCTTTCTTTACTTTTCTGGTAGCATTTTTGTTTTGTCCGTGTTGTGTAAAGCCCTAAATGAATCTTGACTGCCCCCACGGCCGACTGGAGAAGCACAAAAGCGCTCTGCTCCCCAGCTCCTGCTCCATTGTGCGCCCTACAAATGCACTAATTGGCGGTGACAATCGTGCTGTTGGGGAGGGAAGGGTGGGGTGGGGGCCTTTGTTCCTTGCTAATCAGCGAAATTAATTTTTTTTTCCCAAAAGGAGAGAAAGAGCGCGCAAGGCTTTGGGCTGGAGAACAAGAAAGGAAGTGGCAGTTTGCAAGCCCTGAAGTCATTTTGTTTGGCTCAGGTGATTTCCAGGAAAGCACCCCCAAGTCCTAAAGTAAGCGTAGGGGGCCGGCAATGGGGGGCTGAGGAAACTCCCTGGGCTTCCCCTCGGAGAAGTCCGGCGGTGAGAAAAGCCCGCTTTCCGCCCTCCAGAGGGAGAGAAGAGAAGGCGACGCCAGCCCAGACAAAGACATCACCGCCGCGCGCGCTGCCTTACAGATGTCGCTGGAGCCGCCGGCAGAATCCCGCCCTTTGCGCCAGTTTGTTTCGTGACTCAAAAGAAGCGGAGGGAAACGCTGCCGTGTGTCGGTGTGCAGCGGCACCGTTTGGGCTGCTTCTCACGTGATCCCTTTGCCACGTGGTCCATCTGATCGCCCGCGGGAGCCTTGGGAAGAAACTCTGCTCGCTATTTCAAGGTTTGCGCGCTTCGTACCTGCAAAGAGGCGTTTTCATTCGGTCTCTGAATACCGTCCGTGGCCCCCTGAAGCAGCGGGCCCCCGACTTGTCCAAACTCAGTTCCCCAAAGGGCGCGAGTCGAAGCAACTCTTGCCAGTTACAGGAAAGGGGATTTATGCCCTTAATTTGACATTAAAACGAATGGGGTGTAGATGGCCTGAATCACGGTCCAATATTTGATAATTGCTTCAAAATGTTCTTAAAAACGTTCAAGGGCATGCCTAAATAAATACATAACACGAGGAAATGGATCATACTTTCATACTATTTACTCACAATGTCAAGAGCATGCTACTCAGGAAGTCTATTCTGGATAATTGTCATTTTCCTGTGTCTGGCATTTTGAAAAAAAAGAACAGAAAACAAACAGGAAGGTGTCACTATTTACTTTCTGCTTTGGACAAGTACTATGATTTTGAAATCCCAGCATGATACTGCCTTGGCAAATCTTAATCCTATCTTCTGCACCTTGTTTCTGAAATTCTTCCAATTATTTCACTAATCATTGTTAAAAACATGCAATAGATACAGTCTTCATGGTGGATGTTCAATTTGTAACAATCTATGAGTCTGAATATTCTCAGGGTAGGGCTGCATTAAATACACATTCAGGTTTCTCCCAGTTAAATGCTAAACACTAACATCCTAAGGACTATTTGTTGGCTAATTCCTCTGCCTCATTTGCTCTCAACTCCCCCAACAAGTCTAAGGACTTTCTTGGAAGAGAGAATAAGATTTGAACCAGTTTCAGTTTGTAGTGTAAATATTCCTGACGTTTAACATAGTTTGAACTTGTTTGCACATGGTGGTGTTTGATCTGATATCTTCTAATTTTTCAAGCACTGAGCATGGCATGCAATCATATTCTAGGGCAGTTTTTCCCAGCTGGGCCCCTTCTGTTGTATTACAGCTCAGATCCTCTGCAGTCAGCAAAATAACACGGTACGTGGGTGATGGAAGTTGTAGCTCAATAGATCTGGAGGGCACCAAGCTGGGAAAAGCTCTTTGTAGAATATATGGGCATTGATATGATACATTTTAACTGCTGTGAAGAAAGTCTCTGTGCTGGGTGTCAGTTCTGATCCAGCCATATTAAGCTACTAGATGAGCTAAAATGCACTTTCTCAGAAGGCAATTAAAGCTATGAGATTTAATTGCACTTGCTGCCTTGCTTTTTTAAAAACCAAAATGGAATAGAAGATAGAATAGTAAATAGGATTGCAACAACCTGCTTTCAATCCTGTCCGTCACAAGTTGCAGAGGTTCTGTTTACAAACTGTTTAACAAGTCAATGTGGTTTTTAACACCCCCACCCCCACTCCCTGTACATATTCATAAAAAAGGAAATCCGGCTATCTTCTGTTGGGCTTAATCCCAGATAAATGAGCATAGGACAGCAGCATCAATGTACCTAACATTGCAGAACTAGGAAAGAACGAGGACAAGAATGTTTGTAATAAAATACTGATTCCCTGCCACCACCACCCAAAAAAAATCTTAGTCAAAATCTTCTAAGACCCACATCCAGAGGTGGGTTCCTACTGGTTCGGACCAGTTCGGCCAAAACGGTAGTAACTTGGTGGCCTGGGTCGCTGCAACCGGCAGAGACCCAGGCCTGCCATGCCCCCAAATCGATTCTCCTCCGGGGCCGCCATTTTCTTTTTCAGTTCTGCGAATGCGCGTAACAATTTTCATTGCATTTCCCCCCCCCCCATTTTTTAAAGGTTTTGCCCATGTGCAGACCTTTTTATTGGCAAATGCCCATGTGTGTGAGCGAAACGAACTGGCAGTAATGTTGGCAGCAACCCACCCCCTACCCACATCTATTTACATCTTAAGCAAAAGATGTAGTAACAGAAGTGCAGCATGCCCATTACCATACTGAAGATAGATACAGGTAGTTTTCAATTTACGATCATTTGGAACCAGAATTTTTGTTGCTAAGCAAGGCAGTTTGTTAAGTGAATCATGCATAATTTTACAGCCTTTTTTGCCATGGTTGTTAAGTGAATCACATGGTCATTAAGCAAAATGGGCCTCCCTCATTGACTTAGCTTGTTGGAAGCCCGCAAATGATGATGACCCTACTGCAACTGTTGTAAATGTGTGTTAGTTGCCAAGCCCCTGAATTTTGACCATGTGACTGTGGGGATGCTGCAATGGTTGTAAGTGCGAGGACCGGTCATGAATCACTTTTTTCAGTTGTAACCAAATGATTGCTAAACAAATGGTTCTAAATTGAGGACTACCTGTATTCTAATTCTGTTTTCATATGTTTTAGGCCTTACGGCCATTTGCAGTCTACCATAGCACAGTCATGCCCTAACAATCCACGCCTTTCCCCATGGCTGCACAAAATCAATTTGCCTCAAAACCTTTGAGTAAGACAAGCTTAAGTTGTTGTGGGGTGTAATAGTTTTGAAGGAGCAGTTTCCAAGCTACTACAACTTCACAACTTCAAGGCATGCCAAATATGCAGTACTTTTATCACCAAGAGCGTGGAGGTGAGGTGAGGTCAGGTGAACTGTTGTGATTAGAGGGGCTGTTTGTCGAATATTGAGAAACGGAGGCACTCCCTTCCCTCTGGTCTCTAACCATCTCCACTGCTGCTAGTTCTCACCCATTGCCTGACATCTCCCTTAGCACTTTGTTTCTTAAGTTCCTTGCATAGTTTTCCTCACTGTCCTCTTGATTTTGATGCCATCTCCCCCCAGGCTTCTAGCAAGAAAGAAGAGAGGAAACATTAGCACCGTTCTGCTTTAACAGTGCTCTGAAATAGAATCGGGGGTATCTTTATCTTTGGATGCAGCAGGCAGCCCTGTTTTGCACTGCTCTATCCAGAAAATAATGGGGTGGGGGTTCCCAGATTGGACATTTGTGACTTATTTTCCAATTCTCTTGAATCTATCAGTTTCAATCACTCCCTCCAGCTCCACCCTAGGTACACCATGGTGGCATGGTCTGTCTTTTCTTTCCTTTGGAAAACCCATTTCCTCTTGGGCAACTTCTGCCCCTGTGTTCTTCCCATGTATTCCTTTATTTCATGTTACTTTAACATGGAGGATGTCCCAATGAGTGTGAGAAGAGGGGCGATTAGAACAGCCCAGAGAAATTCAGGCAGAGACCAGAACTACGACTGCACCCCAAATGAGGCTGTTGAGGTTCTGTCCCAGTGCCTGGACTTTATGCATGTTTGGATATCGACAAACACCTCCAATTCAATCCTACCAAGACCAGTTGTGTTTGGACCCCATATTGAATTCCATCTTTGACCTTAGGCGGGGTAGCACTTTCCCATTCAAGGATGGTGCATAATTTCGGGGTCTTCCTAAAGTCACAACTCCTGCTTGATGAGCAGGTAGCAGCTGTGGTCTGATGCACTAGTTGTGCCCTTTCCTAGATCAGGGGGGCTTTTAGACCGTCACTCATGTCCTAATCGCCTCATTGCTTGACTACTGCAATGTGGTCTACTTGGGGCTTCCCTTGAAGGTCACCTGGAAGCTCAACTGGTTCAGAATGCAGTGGTGCAGGCAGTGATGGGGATGCCTCAGTATGCCCATATAACACTTCTGCTTCATGAGCTGCACTAGTTGCTAGTTTGCTTCCGGTGCAATTTAAGGTTCTGGTCACTACCTATAAAACTCTATACGGCATATAGCTTGGTTATCTGAGGGATCATCAGTGTCGCATAGTATCTGCCCAGCCAATCTGATCTGGCAGGGTTGGGACCATCCAGGTTCCTTCAATCAAACAATATCAACTGTTGAGACCACAGAAATATGCCTTCTCGGTAGAAGAAGGAATGAGGTTCCCCCCCCCCCACCAAAGATTCAAACATCTTCAGCTTACAAATGTCTTGAAAGGCCTAACTCTTCATCTAGGATTAGGTCTTCAGCAAGGTGATTGAAACCACCTTCTATTCTTTTTATTTGTTCCATCTGGATTTGTTATGCCTACCATGTTTTTATTATTTGTTTTAAGCATTTTATAAACTACCCAGAATCATTTGAACTTAGGCTGTAAATTCAGTTGATCAATCTATCTGCAGTTCCTGAATTAGTGCATGTTCTCCCTAATAGCTGGTGATGTATTAAAAGGAGATGGCATCAAACCAGAAAATGAATAATCTTGCCTGTAATAAATGATAAATAGCTTAATGATGGAGACACACTGCTCATCACCAAGTGGGCTAGATAGACCCTGCTAGAGAAATATTACATGCACATTTACAAAAGATCTTGATGAGTCCCAATAGTCTCTGCTACTCATTTTTAATACTCTGATTTATGCAAATACTTCTGCATTATGTTAATTAAAGCACAGCGATTTCTTTTAAAGCCACATTTGGGGTGTGCAAGTCAAACAATCAATGCAGCAAGACTCAGCAATTGAAGCAAGTATTTGAGAGTCTGTAAATTATTTTTTAATTACAGATGCACCAGACTTCTGAGAATCATGGTATTCTTACATAACACAAATACTAGGATAGGTTCATTATCAGTTTTTAAAAGAACTCAGTTTTTCTAGGAAGCTAAGTGGGTCAGCCCTGATTAGTATTTGCACAGGGAGCCATCCATAAAATTCCAGGGCTAGATTGAGTGGCCAAAACAACATCTGAAAAAAAAAGGCAATGACAAATCATTCCTCTGACATTGCCAAGAAAACTGCATTGGTGCAGCCCGGAGTCAAGCTCCCCACTCTCCCCCCTCAAACAGAACAAGTTGCTTTGCTGGCTTGAAATAGGGGCCACCAGTCTTGTTCCAATCCTTGCAAAGAATGAATGCAAGGGTTTTCTTTTGTTGTCTTTGTTGCACTGGGGAAGCCAAGGCAATGTGGTTCCCCAAACAGATATTTAGCTGCCATAATTCATGAGCTCTGATATGCTAGTCTTGTTAAAAGCCATCTCTATTGACTATCAGCATAGTTTGCAGTAATCCCCTGAGTTCAATTACATATTATATCAAATAGCACTAACTGCAGCCAATAATACTCGCTGCAAGCATAATCCCTATTGTTCAATAATAGGAGAGTATGTGAAAGGTTGCAACAGAAAAGGTGCATCTGGATAAAACAGCTAAGCACATGGCTATCACACATGGCTCATTATGTTTCAGTCAAACATTAACATGCTTCCTATGATCAAGCCTCATTTCCTCATGTAGATCTGAGGGAGCTATGGGAAGTAAAAGACAATAGTGAATTCAGAACCCTCTTAGACACTTTCAAAGTGTTTTAGAATAGAAATATTCAGTAACCAACACTTCATTTTAAAAAAAATCAGCAAATATAAGCAGTCCTCCCCCCACCCAAAGAAAAGTCTGATCCAGCTAGGCAATTTATTAAAATGAGACTTCATTTTCTTTTCAGTAAGATGAAAGGATCCTCAAAGTCCTCCCTCCCCAAGCCCTGGATAAATATATCTTCTCTGGATGCAACAGTTAATCCACTCATGGTAAATACAGTCTTGCATGGTTGTGTGAGCTTGCACAGAGAAACTTAACACTAATTTGTTTCAGTGCAAAATTCTACTAAACTACAAAGTCTGACTAAGAAGCAAAAAGCAGCAGCAACAGAAACTGCTTTCTCCACTAGTTTCCAGATAAGGACACCCCACCTTTGTGGACAAAAGGGATGGCCTGATTGCTAGGATACTTCCCCCCCCCCTTCCTCCACTCTGATTTACATACAGGAAGGAATGAAAACCTTTTTTCTTCTTGTTACCTAGTGGCCCTTGCATTTTCAATCACTACAACATGGTATATATATCAGGCTAGCTCTGAAGAAGCAGGCTCAAGCCGGTCTGTCCCAGCCTGGGACATGGAAATTGATTCAGAATTACATTGTTCCACCTCAGGATCTAAGCTTAAGTTGAATCTGATTCATACCCTGTTACACTGGGTTTTACACAGCTCAGCTTTGTTGTGGTCTTTTAAGTGGGGAAGATCCTGCTTTTAATATTATCTTTTGGATGGTTATCTGGTAGTCTACAGATGAAGGAAGTTTGCAAGTGGACTTTTCAGCAAGGTAATTTATAACAATGTTGAAGCATTGCTGGGAAAGGTAATGTGTAAGAACTAAATGGAGTCCTGCAGAATTCAGTATAGGTTTTTTAAAAAAAACATTAGTTGTTACAGTCTCATGCATCCTCTTCAGTCACTTATGGTAGTTAAAATTATGGAATCTAGTTTTACAGAGCCATTCAAAATCTCACTTTACAAAAACGAAAAACAAAAACTCACCACCCTTTGGCCAGAGGCTGATAAAATGTGGGGTGGAGAACCTATGGACTCCCCACATGTTGCTGTGTTACAGCTCCCAGCAATGGGAACCAGTATACAATAGTCACCAGTAAGGAATGGTGGGAGTTGCAGTCCAACAACATTGGGAAGGTCAGAGTGTGGCTCACAATTACAGAATTATCCACTTGGAAAAGTAGCAGGCAGTAGACAATGGCAGAAAGTTGCATTTTTTTAAATCAGTTAGAAACAGGACACTTGGCCAATTCTTTAGGTTTTTGAAAAATCTCAGTTGCAATAATCTCTACAGCAATCAATTCCATTACAGTTATGCCAATTGTAATGGGATTTTATTAGAAGATAGAACAAAACCAGGATTTCCTTTCAGGTCAATCACCAATCCCTTGATGATAACCCTAAAAGGGAATCCTTATATTATCTCCCAGTAACTGACATATTCCTCAGGCAATGGATTTCCATCACTATAGCTTGAATTTCTGGGTTTTCAAGAAGCACATCTTTAGACATTCCACAGAGGACATAGTCACCAAAAAGAAACATGGATCCATCGGTTGACACCCACTTTGTAATTTGAAATAAAAACCTCAGACTTGATCCTGCCTATTTTTTTCTTTAAAATAAAAGGCAGGGAGAGGGGAGACACATTCAGATTTGAAGGATTCTGGTACTGTAACCTTATAACAAAAGTAGTATTAACATTCATAACTTCGGTTTCCTAATCTGATTTACCTCAAAGGTTGATAGCTCCACACAATTCAACAGCTAGAAAATAAGGCCTCATAATAATCAGAATACAGCTGGAAGGACCTTGGAGGTCTTCTAAGTCCAACCCACTGCTCAAGCACCTCTATACCAGGGGTGTCAAACTTGCGATGACATGCCATCACGTGATGTAGAGCAACTTTTTTCCCCTTCGCTAAACTGGGATTGGGCGTGGCCACTGAGTTTGACACTCCTGCCGTATACCATTTCAGTCAGGTGACTGTCCAGTCTTTACTTAAAAACCTCCAGTGATGAAGCACCTACAACGTCTGAAGGCAAGCTGTTCCACTGGTTAATTCTTCTCACTGTTAGTTTGCATTTTAAAAATATATAGGTAAAAATCACTAAGGGTTTAATGAAGATCTTGACAGGAAGCTGGATTTAAAGAAAAAAAAACAAATATGACAATATAATTTCCCTATGATTAGAACAATTCACAGATGCTCAGTTCATTTTCTTGTATTCTAAGATATCCCTGAGTCTTTAAAATATGAAAAGTTTAAGTTCCAGTATGGATTCATTTTGTTTTGAAACAGGTTTTTGGAACAGGACTGCTTAAGCATGCAAACAATTATGAAGCAGAGATCAGAATGACCAAACTGGTAAGTTTTCTCTAGTAGAATATAAAATTCCTTTTATGATAATGATAACATCCTTTTTGAAAAGGAGACAAAATTATTATTCTATAGTCTTAAGACATAGCGACAGCTTCTGACTGTGTGGAATGGTATTATAAATCATTTGGATGTAAGTTTGCAAATTTGATCAGCATGATATACTTTTCAAGACAGAGAACTTTTGGATATGCTGTAGGGTTTCTTTTTCTTTTTTTAAGTCAGTGTTGACTTCTGGCAACTGTAGTTTTCTTGGCAAGGTTTTTCAGAAGTGATTTGCTCTTACCTCCTTCTGAGAGTTTGTGACTGTCCCAAGGTCACCAGGTGGCTTCATGGCTAAGATGGGACCAGAGCTCCCATCTCCCAGTCTCTAACCTGATGCCTTCACTATTATATCAAGCTAGCTATTTTGGCTATGTACCTCAAGCAATTTCCCATACTTATAATCAGAGCTTCTCTGGTTATAAGTAAATGACATGGGGGGGGGGGCACACATTAGAGTAAACTATGAAATATACTACTAATCTTATAGTTATTTCCGTATTTTTCAGAGTATAAGATGCACCTTTTTCCCTCAAAAAAGAGGTTGAAAATCTGGGTACGTCTTATACACTGAATACAGCATTTTTTGCCTCCTGAAACCCTGCCCCTTCACCAAAATGGCCGTGCATACCTTTTAGGAGGCTTTCAAAGAGCTCCTGGGGGCAGGGGAGGGCAGAAATGAGCAAAAAACGGACCCCAGGAGCACTCTATAAGCCTCCTAAAGGCTATCCATGCCCCCCTTTTTTTACACAAAACGGGTCATTTTTTCTTGACCCCCCCCCCGAGCACTCTACAAGCCTCCTAAGGGCTATTCATGCCCTTTTGGGGGGATGGGAAATGGGCCCGTTTTTGCAAAAAACAGGCCGTTTTGGGGAGGTTTGCAGAGTGCAAAAACTTTTTTAAAAATTTGCCTCTTCAAAACTGTCTTGTACTCTGGTGCGTCTTATACTCTGAAAAATACGGTACCAACAATGAAGGAATATTCTTCATTAAAATAAAACTTTTTTTTAAAGACCAGTTTCTGTTAATAATGACACAACATCAGTACCATTTACCAGTGTTTAGCTAATGATCATTTAGGGCACATCTTTCCCCAATAATTGTATAAAGCAATAACCACCTTAACATATTGCGCAACAGGTCCCAGAAATAATACACAAAGTTAACATTCCACTAAGAATATGACCTTATTCTTTCATAAGTGAAATATATTTGAAAAAACCTACACCTTTAAGAATTACCCTATGAATTCAGCATTATAACAATTCTATACATGTATTCTTTCATACAATCACATATTCTTAATCCATAAATTTATTCTCTTGGGGAAAAAAATCAGCTCACAAGAATCTGTTGATCCTATGTACCAATTTATACCAAAACACTCCACAGCCAACAGCAATGTGTTCTATTACACAAGTGTATAGAATTTCCACAACAGTGAATTTATGAAGTAAAATACAATGACCATTTTTAAATTAAAGTTCTCCCATTTATTTCAAAAGACATACACAAAAATGGAACCTGATTTGAAAATCCAATGCTGACAAATCACTTAAATTCTCCAAGCATTTCCCATTATTTATCAATTAAAGTACATTTCCACTGTATTTGTAACTGGCAAACATCTCTTCAGGCTGCCAATTGAATACTATATGTCCCCTGCCCCCACCTCAATCAACACATTACTCAACACGATGCTTCTATTGCTATAATCCATGGTCATGTAATAGTTTATATTTCTGTCATGAAAATGGAAGCACATAGCATATTTTGCTAGAGAAAGCTGCCAATATTAGTAGACTACTCCATCTGGCTTGCCACTATGTGCACCATTCTGCATCTATTTTAGCCTTCCTTCTATCCAAGATCCTTTAAACCAGAGGCTTAGTGACTGAGAACTGGATCTTGTTCCAGTTCTCCAAATGTACAAAGGAAGTTGTACATTTAAAATATCAGTCTCCTCTCATCTTGTCCTATCATGCATGGAAAGGCCACAACAGATATCACAGAACAGACTTTGTGAGGGGAAAGATTTCCAGTCTTGTCAAAGAGCACTGAAAAAATGTGTTACACTTGAAATCCTTGATAGATAGGGAGGCATTTCAGAGCTGCAAGGTTTGGATTGCCACAAGAATAATCTTTTGTTCCTTTTGCATCTGATCATAACATCTTTGTGCAGTGGCCTTGCAAACCTTTCCAGGAACATTCTAGTCTGAGAACATATTGACTGGAAGGAAATTTGTCTATTTTAATTTCTGTAGAAATGAGGTTGATGTAAACAAAAATACTTGATGCCTGGTTATGTATAAGTATTATTATTCATAAATGCACAACACAATAATTTTGCAAGCTTCAATTTAGCAAATCTAAGAGCAATCCTATGCTACTATCAAGTTTTAATCACAAACAAATATGTCTAAGTGTGTATGAGATTTTAATTCTAATTTCCAAATACAATTACTGAATTTTAGTTAATGGTTTCTAGATATGAAGAGCTAAGACCTCCTTGCTTAATTCTTAATAAAGTGTCAAAAGAAAAACAAGTAGTCCTTTTAGAAATGAATTCCAAATGATAATTCTTTATATCTGAGCTAAAATTAATAAATAAATATTAAGATATTAAATGATGCTTACATGCAAGACAGCAAGTACTTCATGTATTCCATATTTTGAAATCATCCAATCAATGAATGGCACAGACTAGTGTTGCATCCCAGTTCTAATAAAGCTATACATGCTTTCCCTGTACTAGCACCAAAAATAATTGCCATAAACCCATGTTTTGGGATCTTAGATTAGATCCATGCTTTAGATATCCCATTTTAGAAACTGCCTCTGGATTGTTACAATTCCACAGGCATGTCTGTGCGTGAAAGAATCCAAAAAGCAGTAGAAGACCTATTACATGAATAATGCCACAAATAGCAACACATCAATGCAGCAACAAAAAATGAGACAAAATTTTAGCAGGTACGGTAAATTCAGATGTTAATAACAACTTTTTAAAAAGAGTATTTTTCCTATGAAGTTACTGAATTTATCAGGTTTTATATAAAGCACCTAGCCTTTCCACATCCAGAAGAGGCAGATATTTAACAGCATAAGCAACTAAATAGAATGAAACCACCTCTTACCACTATTCTAATCCTCTAAAATATTTCCTTAGAAATGCAGCCTTCCCAGTAATTCTAGAGCCCCCTCAATGTGTCTTGGTGTCAGGAAGAGCATAGCATCACATCCAAAAGAAATCAGCAATCAAAAGGCAGGCAGCCTTTTGAGGCCAAGTCATACTGCCAAAATGCACTCATAAGAATGTCCTGATTTCTCATACTTGTTGACAGTTTTCTTTTTCCCATGTGTAGAAGCAGCTTCCTATTAGAGCAGCATGCTTCCAGTATCAAACACACATTTGTTCTGATCAATATTGTCAGATCATGTAAAAATTTATATTTACCAAGGGGCAATTTTAATTTTGTATATAAATTATTGTTCATTTCTAGCCAAAGGAATAAACTGTTTACTTCAGTCTATATAGTCAAATAGCAGTAATCTTAATTACATTATCTATGGCAGCAAGCATAATATTGTATTGTAATATATTGATTAAACAGGAGAAAAACTTTCCCAAATGGGAAGTTCCCTATTTAGCCATGAGATAATGATGTGCTTATTCTGTTTCCTGTTTTATTTTTCTACCATTTGTAGTTTTAAACAAATGCTACCTACTTGGAGAGTAAATATTTGCCAAATAGCCCCAAGGAAGAGATCTGCACAGTGCTGGGCTTGCAATAGAAACTGACTACTAGTAAAAAGGGGATAGAGTGGATTTTCCCAGGAAGGGCTGTATAGCTCTTCCTCATTTGTTAAGTAACAAAAACCATTTCAATCTTTTCCAGCAGTGGCAAAAGTTTCTTGTCGTAGTCTGCCAAAATCTCATTCTAATCAAAGATGTCCCAAAAGTGCTTTAGTGGGACAACCATGACCTGGATGACTGAGAATCTCCATAGACATTCTAATCAAAGAGTGAGGCAAATTATAACTAGCACTAAATAAAAATGCCTCCATTCTGGATATCCAAAATATTGCTTCACATGCAACTTGTTATCCTTGTGGTCATTCCATCTTTCTATCCTTAATGGGTTTTCTAATGTAGGAATGGATGCAGAGGTGGCAGTGGGTGATGTAGAGGAACAGCACTGGCTGGACCTTCTGATCAAATCAGCAAATGGCACCAAAAGTCCTTGCTGGGACATATCGGTGGTTCCAAAGGCTGCATTATACTGAATACAAGTCCCACTGGAATTAAAAATGTGCCACTGAACTCCTGCAGAATTGTGACAGCACTTGCAGTTTGAAGTATTTGTATCAGATCCCATGCAGATGCAGTTAACAGAAATATATTGTGAACAACAACCTTAAATGCCTGCATTCTCTTCAACACAGATGTATTTTGCATCGAGGGGCAGTTGTGGTTGCTGTGTTATTTAGGCTTCTGGGAGCTAACTATAGGTTGACTTGCAGGTCAAGCTACATGCAACCATATAAACAGGGCTTGTTGACCACCTTTGGCCTCAAAAATATCCTAAGGACTCTCGGCATCACCATGCGAACTCCACAGGCTGAAAAACATTTTATATTACCACAGCAGCCCATTGCAGAGGAAGAGTAAATTAAGGCAATTTCAAAGTAGGAAACTGAGGGAGATCTTTGATTAGTATAATACAGAAATATATATTTGAGACAGTGTTCATTCTATTGTAGCAACCAATGTTCCAAAAAAAGCTGAGAACCAACATTAAGAGCATAGTGAACACAAAACAAAGAACTGAAGTGGTGGATGGGAGCTGTATGCAATGACACACTAAAACCATCCTTTAACTTCACTTTTAATAACTCATTCAATAAAATGAAGGGACAACTTAAGGAAATGTAAAAAAATAATAAAACATTACAATACATTGAAAAAAAGTTGGTAAACACACATTCCACATGCTTGATTCACTTGCCCAGTCTGCCTTAAAAAATTAAAATAATTAGGAAGTTCCAAGATATCCCCTCCCAAAAGCAAACATCAAAACAAAACCAAGCAGGTTATTTATACCAACTTCTTCTTTGCTCTGGATTCTGGAAATCATGCAAAAGTCAAATACACACTCACTCTTTCTCTCTCTCTCTCTTCTACTACTTATGCTTAAGTAAAAGAAGCAATGAAAATAAATCTCCATATAATATATGGGCTTCAGCTTATTGACAAATGCATGAAAATAATTTAAAAGACAAAGCAGATGACCATTCCTTATGAGCATCATTGCAGTTAGCCTATTTGCGCATAAAAACTGGGTGCCAACTAGTCCAGAAGAACCAAGCAGTACATCAACAAGATTATAAATTAAATTATAAATTAAATAAATAAATTTAAATAACATGAATTGTGGTTCTCCTAGTCACTGCCAGCTCTGTTGATTGTCTCCAGATATGCAATTGCCAACAGCCAACCTATAACAAATCAACATAACACATGTAGAGACAGTAACTTGCAGTTTGAGGGGAGGAAGTAGAGAGAGAAATAAAAATGTGTTCCCCTGCCTGCACAAATTAAGTGGCTACTCTTGATTTGATATATACCAGTACCAAGCCAGATCTATAATTACAGATAAAACTTGTACTATCCTTCACTATAGCAAGGAAGACATCAAAAACAAGGTCTACAGATGGCTTGTTTCAATTAATCATAGTAAACACTAATCCCTGTTGCTGGCTGTACTGGAATATAATGTTAAACTATTGTTAGTTGAAAGCAGAAGTAAAAACTTCCAACCATTTTTGTAATATTTTCATTATTTTCAAATGTTGCACGTTGAGTGGTTAAAACATATGTCCCAGTGCTTCTTAGTGCAGAATTTAAAGGTATGCAAGAAATTTCACTTTCAGGATGAAGTGTTCAAGCTCTTACTGACTCTGCTACAATAGAGCCTTGGTATATATACTATTAGAATATGAATCTTAAAAGCAGCAAAGAGTCAGATTCTAGTTCCATCATCCAAATGCAGGAAATTTCTTCTACAAGGTATGAGCAAAGCAATGTACATTATTTAACATCAAAGGCGATTAAATATTCAAGTTTTATGGTGTTACATGTGGGAAAATCAGAATCTGAATTAATGATTTGTGAACAATTGTGTTGTGAACAAGTATTCAACTGTGAATATTTCATCACTGAAAGCAATTTTTCTATTCTGGAATATTAACATAAGACCTAGACAAGTTTTAGCACTTAGTTTATAGAGGTTTTAAGGACAATTACCATGCCGTGCTTCTAAAATGGAACTGGCTTGATTTTGGGGGAGCAGGGAAAATATTGATACAAGCAGTTTATTAAGTCATTTTTCTAAGCTGCACAAAGCTCTACACATACCTGTCCACAGGCACATTGTCCTAAGTAATTTGTGAACTTCAAATAGCAATGCCATCTATTTCTACCAAAAAGAAAAATCACTTGAAGTCCAGTAATAAATACAAGCCAATGAGATCTTCCAATGCAAAGAGAATGTAATCAATGCAGACAATAGTAAATATTTCAAGCAAACTACTTTTGGTTCCCTAACCAGTTCAAGATTGAAATTTAGCCTTTGATTTTCTTAGCATTCTGAACTCCAGCTACTCAGGAACAAAACATACATAAACATTTTTTTTGTAGTAAAGTATTCTCCCTGGCAACGAACCAGTGCCTTAGAAGCATTCATTCCAAGCTGGGAAAGGGTGTAGGTTGTCACATTTCCCCCTCAGATCATGTATTCTGATAGGACAATTCAAACATGTTGCAGGCCTCTTCCAGGCTCTCATCCATATTCAGTCTTCTCCAAAAAGATTTTTGCTTCATCTGTAGCTCTCTCCTCACACATCTGGGGCATGGAACGGCCTTTTCTTTGCATTCTGAATGGAACACAGCACTACAGCTTTCACACCTGTAAGCACAAAGTGAGATAGTTGTACATTTATACTCACGTTTCTACCTTTTCTCAGCTATCAAAATATAATCTCTGTAAAATAAGCAGAATCCCTAACCCCTATGGTAGTTTCCTGGCATCAGGTACATTATTACTTCTGATAGCCAGTCATAGAGAATTTTGGGTACAAAGGATGCCCAGATTCTTATAGATTTTTTTTTCTAAATGTGGTAAGTTGCAGATACAGGGACTTCAACTTCTAGATTTTTCCAGCCAGCATGCCCATTGCTGGGAATTCTGGGTCAAAGTCCATATATCAGAAGTTGCTGAGATTGAGACAATCCCACACTCTAGTCTTATTCTACAGTGTGCTTATTTACTGTACTCATAATTCAGTAAGACATTTGGGCTGCCACTCTGCATGTTATTACTGAAATCAGTGACTTGTGTGCAGTTTAACTGCATGCAGGATTGTTATTCTCTTACCGATTTGATCTTTTATAATATTGTTTTACGAGACTGTGAGTCACCCAGAATTGAATGACAGCAAGATGCGTGGCATATATATTTAATAAATAAATAAAAATACTCAACATTTGCTTGAAATCTCTTGTAGACTTTACAAGTTTAATTAAAGCATGCTACTCACTCTTTACTGGATTCAAGAAACATATTGTCCACCTAAGTGTGAGTTTAAACAATAGTCAAAGAAAACACTTTGTATGACTTTAAAATTTTAAATCATCTCCCCTGACACTAATGCTGACTTTATAAAGTTAATTCCCCTTTCATTAGTGACTTGCAATTCCTTGCAATGGTTGGAGACTAATGATTGATGAGAATGTCATTTTGTATTCATCCATGGCCTCTCCCTTTCCCTCTTTTCTCATTCAACTGGAAAATGTAAAAGCTTATCAGGAATTTCTATTGAAATGAATGCCAGGAGGATTATGAAAGAGTGAAACACACCTGCCACTCTTATCCAGATGCGTTAAATGTAGGGATAAGGGAAGGAGAAGAGAATGTTGAGATACAAATTTAAGAACAACTACTTTGGTAAAACAATTTGTAATGAAGCAAACAGCCCATATCTTCTGTAACATCCATAATCAATTAATTTCTTAGTAAAAGCAAGAATGGGATGTCCAGAAACACTATTGGAAGAAGAGGTTGAAATTCTACTTTCCATAGATTTCACTTAAAATCTCATTAGCTTCCATTCTCTAAATTTCCAAAATATTTTATAAACCCCTCTATTGCACATCTACTTAGAAATAACTTTCAGATACATGATTCTATGTGCACTTGATTGTAACTCTCATTACCAGCTAAAATCTAATTGATCAATTGCAATCTGAAGCATCCTTTTTTTCTTTGTGCTCTAAACTAGAGGAATAGGATTAAAATGTGTATTAAAGAAAATTTAAAGAAAGTATGAAAAATGGAATTCTGTTGATTCAGTATGCAGTGAGAGATGCAACCGGCTTTTCAGAAGAAAGACAATATCCACGCTCCAATCTTCAGCATTGGTAGTTATAAAATCTGTGAGAACTTATGCACTGGAGGAAAAATAAGTGGTTGCATGTATATTTTCTCTAAGGGACATCAGTGAGGTAGGGTTTTGGTGTGTGCCTGTAGGTGTGTGTGTGTTTGTCTATCTGATGCTCTCTTAATATGAGAAGTAATCTTTATTTTCTCTTAACACTGATCATGGATATGGAGAGGCAAATGTAGCTTCTGGGCTGATTGTTAATTTTTTTATTTTAGAATCAATGATAAGATGGAACCAGGTTATAATAGGTCTTCTACAGAGAATTACTAAGATCTAGACTCTTCCTGCTGCAGAGAATCCTTAGAATTCCATTTCAGACAACAAATATCTCTTTTTTTTTAATCTGCCCATCTGAATTGGATCAGCCACTACTCTTATCATCTGAGGGAAAGGAGCAGCATCTCTGTTGGGATAGTGGATATTCCTCTTACTTATTTATAAAACCACCTCATTATTAATAAACCATTCTCCTCCTCTTCTCAAATCCTTTTGAAGAGGCTGTAAAATGGGACAGACAAGCAATTTCAGACTTATTTATATATTCAGTTTTGCCTTTGGCAGTCGTGGATTCCTACACCTATCTTATTCATACCTTCTTCACAAAGTCAATGAATTAGGGAAGCACTCCTGCAGGACAATTTAGGAGATCAGAAGTTTCTCTAAACTAAAAGGAAAGCTCCAATATTTCCTTACTGTGTTTTTATCTGTCCCCCAGTTATATCTAGAAATCTTAAGAGAAACTTGCAAATGAACAATGTTCTGCTTTGGTGGGTGCTTTGTTATTTATAACTCCTCACGGAGATTCTATGGATATTCTCAATCATCATCCAGGTCATGGTTGTCACAAAAAGGGCTTTTTCAAAAGGCAACTGGACAATGTTTTTTTCTTGAGGAAGACAATATTTCACTTCTCATCCAAGAACTGGTAAAACTTCTTGGATGAGAAGTGAAACATCTTCCTCAAGAAAAAACATTGTCCAGTTGCCTTTTGAAAAAGCACCTTTGAGATTCTCACAGAGAGCAAGTTTGGAGTACTGGTAAAGGCAGCAAGCTAGAAATCAGAAACCAGGAGTTCTAGTTCCACCTTAGACATGAAGCCAACTGGATGACCTTGGGCTAGTCACTCTCTTAGCAGGGAAAAACCGCTTCTGAAAGTGCCAAAAGCTCCAGGGACTAGTCAAGGTCAGGAGTCAAAAACTGACTCAAAAGCACAATAAATAAATAACTCCTCACAAAGAAGGGTCTAATCAGGAAGCATTTTCGCTCTCTCATGGAGTAGGAAATGAGGATCCCACCTAGACACCTTTCATGATTCCATTTGTTCTCTTATATATCTGTCATGCAGAGGCATGGCTTTGTAATGCTCAGTTTACACATTTTAATTTAGCCAAATTTGCTAGAGACTTCCTTAAAGCTCCTTCCATTTGCTAATCCAACTTTGGATCCTTGGATTTTGCCTCATTTTAGATCCCTCTTAAAAGATTTCACCTTTTCACTGATTAAAGATTGTTTTCTTCAATCACATGAGTCAGCATGGAGATACCTTCTGTCATATCAACTATCATTGTTAACCAGAGGTGACACATCACATTGTCCAATTCATTCACCACATGCAACACAAGAGGAAAATCGCCGTAACCTGAACAAGAAGTCAATTTCAGGATTCCATTGTGTATGTCATGGGTCCCAGTAGCTAATAGAAGAAAGTAACCCATGTGACTTGCAACAAAAAGTCTGCCAAGACTGTCAGGTAGCATAATAGGAAATTTGCCATTTCTAAATGGTTATTTCAGGTGTACTGAAATACAAGGAAGGACATGTCTCTTTTTAATAAGCCCCTGCTATAAATTTTATATGAAATAAGCATGTGAAGCTGATCTCAATGAGAACAAAACCTGGCCATTGTGCAGATTTAACACTTTAAGCATAAACATGATAGTCAATTACCCCATGCACTTTATCTCTATGATTAAGAGATGAATTAAAATACTATAGAGGATTCTATTTTCAACAGCTTTGAGTCCTTGTTTAAGTCTCCTTTTTGTTTGCCTGAAACAAACTACATTTTGTATGGCCATAATGTGACTCATTCATTATAATTTGTGTTTACTACAACTTCTATTTTTAGACTAATGATTGAAAGGCCTGGCGCTATAAAATTCAAATAAGAAAGAAAAGAATTTGTGAACATTGTCTAACAACATGTTATGAGAGAAATTTTGGATTTGTCTCTCCTTGGGCAGGATGTAAGAAGCCTGCAAGGCACAGCCCACCAACCCCTGCTAATTAAGTGAAATGATTGTGTTTGTTTTGGAACCATTTGGCCAACAAAAGAATGTGTCACACTGATTAGCAAGAAAGGGGTATGTAATATATGTGTATTCAAAGCCAGATGAATGCATTATCCAGGTATTTAGCTGTTTGCTCAAGGACTGACACACACACAAAAAGAAGAAGAATGCTGAGCAAACAAGCTGGTGCAAATGAAAACCCCAGCTCTCAGGAGGGTTATCCTGTTCTAAGATTTATCTGTTTCAGGGAGAGATTAGCCTTCAAAAATTGCATCTGAAAATGCATCCACAGAAGACGGTATTTTCTAACAGAAAGTATTCTTTTTGCTAATCTGTCTAAGATGCTACACTGTGGGGCGAACCTATGCAGACTCACTTCGAAATATCTAACCATCAGGGAATCATGGGTCTGCATTTTCCTATGGCAGCAGACTCCATCCACAAAAGGAGCTCTGCCTTAGCAAACAAAAAGTTCAAGGCAGCACCATAAGCAGCAAGTTACAGAAACAAAGGTAGAAATGCAGTTAAATTGCTTGTCTCTCGAGAACAGAAGAAGGGTTTCTTATAGGATCATTCACAAGGGCATCTTATTACAAGGGATGCAATTGCTATTTCATCAGTCTTTTTGCTGGTTTAAACAAGGCTTAGTGTTAGAACACCATTGATTTGATTTATGACTACAATCACATAGATGAGCTTGTACAAAGCTAATACAGCATCAATTCTCTTACTTTTTTCTTCATTCAAAGGCATAGTTTCAGATCCTAGTATACACACTGACTCCCAAATGGTACAAAATTTCAAACATGAGAAAATGGTAGCATACAGATAAATGTATGTGTGAATATCATGAAAAGTTGGTGAACACTGCAAATATCCCAAAATGTTATTAGACTAAATAATTGTTGATCTGAAGACTTTCAAGATGTCAGCACTCTGAAATGTTTCACCAGGAATTTCAATAAACATTTAAATTATTCAAATATTTTGTCCAAAATTAATTTGACATCATTAGAAACTCTTTAAAACTTTAAACTAACTAAAATAAAATAAAACTTCTGTCTCAAAGTATGCCATAATGGAAGTAACAACCGATAATAAGTTTTATCTATATACCTACTCTTATGCATATGGAATATAAACAGTCCTGTGATTAGGTCAGTTTTTTCAATTTGCTTAGTAACTGAATTGTGCAATGATTTAAAATGATCAAAACAAAAAGAGTCAGTGAGAAAAAAAAAAGGGGGGGGGAATCTCTACTCTGAATGCAATTCAGTGTCAGAAAATGTAAAGAAACACAAGGACAAAACAAGAGAAAAATAGGTATGTGTGTATGGTTTAGAGAAGCCTGAGTGGACACCTGAGTAGTTGGTTATTATTAAAATGTAAAACTAAGAAACATATTAAAAAGTTAAGTAGAAGAATCTTGGGGCTAAAGCAACTTTTCCAAAGAAAAGGCTACAAACTAAGCAAAGGAAACAAGGTAAATAAAAGTATCAATAACAGAATATTACAACATTGTACACAGATCAAAGAAAGTGGACAATGTTATTTTCTGTCTTCCACAATATTAAAACACAAGGACATCTAGTGAAGTTGACTGATAAAACATTACAGATTTTTCTTGTTTAATGACCACACATTCAGCTACTCTTTAAATTTGCAATGATACTAAATGAGTGGTGCTTACAACCAGTCCTCGAATTTTCAGACAGGGTTACGATTTGACACTTTTCCTGCCAGCAAATTAAGTCAATAGGGAAGCTGGCAGGAAGTTGGAAATCACAGTCACATAAAGTTCTTGCTTAACAACCCATGGCGTTCACATTACAATTGCAATGGGGAGGGGCTGCCAGACCTACAGTCACTAAGCAGCATGAGCATGTGATGTTGAACTTTATGACCGCATTGTTTAATGATATAAATTACCATCGTTAAATGAGCACTACCTGTAATGATCATCTCCACAAACTAGGATGGTTAAAAGATATATGAAACAAATAATAATAGTAATAGCACTTATATACCACTCCATAGTGCTTTACAGAACTCTCTGAGTGTTTACAATGTCAGCATATTGCCCCCAACAATCTGGGTCAGGATTGAACTCCTGCTGTGGGCAGAGTCAGTCTGCAATGCTGCATTCTAAAACCACTGCACCACCACAGCTCATGAAGATGATAGCACATACTTTTGAGGATGATATCTCAAATATGGTAGTATCTATCATATCTATCATCTATCTATCTATCTATCTATCTATCTATCTATCTATCTATCTATCTATCATCTATCTATCTATCTATTCATATTTACAGATTACCCACTCAGAATGATCAGGAAGCAATGACATTTATTTACCTTTGGGTCAATGGGCAGCATGTTGAGGAACATGAGGAGAAAGGCTTAATTGCTTTCACATCTTACTATTGGAATTTCCCCAAAGAACGCTAAACTAGATGAACCTTTGTCCTGTTGTAATAAGACCCTTCCTACGGTCTTCAGGCATTTAAATAATAAAATCATAGCACTGGCAGTAACCACTGAGATCAAGTCAATTCCTGCTTAGGATGGGAAACTTCATCAACATCCTGTAGATGCTTTGTTTATGAAGGCTTAGTTTTGAGGCCTTCTCATTCATAGCCAAAGAATGAAAGAAACTGGTAAGCGCTCTTGTTTTTGATGGAGTATGTGTTTCTGATGAAGTTGAAACCTTAGAACATGCTTTTTAAAAGGTTTTACAAGGAATCACATTTTCAATTAATCCAACTCTTGCCCTGAAATTACTTACGTAAGTGTTAAATTCAGTGCCCAAATCATCATTTTCCACTGTATTCATATCCAACAAGTAGGATATTCACACCTTTATCAAAATTGTAGGTAGCCAGTAGCATGAGCTGGGTTCTTCTGCAGTTCAGTTATTCTGTTGTATTTTTCTATCGACCTCTAGTAATAAATATGTCATATAACTCAAAAATCATAAACTCTAACCTGCTTGTAGAACTGTCCTCAAAGGGGTACAGAATTTCACCATTATTACAGATCTCACAGATGAATCCCTTTTGACTACAAAGGCTGCAGCTGTAAACATGGGAGGTTGCAAATTTTATTACTTTCCCAAGGAAAGGGGACAGCTTCCCTTCGATAACCTGGAAAATAACAAGAAAAATATAATAAAATCTTGATAAACCGTAGAAAGGAATGACAAGGTATGAATTTTGTTTCACTGATTCTCACTGAAGTCAGTTTCCATGTTTTTCTACTTTTGCAGATGATACAATGGATTAGAATACTCAAGACAGAGACTGCAGAAATAAATGATCAGCACCGAAAACAAGATCCAGTAAAGGTGATTTTTTTTAAGGCTCACATTTTCAAGATTTGGGAAACACTGAGGCATACTAGCAAAGAACTGAAAAGCTTTGCCTTTCAGTTGATACATATACATATTATTCTACTAAAACTGGAAGATACATAGCATTTTTCCCAGTGTGCTGTGAACTGGACAGAATTCTAAGTCTCAGTGTCTCTACCAACATTTTTAGTATTACTTTGCTGTAATATATATCATAATTTTGTATTAGTATATAAAAAGAGATACCATCTGCCTATCAAGCATAATTCAAAATAATTGGTATCTTTCCCTTTCTGAAAGATGTTAGGTTTCAGAATTTTACTAAGATGCTTCATTAAAAACAATCCATGAAATGCACTCCGCATGTGTAAAGCTATACTTAATGGATAGTTAAGCATGACTGATCTATACACCTACCAAATATTTGGAATATTACAATTTTTATTACAAGCAATACGCTATCATGACTGATATTTCAAGTGTCTGGCATCCAGAGATAATTTTGAATGTATTTGGGAAATGTGCATTCCACTGGAATAGTTACCTCACTTATACTCAATATACTTTTGTAAGTGATAGTTAAAGCCACTGCACAGATGTGGAATGGAAAAATGTAGGCAGCACAGGAAGTCCTGGGAACTGCTTGGATTACTGTCCCCAAATGGGAATGCGAAAAAATACAGCTACAGGAAGCAGAAAAATTATTGCTAGTTGTGCAGTTTGACATCTGTTTGGGATATAGGAAAATGGTAATGTTATAGGAAGATCCCCTCATGCTGCACATTAAACAATGCATAAAGGTCACCATCTAAAATTAAGATTCAAGGCCAGCTACTGTTATAACAGAATGTCTCAGTCAGTAACATAAGCAACTTTTCTTGAGAAAAAAAATGCTCTTCCTTATTTAATTTTATTCCTGAAGTTCAAAAGTTTAAATAAGATCTAGGGAAGTGATATTTAACAAAAATAAGGAAACAGAATAAACAGTGGGCTATTATTAATGAATGGGCAAACAAACATGACTGAAATGAGGAAACCTGAACTATAAACCAAGAATAGATACTGTATGTTCAGCACCAAGCATTCAGGCTTTATTTTACTATATTACAGTATGAAGCAACTTGTCTCACTCGCCATCTTCAGGCTGGGTTTTGGCCTTAAAGCGTGGTCGGAGCTGCCGTCTTTCTATAAATCTTGGTGTGTGTGTGTGTGTGTGTAGTGCGGGCGTTGTTTCAGTAAGTGGAATGATTGATTGTGTGGCCAATCTACCAATCATGATACAACCACACAACCAATCATTCCACTTACTGAAACAACGCCAGCACTCCAGACACCCCCACCAAGGTTTATAGAAAGACGGCAGCTCCGACTACGCTTTAAGCCAAAAACTCCAGCCTGAAGATGGCGAGGGAGACCTCGCCGAAACGTTGCCAAGACTATCTCAATCTTACACGGGAAAAGACCCGAATACAACAAGACCAGCATACCTACACATATATTCGTAGATTTATATATGAGGCAGCCCTATATAGTAATATCCCTGGAGAAGATATTTACAACATGTTTGTCTTGGTAATCTTGTTGGGATGCAGATTGGGGGTTAAATACAATAGGTGTCATACATGTAACACATCCACTTGCTTCTAAACTGAGTTAAAAAGACAATAAACACCGTATTTCAACAACAAAATATGGAGAATCTGAAAGAAGTGGTAAAGAGACTCCATGATAGCCATATGCTAACAAGGCAGCTTATGGTTATCATAGTAATACTATAAATTATTTAAATAAACCAGATTATCATAAACATTCCTTTTTGCATAAATGGAATATGAAAGGCTTTGCAAGGTCCATGTTAGTTTGATGAGGAAAATTAGTAGCAAGAGGAAACTCAAATAGCAATAAAGTGTTACCTCTATAAGACAAGGCTAGATTGTCAGTAGCTTAGAAAACGTCTGACCAATGGAGACAGTGAATTTATTGCAGATTGCAAAAAAGACTATTGCCCCTAGTAAGGATTGCTTATGTGGATGAAAGATAAATGGAGAACATGCCTCTTGTTCTTATAACTACAAGGTAACCACAGAGCAAACCATACCCCCGATTCCATCTTTTTTATAAAGTTGTATAATGGATATTACATTCCATATTTAAAAACTAGCTGGAAGGTACAAATTTAAAAAAAGCTGAAGGAATGTAGTTACACAAATTAGATTTAACATAGTTTAACAGTCAGAAAATTTGTTTCGAGCCTGGAACATGGAAAGTACTACTGCAGACAAGAGATTCACGTTAGTAATGTTATTTTCATAAGGTTATAAAGCAGTAAATTACTTCCTGGATATATTTTACATAGAAAGGAAAATGGAATTATATGGAACAAAAAAAATATATGTATGTATGCCCTGCCCTAAAAAAATAACTCAAGGTGATGAACATGCATAATACCTCTTCCACCTCTCCCCCCCTCTAATTTCCTAAATTCTTGCTATATTAGAGTTTCAAATAAATTTTGGTTCTAGAGGCTGTGATAACCAGGGACCTCAGGCTTGTATTTCTTATGATATATTCTGCATGTACATTAAATAAATGTCATTATACACTCTTGCCCAATTCTGAGCAATTCAGTTTCTCATATTCACTTCTAAGTGTTGCTTTCTGGTCATTGTACAAGATCTTCAAAAGGCAGATGAGGTAGCTCCCCCCCTCCCTTTTAAAAGAACTATTCACAATTTATTCTGGTTTACACAGTCAAAAGCCTTCGTATAATCAATAAAGCAAAAAGTGACATCTTCTTGGATCTGCCTTGTGTTTCTCATTATCCATGGATGTTAGCAATGGGATCTCAGGTGTCCTTGGCTCTTTAGAATCCAGCATGTATATCTGTTAGTTCTCATGCTATGAACTGTTCAAAATTGCAACAACTTAGCATTTGCGATAACCCTAGTTTTTCCATAATCTGAGCATTTGTAGCAATGCCCTTTTTAGTACATAAAAAATATAAATACATCTTTTACAATTGTTTGGTCATTGCTGCATTTTTAAAATCTTACTGCTTTTCTTAGGAATATTTTCTAGGGCTCATTTATCTTTACTTTCCAGAATATTTTAGTTCAGTGATCTAATCTTAATTCATATTATCAAAGTAGAGATATTTATGTCCAATTTCTTAGTATATTCATGTCATCATTTCTTGTATCTTTTTTCTGCAATAGATCCTTACCTTCTTTATCTTTAAGCATGCCCAGATTCGCATAACAAATTACTTTGATTTCGATAATTTTCTTAAATATTTTACTTTCTTGTTATCCTTAACTTCCTTGTCTTACTTATTCAGATATAACTCATTTTCTATTTATGCTCTTTGGATGTATTCCAGCCTGGAAGACTCATCTCCCAATATCACATTGATGCTGTCCTGATTTAAACATCCATTTGGTTTTCTTGGCAGAATTTTGGAATTTGAGAATTAGTTGCCATTCGGTTCTCCAGGGTTATCCATGGAGTGTATGCTCCATAAGTAAAGTTAATTGGGATGTACAAACCTTTTCACTATTACAAAGTAACAATCCATAAAAGGCATAGATATGTAATACCCTGCAGAGCCAGGCTCATTATTTTAAAAATAATACAGGGAGTCTGAATGTATATGATGTTTATATACAAGAACATATCTGCATGGTGTTTGATACAGGCACAATATTATTTGGAAGCTATTCTGGAACACATTAATCATTTAGTGATATGAAAAGGTTTCCTGCAAGACGCCTCAGATAGATGTGCATGCCAAGAATCATGTTTAGAGAAGTTGGGTGCCTCTTTGTGCCACTCACAAACGTCTACAGCAATCAATTTTCAAACTTTACCCCACCATATGGACTCATCAACATACAGAAACACTTCTATTGTCTTTATATGGATATAAATATGTTTGACAACTCTCTAAAGCATTCTTTCTCAACCTTGGTGACTTTAAGAAATGTGGACTTCTAATTCCCAGAATTCCCATGCTAGCTTGGCAATTCTGGGAATTGAAGTCCACATTTCTTTAAATTGTCAAGGTTGAGAAACAGTGTTCTAAAGTACAGAAACATAAAGCTAAGAGGAATCTAAGATGTACTATGTTACACTGTAGTTTCCCAGCAAGAATTTAACCCTAATACCTTGTATGCTAAATGGACACATTACAGAAACCTTAAAAATGTAGTCAAATCAAGGACAGCCATGTAAAGTTCAACATGTAAACAGAAACAAGTAAAGTAAGATATCCTTAGCTGATAAAATATAAAGTTGCACAAATCTTTGGTGCAACAGATCAACACTGACTTCCAAGATAATATACACAGAGTAGATATCTCAAAGATAAGGCAAATGTAGTCCAGTGGAAAGAAGTTATAGTTACTCTCTTTAAATTTAACGAGATTGCACTGTATTGTGTGGCCCTGAAGGCAGAGTTAATAATTGAAGTTACAGAAGTGACAAAACCTCCATGTCAAGTTTGATTGCCACTGGGAAGCCAGTGTTATGGCTACATTATCTTATGACCCTATCATTGTAAGTCAGTGTGTTAATCATTATCATTATGTAGACATAAGACTCCTTGTAAGGCAACACAAATGGTGTAATTTAAATGGTCTGTTCATGATCTGAATTATTTCCATGAAGATAACATTTATTAAAAACAAAGACTTTTAGAAATACCAGTTCATCATGGGAGTGTCAGATTTAAAACATACATGGCAATACATATGTGAGTATTTAGGTGAACAGATAAAAGATTAGAGCTATAGTTGTGTTCATGTAATGTGCTTAGCCTGATTGCTGAAATGACTGATTTTCTGCATTCACACAATTCTTAAACTAAGCTAACAAGCTGAGATTGAGCTACACACTCAGCCATCAAATAAAGAAACACATCTAACTGCTCAGCAGATTGCACAAGTGCAGCTGCTGGGTTTTTAACTGAGATGGTTAAATGTTTTACAACGATAATCTGTTTGTATATAAACTGGCATGCATATAAATTCCAGTCCCACACAGGCTTTTCTAAAGACTTTTGCACATTTAGAAGTAAGATCTGAAAGAGCTTTTGTTGCTCAGTATCTTTTCTGCTTCCCATACACATAGTACAGGCAGATAGAGAAATGTTCTTAAGCAATGTTCTGTATGTGGAAGACTTAGCCTTTCAAAGTCTCTCTTATTTGCACCCATGAAGCTTTCTAAATTATGAGAGATTAATTACTACTTGCATAGATTTATAAAATCAATATACTCTTCTTCACAGTTTTCTCTTGTGTATTAAACTTATCTTCATAGAGTATGTTGAATATTAAATAGTTATTAGGCAGTGGGTTGCTTCTGGACTTTCTTTTAAGTACACTGCAAAAACTACTACCTACATCCTCTCCTATTCCCTAAGCTGCCTAAAACTGTTCCAGAGAGTTGGGGGACACTTCTGAATAGCATGGCAAATAATATAAGGAAGGTGAAGAATATCTGCTAGTAGAAGTCTGTGTTATAAACTACACAATGCCTTCCATGACAGGAAACCGACAACATATAACCATCTCCTGAAATATTAGTATTTTCTTACAATAATTGGTCCCTTAGCATTTGTAAAAATATTTTGCATAATTTAATCAAGTAATTTAAGAGACAGAGATTTAAGTGTTTTACCTTTGTTCCAATATTTGACTTTAGGAAAAAAAATCAGATGTTAGCAAACTTCCTCCCACACGTTTATCTATAAGGTAGTAAGAAATATCTCAAGATCATCTAAGCTTGAATACTTTCCAATAATAAAGCTCTAGTAAGATGCCAAGTAACTAGCTATGTGAAAAGAACACATTAGAGTATGAATGATGAAATCAAAGAGGCTGTGGATGAGAGAAAAACATAATGTAAGAGTATGCTGCAAAGAATAAAGATGAATAAAGAGCAATTTTGATGGAAAAAATTCTGCAGAATATGAACAGTGATAAATAAGCCTCTAGTTACGAATAGGAAAAGTAGTTTGGTGTAGTAGTTAAGGCACTAGGGTTAAAATTGAGAGACTGTGAGTTCTAGTCCTGCCTTACACACAAAGCCAGCTGGGTAACCTTGGGTCAGTAGTTGTCTTTCAGCCCTAGGAAAGAGGCAATGGTAAACCACTTCTGAAAACTAATTTGCCAACAAAACTACAACTACTTGACTAGATAGTCACCAGGAATAAAGTTGACTTGAAAGTAACCAAAACAAACAAGCAAACAAACAAACCCAGAGTGAAAAGAATTATTTTTAAAAAATCTCCAAACTCAGAAGGTAGTTCCAGCTTTAAACTGGCATACTGTACTAAAAGACATCAATGGCCAGGCAGTAACTTATTCCCAGATGATTAAACAAAGATAAGAAAGTATACTGACATACTGTTCAATACAGATATAACATCCAAGATATCGTGGAAGACATTCCTATATACAAGAAACTCCAGTACTAGAAAGTAATGTTTGATCAGTACCCTAGTCATTACCACGTTGGAAAGTACAGGAATGGTTACATTCCTCAGTTACAGCCTGGACTTTCGCCGGGTCCATCTCGATGCCGTTGTGGGAGATGCTGTAGCCAAAGTAATCGATCTTCTCTTGATGAAATTCACATTTAGACAATTTGGCATAAAGTTTGGAGGTCCGGAGTTTCTTGAGTACTGATCGCACTAAAGTAACATTTTCATCACGTGTTTTCGTGTAGATAAGGATGTCGTCAAGGTAGACCATCATGCCTTTGTATAGGTGTTCATGTAAAACTTCATTTATTTATTTTTTTAAAAAAGTATTTTATTGGTTTTTAAACATTTATAGGGAAGGGTAGGTAGATATACAAAATATTTTGGCAGCTACATCGTGCTGAAAGTAGAAATCTCTCCAAATCTCACAACTTTTACAAAAAGGAAAACAAAAAATAAAAGATAAGCAAAAACAGCATCTTGTTATACATTGTATCAACCATATGTTCAATCATCTCTTTTACCACTTTCTAATATATCAACAATTACAATAATATTTCAAATACATTTATTTTTGTGACCTGAGCCTTTTCAATATTGCTCCCTCCCCACTGTCCTCTGGCGGAGCCACAGCCCCTCCCTCCCTCATATCTTGTGTATTATTACCTTTTTCACTACCTCCTATGGTTTCGTCCTCTAGGAAGGGACTGTGTTTTTTCATGAAGGCCTCTGCCTCCACAACTGTATTGATTCTAATTCTGTTTCCCTCCCAGAAGATCAACATTCCTTCTGGCAATAACCATTTAAACCAAACTCCTTTATTATATAATTTCTTTGATAAGGAGGAATACTTCCTCCTCTTATCTCTCTTTTTTTTTTTGGAATTTGTTTAAGAATGGCAATTTCTTTATCTTTATATTTTAGTGGTTCCCCCCCCCCCTTTGGGCTCCCAAAACCTCATCCCTCGTGGTCTTCCTAAGAAATTTAATGTGGACTTCCCTTGGAACATTATGTGTTCTGGCATATTCTGAATTGATTCTATAAACCAGGTCCATATCCCACCACAACTGTTCTTTATCTCTCTTAATGTATTCTGCTAAGATTGTACACATAGTATCCTTAAGATCTTCATCTTCTGTCTCGGGTAGGTTCTGGAATCTGAGAAAAAGGGACATTCTTTCAAGTTCCATCTTTACCATGAAATTTTCCAATTCTCTATTCCCCTTCTGAGTTGCCTTCACCTCCTCCCTCAACCCAACCATGCCCTCTTCCAGTACACCAACCCTCTGTTTATTTTCTGTTGTTTGCTGCTGTACGTCTCTGAGCTGTTCTTTAAAATCTGTCAGCTCTTTTTTCAGTTCTTCTTGTCCCTTCATAATAGCCTGGAACATTTGGGTGACTGATAAGTCCTTTGAACTCTCTCCAGCCCCTTCTTGTTGTAAGAATGATGAAATTTTTGTCTGTTGGGTCGTTGGGCTGGATGTAGAAGAGGTGGGTGCCGAAGCTGCCTTACCCGGTGGTGGTTTTCTGGGCCCCATTTATTAAGTTCAGAGATAAGTTTAAGTCTTATACAAAAGAAATGGCATCTGTGGAATGCGCAGCTGGGTGATGCCGAGGAGGCAGACAAGCCCAGAAGTGAGTGTTAATCCTTAGTCACAGTTCCAAGCCAGAAGAAGAAAATCAAATAATCCAAATCCAGAAAGACCACAAAACAGGGGGGGCTCCAGGAGACCTTCGGGAGGTAGTAGTAATATAAAGCCTGAAATTCCTTCAAAGGTAGTTTCAAAAGGCTAATTTCATTTATAAGAGCAGAGAAGAAGACGGAAGTGGGCCATCTTGGCTCCCCCTTTCACAGGGAACCAGGGAGCAAAGCATCCAAAGTTTCCATAAGGCTTTTAAAACAGCTCAGGAATCACTTCTTGCAATTGTGATGTAAATCTTTCTCATAGTTAATACAAATGGGTAATTCAACGCTTTACTCTCACTCCATTCCGAGATCGAGAGATAGTCCAAATGCCGCTTTAACAGAGGGGGGTAAAAAAAATAATCCTCCAATCTTGCAACTTCAAATAGATTGAATCCACAACTTGCAAAAAGCTGTTGTTCATCAATTAAATGGTGTTAAAAGAGATTAGGGCAAACTTCTCACCTCCCTTTGGCCATTGCCCTGCTGCCCCCTTCCCACCCAAGGAACACCACCCACCACTCCCTTTTTTATGTCGCCGGAGGATTTTAGTTGCCACATGCACATGTGGGAATCCCCGGTCCTGGGATCACCCTTCATGCGCCCGCAGAAAAGAGGGCTCCCTGCCTGCAGAACACAATACTGCCATCCTTGGTGCACAGTGCGCGGATTGGCGGAGCGTGCGCCGACTGACTGGCTACCCTGAGGAATGTGTGGTTTGCAAGAGGCCAGAAGCAACCATTTGACGGGATGGGGAGGGGGGAGGATGGGAGTGGCCCTGTCTGCGGCAGGCTCAGGGAACATGCACGTTCCGAGCCATGGCGCTCGGTCTGGAGAGGGGGGAGGAAAAAAGCCTGAGGGGTGTGTGCCTAGCCGCTGCGTGTGAACGGCTCGGTGTCTTCCGATTTAGTTGTTTTGATTCCCTCCCGTCCTCTGCTCGGTTACACGCTCTCTATATGTTTTTCCTCTCTCTCTTTCTCTCTCTCTCTCTCTCTGTCTCTGTCTCTGTCTCTGTCTCTCTCTCCCTCTCTTTTGCTGGGTGGTGGTTGAGGCCGCTGATAGGATCGATTCTGCTGTTGCTTAAGTTGCTGCAGCAAGCAGCAGCAACAACAAGAAGCAGCAGTGGTAGTATTGAGTAGATCAACGGAGAAAGGGCATTTATGGCAGGCTGGCCAGCTGAAACTGTACGCTCAGAGCAGCTCCTTCTCTGCCGCCTGCCACCCCCCTTGCCTCTTAGCGCCCCCCTGCCGCCCCCCCTTGCCTCTTAGCGCCCCCCCCAAGTCATCCCACTTTACCGCCCACTTTGAGAACCACTGCTTTAATCAATACAGGAGCGGCCATACGTGGCCTAGCAGGTTATATAAACCCCCTCTTCAAATTTTTGTCAATAAACTTCCATAATTCCTCCATTTCACATGGGATCATCGAGTAAATCTGGGGTTTTGGAAGTTTCACTCCTGGGAGGATCTCAATGCTGCAATCCGTCGCGTGGTGGGGGCGTAAGTTATTAGAATATTTTTCACTGAAAACGTCCTTTGGGTCCCAATATTCTTTCGGGATTTTCTCCTCCCCCTCAATTTTTTCCTGCACCGCAGCCGCTAGGTTAGATTCAGCGTTGGCAATGTCGGAAAACCTCCATTCTCCCTCTGGGGGTTTAGCAGATTGGATGCCCAACCACCCTTTCCTCCAGTTGATGTGTGGGTTCCATTTACGTAACCAGGGTAAGCCCAGTATGAGAGGCCGGTCCTTCCCAGGTACAACAATGAAACTTAATGTTTCCTGGTGATCCCCCATCCACATGTCTATAGGTTCAGTCACAAAATGGGCAGCCCCCCCCCCCCCCAGCTATAGACCCATCTAGCTGGCAAAAAGCAATGGGGACTTGCAAAGTTCTGTTTTAAGCCCATTTTTTCCACCACTTCTGGGCTAACAATGCAACGTGTGCATCTTGAGTCTAAAAGGGCTAGCATTTTTTCTTGGGCGCCAGGAGAGGGCACTTTGAGTTCTACTGGGATGGTCATGGGGCCCAATCGGGAACTTAGCAGACAGTCATCATCAGAATCGGTTTCACTTTCTAAGATATAAGGACAAAGAAATAACCATTCTGAAACAGATACCAAAAAGAATAAGAGATAAGAGGAAGAAATTCTTCTTTCTAACTAAAAAGCTATATGAAAAAAATATCTGGTTTCAGTGGTTAATTCCAGAAGGCTTGTTGATTTTTTGGGAGGGGGGTAGAGTGAGAATTAACACAGTGGTGGAGGCAGAAGCCTTCATGGAAAAACATAAGGACCTCCTAGGTGAAACAAGAAACGGCACACAAGACATGAAGGGGAGAGGAGCCTTGGCTCAGCCAACAGACAGGGGAGAGGAGACAGCAATGAAACTTAGGTCACAGAAATGAATTAAAAACATATCGCAATTGCTAATATAATGAAATGTAGAAGTGATATAAAGTATGGTTGAAGATGTCAAATAATTGAGTAAAATAACTGCTAATATGAATGTAACAATGATATTTTGATATATATAAAATATGAAAGAGATGCAAGATTCCGGGGAAGAACCACCTTCCGTATGATGTAGCTGTCAAAAAATTTTTCCCACACTTATGTACCCTTTTCCCCAAAATATTTGAAAAAAACCAATAAAACTTTTGTTATAAAAAAAAAAAGAATCGGTTTCACTTTCCCCCGATGAGGAGGACGGTTCTTCTTCTCTCGGGATGGGAGGGAATTGCGCAACATGGTGGTGTTCCTCCTTTTCCCAGGTTGTTTGTCTCGCTTCCTCTCCCCGACGGCATATATTCAACCTATATGCTGAAAATATATTGAGGGAAGTTGGATTGGAAGTTGACTGTGGTTTTAAAAGTGATGGAAGAATCATCAATAACCTGAATTATTCAGCTTACAATATTCTGATAGCAGAAAATGCAAATTATCTGGAAGCTCTAGTAATGAAAGTCAAGAGGCATAGTGAAAATGGGACTAAGAAGACTAAAAAAATGATTTTGACCAAATTAATGGGAACAGATACAGCAACCAATCTTAGAACTGATAATAAAGAAATTGGTGATGTGTCTTTTAGGATCAACTATCAAAGTTAAGAAACTGGTAGTCAAGATATATACCACAAAAATAGGTCAGAATAATCTGTGAAATAGTTTTCCCTGTTACACCCTATTAAAGTGAAAATTGGTCTTTGAAGACATAGGATAAAGAGTATTAATGTTTTTGAACTTTGGTGTTGGAGAGGACTTTTGAGAATACCATGCACAAGAATGCACATTAAAAATATATCATAGTTTTCAGTAAATACACCATGGGTGGGTTCCTGCCAGTTCTAACCTCTTCTATAGAAGAGGTTCCACAAATCTACAGTGCCGTTTAGAACCGGTTCCAGCTCTCTCCCCCAGCCCATACGCACATCATCAAGATGAAGAGCGAAAGGAGGAATTCTGGGAGTTGAAGTCCACAAGTCTTAAAGCTGTCAAGTTTGAACACCCCTGGGGGTTTTTTCCTAAAGGGTTAGGGGTGTAAGGGTCTTGTAACTTGACAACTTTAAGACTTGCGTGCTTCGATGCCAGAGTTCCTAAGCCAACATAACTGGAGGAGGAATTCTGGGAGTTGAAGTCCACAAGTCTTAAAGCTGTCAAGTTTGACCCCTGGGTTTTTTTTCCTAAAGGGTTAGGGGTGCAAGTGTCTTGTAACTTGACAGCTTTAATACTTGTGTGCTTCAAATGCCAGAGTTTCTGAGCCAACATTTTGGTTGCTAAGCAAAAGCGTTGTTAAGTGAGGTTCACCACATTTTACATGTTGGCCATGCCCACCCAGTCACATGACTGCCAAGCCACTCCCACTCAATCACATGGCTGGCAAGCCACTCCTACCTGGTCACATGGCTGGCAAGCCACTCCCACAAAGCAGGCCACACCTACAGAAGAAGATGTAAAAAATTTTGAAACCCACCACTGAAATACACACATGGTCAAGCTGAATTATCATCTTTTGGGCACATTATGCAAAGACCTAGTGCTCTTGAGAAGTCTACAGGAAGGAATAAGAAAAGGATGAACTGCAGAAAGACAGATGGACTCAATTACTGTAGCAATGGGTATACCACTAAAAGATCTGAAGGACCAGTTTGGGAGCAGATTATTCTGGAGAAAATCTATTTATGTGTTTGTTAAGAGTCGACACCAACTTGATGGCATATAATCATCATCATTATCATCATAAGTATCTGTAAGAGTCCTAATCTTGTTTTTTTTCAACCCTTCCTAATACATCTTTTTGACAGAAATGAAGCACACAATTTTATTTCAAACATAACAAGTAATGAAACAAGATTTCAAGGACAAAAGAGTAGTAGAAAACTTTCTAGGCTGATAATAAGTACTGAGCTAGATTAAAAGCAAAAATTACTCACCAGAGCAGGAGCAACAGTAATTGAATTACATGATGAAAGGTTTGAAGTGCAGAGGAGGGGGAAAAATCTAAATGTATATCAACACACAAAATTATCTGTCAGAGTGGCTAAATAAATGGATGAAAAATGAGTCTGAAACCCTGCTCCTTTTACTCTTTCCCCTCTCCTCCAGACAATTTGAGAATCCTTGGATGGCATTTCCAAGTCCATTTTTGAAATGAGGTAGATCAAAAAGCATTAGAGATTTACAAATTGTCAGCTGGGGGAACTGATTTTCTTCTTGTAAGCTACTTTCTCTTCTGTATTTAGATTATTCAAATGAAGACTGCACAAAAGTAGAATCTACTGGCAGATTTTGAGGTGAACTAGAGAACATAGATAAATGATTTTTGACTCTACGTGGTTACGTTGTAAGAGCAACAAGATTTTTTAATATTTATTTCAGGCTTTCACAACAACATAAGCTTGGAATCATTAGGAAGTGACATTTTGTATGAAAATAATCAGTGTCCAATTTACTTGTAGCACTGAAAAAAATTCTTAGATTCAAGTATACTTCAAGCATTCTGTATGTGTCTTTTGTAAGGGAGATGGATTTTGGAATTCTACAAAAAATGTAGGTGGCTCTGTAAGCATCCTGAAGCATTCATGTCCAGCAGGTAATTTATTATGAGAGTCAGCCTGGAGTTCAGACTACCAAAAGTCATTTCCATATAACACAGTGCCATATTTACTCATTATTCATTTTCTGCAATGCACTTCACATATTCAACTCAGTTCACAAACATCAACACTGAATTTTGGCAATCAACATTGTAAAAAAGACTTCTATTATGGCAATCTACTTTTAAAGAGAGAAAAATCAGTATCTTTTGGTCCACAGATTACTCTACTTACATCTCGATTTGTGAAATTCTTACAAATATTTATCCCATAAACACTTTATATAGTATTAAAACAGAACTATTAGTTCTGTTATCAAAGTTATCGTTTGTGAAACACTTGAAATATTTTCATTACTGACTGTGAATAATCATTAATGCACAGGTTGATACATACAGATACATAGGGTCTGATATCTAAAACCACTTACCTGCTGTAGATCTGCCAGAGAATATAGGTGGATCTGCTGAAGAAGATACTCCCTGGGAAAAATTCTGAGAAAGAAAGAAAGAAAGAAAGAAAGAAAGAAAGAAAGAAAGAAAGAAAGAAAGAAAGAAAGAAAGAAGAAAGAAAGAGGGAGGGAGGGAGGGAGGGGGAGGGAGGGAGAGAGAGAGAGAGAGAGAGAGAGAGAGAGAGAGAGAGAGAGAGAGAGAGAGAGAGAGAGAGAGAATAAATGCAAGCAGCAAAATATTATTTGAAAATTTCCTAAAAGATAAAAGAAGTAACATGCACTATCCTGATTATTAAATTCTAACTGTATATGCATAAGATACTGTAGATAAGTACACACTATGCAAGAGAATACAAATATCTGGTCCATGTGTGTTTACCAAAAAGTGGGGGGACTATATTCAAACTGACATATCAAGAAACCAGGTAACCTTTTTTAGTAGATCACCACTCAATTCAATTCAAGTGTTAGATTCAAAACTCTAGAAATAGTTTCCCCATTTGAAATCTGCCTAGCAGTAATTTGTTCTGATTCATTCTCAAGTCTCTAAGATTCTGTATAGAAGCCAAGAGTGCATGAAACCCCCACTGCGGTTTACATATGCTCACCCTATTCTTGTAACATGTAAAATGGAAAACATTAACCTTTTGTTACAAAAGTTGGGTAACAAATATGGATGCTATCTTTCAAAAAGTGTCAGACTTCACATCAAGCACAATAATAAATCTTCACTTTCTGATCACATAATTTCACATTCAGGAACTTGCAGAAGTTCACTTCACAACATGTGCAGACAAAACAGAGCTGCATACACTCAGCATAGTCAGCCATATACATCACATACCACAGAAATCAAGTCGTATATATCTGTATGCTGAATGTTTATATCCCATCTTTTCAACTCAATGGAAATGTGAACTCTCTTTTCCTGGCCGCAACACACCTTATCTACAACCACATAGCAACAGTAATAGCAATAGCACAGACTTACAGACCGCTCCATAGTGCTTTACTGAACTCTCTGACTGGTTTGCACTGTCAGCATATTGCCCCAATAATCTGGGTCCTCATTTTACTAACTACAGAAGGATGGAAAACCAAGTCAACCTTGAGCCAGTTATATCGAAGTATGATATTTTATCGACTATGAAACCAATGATTCCCACTTTGTCATTTTCAGCCTGTACCAAAGGTTGCTAACTTAATAAATGATCTTCTGTTGGTTGAAGCTGACAAAGTGGGAATCATTGGTTCTGAATTCACTGCTGAGTTGAGCCAACAACGTGTACTTTAAAAAGGCCCTCCTGAATATTAGATTATTATTTTGAGGTTTGCCACTACTTGCTGGAAGAAACATGCTTCAAATTTATAAATACACTTGAGATGTACAGTAGTAGTTGTATTTTTATTTTTATTTAAATATGATGAGCTCAGAAATCACCAAATCATTATTTTCTTTAAATATAAATATTATGACCATGATCTGAAGTTATGTCCCTTATTTTTACCAATATAATGTATTTTAAATATTATTTAAATGAAGAATTAACAAAAATGCATGAAAATACACAAAATATGTCGTGGGCAAAAAAGTTATTTGTGTCTTGTGAGACTGGAAGGTATTGATTTTCCAACATTTCCTCAATTTAATTCTAAATGAAAGCACTCTTAAGGATTGCATGCGACAAACAGATTTAAGCACATTATCAGTAAAAGAATTAGAGTAGGAAAAACATACTTATTCCTATTACCATGGAAACTAGATTACGGGAAAGGCTTTTTAAAAAAAAACCTAAAGCTACTCAATTTTGTTGGGTTGTTTTATGGAAGCTCTCTTTATTGTGGAAATGGGTCTTGTTCATTTTGATGGAAGCAAACAGCAGAATGCAGCTGATGATGGCACTCCAAGTGCATTAAGAAGTTTCCCTCATCCCACTCAGAGAGAGCAAAGGACTCTCAGGGCCACGAAGATCATGTGCTTAATGGATGGAACCAGCTGAGTTGCATCCTGGGGCTGAGTGCTTCAAAAGTAATATTATGAACAAATCCCAAGGCTGGACCAAGGACAGTTTAGACAGAACAAATTTAACTAAATTTTACTGGGCATAAAAGAGTACCATAAAATATAATCATTTAGTCAAGTTAACAAACATTCAAATTAAAAATTAACCATAAATCAAACCCATATCAAAATAGCACCATAAAACAGTTATGAAAAGGAATGAATCCATGGCATTATTCAAGGAAACTAATTTCAAACTTAGGAGTCGCCCATTTAACAGATACTGGCATTATTTAAAGAGTCCCTTCTCCCAGGTTTTAAAAAGGAGCTACACTATGGGTACAAAGAAATGGGCCTGACCCAAATAACAAGTTTAGACCATTAGGGACTTTAAACAAAAATACCTATGCCTTAAAATTTAACCTGAATCAGACTAACATCCATTGCTGCTCTCATAAAACATAGTGAATCCAAATTCTTAATCAGTAACAATTTTCAATTAGCCTTTAAGGGGGATCGCACACGCATGCGCGGGGCAGGACCAAGATGGGGGTTGCACACATGCATGGGGTCATGCGGGGGGGGGTCACGCATGCATTAGATTATGGGTGTGCACACGCACTTTTGGTACTCGGCACCAAAATAGTTAGTCATCACTGCCCTATAGAGGGCAATAGAACAGGATATGAGCTGTAGTTTCAATGGCCCTTGTCGACAGAAGCAGTTTCAGATCATTTCGAACTTCTTATATCAGCTGTCCAGAACTGCTGTGGGCAGGGTGTTAAAACCAACTAGGGTTAATACGCTCCAAAATTTAGAGACAGTTATATGATATAAGCATCTCACTAGTTTGTGAGGAGGGGCCTGTCTCTTCATGAAAACGTTCTTGGGTCAAGTAGACAAGTCTTGTTGAACTTCCTGATCTTTAATACATTGTTTAAATGCACTAACTCAGCGATGGCGAACCTTTTTTGGCTCGCGTGCCACAAGTGGGGGGAGCGCAGGGGGGTCGTGTGCGGGCGTGCCATACCCATAATGCAACGTGCGACCCCCCCAGTGCGCATGCGCGCACAACGTGCGACACCCCCCCATTTTTACATGCTTTTTTTGCCCTCCCCAGGGTCCAGAGGCTTTATAGGAGCCTGGGGAGGGTGAAAAGAGCCTCCCCCGCCCCCCCGGAGGCCCTCCGGAGGCTTCAGGGAAGCCTCCGGACGGTCCCTGAAGCCTTCGGAACGCTTAAAACGACCCTCCGAGCAATCCGGAAGTCACTTCCAGTTTGCTCGGAGGGTGGTTTTAAGTGCTCCGAAGGCGTCAGGGAAGCCTCCAGACGGTCCCTGAAGCCTTTGGAACGCTTAAAACGACCCTCCGAGCAATCCGGAAGTCACTTCCAGTTTGCTCGGAGGGTGGTTTTAAGCGTTCCAAAGGCTTCAGGGAAGCCTCCGGACAGTCCCTAAAGCCTCCGGAGTGCCTCCGGGGGGGGCAGGGGAGGCTCTTTTCGCCCTCCCCAGGCTCCTATAAAGCCTCTGGAGCCTGGGGAGGGTGAAAAATTGCTTTTAAAAAGGTGAACTCAGCTGGCCAGCGCCTCGCGTGCCCTGACAAATGGCTCCGCGTGCCACTTGTGGCACACGTGCCATAGGTTCGCCATCACGGCACTAAGTGAATGCTCTTAGTCCATTATTAGGAATTCCTCCTTGGAGAGGCTGAGATTGACCATTGTCTTACCTGAAGGGTCGTTTTCAGGGCGCTGTGAAAGAGAGTCCAAGCAAGGGTTAAATACAGCCAATCTGCCCAGAACTGAATTGAAACTTTAAGCCACGCCTCCTGTGTTGCTTATCTTCAGATTTTTTCAATGAAGACGTGGAACTGTTGCGCACTGAGAAGTCCAACAATGGAAACGAATCCAACAAGGAAACAATTCAACTGGAACCGTGAACGTCTGAACTGTCACCAGCGGAACCAGACCCCAGGGTGGGGTGAACTCTCCTTCGCAGCGCCATGAAAACGACCCTTCAGGTTAGACAATGGTCATTTTCCAGGGTGATGCTCTGGAGAGTCCAAGCAAGGGACATGCCCAAGCTAATTGTCACTAGGGCGGGAAGCAACATTATTCAGGGTCTCTCCGCTGGTGTGAATGTCCTGAAGAACTCGCCTCCTGAATGCCCCTTCCGCTGATGCAAAGCTGTCCAACTTATAATTCCGGACAAACGAGGACAATGAAGTCCAGGTGGCTGGCTTGCAAATTTCCTCAATCGGTGCCTGGGTCGCCCAGGCTGCCGTGGTGGCGGCACTCCTGGTCGAATGTGCTGTTATGTGGCTAGGTACAAGTTTGGACTGTAGGACATGAGCGAGGGCGATGCAGGCCCACTGATCGTAGAGGAGGACACTTTCCTGCCCTGGGAGGCTGGCTGGAATGATATGAAGAGCAATTCAGAGCGTCAAAAACCCACTGTGCTCTTGATGTACTTGCGGAGCGTCATGCGAACATCTAGCAAGTGCCAGTGTTTCTTCCTCAGATGTCTAGGTTGCGGACAAAACTCCAGGAGAACCACCTCCTGTGCGCGGTGGAACCAGGAGTTAATCTTGGGGATGAATAACGGGTCCAATCTGAGAACTACCCTGTCTTGTCGAATCAAGCATAAGTCCTCTCTATGGACAGGGCAGCCAGCTCTGAAGTACGCCGAGCCGAAATGATGGTGATCAAGAAGGCTGTCTTAAATGTCAAATGTTTAAGACTGGCAGTCCTGAGTGGTTCGAATGGGGGACTGATGAGGGCACGCAGAACCACGTGGAGGTCCCAAGATGGATATCTGTGAACCACTGGGGGGCTCAGGTTAGTTGAGCCTCTGAGAAAACTGCGAATGGTAGGATGCCGTCCGAGTGAGGAATGCACGTTCGGAGCCAGAATGGTAGAAATTGCAGCCACCTGACACCCTAGGGTGTTAGGTGCCAGGCCCTTGTCTAGGCCATCTTGTAGGAAGTCCAGAATGACAGGGATCGAGGCTGAGGAAGCGGAAATCCCAAGAGCAGTGCACCAGCTGACAGGACAGCGCCTCGCGTGCCCTGACAAATGGCTCCGCGTGCCACTGGCGAAGGCTCTCCAGGTATCGTCATAGATCCGGGTCGTGGACAGACGCCTGGACGCTTGGATGGTGCAGATCACTTTGGCCGAGAGACTGCCTCTGCTCAGGAGATCCCTCTCAAGTGCCAGACGGCTAGTTGCAGCCACTAGGGCTCCAGGTGTTGAAGTGCCACCTGGCTGAGAGAGATCTCCTGCCGTGGAATCTGCCAAGGTGGCTCGACAGAGAGGCTCACCAGGTCTGCAAACCAGGTTCTCCTGGGCCAGAACGGTGCCACCAGTAGTATCTCCGCTGCCTCCGACAGGATCTTCCGAATGACTCTGGGAAGTAGAGGTAGCAGTGGGAAGGCGTATAGCAGTCCCCGTGGCCAAGGGCAGTGCAAGGCGTTGACCCCCTCAGCACACAGTCATGGACCCCCTCGGCACACAGTTGTGGAACCTCGTGAAGAACCTTGGGAGGTGCGTGTTGGATGTGGTGGAGAACAGGTCTACCTGCGGACAGCCGAACCTCTGGGATAATTGCTGGAACAGGTGTGGATGCAGGCGCCACTCCGAGTGGTCGACTGTGGCCCTGCTCAGCCAGTCCGCCTGGGTGTTGGTCGTGCCCGAAATGTGTTCCGCCTGTAGGTACAGGAGGTGTTTCTCCACCCACTGCCCTAGGGCGTCGGCCTCTGACATCAGGGATCTGGAACGAGTGCCCCCCTGGTGGTTTATGTGTGCCTTTGTTGCAGCATTGTCCATCAGTACCCTCACGTGACAGTAGGCTTTTCGGAAGAACCACCTTCATCCCCCGAGAACTCGGCTTCCCGCCTAGGCAATAAGTCTTCCTCTTCCTCCCAGTCCGAATCCTCCGAGGCTAGGGAGGAATGGGGGGACTGAGGAGGCTGGGTGAAAGATGCTGCTCTGGGAGCAGCCTGGGGCTCTAGATGGCGGGTCTTGCGAGTGCGTTTGCCTCTCTGTTGCATGCCCGCTTCGATGCCCTGGGAGATAGCTCTGTTGATGACCTCCTGCATTTCTGCTGAGAGGTTGGGCCCTTGGTCCTCGACTGGGTGAAGCCTGGGGCCGGGCCTGGGAGGTGGAAGCTGCGGTGCCAAGGGCCCCACAGGGGCTGGGCCCTCCTCCAGGTCCGAAGGACAGGCGAAGAGGTTGGACTGATCCGCCATCGAGGGGCCTGGTGAAACTGCCATGGCCAACGAGGCCGTGGGCGAGAATTCCTGGCCTTCCCCTTCGCTATCGGAGATAGGGTAAGCCTGGGCAAGGGTAACCTCCATGGAGGATTCCTCAGGGGTCACCAACTGAGAGGCTTGGGCCTGTTGCTGGGCCTTGGAAAATTGTTTTTCTAGGGCCTTCTGGTGGCGTATGGCATCCTTATCCTGCCCTGATCCCTGCTTAGGCTCGGGTTTGAAGAGAAACTCAAAGCGCGTCCACTGGGCTAGTTGAATTGAAAAAAACTGAAGATAATCATCAGAGGCGTGGTTTAAAGTTTCATTTCAGTTCTGGGCAGATTGGCTGTATTTAACCCTTGCTTGGACTCTCCAGAGCAGCGCTCTGGAAAAGTTGGAGTTTTAATAGAATAGTTCTAATCCATGTTGATTTATACCTATTCCCCATAAGAAAGGGCACAAACCTGTGGGGGAAGAACAGTAGTTTCAGCCAATATGTATAATGCACATCTATGCATTAGTTTCAATCTTGAAATCCCTGCCTTTCTCCTTAGATTTGCATTAGAGACACAGGGGGCCTAATAAATCTGGACTGAACCTTTTTAAGAAGAGCAAAAGAGGAAGTGGAATCCTCCAAGTAGTATAAGGAAGGTCAGTTCTTTCAGCCATATTCTCCATCAATATTATTCGTTGCTTAATAGTTTTCTTCTTCCATCTTTTCATTTGAATTTATTCTTGTATACCCTCAAGAATGTTTGATCATAGATCTGAGTTGGTGGACTTCGGAAATGTCCATTCAGAGGATGTCAAGGATCATTCTCTTGCTTAGTTTTCTTGGCATTATCTGCTACTTCTCTCCTGATCTTAGGTGGGGCAATGCCAGCAAGAGGATATATTTTCTCCCAAAACTTCTATAAAAATAGAATTCATACACAATAAATTATTTATCCTCATCCAGCCCTTGTTAATTTACTCCAGAGATTCAACGAAGATATTGCTCTCATCGTGTAAGGATAGGAAAAAAGCAAAAAAAAACCTAGATGCTGGTGGTGGCACCTCTTTCCAAATAGCCTTCTCTGTAATTCATAAGATTTCTAAAATGTCACCAACAGAAGCACTTGAAGTTTTGCATTTACAGCATTTTTTTAAAAAAGCAAATCCACATGTAGATTCCATAAAGAATTAACATGTGACCACTTCTACAAAGCAGCGTTCCATCTCAAATTCATTTATGTTATTATTTTTATTAGACAGTTTACATCAATATTGTGTTCATACTTAGCAATACAAAAAACACCAAATACATGTTTGGGCATTTTTTTGTATATATGGATATAAAAAAAGTATTTAAAAGTAATTATTTCAAAGATTTGGTTAGGTCTAAGCAGTTTAGTTTTTGTTGCTTTCCTTCCAAAAAATATTCTATAGCTCTGGTTCATTTTATGTGTTGTTTTTCAAGATCTTGAGAATCTTTTTATTAGATGGACCTATGGAATATAAATAGTCAAAAAAAAGAAAAGAAAGGTAATGATGGAGTCACTTCTCTAACAACCAGTTGTGGCCTGGCGGCAGAGTCGGACAATGAGGAAGTTGGGGAGGAAGTTGGGGAGGAACTTGGGCATCTCCTGACATCTGGAGAAGGCTCTGATGGATGCTCTATGAACAATGCAGAGATATAGCCAGGGCCATCTGACAATTCCCAGCCACTGGAGAGGCAGCTGTCTTTGAAGGCTGAGATGAGTGAGAAGGAATAGCTGGGGCCTGTTTCAGATGCACATATGCACAGAGCAGTTAGGAGAGGTGAACAACGGAAGTCAAGGAGTCGACTTGGGAAGCAAAGCACACGTGGACACTGAATGCCCCCCCTGGCTGGGGAATAAATAGAAGGAAAGGGGAGTGGTTGTCGTAGGAGACAACAGTTCGTATTTCTGGAGATTTTGCTCATTATGTTTCATGCATCAAAGACTGTTTGCCAGAACTTAATTTGTAGTCTTTCAGCTGGGAGCTCACAGCCTTGCAATTATCGCAAGGAACTGATAAGGTCTGTTGCTGCTGTTAACTCCTTGCAGGACTCTTGCCTGGACTTTTTGGTGGGTGAATGCAATTAATTCACAAGAGGTAAATAAAGAGGCGTTTTTCGTGACAAGGAGTCTGTTTCTTGCTTCTGCTAAGGCTTGATCAGAACACAACCATTTTAGAAAGACAGCAGATAAGCCATATGTTTCTCAGTTGGAAACTTTTGATCTGAAAGGGTCTGGGGGAGGGATTTGGGCTACAAGCTGCTTCTTATGACTTTTCTTTTCTTTGCTAATAGAATTAGTTTGAGACATAACATTCAACACCTTTCATCTATCCTCACTTTTTACCTTATCAGGTATGCATCTGCACAAACAATAAGTAATTCACAAACAAAACTTAAAACGGATGGTGGTGCCTACAATTACAAAGGTTGTAGCTATATTTTTGTTAGCAATATATATTATCAGCAGGTCATTAACAGCTAGTTTGATCAGATCATTGGAACTTTTTCTTTGAATTAAATAATTTGATAGCTAATCCAAAATGATTGCAAATGGACTGGCCTATACACCATACTAAAATCAAACAAATACTGGAATTAATTTAAATCAATGAGAAAATATATAAATCATTTTTTCTATAAATGAAACATATTTAAAACACTATAAAATTGATAAATAACAGTTTGACAAAACATTACTTTCATAAAGTTACAAATGGCAAATATGTAACAACTTTTAGCAATGTACTTATACAAGACAATCTTTATTAAAGGATGAAGTAATTGAATTACAAGTCAAAAGATAAATCTAAGTCTAGAACTTTAAAAGTGACATATATATATAATAAATTAAATTTAATTGTGGCATCTTATCTGACAACTGAGACAAAGCCATCCAAATATTTTTATGCAACTTACTTACTACTTATAAAAGGAAAACACCCAGACTTTTCTGATAGTCTCAGCAATTTGACTGATGCTATAGTGATAAATAATAGAAATCTCTGGACACAGGCTCAGGAAGACACAGTGCTTGTGTTTTGTTTTTCAATTCGCTATATTTATTTAAATTTTCTGATTATTTCATAGAAGTTGAAATACATTTTTCCTGTCCTGATTTAATTAAAAATTACAGTATTTTAATTCTCCGACTTCTTCTAGTAAAAACACTTTGCCCCATCAGCTACCCAATAAACAAATTTGGCTATAAATCCCATTATGCTGGAGAGGATTGAACCTTATTGTATTTCACACACCAGGAAATTGCCAGTTTGGGATTGATTGTGTAAAAATAAGATGACTGTATCAATACAGCAACACTGTACAAAATTTCATCAATTGGTTTGTTGGTTTGGACAATTTGTAAATTCCACTATTTTAGTTTAGATGATGGGAATTATAGCTTACTATTTCTGTCAACTCACCACTAAAGGTTATTCAAGAAGCTATGATTAAATAAAACATGTTTGGGGTGATGGTGAGCTTGATTTCATTTCATTTCTTATAGAATTATTCCTGCAAATTTCTTTTCTAACAAGGGTTTTAAAATTATCTGAATATTTCTCATTCTTTAATACTTTTAACCAGAATATACCTAATTAGAAACATTTATTAATAATCTTGCTTTGTTCATAATTGAAAATATTTTACAGAAAATGTAAATTGCTAAGATTTCTATGCATTTCAATAGGAAACTGGTTATTGTTTTTTTGCAGGTGCAGTTATGTTATTTATATGCTTATAAATATAAATGTTGACTACGAATAGAGGCAATTTTTCAAGCAATGTTTTCTAAACATGAAAACAAATTTAAAACTCAGCATTTTAAAGGCAATAAACAATAGAAAAATGGAATGTTTTATTTATTTAAATAACAATAATTTTCATGCCCCATATATTTAAATATTATATTTAAATTCTCCCAAATCTGCTACTAGAAATTTAAACAGCAGTTTAAGAAAGTTTCTTAAGAACATTTTAAATACAATAGTCCCTGCTTAATGACTACTTATTCAGCGATTCTGAAGTTATGATGGCATTAAAAAAGTGAGACTTGGGATCAATCCTTGTAGTTGCAATCATTGCTAAGTCCTTGTAGTCATTTGATCACAATCTGGGCATTTGTCAACTAAGTTGCAATTAGAACAGTTGCACTGTTTTGAAGCATTTCTACATTTGTGACTTTCTCTGTTGTCTTCCCACAAACAAAATCAATGGGAAAACTGGCAGTCAGTTGTAAGTCGTAGTCATGTGGTGTCTTAAGAACCATGCAAGATTCACTTAATGACCACAATTGGAACTATCAGAACTGCCATCACAGTTGCATGATTTTCTATTTAGCAACAGAGTTTCTGGTTCCAATTATTGTCATTAACTGAGAACTACTTATAGGCCTATTTGCTACCATTTTTTATTAGTATCTTTGGAGATTCTCAGTCGTCCCTGTCTTGGTTGTCTCAATGATACGTTTTCAAAAGGTAACTGGACTGGATTTTGTTTTGTTTTGCGGAAGAATAAGTTTCACTTCTCATCCATCCAAGTTTCTTGGATGAGAAGCGATACATCTTTTTCTTCCTCAAAAACAAAAACAAAAAAACCCCACAGTCCAGTTGCCTTTTGAATAAGCACCTTTGAGACATTATTTATTAGCTGACTGTTTTTTTCTTTGCACTAGTGACTGGAAATGAAGCTGCAACTATTTAAAAGCAAGAGTTTTAGACTCTAATGAAAATGACCAGTAAAGTTGAGGTGTTTTTTAAAAACACTTTTTAAAGTGTTTTAAAAGTATTTAACTGTTTCAAGTTTTCATCCTTCCTATTACGATAGCTAGAGAAAACCTTTTCAAGCACAGAAAGTTTTCAATTCAGTTGTTAAATGAATTGCTAGATACTGTTGTGATTGTGACTTTCTACTGTAATATAACTACAAACATCAGGTTTGAAGAAGGTAATTTATTTTGATTTATGTTAAAAATAACTACCATCTCATTTTGTATGAAATACTGTATTATTTCTCAATAACCTTTGACAAAGCAAAAGGAACTCTGCATTCTACTGAGAGACAGTGAACTCAGACATTCCAAACGTATAAATTACCTCCCCTCGAAAAATAGTCTAGAAAAATGCTGTATTTGATTAAATATCCTTTAATATATTGAGGTTGCAACAATTATCCTATGAATGAATTCCATTGCCATATAAAATGTTACCCACATAGTAAGATGGGGAGACATCTACAGCTCTGAACACTGCAGCCAGAGCTGCAGGACTGAAATCTACACCAGATTTGTTCCTGTGGGTTTCCATGCTTCAGTTATTCATGTCCCAGAACTTCAACGCTGCTATGTAACAAGGCTAAAGAAGCAGAACTCCAGCTTCACTTCCAATGTCCAATGCTCTTTTGTGCAAGTAAGAAGTGATAGGAGCCCAAAGCAATCTATCCAGTCAGCCTATTGTTTATACTCTCATAACATTACAAATAGTCCTCTATACCGTAATAGACTTCCTTTAAGATTAATGATCCTATGTTCAGTCCTCCTTGCAGTGCATTGATTAGTTTGCTACACTTTGCTTTATGAAGGTTTAACATAATGACTGTTTTCAGACAAGCAGACACATGCCACCAGGAAGGAGGGGGAAAGGAAACTGAATATCTTTTGTCTGGGGACTACAGTGTAAAAGAAAGAACTGGAGGTCTGGTGGCACTCATGCTGATAAGTTATAAGGTTCAAACCAGGTAGTATACCAACCCAGATGGCTTTTTAAGTCCAAGGTTAGTTACAGTTTATCTGAATTAACAGAGAAAATTAAACTTTGTACTGTTGCTCAAACGTTAATCTTTTATGGACATTATTTAGCCTACAATAAGATTTGTTTTACATCTTCATTGTTACTTCCTCAATCACTTTCTGCAGGTGTACACACACCCATATTAACTTCTTTCCCCCAAATGATAAACTTAATATAACCTTTTACCAAGTTTCATTAATAATTCAACATTTTAGCTCTCTGCATTATTTCCAATCTACGTTCTAACTTTATCATCTTTGTTTTCTACTCCATGCCCACTCAACTGCTTTAGTCTCTAATCCCGCTTTGTTTCCTTCTTTGTCATTTGCAATGGTTCTTATTTTCTCAGGTTTGCTTTTGTTCCTGTGCTACCTTGAATGCCTCTTCACAGCTTCCTCTGTACCCTTTTCTATCACCTTTTTCCATCAGCACTGGCTCTTCGTGCCTCTGCTAGTATCCTCATTCCCCCCTCCCCTTTGCCCCATGTCTTCGAGCCCAGTTGCTTTTCACTCTCTGTTTCCTTTGATCTCTTTTTTCTGTTCTCTTCATTGACTTGCCTTGGCCCTCCCTGCCTCTTTATTTTAATCAAACACTCTTTTTTGCTTTGCTGTTAATCAAAAGCTTGTAATCTCTTTCTCTGAACTGAATCTCCCATGAAGCATCTAGTCTTCAATCTCATACTAATTGAAGGAGATATTACAAATGAAGGAAGTCTTTAAAAGTAAGACAGGGAAAAGCAAGGTGATTCTTATATGATATTAAGAAAATATCACATGTGCCTTCTTCAAGCACAGAGATTTTCAACTTCCTTTGTTTCACAGTCCCAGATAGAGACGATGCAAATGCATTTATAAAAGGAATGTAGCTACTAAGTTTGGGCACTTCAGTAACATTAATACTTTTATTGGTATTTGACATTATTAATCATGACATCAACCAAGCTTATCTCCTAAACAGACAAAATGATTTCCTTTGGACTACATGAAGATGCCATAGCAGTAGCAATAGCACTTTGACTTATATACCACTTCATAGTGTTTTACAGCAGTTTACAGAGTCAGCATATTGCCCTCGACTATCTGGGTCCTCATTTTACTGACCACAGAAGTTTGAAGGCTGAGTTGACCTTGCGCCGGTCAGAAACAAACTGCTGGCAGTCGGCAGAGTTAGCCTGCAATTCTGCATTCTAATCACTGCGCCACCATGGCTCCTATCACCCACCACGATTTTCATCATTTGAAAATCAGGTCTGGCTTCATTTCTTCCTATGGCTGGAGCTGTTGTTAAGGTGATAGATGAGAGAGTGACAGAAGAAATGAAGAAAAGTGTTTCCAAGCCCAGAATTTTCATCCTATTTGCTTAGGATGCCAAAAACAGCTGATTTTTGTTTTATTTTGTTTCAGTGATGACTGCTTTAAATTTACTGCTGCTCTTTCAGCATTAATCACAATCATAAGAATCCTGGACTCCAGGTCCATAAATTTGCTTTTATGCAGAGACCTATACCTACTCTGGCATTTCATTTTCAATGTAGAAAATTCTCAAGCAGAACTGTGATTCCAGATTTCAGGGATTCTGAATTGATTAGTATATTAATCTAGCAGTGACTAGATCAGCTTTTCAAGTGCTGCAGTTGTATAATCTACATAGTTTGAATGTGATGATATGCAACTGTACTTTGATATAGATTAGGGCTGTCAAATTCGCAGCCCACAGGCCAGATGTGTCATGCACTGGCCACGCCCACACCCGGTTTAGCAAAGGGGGGGAAAGTTGTGATATGTCACATGATGCCACTGTGACGATGTACGTTTGACACCCCTGGTATAGGTAGGTAGGTAGGTAGGTAGAGAAAGAAAGAGAGAGAGAGAGAGAGAGAGAGGAAGAGGGAGAAGGAGAGGGAGAGGGAGAGGGAGAAGGAGATCGATCCATCCCTTTGGCCAGTGAACCATCCAATTGCACTGAAAGTATCCAGTTACCCTTCGGAGGCAGACACAATGGGCTATGTTTTAATTGCTGGGTCATGGGAACTAAAGAAAGGAAGTGTAAGAATGGCCAAGGAAAGGAAGATGGCCCGAGGAAGCTAGTCCTTGACTGTTCTTCTGTCTTACCTCCTTCGCAGGTCTTCAGCCACTGCTGCTCTGCAGCTGAATAAATAGGCTCGGAGGGATTTCAGTTGCTGTCTCAGACGGGCCACACTTGCCAGTGGCTCAACATGTCTGTACAATATGGGATTTTCTCTCTGAATGTCAATCAGGGGTTCTTCATAAACATATTCCAGGAACTCTTTGGCTTGCTTTGATACCTAAAAGGGGGAAATCCATGAAACTTATCTTCTAATAAATCTTTAACTGTTCAGAGGCAATCAGTACATCACTCTCTTAGTGGCATTCTGCTAGTGTTATTTGTGTTATAAGATATACTGTAATCTTATTTATTTAAAAAAAGCACCTGGAAGATGCTATAATGTAGACTAAATTATGGTGTTAAATATTTCAAAGAAGCAAAATTCAATTAGTGGAATGTTCCAGAAGTTATACTAACTACATAGGTATTAAATAAATCTACACCTACTAGGGTCTGTGGAATTTAATATAAACTCACTGGCAAAGACTAGATATAGCATGTAAGTAGAAAAAGGCTGCTGCCATATACAGTATTTTCTCTTCTTATCTTGTTTTTACTTAATTATGTCTCAGAGTGTAAAACTTGTGTGAAATCTAAAAACCTGATAGAGCAAACAAATAAGAAGAGTTGTAAAATAAACAAATAGTCTCCTCTCTGAATTCCCAATCATTTTCAGAAGCAAATTGTGATGATGGAGGTGGGAGAACAGAAACTTCTTCAGTTATAAACATATATTTTAAACAACTTCAACTCTGATGAAGGTTGTTGCTATTTTAGTATTAAAATGAATACCCACTATCTTATAAACATAGCTTCACCTGCCCACAAAGGATAATATGCAGAAATGAAGAATAAGGAATGTCTCCCTGTATTTCTTTACTTTTAAAAATGAGCTATGGATTTTCAGTGTTGTTCTCAGGTTTGTAATTCAATAACATGGTGAAATAGTCTAATAAGGGAGATTTTTCTTTCTCTTTTAAACCGCAAGCATTGCCTTTTGTTTTATATTTTAGGTCATCTCCTACATTTTCATGATTCTTCATTCTTGTAGTCCAGAATGAAAGTTTATAATATTTTTCACAGCTAGAGAATGGTGAAACACTGACCATTCAAACAATAGCATTGTAAAATACACCATTATTAAAGTTGTTATTATTTGCAATAGCAATGAGAATTTAAGTGAAATTTGTTACTTTTGATATTTTTGGAGCCATTTTTGTTTCTTTTTTTCTGTTTAGATGCATCTCTCTAAGAACTTGCCAAATTCTTTAAGATATTCAAGAATTCAAATATCTCTGTTTAATATCTTCTGTTCCCCTTTCTTTATAATATTAAGTAGCACTTAATATTTAAATACTTTAAATAATTAAATAATGTATTTATTCTTTTATGTGCTACACTTTTATATCACAATATTTAATCCAAAAAACTAAAAATTATAATATAGAAATAATCATACTAAGCTATGTTAGGATAAATGCTTGAAAGTTAGATGCCAGAATTGGATGGCATCAAATTCTGTATTTGTTAGATTTATATTCCACCTTTCATTCAGGAGTTCAAGGCAACAGACACAGTTCTCTCTCCTATTTTTTCTACAAGAACAATATGTGAAAGTAGATTGGCCTGAAGAGTGTCTGGCTTAAAGAGCAACTACAGTTTTATGAACCAGAACCAGGATCTCCTGGCTCCTAATCCAACACATTGGTTCTCTTACAGAATGGTTAACAGAAAACCTTTTTCTTATACTTTAGTGGATTAGGGAGGAATGTGCCTGAACTACTTCTGAAAGTTATGTTGTTGGCCTGAACTTAAAAAAATGTTTAGCCACTCTACAGGTGGGTAAGCTAATTAATGGTTTCAGCTTTTTGACTCCCCCACCCCCCAAACTCAGTGCCCAGATTGGTAAGAAGTGTCTAGTTTCCTGCCAGCTGTCCTTTATACAACTTTTAGGGTTTTTTTGAGGATAATGACAATGAGGCCACAAAATAAAGAAAGGTTTAGCTGCCACTTTTGAATATTCTCAGGTTAACAACCATAACAACCACAACTATGGCCCAGCTGCATGGATACTACATGGCATGCATGCTGATTGGGATTCTAACGTTTGTTGATGTGGGCAACTGAGGCTTTCTACAGGAGACTGTGAATCTTGTGTGCTTCGGGGCGTTCACCTATCTGCATGCAGAATTGCATTAGTCTTTGTTGCTTGGGCTTTTGCTTGAGCTTTCAACTTGGTCAGATCAACATGAGGACAGAAATGGAGTTACATTTAATCTTCATTAGAATTCATTTGGCACTGGTAAAGTACTGGAAATTAGAGATTTCCACTTAGTAAAACTGGTTTATTTGCATTATATGAGGGGAAATGAATGAGACAAGCTCCTGTCTCTATCATGCAATTATATTTCCTCCCTCTTGGCCTTTGCAGTGTGAGCATCAATTGCTGAACAACTATTCTACCTCCTTGCAGATGTGATTACAGCTGTTAGTAGTCAGGATGCTACCTTTGCAATATTAAACTCCCTGCATGCCTTTTCATTTGTTGATATTTTCCCTCTCCCTCTTAAATTATTAATTTTATTTTTTTGTTTCATAGCTTTATATAATATAGTGACACGTGGGTACAAAATACTGTTTGACTGATGGGCATAATGTTTTCCTATTGGGCAGTTCTGTGAGCATATTCCAGGGAGCAAGAACTAATTTCATTGTATTTATTTTGTACAATGACAATAAAGACTAGACTACTATTGTTAGCATGTATCTACTTTTACCTTGTATTTTGAAGTATCCCAGTTATGAACTAGTCGTGCAGGAATTAGAAAGGTATCATCAACGTGACAGAGGTTGCAGTAATACCATCCACTGTAGTTGCATACCTTTGCTTTCCCACTGTTTAAGCCAATGCAACGCTGACAACCTTCAAATAGGGAGGGGAAAAAGATTCTTAGTTACACTGAAAAAAAGTTTCCATTACTTTACCATGAAATTACTGTATCTCAGCCACAGAATTTCATGGAGCTTCAGATGGCTTTCACTTTTTGCAATTGCTTTTCCAATTTTTTCCCTTTACACAAGCGTGCATGATGAGAATAATTGTGTGTTTTGATTCGCATCCCTAGGAGTCATCCACTTGATATATCTTAATACATTTTTCTTTAGTTTTGCAGAAGACTTCATGAGAGACAGCTGACTCAAGAGATTCCAAAAGGAAGAGCAGGGAGCAAACTGTTTTCACATGTGAAAACTAGAAATTCCCACGACTGAACTCTTAACATTCAAAGCAATACCAGTTCCAGCAGTATTATAAATTGGACTGAATATTTTCCAGGCCCCTGTAATCTGTACTGTCAAATGGATCAGTTTTTTAGCATTCTATTATTCATTTTTAAAAACAATTCCATGATTAATACTAATACTAATTTTAAGTTTTTCTCTTTATGTGGTATTTTAATTCTACACAATTAAGTCCTTCCTCCCAACACATAGTAAATAATTATTCTATATTAACTCTTCTCTAATAATACTTTCCAAGCCTCCTGTTCCTTCAGAGCATGGATATGTACCATGTGGTCTTTCAGAGGTTGTTAAACTGCCTTTCTCAGATTTCTCACGACTAGCTATGCTGGTTAAAGCTGCTAAGAGAAGATGTAGGAAGAGAATAGGGAGAATTATAGATCTGTTGAATTTTTGTTTCACCATTTTTACAGTGGCAGGCATATTGGAAAGAACTCTCCCTTACATAAATGTACCAGGTATAAATTCATCAAGGGCTTCTCAATCAAGCAAAATTAAATATTTATTAGGATGTATACCTATCCAGCCCAAGGCTGGTCTGAAGTACTAAGACAAATTGTAGACACATGAATCTTGATATAAAACTATCATAGCAAAACAAAATCTTTATAGCTAATTAACATTCTAAGCAAATAGTGGTTTACAATATTACCTTAAATATGCTTTTGAAGTACTGCACATTGATCAGATTCTCCCTTCCTTACAAAGTCTATATTCTTATTTTCCAACATCTCCCAAGAAAGCAATTTTTGCTCATCCTGTTTTCATACAGTATTTCTCTATGTTTCCCCGTGATTTCTACTTCTACTCCATTTCCTTAACAACACATTTTACCTGAGTCATATATCATATCATGCACAATAGTCTGTGTTGCATAGAGCACTCAAAATGTCAAATTTAATAAAAAGAAATGTATATAAAAAGTTCATGTTACAAGGCCATTGTAGTGTTACATTTTCTATGTTAAATTGTGCAACACCCTTTGTACTTTCCGCCAGTTGTGTGACTGTTGTTTTTTAACAAGGCTGCTATTTTGCAATCCTTTTACTTCTAATTATGAATACAGTTGATTCCTTTGATGTTCTGAAGCTCAACGTAATGCATGGTGACAAAATGCATGTCAGTGACAGACAGCAATTAAGCTATTTTCTTCAAATAAGGAAAGAAATAAAGAAGCAATGATATAATATAACACTGTCTTTTGTTACACAGGATGTCTAGGCTTCAGAACTTACACATGGAGTCCAATTGTTAAGGTTTTTTAAAGGTTTAATAAACTTTTCATTATATTTAAAGAAACAAAATAGCATTTTCTACATTGCATCTTCCTCTTATTAAATTCTACATGAGATATTTCTACAACAGTTAATTTCTCTTCTGAAAAATGCAAAGGGATTTTTGTTTCATCGTCACTTTATCAAAACAAGTATTGATATTCTATCAGTATTAAATCATCATTGGTATCCTAACATTTGGATCATTCTTGAAACATAGATATTTTTGTGTTTGTAAATATAATTATTCTTGTCAATGTTTATTAAAGGGATTTAAAAATCCTTTAAAATATACCCTACAAAGGGATATGACTTTCTAGGAAGGAGAAGAAAAAATGTTAATGGAGTGGGGTGCAACTAGATTTATGTAGATTTGAAAAATGTATTCCTTACCTCCTCCTCCCCCCCCCCACCAAAAAAGCACTGAATTTTAAGAACATTTGTTGGAAATATTTTGGAGTTTTCTTAAAAGATTCAGAAATCAATGCTTTCAAGTAATAATCATATTTAGTTTAAATTATGGTTCTGACTCATTAATTGAGACCCTTGATAATAAAGACAAAAAAGCATACATTTTTTGAGAAAATTACTGTGACATTTACTGTCATCCCACCCAAAAAATTGTACAGCAATCTTAAAATGTATAAATATATCATTACCTAAAGTTCCATTTGATTTTGAAAGTTATCTCATTAATTAAGCAGCATTTTTCTCATTTAAAAAAATTCTGAATGTATTTAGCATAATTCTATAAATCCTCTCAATAGGAGGGGATAAAAATAAAAAAATCATTAAAAAGAAAACAAAGATTAAGTATTACAATAAAAATATATTTTTTTAAAAAAACCCACACAGGGTTAAAGTGGCAGAAATAAAATCATGGAAATGAAAACAGGCATTGCAGGCCCCAAACTACAGACTTTGCTGGGGTGATAATGAGTGGGATACTCAAGACCCATCTCTGATTATGGGGTGAGAGGAAGTCAGACGACGACCTCTAATGCTTCCCAATCTTATAACATCCAAAGAGAGCAGGATTGTTCTTGAGGGAGCATTTTATGTCTGGGAGAAAGGATAATCCATCATTAAAACCAGAAAAAATATTTTCAAATTTCTTTATAGTTTGCAATGTGCAGTTTTTACAATATTTGTTTAAATGTGCACTTATTTGAATGTTATTCAGAAGTCTGCATTGAGTTCATTGATATTTCTTTCCAAATGAAGTGGATTTAAGCTTGCTTCCAAAATCCATACAATTTGTCATGTCGGGTTTCTTTAATTAGGCAGCAGTTCCAACAAAAGCAAAGTAAATATCATGTGCTATAGAGATAAGGCATGTCTGAAAGCAGACCTTCTCTTTAAAAAGTATGTGTGTCCATGACCCTATGTGTCATCTTTCTAGTTCATGAATTCATGAGTATGAATTATTGGCAGACTGAAGGCTGTCCTGTAACATCATGATGGAATTTAGTGAGTAGTTCTGATGGTGCTGCCTTCTGGCTACTCAAGGACAGCAGTTGGGATGGCTCAGATTCATCTGTTTTTGCAACCTTGTGGAGGTCAGCGAATACCACCCAAAACTCTACACAAAGAAGAGGGCACCACAGGGGTGGCCAGCTAGTGCCAAGCAGTGAATGATGTTGCCTCCGCATTGTAAGTGAAAAAAGTGGGAAGGGAAAGGAAGGTCAAATAATTTTATTTTCTAGCACTGATGAATGGGGCCATCATATTCGGGTTATTCTCCTTATCTAAAAGTAGGACTAGAAAGTTTTTTCCCCAAAAAAATTGAATAGAAAGCAGGCATGTTGCCCAACTAAGCTCTGAGGAGAGGAAAAACTAAAGATCTGTTGCAAAGTTATGTATAGCTGCTGGGAATAGAAGCAAACAACTGATTACTCCACATGATTGACATCCTTGTGTCAATTTGTAGCAGGGGGAACCTTCACCTTTGAATGTTTTTTTTATTGCTTTGATTTTAAAGAGTATTACAAAACCATGAAGCACAACTCTAAACACAAAAGCACACACATGTACAGCTTACCAAGTAAGCTAGCGGGGCTAAAGGTAATATAAAGTGAAGAAGGGCGTCTTTTAAAACTCACTAGTACTATTCTGACAGAAGAGAGGAAATAAGCAAATGGGTCTCTGTCTCCCACAAAAGATGTGCTTGAAGTGGAGGAAAATGCTCAGATGGCAAAAGTGAGGGTTTTTTTTTAAAGAAGCGGCTACTCAAACAATAGAGAACATAGCTTTAAAAAACAACAACTCCTGATCAACCCAGGGAGATACTATATTTTCCTTTTTGTAGTACTGAATTCACAGGTATTGCACAAGGAACGTTGAAGTGATAGAATCAGTACTGTGCAGGCAAAAGAAATTGTTTCACACAATCCCATTTCATCTGCTGTATTTGCTGATTCATAGCAGTTGCAGTGGCTTTGAAAAGGGAAATGTCAAATTCATAAAGAAGGAACTCCTCATTCCCTACAACCTTTTTCCTGCTAAATGGAACCTAGCCCTCAAAGCAACAAGGCTGCTGCCTTCAAGTTTGGCTGGGGCACTTTTTGAAAGACACTTGTGAGCCACTGCTGCTGGCTGGTTGTTGGCTGGCTAGCTGGCTGGCGGTGGGGGCTAAACAAGATCTTCATCTGACCTAGCAAGACAGGGAAAGAAAAATCCAGTTCAGCTTTCTTTACTTTTGTCATGCAGTCAGCGTCTGACCTTGCCTACAGTGATAAACAAGTTACCCTGTTCCATGGACCCTGAAGGCAAAATTGATACGCCTAATAAACTCTGATATTTTATACATTTCCAGAGACATGGAAATAATAACTGTGATAATAAACCATTTACTCATGATAGGAAAATACGAGATGTGAAAAAAGTTTCCATCAAGGTTTTTCAATGAATATCACAAGTAGGCAATGAAAACTTAAACAGTACCAGTCAAAAGAAATTAAATATATGACGTTAACACATGCATAGACTCTCATGTTTTTGTAAGAGCTGGCGCAACACTTGACTAAGGGTGAGAGCTGAGCAGTGACCTTCGTTCATAGTGAGCTGCATAACTCAATTCCCAAATGTGCAACTCCCAGAGGCATCTCAAGTCGATATTTGAAGTATCAGAAGAGAAATAACCTATTCTGTTAGGGATTTCAAGAGTTTCAATAGATAAATGGCTCCGTAAACTTTTACAAGGTTTTAGTTGCTCATTCTGCCCAAATATTGAAAAAATGGGAAAAAACCAAAACCAAAGAAAATGAGGGGGGGGGGGGGAAATTAACAGATAAAATATTTTGGTTTTATCCATTCTAAATAGGACTCCAAAAGCCACATAGTCATTCGGCTATGCCATATGTGGCCCCTTGGGTCACAGGTCTTTGACCCTATACAAAATTGCCTTAAGCTCATTTCTCCTACAGATGCACATACAGAAATAGAAAATACTCCAATGGAGTCTTTTTAATTACTTACAGAATGCAGTTTTCATATGCCATGTCCCTGTAACGTGCATTTAATAATAGATTATTTCTACCAATCCTCTTTTTACTGACTCATTACAGCCATTCATTTTTCTTGTTGAGATTTTCCAACTGTCATATATGCAGGGAAACAGGAAGTTTACCAGATGCTAAGGGTAACATTTAGCATCTACAAAAGTAACAAGCAGGATGGAAATCAGACTTCCTTTATCTATCTAGCTATCTATAAGCCAAATGCCACTCACTCATCACGAAATCTCCAGAACTGTAAAGCCTACAAACTTGAAATTCGGCATGTATCTTCCTCTTGGCTTCTAGGTGCTCACTAAGAAAGGATTTTCAAAATGACCAACAGATCATCAGTCTTTCTTATACAATATTATATTAACACACACGTCGATGCTAAGGAGTTAGACATTCTACTCCCCCTCCCCACCTAAAAGAAATTCTGTTCTAACTGCCAGTTGCCTTATATGGGCATGGCCAGCATGTGACTTATCCGGCCTGCCGGCTGGCCCGATCACATTGCTTCATAGCAAAACACGGGTATCCAGCTAGTATGTTATACAAGCACAAGGTATAATGGAGCCTATGCTAAGGATATTTCTTTTTCAATGCAATCCAATGCACATTGATGTAAATATAAATTCCCTGAAGTTATCAGATTTTACTTCTGAGAGAGATCTTGACTGTACACCGCCCCGAGTCCCTTGGGGAGAGGGAGCGGTTTATACATTTAAATAAAGTTAAAGTTAAAGCAGACACAGGCAACAGACTCTTAAGATGCACTCTTATGCAAGCAGACCAAATAATAAATCCCATAAGCCACAAATCCTTGAAGCATCATGATTATCACAACAATTCTAGGCTTGCTATATCATTCAAAGTAATTTCAGACTCTTCCAAAATTGTTTGCCTACTTTTCCTAATTGGAAGGAAATATTTTGGAAACTGAAAACATTTTATATCTTTAGTTATAGGATCACAGGAAAGCAAAACAGCATCTATGTTACTTAACTGGCACAAACATTTGAAACTGAAGTAAATATCATCATACTTGCTTAACCTGGAAGGACAGTCCACTTAATCTATATAACCCTGACAATAATAGCCATATGGGAAAGGACATTAAAGTTTTCAGTCATCTGAATCTGATTTAGTTTCTTGCAGATTGAAAAATAGCAAAGCAGTAGAAGATACTATTCTTTGGAGTGGGGGTAATAATTAGTTGCAAACGCCAGTGCATTCCTATATTCACAAAGAAGTAAGCCTTGCTGACTTAGTTTTATATAGATGTATTGAGAATGGTACCCTTAATAAAGTTTCTTTATTCCCAGGGCTAGGGAAGATACCAATTCCTGAAGCATAACAATTTGAGGCCAGGGAATATGCCAGCCCATTTTGTAAAATGCTCTTCTGACCTTGATATACACTTGGTTAGCAAATGCTAGCTAGTGGCCAAGATAGGTTTGTCTTAAGCAATATTCTTTTTTCATTCACTTCCGAAAGTCAACTCTTTGTCTGGAAGCATTTGCTGAAAATGCTTTCAAAGCAAAGAATAGCAAGACAAAAACCACAGAGAGCAATTTAAACAAAACAAATCCCTATCACCACCTTCAAATTTGGATTCAAGGAAAAACAAAGCAAAAAAGAAATGGAAAAAGGAAAAACCTTGTCTCCATCAAATCCGTCTAACAAACTTCTCTACCAGTGGGTCATTGTCAATCAATTAGACAAGGCTGTGGGGGTCTACAGCTTGGGGGAAGCTGGAGGGACAGTGGGCCACTCTGTCCTATTGCTATTTAATCACTTTTACTAAATAAATAAAGCAGGCCTTAAGGTGCTGTCATGTCAAGGGAATTCACAACAAAACAAAAAACCCAAAGGAAAAAAAACCACCTTGATTTTCCTATTCACCATTACTTTTCTCCTCCTCCCTTGAAGAACAAGGGAGGGTTATTACTGTAGCCTTAAGTCTCATCTTTGTGCAGCCAGTCTTTGATTCCTACTGGACCCTGCCACTTTCTGGCGCTAATTTGTCAGGCTGAACAAAGAAGGGATTTGTACCTCCTGTAAAGTCTCAATTAGGAAAGGCTTCTGCTGCATTATGTGCCATTCAGACAGGACACAATGATGGTAATTACAGGAATTTGCACTAAATGGCTGAAGAATTTGCAGCAAAACTTTTTATCTACACAAAGCTTACCCCACTTTTGCAGCTGTGGGGGTGGGGTGGGGTGGTAAGGGTATGGGGGTAGGTGGGGTGGAGGAGAAATTGGTGTGCCTATAAGATGCAATTATCAGTAGCAATCCTGGTAAGTTAAACGGTCACCCTATGAGGACAAGACAGCCACAATCTTTCAACATGGGAAAAGGCCAATGAAGACATTTTGCAATCACTATTGATACCCTAACCCAGATTTGTCCAGTCTCCTCTCTCTTGGCTTGTTTTTTTTTTACACTGAAAACCAGTTTAATGTAATGCTTCATAATAACTACATTGTAATAATTATATTTAATTATTTGGGGGATTATACAGCTCTTTATATGGGGCCAAGGTACTGTTAGGCAGAATTCCACCTTAAGCTCCTGGATACATATGGAATTTTGAGAGCTAATTATGCCGGTTAAAAGTATGTGTGTACATGTTTATATGTTATAAGGATACAACCAGTTATAAAGCATTAATTTATTGGATTGTTATTGTCATCCTCTCTAGCTTTACTACTGAATAACAGAGCTGAAGAAGCTTTTTGGATGAGAAGCGAAACATATTCAAGGAAAAACCAGAAAAAACAGTTGCCTCTGGAAAAAGCACCTTTGGGACAACTATGACCTGGATGACTGAGAATCTCCATAGACATCTACTGAATAACACTATCTATATCCTTGGCTTACTCTTCTTTTTTATCAAAACAAAGGAGCAAAATCCCAACTAAAGTAATAGGCTGTAATCATCCAACATTATTTAAAAGAAAGTTCATTTGAGGTCCAGAGATATTCTTGAAAACAAATATAATGCTGGAGTTTGCACTTGTTTTGCAGCATATCAGCTCCTGTTACTATTTAAAGATTTTTTTTAAAAAAATGCAGAAAATAGGGCAAGGCTAAGTAGTGGCCAAGAATACCGTCTGTGGTCACTCATATATACAGGTACCTCCCAGTATAGATTTTTTAAAAATCTGATTAACCTATATTTGATGCATCCTCATCAACAAAAATAGCCTTATGGAGCAGGTCCATGCATTTGTTAAAGGCATTATTTGCACTTATTATTTGCATCTTTCAGTTAATTTACCTCAGGGAATTATAGGCACATAATGCCAGCATGATGTTCTGAACAGAAAATTGAATCTAAAGAACTACTGTAAATACTTGCTCATCAAAAAGGTTCACTTACTCCTAGGCGAGGGGACACCAACCCATGGGCCATAGCCCACTACTGGGTTGTGGGCTATTTGAAACTGGGTCATGCAAGCAACAGGTCGGTGCGCATACACACATGCACAGTTTGACTTGCATGAGTGCCGGCCGGTGCATGTACACACGGACGCAGCTCAACTTGCAGTTATCCTCTCCCCCCCCCACACACACACTGTAAGTATCTTATAGCTTATCTTTACCAACACAGTAATTAACAGCTGGTGTTGGAGAACTTAGATTTGCAATATGTCTATGGTATGGATGAGAATCGTCATCTGGCATTAACAGTATAATAATCTATATCTTAGTACACACTTGTCAACAACATTGCTTAGGTTAGGGGTTTTCCAAAGGGGTGTATGTCACAGCTAAGACTTGTCTAGCTATAAAACCAATCACAGGCAACTTCGCTATTATTTACATGGAGGTTGCACACATTCATAATTTTAGAAAGTTGCACTATAGTACTGCATACTATTTTTCCCACCTGCAAAGCGGTTCATATAGCCTCTGCAATCAACACTGCCAAATTCTAAGTTCAGATGTGTCAGAAGGATAAATTCTCTAAAAATAAATTTGGAGACAAGAAATGTGGCCTTTGTTTTCAAGTAATGAAATATAATCTAATTAAAAGTAAATCAAATTTATTTATTTTTTTCTGGTCCTGCCCATGTTACACAAAATCCTAATGCAGCCTTTAACCAAGAAATGACAGTACATCCCCAGCCTAAAGCTATCTTTATCAAAGGATCCAAAGAATTCCTGGATATATTAACTTGACCGGGCTAATTTTTATCACATTATTTCCAGCATATATTGAAGAATCTGATTTTTTCAAAGTAAAAATCATTTTCAGGTCAAAACGTGATGTGAGGCAACTTCTCTAGAACATCTGTGCCATTTTCTGGGCATGATATAGAAATGGTTTGCCACTGCCTTTTTCCAACATTCCCATCTTCTAAAAAATAATTACACTAACGCAGTAATGGCTAACCTTTTTCTAAAGGTGTAGCAAAATTGTGCGTGCGTGCTATCGCACACGCACACATGCTCCACCCACCTGAGCATGCACGCGTAAAACCCCCCAGTGCATGCATGGGGTAGGGGAGGTTTTTGCCCTCCCCAGGCTACAGAGGCTTTTCTGAAGTCGGGGGGGGGGGGAGTGAAAACAGCCTCCCCCACCAGAAAGCTCCTGGAGCCTGGGAAGGGCGAAAAACGGCCCAACAGCCCAACCAGATGTTCTGGTTGGCCTGTTGGGCCGTTTTTCACCCTCCCCAGGCTTCAGGAAAGCCTCTGGAGCCTGGGAGGCCGGAAATCAGCTGGCCAGTGCACGGTGGAGCTAAGGGATGCCATGCTGGCAAATATGGCTCTGCGTGCCACCTGTGGCACTCGTGCCATAGGTTCGCCATCACGGTTCTAGTGCTATGGATTGAAAGGAAGGGAAGAACACCTTAACTTTGTTGGGTAATTTATCTATTTTTGTACTTTTTCTTCTTTAATAGCCATTACAATGAAATAAATGATTAATAATGATAATAATGCATAATAATGCTGAAATGTGAGCCCACGCTTGAAGATGGCAGGTGCGATCCTGCCGAAACGTTGCAAAGACAATCTCAACTTTACACGGGAAAAGACCCGAATACAACAAAACCAGCATACCTACACCCGTGAAAATCTACGAAAACAAATATATATATATATATATATGTATGTATGTGTGTGTGTGTGTGTGTGTGTGTGTGTGTGTTGTATTTGTGCTGATAAATAAATAAAGGGAGACTAGTATAGATCGATTTAAAGCTATTTAGCTCTCATCAGCTAGCCATACCGTTACTGGAATTCGAACCAGGGCTGTATACATATATATGTATGTATGTATGTATTTGTGTTACAACCCCTGGTATGCCCAAATATGGGAGGGAGCTCACTACTCCCCCTTTTCTGTCCTTCGGCTCATTACAGAAGACCATCCAGGCAGAAAACCATTTTTTTTATTTTTAATGTTGCCTTTGCTATGTTTGTGTTGTATTTGTGCTGATAAATAAATAAAGGGAGACTAGTATAGATCTATTTCAAGCTATTTAGCTCTCATCAGCTAGCCTGGGATTAGAACCTGGGCTGTATTACATATTAGGCAGATGTATTAGCCACTAAGCCACAGGCTCTCCTCCTTATCAGCTGAGCCAGGGAAATAGGTATGTATTTGTGTTACAACCCCATATTTGGGCATATATACACTAGATTGATAATGTGAAATTTTATATAAATATAAAGCTTTGTAACCAATGGACACACTGTAAGTAATTGGAGAAGGGTTTTTATTTTTGTGTGTGTTTATGTCTGTTTGTTTGATGTTTGTCTAAAAATAAAAACAACTTTTTTATAAAAAGAAGAAGAAGAAAGCCTTGCAGAACCAGAAGCCCTTTAAGAGGGCTTTGTTCAAGAAGCAGAAGAGTCCCACCAACCACTGACAAGTCAGCCTCCCACCTTTGAATTCCGTGCAATACCTTTGCCCTCTGAAAAAGATGCAGAAGGAAATCCCCCCTTTTAATAAGGGGAATAGATGCTTAGTTGCGGCCCAACATTATAATATTTATCCTAGTTTATTAAAAGAAGTAATTTTTATATTTCTGGAGGAATTAATGTATATGTATCCTTAAATATAATCTAGCATATGAAAAAGTAGTACTTTTAATTTCCCCACACAAAACTATTTAACAGCTAAGTATTATTTTTAAATTAATGTAAATGTCTAATTTTTCTTTCGGGCTCTACAGATAAGTAAATTGCTTGTGTGTGTGTGTGTGTGCGTGTGTGTGTGTGTGTGTGTGTGTAGATGCACATGTGCATGTGTTAGATGCTTATGTCGAACTTTGGTTGCTCTTATAAGCAAGACAATCTACTGATATACATAGCCCCCTGCTGGAACTTCTAAAATGCAGCATTAATACTGCAGCCTCAAATTTCTACCCAATATTTGTAACTTCTTAATCAAAGGTTCAGATTTCTTTAAATCAAGCCTCAAAATATTAGTGCAATTTGTCTACTTATCGAGGATTGCATAAGGAGCATCAAAATGACATTTGGGGCTCTATTATGTATTTATTTAGCATATTTATACAGACGCCAAACTCACAAACAAGTGAAAATTAAGAACTCTGTAATAATTTAAAATTATCAAAAATAAACAGGTAAGCAAATAAAATTGTTTTATAACAAGTATTTTATTTTACAACAAAATATTCTTTTGTTATAAAATAAACAAATAGAACTCCAGAAAGCGAGAACACAAAATCATTTAATCTCATACAGTTATCTTGAAAGCCCTGGATTTCCAAAGGTGGTGAAAAAATATTTTTTTAAGCATCTTCTGGAACTTCCAAAAGTGCTTTTACAAAAAGCAACTGGACTTTGTTTTTCCTTGAAGACGTTTCGCTTCTCATCCAAGAAGCTTCTTGACTGAATGGTGGGAATGGAAGGATTCATATTCCTTGCAGTCATTTGGTCTTTATCACTCTGAAGGTCAGCCATTAGCTTTCTGAGAGTAGTTGAGGCCACTTGGGGGTTTATTTGTGCCCTCTGAATTAGACTGCAAATGGGTGTGAAACCTTATTGGAACTTCTAGAAAGGACTATATTGTAAATAGGAGATAGAGGATGTCTCTCTCTCCCCCTCTGTTGAGAGGGCTGTTTAACATAGATGGCCTCTTTTACTCCTCTTTCAAACCAGAAGGTTAACGGAGATAATAATTCCCTCACCACTGTCAAACTATTTACTAAGTCTGCAGTACTATTAGTCTTCTCATCATTCCTATCACCTGCCCTGTAGAATATTCTCCTCCAGGAGGGGAGGTGGGCCCTGACTCTCCTGGCCTTCTGAAATGTAGTTAAACATGGCTCTGTGACCTCACGTGAGAAGCCCAAAAGAGCAAGCAATTGTGGGACTGGTTTGGTGCCATGAGAGCTCTCCCTCCGCCTTTGTTAATTCATTTTAATAGGTTTTATTATTCTTGCCTCCTTTTAAAATTTTAGTTGTAATATTTTAATTTTATATACTGTTTTTATATTATGATGTTTCATTGTACACTGCCCAGTTCCTTTTTGAAGGAGATGGGAGGTTCAAAAATGTGAAAAATATATAATCTGTATTGGAATTGTGTATGGTGTTATTATTGCTTTGCTTTTTTGTCTATAGCTTTTTTTATATTTAGAGATCTGCGTTGCTAATCTTTCCATGCACAAGACTGCATAGCTGCCCTTTGTGTTTCATAGCAAGCAGAATTCTTGACTTTGACCAGAGAAAAGAAAACATTTTCTTTCTAATATTCTAGAGCTAAAAGGAAAGCTTTAAGAACTCCCAGCTGCATTGGCCAGGATGTATCAGCATATTCAGACTGACTGGTGGCAATTTATCACAATTAATATTTACTGGTGAGCCCTAGGAAGAAGTACTTTTCTGAAGTTTCAAATTATCCCAATTCTCGATTTGCAAACAGAATAACAATCAAGTTATGTAAAAATGTGTTACACCAAAAATGCCAAAGAGAGACACTCGTATGCAGTGTAAAGATATATTAGTGAAGTGATTTGGAAATGACAAAACATCTTCTTTTATGTTACTTACCTGCACATTTGAAACTCTGAGCAGTCAGGCCTCTTTCCAAGGACAAGGTAGTTAAAATGCTCAGAAAACTGGTGGTGACAGACTGACGCTTGATCTTCCTATGTTCTTTTCCACAAGATAAACCTTGAACTTTGTTTCTAAGTGTCACCTGCAGATTTTGCCCTAAACTTGCTGCTCTGCTTGCAGCCTTCAAAGCCTCCATCCATTCCTGAGCTCTTTGAAGAGTTTCTGCACGGAGACGAAGCACATCTTGAGGAAAGATCACCTGAAAACAAGAGTCACAATCATCCAGAATATCAGTTTGAACAGAGACGCATGCCTCAATGTTGTAGCTCCACAGAGGGTCCTCATCAAGCCCACCAATCTGAAATGCCAAGAGAAGAGACCCACTGAGTACAAAATGAAATGCTTTCCAGTTATTCTGGAGTGTCAGTCTGTAAAGAATCCCTGATTTGACAATGCTTTGGTAATCCTTGATGTTTGGGGTCAAAGATGTGAACTGGAAAAATTCAGCCGGTTCCTTCTGTAAGCCATCGTTTTGAGTGAGGCTGCTCTCAGCATTATCTAACTTCCATGAGTTCACCAAGTCTCCTTTTGGCCTCAGAAATGATGGAACTGAAGAATGAACAGCTTGCCGAAGCTTTTGCCCCCAGTCCAAAGCTTCCCAAGGTGATTCTGCTTTGAGTTGCAGATGCAAATTATTGAACAGGACTGCATCAACTACATTGGTTTCCACATTGATGCTTTGGAAGTGCAAAAGCAGATAGACTGTTGGAAGATTCTGGTTGCCACTCTTGTCAAGCTGATACAGATAAAGTTCATATGGAGAAAGTTCTGCATAACAAGCCTGCCAGTAAGAGCCATGGTTGTTCTTAATTTCTACATACCCTTTCTTCAAGATATTTGAATACGTAGGCTTGTGTTCTAGAAAAGAGTTTGAACAAAGGTAATTATAAATGCCTTAAAACATCACTATAATGCTTTAATTGATCAGTAACAATTTGGTCATTTATTGGCTTAGGAAATCACAGTGGCTGGACATCTTTTATCAACTGAGGTTGGTTAGGTTCACTACAACTCTCCTCTTCACAAAGAACATTTAGAGCTATAAACCTAGACCTTGATAACCTTTTACTTGGATTAAAAGACTGTTCTTACAAAGGATCTTAAAACAGCTGATCCAAAATAGGAATGTTAATGGGAGCTGGCAGAAATGATCATATTATGCCTATTCTTTGCCATCTGCTCTGGCTTCCAAGCCATTACTGGACCCAATTCAAAATGCTATTAAACTTGACATCCCTAAATGACTCAGAACAGCTTACTTGCATTTCCTTCTCCCATAAGTACCCTTAAGATCACCTCCAGAGCCACTTCTTGCACTCCTTCTTCTATATCTTTAACATATATTATTACTGTGTGTATATGTACACACACACACACACATAAACAAACAAAATAAAAAAAATACTCTAAAATGTCCAGGGAACTTGTTTAGTGGATGGTATATACTAACACAAATATGTTTCTGCAAACACTGGGCAAAATAATATTTTTTATTTTAATATTTTCAGATATATTTTACACTGAAATGTATACGCACACGCTAGTTTTTTTTCTTTTTCTTTCGTTTCTGTTATAATTTTGCACCAGTGAGGTTAAAACCAATTTTGTTGTATTTAAGTACAATGACAATAAAGATTATACTTATATATAAATATTCTCATATAATGTGTAGAAGTTCAATAGGAAGATGAACCTTTTTAGCTGATAAGATATTTAAGTCATAGGAAGGCAGATTCTGATCAACAAGAAAAAATTCCTAACTATCCCTGAAAATAAGACAGTGTCTTATTTTCTTTTGCCCCCCAAAATAAGCACTTGGCCTTATTTTCGGAGAGGTCTTATTATTTTTGAGGTGCAGAAGGTGGCAAGCATGGTCACCTTATGGCTGCTGCTGCATTGTAATATTTTGGGGGATGGCTTATTTTTGGGGGAGGGCTTATTTTAGTACATGCTCTCAAAAATCCGAATGGGCTTATTATTCGGGGAGGTCTTATTTTCGGGGAAACAGGGTAACAGCAGCGTTTGATGGTGGAACCAACAGCCAAAAGATGTTGAGCTCCCCTTCACTGGATGTGCTCAAAGGAAACTAAAAGCCATCTGCCTGGAAAGCTTTCAATTAGATTCTTGAACTGAATAGTAGGTTGGATAATAGTCAGAAGCATGAAAAGGATGGGAAGTGAAACGTCTTCAAAGAAAAACAAGAAGGTCCAGTTTCCTCTGGGAAAATGCCAGTTGCCCCATAGTTTGGGACAACCATGACCTGGATGATTGGGAATCTCCATAGACATGGAGGCTGGGGAATTCTGGAAGCTGAAATCCACATATCTTATAGTTGCCATGGTCAAGGGGTAGAATTCAGCTCTAGAATTTAATGAACCTGAAAACTATAGTTTTCAGAAATATTTTTAATGCTGTGCGTGCATTTTCAACTTGTGCATTGAACTCCAACCTCGGGCACTGAATGTGATAGCTGTTCCAGTACATGGCACCATGATATGTTTATCCTCTCACACTGCACTAAAGCAAGTAATGAAAGACTGCTCTGGCAACATGTATTTCATCCTCCCTGAAAAAAACCCCAAAGAAAGATTTCATTTAATTTGCAGGCAACAAAGAAACTAAATTCAATTTAAACTTGAAGGAAAGAGGTGTCGATGAGACAAAAGAATTGTATAAGAAACCAATTTTATTTGCCTTCTATCTCTTACTCTTGGATTTATTAGAATTTCTAACTCAAAACCCATTATTTTTTTTGTGCCTCTCCCACCTCCTCCCCTTCCCCCACCCCTTTGTAGTGGAGATAATGGACACACATTTAATTGCCATCTTCCTTTTCTGTTAATCCAATAAGAGAAACAGCATGGCTACTGCAGATCCAAATACAACTCCATTTAGTTGTTCTCATTTCTATCAAAGACAGATGATACTTCAGGTTCTCCTAGTTTTCATGCCACATCCATCCATGTTTTCCCCTCCTTGCTTGCCTTAAACTGTCTCCGAGATTTGCTTGTCTTTTGTTAAGCAAGACAAAAGCTCTCTCTCTCTCTCCTCCCATTCCCCCCACCCCCAATCTTCTATAGCCAGTCATTCATTCTTTCTACTAACTGTCTCTCAAGCTACTGTGAACTAGCTTCCCACTTCAACAGGAATAATAGTGAGGAATGACTTGATTAACATGCATATCCAGCACACTCTTTGGAGCAGCAGTTGCTGGCACAAGCTGGCCAGATCACAGCTCTCTGACCATAGCCTTCCATCAATTGTTCCTGTTCCACCTCACCTGCCTTATGCACCAAAGCTACATAATACCTTTCCACAGAGTACTTTCTCTCCAGCTTCTAAAAGGGAAAGAAAATTTCTCTTTACTTTCACCAAACAAGGAAATTCAATTGAGGCAGAGCAAATCAGAGCCCATCAAAGTAAATAGGAGATAATCACATTAAATTGCCCACATCTGGGCTATTTTTTTTGAACTGTAACTCTACAGAAATAAATCCCAAAGAAGGAAACATCAGAGAAAAGAGCAGGGTAAGAATTTTCTCTCTACAGATTATATCCCTTTTCTTTATTATGTCTCATTACAATTTTTATAATGTATGTTATATATCTGAAATGGACACTGAGAGTAGCTAACATCTCTCTCTCTCTTTCTTTGTTTTCTAACAACCTCTCCAGGTAATAGAAGCAAAGATCACACTGTAAGCAAAACGTGGGTTGCATTTTTCATGGTCCACACTCTTTGGGTAGTGTTATTGTCTGCATATGATAGAGGAATTACTTTATTAAATCACTCCAAAGGTCCATCTAATTTAGCAATCTATTTACAGTTATTACTAGTTAGTTTTTCCAGAATGAAGAAGCAAGAAAGCAATACTTCCTCATTCTTTACCCATTTGAGCATCACATATTTAGAGGTACAATGTATCTAAACATGGAGGTTTTACTTAGGTATTAGGACCAAATGGCATTAATGAATTACATTTAATACAAGGCATTTATTCCTCCAGAATCCTCAACCATATCCATTAGTAGCTAAAGATATTGGCTATCGTGGGTGTTAGACTAATAAACAGTTTAAATAACCCCCCCTCACAAACATTAATTTTAAAGGAACTTTTGTGTCATATCATTATAGAGAAATTAGGACTTCAGCATTATTATTATTATTAGCATTAAATATCACATCTACTGTAGAATGAGCATGCATTGGCAGCATTTTTTTTCTTAATGCATTAGTGAACCTTTTGAGAGGTTTCTTGGCTCAGTTTAATACTGCTGAGTTTTTACTACCAGGAACTTGCTACAATAGCAAGAATTTCCAAACAATAACAAGACAGAAAGTTTGGAAGCAAGCATAAAGCAAACATCTTCTCAGAATGTTAACTATTTGGCCACTTGAAAGAAATTAAGAATGAAAATAACAAGAAACAAAAACAATCCAGCTATTTCCTTTTTTGCTCTTAGATACTTTGTAGAGTGAGATGGAAAGCATATAAATGTAATAAAAACATTCAATGAAAAATAATGTTCATATGTCACAAAGTATATACATGAACTAGGATACCCTACAGAAGTGGTGTCTGCAATTTTATTGGATTGAGTATGAAAGCTTTGCACAATTATACTTATCAACTATCATTTATATATAAGATTTTGACAAGTTTTCCTTTCTCTCTTTCAGTATATCCTTCAACATGTAGCTTTCATTTAAAGAATATACAGTGGAATTGAAAACTGAATCCAGAAATCAGTGCTGTAGTGTCAATCAGGAGTGTCCAACCTTGGCCACTGGAAGACTCGTGGACTTCAACTCCCAGAATCAGGACTTGTGGACTTCATGTTCCTGATTTTCCCAGTCAGCCATGCTTGTGGAATTCCCCATGCTGGCTGGAAAATTCTGGGAACAAGTCTTAAAGTTGCCAAGGTTGTAAACCCTTGTCCTAAACAGTTCGTTCTTCTTTCAAAAAGAAACGGTTACGAACAAGGATAGTTGGAGCAAAATATTAGCACTTACCAGTATTCCCTTGAATATCTTTCCCCTTTTTGAATCCAGTTGGTGTAAATGAATGTTTAGAGCACTGGATCGCCTGATTAGACAGCTGTTGTGGAGAGGCATTATTGAAGATGACACTCCAATTTATTTGACTAATATCAGAATGTGACCGGTTATGGCCTGGCTTGAAAGAGGAAGTTTCCTCATTTTGGACTATAACATCATTCACAGAACGGGGCCGATCCTTCCTCCTCTGGCAGATGTTAAAGATATTAAAAGTTGAAGCATCTCTCTGTTCAACCCAGGAAAGATTATCTGGAACCATTCTCCTTTGCACTCTAAACTGTTCTTTGGCAGGAAATGCAGTCTCTACTTTGGTTTCTGAAACTCCATTTTTGCAGTGTGCCCAAACAAGGTTATTCTTCCCTAAAGAAGCAATGTTTCTTAAATCTTCACAGGCTGTGATTTTATTAAATGCGTCACATCCAACCAGTTCCGGAATCTCCTGAACACCATAAACTTCCAGTGGCTGCACATTTTCCAGCTTAGAATCAAAGGTACTGAAGAAGTCTTCAGTCACCTCCAAGGCTGGACTAATATCATCAACTTCTAAGGCCTCCATTTTATCTGTAGTCAAGAGACCTATATCTTTGGGAGTACCGTATTTAATAAGACAAAAGGCAAAGACGTATCTCTAGAAATATTCTTGTAGGTATTTCTCTTAACCTGGTGACAGAATTAATATATTTTTCATTGCCATGGGCATTTGACTTCAGGAGCTTGAAACCACTTTCATTTGTAAAAGCTGTCATGTATAATCGTTGTCGTCAGCTTTATCTTCCTGAATGAAGAAGCATTGGCAGTTCAGCAAGAATTCTGTATAGAAACTGGATTTTCCTGTAAAACATGATAAAATACTCTTAAGTAACCTTAGTTCAATAGATTAATATGCCCTACCAGAAAGCGCCTATAAACAGTGGAAAATTAAGAAGCTTTCAGATTCGGGTTAATGTCAATATTCCAAGTTAACATCCCCAACAAACAAAGACTCCAAGGCTTCCTGAAAGTTCCATTTTATTTGAGATGTCATATTGGCACATCTGGGAAACCCGAATCTGAAAGCTTCCAGATTTTCCCACCCAAATGAAAGTTCAAATCCCTTCCCAGCACCCACATATCCATCACATGGTCCAATCAGGCACCATCCAAAACTGAAGATGCCTCCCAGTCACACCACTCCAGGTGCAGGGCAGGATGTCCTTGACTCTCTGAGAAAGGAATGTTATTTAGACTATATTTCTCCCATACTCCATATAGCCCCCGCTCCCATTTTCCCACAACAGAGAAACGTTTTCAGGCCTGAAAACTCAATGTAAAGTATGGCTTCCAGGCCTAACACATAACCAATAGTGTAACTATTGAAATGAAATTATAACTTTCTGGCTCCTTTTGTCCCACTAATCTCAGGCTCTACTCAGCAATCTCGAACAACCCTAGAAAACTCTTCTCCCATAGGTTTAGCACACTAAAATGTTTATCTGAAGCCCTCCCATGATTGCATCTTTGGGAGTTATTTGGCTAGCAACTGGATGGAAAGTAATGACTATGGCGATACTTCCATTTATTTATACACACAAAGATTTGTAAACTGCCTTCATGTGACTCAAGGTGATTACGAAAATGCAATGTATAGACAACACCTTTCTGGTATTTTCAACTCATTTTTTAGACACACTACCCAGCAATATGTAAATAAATATTATTCCTGATGACTGGCTTTCTGAGCTGAGTTCTTCTACATCCATACCTATATAAGATAATTAATGTTGTTGAGTTTAATTATATCAACACAATTTAAATATTATTTAATGTTAACTGAGTTTATTGCCTGCTATCTTACATTGTACATTGTAAATTTATATTTAAAAAACGGAAGAGTAACTATCTATTATTTCAAAAGTACATCTGGGAAATTCCAAAGTGGGGTTGTGACACACATGACCCTTGGTTTTATTCACTGTCAGATATAAAGACAGGTGCATATAGTATTAAACTTACTTGAGTTGAACAGTTTCCCACTTATCACCTAGGACATTAAGCAGGCTTGAGTAAATAATACAAGTACCGTATTTTTTGCTCCATAAGATGCTTCAAACTATAAGACGCACCTAGCTTTTGGGGAGAAAATCAAGAAAACAAAATATCTGCCTCTGCTTCCCAGCCCCAGCATGTGGCTCGTAGGGCTCCGCTCCGTCAACCACCGGTCAGCTGAGCGACAGCTGGATTCCATAGCCCACCAATCAGTGGGCTGGCTGACCAGAAATGGCACTATTGCTGCCTCCTCTGTGTTGGCTCCTCTGTGTATTCCGGGAGGCCGATCCAACCGCGGATAGGTGGCAGCGATCAGCAACGGTCTTGCCGCTGCTGCCTGTTACCACCACCGTACCCCTCCCCCCGCCTGGTCTATGATGTAATATTCGCTCCATAAGACACACAGGCATTTCCACCCACTTGTGCGGACAAAAAAGTGTGTCTTATGGAGCAAAAAATATTGTATCATGGGACCAGGCTAATCAAGGGGTTCAGTTTTGGAAGGTGGGGTATAGCTAGGAAGAGTTCATTGACAGAGATCAAAGGCCAGCAATGGACTTTGCATGTTCCTTACATCTGCCTGAAAATGTCAGAATTATTTGTGCAGTTACTAGAAGATAAATTATGCAGGAATGCACCAGATTATAAAACATAACAACAACCTGTTGGCATAGCAGTTGAAGGAATGGTAGTGCATATTCAGTCATTTATGCATAATAACATAACATAACTAATTCACTAAGCGGAAAAATTAAATTAAACATTCTATATAAAGAAGGGGAATTGATAGGACATTGTTTCCAGCATTGTCTTTTTGGTGCCTAAGATGCATACTTCAGGGATCTTAAAGAATGCCTAGTCCAGGGGTGTCCAAACTTGGGAACTTTAAGACTTGTGGACTTCAACTCCCAGAATTCCCCAGCCGGCTGGGGAATTCTGGGAGTTGAAGTCCACAAGTCTTAAAGTTCCCAAGTTTGGACACCCCTGGACTAGGCCTCTCCTAACTGAAAACAGAAAAATATTTTTCCCATGTTTGTTTTAATTTTTATTTTTTTTCCTTTTAAGTTTATTTTTTCAAAACAATTACCACACTATATATTCTTTTTGCTAGTCCTTTACTATGATAGTTAAGTTATTTATGAACATTCAGATTGCTCCCTATTGATTTCTATGAGTTTTATTTGTATAGTAGCATTATCCATTGTGTGCATAGTGTGCAGTCATCATTTGTGCTATTCAATGTCTTCTTAGGAAACAACTGAGATTTTGAAATAAAGCATACGTGTACCATATTTCTTTCTATTCCATTGTCTTGGTTGGATGCAGATGAGCTGACTAGTATCCTTTCTCATACATATTACAGAATTAGGTCCACTAAATTCATAACTTATTCCAATGATAATTTGTAGGATTTCAGGCTTAGTAGTGTATTGTATTGGGATGATACTATCTCATTACAAAATTATGTTATTTTTATTTTAAACCATTAATGTTGATTGAAAACTTTTCGGTTAAAATACACAGTTCAGCTGCCACCTGTAAGGCTGTGATGAGGAGATATGATTCATAATTATTACACACTAGCAAAATTATTCCCATTAACCAGCTATAATACAGTAAACGGTAATTTTCCCTTTGTGCTTCCCCCCCCCCACCTCCAAAGAATGAATTAAAATACATAAACGCTTAGTTATGATCTGCTAACAAAATGTTTTTCATCTAACAATGGAAATGAGAGGGACTCTCTTGTTTCCTTGATACAAATCTTTATTTCATCTTTTTCTTCAGGTAACAAAACTCTTGGTAAATGGAAGATAAGCCATTTTCTCTGCAGGACAACAGATTATCTACTCCATATCCTGATGTTCCAAATGCAACACTATTGGTTTTATTTAATAATAATAATAATAATAATAATAATAATAATAATAATAATAATAATAATAATAATAATAATAATAATGAATATGAAAAAATCGCGAAATACCAGGACTTAAAAATTGAAATCCAACGATTATGGCACAAACCAGCAGTGGTAATTCCAGTGGTAATCGGCACACTGGGTGCTATTCCAAAAGCACTGGAATTACATTTAAAACAGTTAAAACTTGACAAAATCACCATCAGTCAAATGCAAAAAGCTGCACTGCTTGGATCCGCACGTATATTACGAAAATACGTTACGACGTCCTAGGCCCCTGGGTGGGGCCCGACTAGTAATCAATGCCAAATCCGGCGAATCAACTGGCCGCTGTGATACAATCGTATAATAATAATAATAATAATAATAATAATAATAATAATAATAATAATAATAATAATAATAATAATAATAGAAAATCAAGAACATCTATTAATAGAAGTAAAGAACAAAAATCTACTGAAGGACCAACAGACGAAACAAGAATACAGAAAAGATGTGATAAAATCAAGAATGGAGAGTTGGCAGAACAAAGCATTACATGGTCAATTTCTGGAAAAAATAAAAGATAAAGTGGACAGTGAAAAAACTTGGTTATGGTTAACAACAGGTACATTAAAGAAAGAAACAGAGTCACTAATCCTGGCTGCGCAAGAACAAGCTATCCGAACAAATGCCATTAAGGCCAAAATCAAAAAATCCTCTGATGATGCCAAATGCAAAGAAGTTGATGAAACTGTTGACCACATACTCAGCTGCTGTAAAAAAATTGCACAGACTGATTATAAATTGCAGCACAATTCAGTAGCACAAATGATCCACTGGAATTTGTGCAAAAATTATAATATTAAAACAACAACAAACTGGTGGGAACATAAGCCTGAAAAAGTCACCGAAAATCAGATGGTCAAGATCCTGTGCGATTTTCGTATACAAACAGACAAAATAACACACCAGACATCACACTGATTGAGAAAAGTAAGGTTACAATCATAGACATCGCAATACCAGGTGATAGCAGGGTTGAGGAGAAGGAACATGAAAAAGTCACGAAATACCAGGACTTAAAAATTGAAATTCAACGATTATGGCACAAACCAGCAGTGGTAATTCCAGTGGTAATCGGCACACTGGGTGCTATTCCAAAAGCACTGGAATTACATTTAAAACAGTTAAAACTTGACAAAATCACCATCAGTCAAATGCAAAAAGCTGCACTGCTTGGATCTGCACGTATATTACGAAAATACGTTACGACGTCCTAGGCCCCTGGGTGGGGCCCGACTAGTAATCAATGCCAAATCCGGCGAAACACCTGGCTGCTGTGATACAATCGTATAATAATAATAATAATAATAATAATAATAATAATAATAATAATAATAATAATAATAATAATAATAATAATAATACCTGCTACTCTTATAACACAAAGTTCATTTTCTACATATCTGGCAAGGATAGGTTTGCATTTCTCTGAATTGAAAAGTTGAATATAACTTATTTATTTTGTCTCACTTTCTTAGAAGACAAAAATGAGAAACAAGACTTCCAATGCTTAAAAAGAAACGTCCAATCCAACTATATACCTTTCATTCCACACAGGTTCCAGTTTCTGCTCAGTTAACGTTCTAGTGTCCCCCTCCCATCCCTGCCCCATTTTCAATTTCTTATGACTTACTATCCTTGTGAATCCCTGCTGGCTCACAGATGAAACTGGTAAGAGACATCTTTTCAAACTCTAATCACAGCAACCAAAGTTAGAGTTCTGACATTTATCTAAAATATGTCCAACCAATGAACATGGCAAGCCAGACTTTAATCTTGCAAACAAACCTGATCTTATTTAAACTAATGAAAAATGATCCAAGCAGAAGAAACCAGAAGCATCGTGGTGAAACCAGTTAGAAAAATAGCAAGCTCTGATGAGCGCCGCGAAAATCCAACCGAACAAACTGCTGTTGGCAGGGGTGGTCTTCGGACCGGAACTGTCTTGTAGGGACTGGGAAGAAGAGGTCTCTCAGATGACCAAAAGGAACCAGCAGTTCCTCGGTAGGTCGGAGAAAAGCTCTTCAGACAGCGGGGGTAGCAGCCATATTCAAATGACCGCTATAAAGCTGAGGCAACTGGACTAAGCTTTTTGTGAAGGAGCGGTGTTGGAATTAAGTGTTGGAACCGGGAGAGTGACCAGCCAACTCACAGGTAAAAAGATACTCTGAATTTGAATTTAAAAGGGGTCCCGAAGCTGAATCAGTGCCTAATTGGCATTTGGGGAATTCTATGGAGGAAAAACGAAACAGCGGAGCTTAAAGTATTAAAGCCTTAGAAGACTCTTGTTGTTACATTTGGAATTGAAGATACTAAAAATAATAAAAAGAAAGTACCTGGGGGGAAAGTTCCTTTTCTCCTTTTTCTATTTTTTATGGATTTAAAGTGATTTTTGACTGTTTTTGACAGTCAGCTGTTGGAATGTATTGTGAGTTGGAGAGAGCCATCTATTGGTGAGAAGAGAATACTACAATACCTAGTGAAAGAAGAAAGCGGAGTGCAGCTGGGAAATAGTGACCTTGGCTACAGGAAAAGATACTTTGAAACCATGAGAACTTTTAAGGAGTGCCTGTTAAATAAACCCCTTCAATTTGGATTGGACTGGCCTAATATTAGAACTGGACACTAGAATTTGGAAATAAAAGGGAAAAGATATATGGACTTTAAGTTTCAATTAAATGTGATATAACCAAAAACAATTTTTAAAAATTGTTAAATTAGTTAAACTTGCATTATGGAGTTTTGGATGTATGATGAATTATTTGAGATGCTAAAAAATGTATGTGAAACTTTAATTGGTAAAAAAGAGTCAGAAAACCAGATGGAGCACACAGACCAGGAAATAGGAGAAGAGGGGGCAAAAGAGGGTACAAATGAAGAACAAGAAGATAAAACGGAAGAAAAAGGAACTGAAAATAAAAAACAGATGATTTCACTGGGATTTACAGTGACAAAAAAAGGTAGACAAGGGGGAATGTACCCCCCAAAAGAAACAACAAAACAGCAAGGAAGGGGAAGGAAAAACCTAGGAAAAACCCTGGAGAAAATTACTAGAATAAGAAAATTAATAGTGAGAAAAAGGATTTTGAAGAAAAATACAATAATCATAAAAAGAAGAAAAAGAAGAAATAGAAGATAGGAGAATGGGGGAAAAGAAGAAAATTAAAAAGAAGTGGGAATTTTGAGAGCTCAAGAGAAAATGGTTAGAGGAGGAGGAAGAGAAAGAAGATATATATCAGTAGATTAAAGGAAATAGAAATAAGATTGTTAATGTTATGTAGTTAATTAAGATATAAGGATATTATATTAACATTAATTATGAATAATTAATTAAATTGACAGCTCTCTATGTTAAAACTGAACAAGGATATATGTTGCTTATAGTAAAATAGACCAACAGATGAAATATGAAATGATAATTTGGTTTAACTTTGGAGGGGCAATTAGTGATATTGTTTATGTATTAAGAGGAAAATAAGTATAAGATGAAAAATATGGAAAGAGAATAATATGGCTGAAATTGGAAACAGAACTATGAGGTAAAATGGATTATATATATGAGAGGATATTTTTTTTAAAAAAGACCCGGGGAACAGTTTGTTTATAAAATATGTCAAAATTTGTAATAAAAAAAAAAATTCTAAAAAAAAGATCCAAACAAAAAGAATTGATGTGCTATGCCATTCATCATTTTCTACAGTGAATTTATCTTACAAATAAATAATAATGCAATAGCATCTAAGCATTTCTTGGCAAACTGTTCTCAATGTCAATGTATCCATACTTCTCATCTTCCCATGATCAACAGTATCCTCATTTAGCAAAGCAACACATCTACATCTCTTATTGGCAGAACTTCATATGATTAACAACCTTCACCACTTCCTATTTGTTTCACACTGATGTCCATTATGCAACTAATCCAATTACATAGATATATAAAGAAGTAGAAATTTAACATACCGGTGGGTATGCCAAGCAAGATATCAACTCACTAAGGAAATTATTGTGCTGTAGTGATCTTTTTAGAACAATCTAGTTTATCAAATAGATTGATTTGGACAACCTAATAAAAGCAAGGAAACTGACTAAAACACGAAAAACAGCAAGCCACAATTTGTGTATTTCTCCAATATCTAATATTTTGGCTAAACAAAGGAAACTGTTCAGGATCAAGGCTAGGCAATTACATTGCTATTGATGATGTACAATATTCTCAATCTGCTGCAATGCAATGAACAAATACAAAGTACAAATCCACCATGTTCAACTTCTGAAATGCCCCATGCAATGTTTATGAATTGAGGCTGAGCAATTAGTACTATCTTCCTTGGGATTCCTCCATTTGGCATTTGATGTTCATTGTTTTTTCCTGCTGAATTTCTGGCTGCGCCATTACTACTCTATATAAAATAAGGGTCCCATGATGTCCATTTGCTTCCATTTCAGTGTCCATTATAGAATAGAATGTTAGTTTCTATGAACAGATTCTTAGGAATCTGCATGCTAAGAGCACTATTGCCCTATATGACAACATTAGATGTTTATTGCATCATTAGGGATTATATTTAATATAATTTGAAAAAAGTACTGTAAAAGATAACAAAATCAAACAAATAAAAATTATTGTAAAGGTAACATTTATTGTGGGATCCTGCGCTTGTCTTGTATGGAAATTTATGATATTAAAAATATGGTATTTCTAATCAATGGGAAGATGTCCCAGAAAACAAGCCTACTAAGCGACCAATGAAACATCTATGCTAAGAACCAGTTAATTTATGGAAGTTAATCAGGTGAGAGCTGGTTTGATGAGAGATTTAAATAAAAAGGGTCAATAGCTCAAGGGAGTTATTAGGGACAAATCTACAAAAAACCCTCTCTTCTATGACCCTGTAATGCCTTAATTCAAGATAGAGTTGGGTGACAATAAAGCTCAGCATTTACTGGCTGCTACAAGAAATATAGAAAAAGCATAGAAACAGAAAGAGGCAATCCCAAAGGAAAAGAGCTAAACTCAATGTTGGCATCAGGAGGCCAATAAGAAGCACAAGTAGTTTGGGAACAAAGGGCTTCATAGCAGCAGCCCAGTCAAGAAGCTTCTTGATGGATTTGCACTATTGCTCCTCTGAGGAACTGAACTTATTTCACCAAGAGGTCTGCATAAATCAGTCACATTGTGATTAAGTTAGAAGGAAATAATTTGGCTTTTGAAGGGGAATTTAGTAAACAATTCCATAGAGCATGAATATAATTTTGACACATGCTCTAACCAGGAGTCTACATTATTGCAAAGGATAGATAAGGCCACCCTGCATTCATTGACAGACAAATGCATTTTAGTTTTAATATACCATCAAGATAACAGACATAACTTGTGATCACACACACAGGGAGATAGTCTCCTTTGAACTGCTCCCTTTGTGTTGCAGGGGAATTTTTAAAATCTTTTTAGACTGTGAAAAAGAAATGTTTCTTTTATTTCTCCAACAGCTTTAGAAATAACGAATTACAATCTTCAGAGATCTTTAGGAAGGGGACCTGGAGGAACCGAGACAGAGAGACATTTGTTTAGATCTGAAATGATTTTAAAAAATTAACTAGACCGTTTTTTAAAATTCTGTGTTTAAAATCTAATCTTTTGTCTGTAGCGTTCCCGTTCCCCATATAAGTTCAACAATGCTGTATTTTATGGAACTCTGATCTTTAGAGCAGAGATTCCTCTAAATTAAGAGTAGATCATCTTTTGGTTTACCCAGAGCCTTATGCGTCCTACAATCTGATCAAATCCATCTTTTTACTTCCTTTGCTTACTCAATCTTTGATTGTGATTATCTAAAATCAAAAATATATTCATATTCTTTGTTCCTTTTAAAAAATATAATTACTATTTTTGTGAGATTGTCTATTTTCCAAAATGAAGAAGATAGAAGTGGATGGGAAGAAGGGCTGCCCTTCAGTGCTACTGTGTCAGCAGGCAATATAGAATTCAATTATTCTCTCTCTCTTTTTTTTTTAGACTGCCAGAAAGTAACACAGGTTAGGAGCAGACAAGGTATTCCCTAGAAAACAGAGAGTGGCAGTGGGAACTATCACACAGAAGAAGGAATTAAGCTTTAGAGATGCAAAGGGCTTCTGGTAGAAAAGGTTTGAGAACACTAAATATTCACTGTACAGGCTTAGGCCTGGTTTTGCACACATTTTCAAACAGCTCATGGTTTCTACAGTGTTCATACCACAAACTAAGAGTACATACACAAATATTTAATATCTCAAATACGTGTACAGTACTCTCCTAAACATTCAAAGTAGCTTGCAGAAATACAAGCAAATTAAAAATCGGAAATATATCAAAACAAATCTAAAAAAACATTAGTACAATACTCTTATAGCTGTGCACGTTTTTCTCTCATGGAGGAAAATCTGAAGCATTGCATCCACTCAGCAGAAATAAAAGCAAGTCATATAATAACGGGAACAGATGCTTCCTGCGATGAAGTCATTAAGCTAGAGCAAGAATGAGGCAGTTGTGAGCTATGTCTCAGTTGATTCCAGTAATTGAAACAGGAAGAAAGGACAATAGCTATAAAGAGAAAGATACATACGGCAATAAAAACGAACTGACCAGGTAATTACAAAAGTTGTTGAAACACTTCTTTTGGGCTGATGAAGACATGCCTCTGTATATTTTAGAATTAATTCTAGCTATCTGATTTCACATTATGTTAAAGTAGTTATTATTTAATCTAGTTTTATTGAATACATTACAATAACTGTTTACAAAACATACCAAGTTACAAACAGCACAAAGTACAATGTTGGAGTTCATACAACTTACTATCCCAAAACTTAACAAATTACCCTATGGCTTAACAGCATGTGTGAATTCTGCCATTGTATTTCATGTTGTTTAATCCCGATCTCCAGGTAATTCATAGTAATATAGATTCAACTACCAGTAATAATTATTTCAGATTTTACATTCGTGCACATAGGTATATAGAAAGATAATTTCCAAATCAATTTTAAAACTAGACAGGCAAAACTGTAGTAATTCTTTTTTGATAGAGTGGTCTGCATGCAGACCAGGAGACATAGTCAGGATATTTGTTTTCACTTTTATTTACCTGGAATATTACCCTCCCTATTGTATGATCTTGAATACTATACAATATTTCCTTGTAAATATATATTTAATAATTACCAGTTATAAAAATATACAATTCTGCTGCCTTATTCATCATTTAAATTTCTCTGTCCCAGCCCAAAGAAGGAGTTTATACCCATGGTTACTTTAAACAGTACTGCTAAATGTGGAACTGATCCTTAAAATAGAAAGATCTGGGTTCAAATTCCAGCATTCTAACCAAGATCCTATTGGATGCTTCTCACCTAATCAGTATCTCCAGGGTTAGTCTACTTTACAAGGAATGGAGGCATATAGTAAAATCTGATCCATACCTTGGGCTACTTGGAGTAACTATTGGCTACAAATTGTGAAAGAAAACATAAAAGCAACAAAGCAGCTAATAAAAGGAACTTAACATGGAGTTTGTGCAAATTATTAACTGCAGGTATTTCAGCATACCTTTGTGCTTCTCACGTTGTTGCCTTGATTCTTTTGTTAAACTGCCCCAGGCGAAACTGCATCTTTAGCAAGCTAAGTTGTTCTTGTCCTATTTACAGTAAAAGAAAAACATAAACACACACATATATGTGTATAAGGCGAAGAACCTGCGTGCTAGTATAGAGCCCTATGTGATTCAAAAACAATGAGGGCATATTCGGGCATGCCTAGAGTTTTTTTTTTTAAGAAATCCAGAACAAGGACATTTACTGGGAAAACCTATATAATATTGATAATGATACACGACTTTGGATCCTTCGGAAACACCCAAAAGGTTGTTATGTTCACATTCTCAGACATGCATCTATCTGCAGAGCGTATGCACTTAGGCGCAAGGCAGGAGCTTATGAATAGAGGCACCTTTACCTGGCTCCCAAAAGGTCCGCGCTGCAAAATCCGGCGCATTTCCTCCCCCGATCTCATTTCTCGTCTTGGCTCAATGACAGGGAAGAGGCGCCGGCGTATTATTCAGCGTTCTTTCGCTCGCTTGTTTACGCTCCCTCCCTGTGCTCCCCTCAAAGGGCTCCCCCGCGATAACGAGGGAAACGGAAGCCAGGAAGAAGGTTCCGGAGGCGCCCGCCCACTTTCACTGTGGAAGCGAGCGTGCGGGCACAACCTGTCACGCAGGACCCTGTGATCGATGGTGTATCATCAGCTTGACGATGATCATCAGAGCGAGCACCGCGTACCTGCCTGGTATTTTTAGACCTGTGAGAATGCCTGCACTTTGACGCCTCCTGCAATCCAAAGGAGGGCTGCAGGACCCCGAGAGGAGAGCAAAGAGAGCGACAACTCGTCCCAGCTGTTTGACGGAAGGGTCCGGAGTCGTGCAGCTGTTAGGTTTGGCAATACGCTTAAGCCAAAAATGAATCCAAATGAAGACTTAAACGGAGGCTTGAAAAACAGAGAAAACAGACTTTATTCTTTGATCAAAATTAAAGTTCTGGGTAAGAAGTTCCAAATCCATGCACAAGAGACAATGGGAGGAAAGTTCTACAAAAACTCAATGATACTGTGTCCTTTCTTATACTGTGTCCTTTCTTATACCCCAAAAGTCTTTGTTCTTCGTATTCTAATTATTTTAAATTACTCTAGTCATATAATCTAACAACATTGTAAAACTCAAGTCATATATCCTAATTTACTAATTACTCTAGTCATATAATCGAAATACATTGTAAAACTCAAGTCACATATCCTAACTTAGATTTACATCCTTCCTGGCAGCGTTTATGTTTTGTTATCTTTTTCCTTCTCGGTTTGCTTAATTGCTCATTTGTCTCCTTATTAGCAGCACAAAAGGTGTGAGGATTGATCTGGTATTTGAGATAGAGCATAATTATGTGCTGATTCCTGGAGGAGGCAGGGTGACATATGAAGGATTCAGATCTTATCACAGGAAGAATGCAATTGATTGCAGGCATATGTTTTTACAGGTGCTTAGAAGGAAAATACTTTCTCCTGTCCAATCCCAGGCCATGTCTTTTTGGGTCAATTGATACAGAGGTTTAACAATAACAGAATACATTGGAATCCATAATCATGCATACCCAGCAATGCCCAAAAAGGTTTGCAGCTGCTTAACGTTAGTTAGCACAGGCAGGGCTGAGATGGCTTGCAGGTGGCTCTCAAGAAGCGAGCAGCAGCCTTTGCGCAGAACAAAACCCAGGTACTGTACTTCCTGAGTAGCCCATTGGACTTTCTTTCTAGATACTGTGTAGCCCCTTTCAGCCAAGTGATTTAGGAGGGCGACTGAAATATTTTCAACATCTTTCTGGTCTTTGCCAGCTATCAATAAATCATCCACATATTGCAAAAGGGAACTTCTTTGGGTGACAAAGCTTTTAAGATCCTGGGCAAGTGCTGCAGCGAAAGCTGTTGGACTGTTACGATAGCCCTGTAGCAAGCGAGTCCAAGTCAGCTGGCACTTGGAACCATCTAAAGGGTCTTCCCCCACTTGAAGGCGAAGCATGACTGACACTCTTTAGCCAAAGGGATACAGAAGAAGGCATCTTTGAGATCTATGACAGTATATCAGCTCTGGTCGCTAGAAAGTGTAGTCAGCAAAGTGTACGGATTGGCCACGACGGGGTAGAGGGGGCGAAGCTGGCGGTTGGTCTTCCTAAGGTTGTGAACCATTCTCCAAGTGCCATCAGGTTACGGACAGGAAAAATTGGCATTGATCAATATGATTGTGTGTGAACTAGGAGACCAGTTTTCAGGAAAAGTCCAACTGAGACTTACAAGCCTGGCTTCCTGTCTGATGAGGTATTGGCAAATTGATATAGATTGAGCACCCGGGAGGAAATGAGCCATGTGGGGTATGGCAAATTTTGCAAATCCAGGTTGGTTCAACTATCATTGGGTGACTGACTGGGGCGTTCTCTTCTATCCCGGTTGCTCCACTAATGGGGTGGTGGTGGAATAAAGGCAAGGGATTGATTTATCATTCAGGACCCTAAAGGTACCCCCTGTATCAATCAAAAAGGAATAAAAATTGTTCCCCACTTTTAATAATAATAATAATAATAATAATAATAATAATAATAATAATAATATATTTATTTCTTAGCCGCACCCTCTCCCGAAGGACTCGGGGCGGCGTACAACGAAACATACGAAATAAATATGTAAACAAAACAAACATATAACAAAGACATACACTGAAACATACACAAGGAGGAGGTCGATTGATAAAACAATTAAAATACAGTATTTAAAACCCCTAGAAATTAAATATAATTAAAATACCCAGTTAAAAACCCGTCAGGAGCGATATGGTTAGATCAGAGTTGAGCCAGGCCAGCTGCTTGAAATAGGTGGGTCTTCAGCTTAATACGGAAGGAGCGGAGGTCAGAGGTATTCCTAATATCCGGAGGGACGTCATTCCACAGGGCTGGGCCCGCCACAGAGAAGGCTCTACTCCTAGGCGCCGCCCCACGACATTGTCTAGCGGACGGCACCTGGAGGAGCCCCTCTCTGTGCGAGCGAATTGGTCGCAGGGATGTATGGGGCAGAATACGATCCCGCAAGTAACTAGGTCCTAAGCCATGGAGCGCTTTAAAGATAGTTATCAAAACCTTGAAACGCACCCGATAGACCACAGGAAGCCAGTGCAGCTCGCGCAGGAACGGTGTCACATGGGAGTACCTAGTACTCCCCATAATCACCCGCGCGGCTGCGTTCTGGACCAACTGCAGCCTCCGGGTGCATTTCAAGGGAAGCCCCATGTAGAGAGCGTTACAATAGTCCAAGCTCCATTAGAGAGTCTGGGGAAGCAGTTGGCCCTCCACAGCCCCTTCAATAGGTTTCTGGATAGAACTCAGGAGCTTGAGCTGACATGAGAAGTCAGGGGGACTGTGGGAAGCCTGGCTTGAAGCCTCCTCGCCCCCTAGGTTGCCCTCGTCCCCTACCGGGCTGTCGCTGTTCAAGGGGGCATTCTCTCCTCCAATGACCAAATTGATGACACCGGGCACACTGATCTCTGTGGAGGGAGTTGTTCCTGAAATTAGCTGAAATTCCCCTCCCTTTACTTTGGGGATTCAGAGCTGCTGCTAGAAGAGCAGTTTACCTTCTCATCGTCTTATCTTTCTTATCTTCCTCCTCTTCCCTTTGGGCATAAACAATGATGGCTGTCTGAAGAAGGGTCTCTAAGTCCTTAGTAGTTGGGGTTTCTAGTTTTTGCAATTTCTTTCTTATATCTGGAGCACTCTGACTTATGAAAGTCGTTTTTAGCAGAACTTCATTGACTGGGCTATCAGGATTGAGGTCAGTAAATCTCCTGAATCCATCTTTCACACGGTTCAAAAATTCCATGGGGGATTCATTAGAATTTTGAAGTTTTGACAGCTACATCGTGCCAAAGGTAGAAATCTCCCTCAATCTCACAACTTTTACAAAAGAAAAAACCAAAAAGTAAAAGATAAACAGTAACCGCTTTTTGTTTAACATTGTATCAACCATATATTTAATCATCTCATGTGTCACTTCCAGCAATTACATTATATCAACAATTGCAATAATGTTTCAAATATACTTATTTTTGTGACCTGAGTCTTTTCAATATTGCTTCCCCCCCCCCTGTCTTCTGGCAGAACCACGGCCCCTCCCTCCTTCATGTCTTGTGTACTGTTCCCTGTTTCATCTAGGAGAGCACTGTGTTTTTTAATGAAGGCCTCCGCCTCCGCAACTGTATTAATTCTAATTCTGCTGCCCACCCTTTTTTGAAAGTGATAAAGGGGCAAATTTTAGAAGAGGGTGTGGGAGTTAGCACACATGCTTTCTGAATGTCTGGGCGACAAAGGAGATTGGAGAAGAAACTCAGATATAGCTCCTCTTCAGTTCGTCTGATGGTGGCCAGAAAATCAGCAAATTTGTTGACAAAATCCAAATCAAGGCTACCTTCTGGAGGCCAGGTTCCTACCTTAGGACCAATAGAGTAGGTTGGCCAGATAGATGTGCAGAGGATTTTTAGCTTCCTTTTTGTAAGAACAATAGGTTCTGCAATAGGTTTTACTGTGTCCCAATGGGCTAGCACGCAGTTCAGAGGCGAACACAGCTCTGTTTTTCTTACAAGGTTACTTGTTCCAAACAGGCTGCCACTATGGTTGCTCATTGTCACAGCAGCTTTTAACGTGTCCCAGTGGGCTAGCAAACAGTCCAAAGGGGAACACGGCTCCACTCTTTCAAAGAGGTTCTTTGAAACCCCATGCCTGTATCCAACACAGACTCAGAATTAATCGTCCAAAACTCAGAATTGGGTGTCCAACTCTTAGAAAAGGCAGAGGCACCTCAGATAGCCTATGACCTAAGGCAGCATAGAAAGCCTACGCAGATTAAGCAGTTGAACCTCTTGGAGAATTGGGACAGGCTATAACAAAAGCACGAGAGTCGCTGGAAGAAGTTGCAGCAACTCTATGACAAACTCAAAGATGAGTTATCCTCCAAACACCTCCGTTCATTAGATGAGGACATGGATGAGTGCTTCGCGCAATGGATAGTTTATGAGGACCGCCTCAACGACATCCAGCTACAACTAAAAGCCACAGTCTTCTACCCTTGGCACAATGTCAGTGGAGCTTTAGTTTCCTTAGTTTTCTTCATCTGCATTATTGGATTCCAAAGCTGAAGCTGATTTTTCTCTGTCAGAAGTTCTGATGTCTGGAAAGTGAAAACATAGACTATATCGTCCCCTATCTCAGATGCAAAAATATTTGAACTAGATTGTCTAAAACTACATTCACATTTTCCATGAACCCATATTTTTTCTAACTACAATTTTATATACCACACAATATGCAAAGCCATAATCCACCATGGATTAGAACCTATTATTATTATTAGGTTAATCTTTGGTGAGATTCACAGCCCCTGGGGCTGGTTGTCAGCTTAACAGCTCGAGTCCTAACCAAGGACCTAGGAACTACTAAGGTAACGTCGGAGGATATAAACTGTTCCAAGTAGGGTGTTTTTTTTGTAGAGTCAGAATGTTCAAGTCCAATAAATTTAGAATTTCCAAATAGCGAGGTAGCCCTTTAGCTACTGCTCCAAGGGCTCCAATTACAATTGGGACAACTCAATTTCTTTTTCCACAGTCACTCAACTTCAATTTGCAAGTCCCAGTACTTTGTGATTTTTTCTTGCTGCTTATCTTCAATTCGCGCATCATCATCATCATCATTATATACTTTATTCATTAAACATCAAACTCAGCCAACTGAACATTCAAAAATGCATTACAAATACCTGTGACTGGTGCTAATGATTGATATGGTTTGCTGCCAGCGTCCTAGGTATCAACCAAGTACCTTCTTAAAATATAAGAAGTTCCGAGTAGCGCAGTTTTTTGCAGTTCCGCTGGTGTTATTGCAGGAAGCTGAAATTTGTTGATGCATCTTGTAAAATTCTTGGACATGGTGCCAAGTGCCCCGATGACAATGGGTATCACTGTTACATGCTTCATCCATAGCCATGTAGTTTCGATGGCCAGGTCGCGATATTTCATTATTTTTTCTAGTTCTTTTTCTTCGACTCTGGCATCTCCAGGAACAGCGATATCAATAACTGTACACTTCAGCCCTCTACAACCATGATATCTGGCGTGTTGTGTTCCAAATGATGATCCGTTTGTATTAGAAAGTCCCACAAGATCTTCACCTTCTCATTTTCGATAACTTTTTCCACTTTATATTTGTTGTTGTTGTTGTTGTTGTTGTTGTTGTTGTTGTTGTTGTTGTTGTTGTTATACAATTGTATCACAGTGGCCAGTTGTTTCACCGGATTTGGCATTGATTACTAGTCGGGCCCCACCCAGGGGCCTAGGACATCGTAACGTATTTTCATAATATACGTGCGGATCCAAGCAGTGCAGCTTTTTGCATTTGACTGATGGTGATTTTGTCAAATTTTAACTGTTTTAAATGTAATTCCAGTGCTTTTGGAATAACACCCAGTGTGCCGATTACCACTGGAATTACCACTGCTGGTTTGTGCCATAATTGTTGAATTTCAATTTTTAGATCCTGGTATTTTGCGATTTTTTCATGTTCCTTCTTGTCGACCCTGCTACCACCTGGTATTGCGATGTCTATGATTGTAACCTTATTTTTCTCAACCAGTGTGATGTCTGGCGTGTTATGCGCCAGTATTTTGTCCATTTGTATACGAAAATCCCATAGGATCTTGACCATCTGATTTTCGGTGACTTTTTCAGGCCTATGTTCCCACCAGTTTGTTGTTGTTTTAATATTATAATTTTTGTACAAATTCCAGTGGATCATTTGTGCCACTGAATTGTGATGCAATTTATAATCAGTCTGCGCGATTTTTTTGCAGCAGCTGAGTATGTGGTCAACAGTTTCATCAACTTCTTTGCAGAGTCTGCATTTGGCATCATCAGAGGATTTTTCGATTTTGGCCTTAATGGCATTTGTTCGGATAGCTTGTTCTTGCACAGCCAGGATTAGTGACTCTGTTTCTTTCTTTAATGTACTTGTTGTTAACCATAGCCAAGTTTTTTCACTGTCCACTTTATCTTTTGTTTTTTCCAGAAATTAACCATGCAATGCTTTGTTCTGCCAACTCTCCATTCTTGATTTTATCACATCTTTTCTGTATTATTATTATTGCATCAACAGAATTGTATCACAGCGGCCAGTTGTTTCGCCGGATTTGGCATTAATTACTAGTCGGGCCCCACCCAGGGGCCTAGGACGTCGTAATGTATTTTCGTAATATGTGTGCGGATCCAAGCAGTGCGGCCTTTTGCATTTGACTGATGGTGATTTTGTCAATTTTTAACTGTTTTAAATGTAATTCCAGTGCTTTTGGAACAGCACCCAGTGTGCCGATTACCACTGGAATTACCACTGCTGGTTTGTGCCATAATCGTTGGATTTCGATTTTTAAGTCCTGGTATTTCGCGACTTTTTCATATTCCTTCTCGGCGACCCTGCTATCACCTGGTATTGCGATATCTATGATTGTAACCTTATTTTTCTCAACCAGTGTGATGTCTGGTGTATTATTATTATTATTATTATTATTATTATTATTATTATTATTTCTCCAATTTCTCTCCTTTAAACTACCCATCTCCCTCAAAGAGGAACTTTGGGTGCTGTACAATACAGCATCAATAATGAAAAAATAAAATTAAAATGTAAAGTTAAAATGTTAGAATTAAAATTTAAAAAATTATAAAAATTTTCAAGGAGGCAAGAAAATTTTCAAGGGAAAGATATTCCATAAGGCAGGAGCAATGGCAGAGAAGGCCTCTTCCTAGACCCCAGAAGTCAGAAGTATTTGACTGATAGGGTCTGCAATATACCTTCCCTCACCAGCACAGGCTGATATGATGGGACGCAGCCAGTTCTGTAGGTAGCTTGGTCCCATGCCTTGTAGAGCTTTATAGGTCATAACCAAGGTGTTACATGTGCCCTTTGGGCACTCAGTGTAGTTCGTTTAGCCGCACTCTGCACCAGCTGAAGTTTGGGATACTTTTCAAGAATAGCCTCATGTAGAGTGTGTGCTGCAGTAGTCCAAACGGAAGATGACCAGGATGTGAGTGACTGGGTGGAGAGCCTGCCTAGAGAAGAAAGGGTGTAATTGTATACAACACAAAGTTGAACAAAGACCCTCCTAGCCATAGTTGCCACCTTTCAGCAGGAGCGATGTCCAAGAGGACTCCCAAGGTTATCTGGCAGTATGCAATCCCATCCATATATTCTTAGTGGTTTACAGACAGTCCAATGGAGGGATTTTTTTCTCCCACCGATAATTCAGAAATATTGACCTCACTTTGCTGGTCTTTGACAAAAAGAATGGTTGGAATGTTCAGTCTGGAGTTCAGCTCTTTTCAGTCTGCTGTCAACCAACATTTGCAATCAAATTTAGAATAGTACTAAAGTATATTGGAGCATAATGTAAATCCAATCTTACTGGCTTATAATCTGTAACACGGATGCCAAACTCGATCACGTCACGTGATGTATCATGACATATTGTGACATTTTTTGCCTTTGTGGACCCAGGGTAGGTGTGGCCTGTGCATGACACATCTGGCCTGCCGGCCATCAGTTTGGCAGGCCTGATCCTTATATGAACCAGATTCAGATTCTGGCTCTATTAGCAGTTATCACCTCAAAGAACCAAGAGAGAGAGAGAGTTCCCAATAGCTCCATTTAATAGCCTTTTTCTCTTAGAGAAGGAAATCCGGTTTATTGGAGAACTATATAAGCTTGCTAGAAGCATTTTAAAGAAGCAGAACCAAAGACTTTTATGACTCCTTTTCCTATGCATATTCTTTTGCAACTAGACATTGTGGTCATGGAAAGAAAACACTGATTATATAATTTAGGACAGATTCCTTTTTTATTACAAATTGATTTTGATGGAGTGATTTTATTCTGAAGAAAGTATGCAGATGATAAAATGCATATAGATTTTTGAAGAAAAGATAAATAGCCTGGAATATTTAGCTTTTTTGTAAATCAAATTTCTTTGGACATAAGTTTTACCTTTTGCTTCTAGTCTCCCTAGAAATCATTCTGAATTACTTCCATGGAGATGGGGAAAAGGCAATATAGAACTAACCCTTCAAACTAGAAGAAAATCATCCACTGGAATTTAGCCCTCAACCCATTAGCTTTTCTTTGACGCTCAATATAAACTATGTTTTATGTCTTTTTTGGATAAGTTGTTCCCATCTGTGGGTCCTTATGCCAGTAGGCTACATCTTTCCCAAGCCACTTAGCTCAGGTCCTTTTCAAAACGAAGATTGTTTATTTTTTCAACAAGGTTTTCCTGGCATAGCTTCTTTGCTTCAGAGAAGCGTTCAGGCAGTGGGCAGATTTCATTCCCACTGCACAGCTACCACAAAGATCTATGTCTACAGAAAGAGGACTGCTGTTCTTCTGCTAATGGGATTGGCACCGCTTAGAGCAGTCTGCTACGACATTGTTTGAGACCACAGCAAGAGAAACATTATTCAAAGGCCATTCAGGCCCTCCAAAGAAACGACAGAGCTGAGTAATTATTGGAGGCTCTCCATTAATGAGGGCATCTCATTCTTTGTCTGTGTTACTTTAATAAAGCTCAATAACAAAGTTGGGGGGGGAGGAGTCCACTAATGGCTCCCATTTCCACCACCCCCTTCCTCACTCCCCCACTCTTTCCTCCTCTTTGAAGAAATGGCTTTATGAAATCTGACAGCAAAGCCATGAGTTACCATACTGCATAATGACCTTTAGGAAAATTGTGCAAGTCTAAATGTTTTCAGTGAAAGATCTTTCCTAAAAGGAGTGGGGGTGGGCTTGAGGGGGGGGGGAATACCAGCAATTCTCCTTTGACCTGCCTAATCCCAAAATATATTGTAAAGGTACCTCAAAGGGAAACTTCCTGGGGTCAAACAAAGATAAGAAAGATGGACAATGCTAGTTTTCTCAAATCAGCTCTGCATTATGGCATTGCTCTTCTGTTGTATATTTAAAAGTTATGGACTGTATAATTGTTGGTCACGTAAAGATTATAATTAAGTGACTGTTCACTCAGGTATTATCACTAAGAGTAGCTTCTTGTTGAAAATGGGTAGCACTGTTAACAAATATTATTTGAAAGTCTCTGCAGCTAAGGCTGCACAACAGATACCATCAACAGGAAAATATTGTCATCGTGCCTTTCCTATTTTTCCCTGGTAGATGCTTTGAAAAGCTATACTCTGTCTATAAATGCAGGGAGATAATGGGATTTCAGCCTGAGAAACAGATACAATAGGCACTGAATGCTGTTTAGAGGAAAGTTGACAGTTGAAAACTGCATTAATTCAAAATGCAATTCTTCACAATTTTTTTTGAATTGGTCTGTTCTGTTAATTTTATATAGATTTCCAATATATATAGCTATGCATCACTTAACATGTCAGCCTAAAATAGGGCTAGCTAATTTGCATTTCAGTGTAGTAAACAAACACAGCCATAGGATAGCTGAACTGTGATCTTTAACAGTTGTATAGAAAAGAAACCTTGAGTAATTGTAATTCCGTCATATCTTGTATATAACATAAGAAGCGTCATTTGTTGTAATCTTGTCCCCCAAAAATAAACCCTCTGGTTTCTATCCATTGTTACCTATTTTAGAGGTCATATTTGCACTTATCACTTAAATTGCTCCTGTTCTGTACTCTTGTTAACGTGACTCTAAACTGACTGGGGAAAAAACTTGTCCAGAATAAGATATTTTGGTACCATAGTTGTTTGAAGGTATTCAATTTTGAGTAGAGTCCATTGTGCTCACTCACTGAACAATTCCCAAGTAGCTATGCTCACCCACCTTTCTGTTTTACAAATTGCTTTCCTTCTCATTCTTCTCAAGGAAAATTTATTTATTTATTTATTTTCAAAATTTATAGACCGCCCCCTCTCCCCGAAGGGACTCGGGGCGGTGTACAGGCATCTCATTAAAAACAGGTACAAAAGATAAATACCCTTAAATATATTCCCTTAAAAGCGAATTAAACCTAAATTCAACTGTACAGAATAATAAAAGTTAAAATCAATTAAAACGCATACCCCTAAAAATTTAACAATACAGACTTGAGGGACTAAACTTGAGGGACTAAAATTGGTATTAGGCCAGGCCCGCTAAATTGAACAGGTGGGTTTTAAGCTTCTTATGGAAGGAGCGGAGGTTGGTGGTAGTTCTGATATCCGGGGGGAGGTCATTCCAGAGGGTCGGGCCCATCACAGAGAAGGCCCTACTCCTGGGCGTCACCCGCTGGCATTGCCTAGTGGACGGCACCCAGAGGAGTCCCTCCCTGTGAGAGCGAATCGGCCGAAGGGATGTGTGGGGCAGGATACGATCCCGCAAATAGCTAGGTCCTGTGCCATGGAGCGCTTTAAAGATGATAACCAACACCTTGAAATGCACCCGGAAAGCCACAGGTAGCCAGTGCAGCCCGCGCAGCAGAGGTGTTACGTGGGAGTATCTAGTAGCTCCCACAATTGTCCGCGCGGCCGCATTCTGAACCAGCTGCAGCCTTCGGGTGCATCTCAAGGGGAGCCCCATGTAGAGAGCATTACAGTAGTCCAGTCGGGACGTCACAAGCGCATGGGTGACTGGGTGAAAAGAAGAAAAAAGAAAGAAGGAAGGAAGGAAGGAAGGAAGGAAGGAAGGAAGGAAGGAAGGAAATGTTTGTGTACATGCTTGAATTATTGCATACATAGAGTTAAACTATCAAAATGTCCATGCAGGAACACCAAAACCTTTTTAAAGAAAAGAAAGAAATCCTTATTTCTAAGGCTTTTTGACTCACTTTTAACCAGGTAACCTGCTCTAATAACATAGTAATTATTAAACTTGCCTTGTAAGCCAAAGGCTGGCACCCAAACAAAACTATAACATTACTGCTGCTATTGTTGTTTCCCAGCTTCTTACATCTTCTTGTAAAAAAAATCTTATTTTTTTTTCATAATTGGAGTTGCCTCATTTTACTATTTTTTCAGTCACTTGAGTTAGAAAAATTGGTAGGGTGAAACCTTTTGTTTATTTTTTCCCTTTAAGAATAAGCATAAGCAAAATTAAGAAGCTCAGGGGGGAAAAACCTTCCTGCCAGGCTTCAATCCAACAATCTTTGACATATAGAGGCAGGCGTTGCACTGACCATGCTATTATAACAATCATTGTAGAAGGGAGGTTTAAATGACATTAGAGCTAGTGCTATGTACTGAATCAGTTGAAGTGACATTCTTCCTCTGAAAGAAAACAATGAACCTCTGGAACTCCCTTGTACCACAAACAGAAATGGAATCAAAAAAGATGCTGAGGAACTGGAAAGAGTGTGAAGAGGAGCAACAGATGCTAAATCCTACAAAAAGCAGTTAAAGGGACTTGGTATGTTAGCTTAAAGAAAGCAGGTCTTTCAATACATGCAGGAATGTCATAGGGAAGACGGTGTGGATTCATTCTCCCTATAACCTGAGGGTAAGACAAGAATGGGTGTGTGGAAGCTTTACAGTGAGAGATTGAATTAAGGAGGAATTTCCTGACTGTGGGAGCTATTAAGAAACGGAATAGACTACCTCCTGAAGTTGTTAATACACCTTCACTGGAGGTTTCTAAGAAAAGCTATTTGTCCAAAATGGTATGAGGATTCCTGCATTGGGCTGGGGTTGGACTAGAAGACATTCAAGGTCCCTTCCAGCCCTATGATTTTATGATGCAAGAGAAAAAATACTTTCAACCTGCAGCAGAAATATGCACAGGAAGATCTGATTTGCTGTGAGAGGGAAGTGAGTAAGGTTCACATTGTCTGTTTCTGTTCTCAAAATGTCTTCAAACGAATAAAATTCACAAGGGAAGAAGAAAACAACACACTGCCTCTCTTGGATATCCTCATCAGCAGAGGAAATGGTGCAAATGAGAAACACAAATCTATTAAGTCCTAACAAATCCTAACTGTAATCCTAGCTACCCATACTAACTAAGTGCTCCATTACCAAATAACAACACTGCCTCCCATAAGAGTAACTTTGTGAGAACATTATTCAGATGGGCACAAATGCAGTAAAGTAACCCAGAACACCATAAAAAGGAAGCAAGACTGCCTTTAGAGATTCCACTTCCGGTTTCTGTGGACGACGGACATGTTGTCCGCCACTCGCCGTCCTGGTGGCCCCCCCCTGACTCATGGGGGGGGGTACAGGATGCCTTGTAGGGGTGTCCTGCCCAGGGGGCGGCTTGCTGGAGCCCCCTGGAGCGGCGGCGGTCGCAGGGGGGCTGCCAGCTTTGCCCTAGGCACCAGGAGGCTTTTGGGGGGTGCGCTTGCCATGCACACCTTCATCCTGAGGAGATTGGAAGAAAACGCTCCATGTGAAGGCAACAGCAGAAATGCAGTGAGGGGGGAATTCCCCCGGGGTCTTTTTCTTACTTCTTTGAACAACTAAGTAAACAAGGATTAGCAGCTTTCTTAAGACTCTTTGATCTCGGCAAAGTGCTAAGATTGGAGAGGGGTTTTTTTCTTCCCTCCCCTCTCGGAAAAGCGGCTTTAAACAATCTCTCTTTCGGAGGAGAGAGAGAGAACTGGGAAAAAAACTCTTTGATATTCATTTCTTTCAAGCAATGGGGTAATTCTCTTGAACAATTGTGAAAGAAAGAAAGTGAACTGACCTAATAATCTATGAATGGAAACTTTTTGAATGATTGTTCTCCGATCTCCTGAGGGGGCTGAGTCAAAATGGCACTTCTTCCCCTGTTTCTGCTGCTGTTACAAATGAACTGTTGTCTTTGAAAATCTTCTGGGTTGGAACTATAAAACCCTGGTGAACCCTAGAGGAATCTCTTTATATAATCTTCCTTGGATTGGGGAAAATTGACTACAACTAGAGGGGAGCCTTATTGAAAACTGATATCCCACACTGGACCTTGCTTGCCTGTAGACCTCGCCTGACAGTGCACTCCTGTAGATGCCATATTTTCTGTCTAGACTTATAAACTTTCTCTGAACTTCACAATGCCTGCGAAAAAGCCCCCCACTCCTAAACCAGCATCGGCTCCATCTTCTTCTGTTTCAAGTCCTGTTACACAACAAACACAACTATCTACCTTTTTACAACCAAAAGCCTCGGAGGGGGAACAGCAGTCTGAAGACATGTTTCAACAAATGTTCCAGTCGATCTTAAAGGGACAGGATGAAATAAAAAAACAGCTGGCAGATTTAAGGGAAGAACTCAGAGAGAATAAACACCAGACTTTACAAAATAGCCAGAAAATAGAAGCTCTGGAGGAAGGTGCTGTGGGGGTGGGAGAAGAGATGAAGGTTTTACAAAAAAAAAAAAAAAACTGGGATTGAGAATTATATGGAAAAAATGGAATTTGAAAGGATGTCTCTCTTTCTTAGATTTCAAAACATACCTGAAATGGAGGGTGAAGATTTAAGGGAGATTATGACAACAATGCTAGCAGATTATATTAAAAGAGATAAGCGACAGCTAGGGTGGGATATTGATCTGATATATAGAATTAACTCAGCATATGCTAGAACACACAATGTTCCAAGGGAAGTTCATGTTAAATTTTTTAGAAAGACCACAAGAGATGAAATTCTAGGAGTTCAAAGGGGGGAACCTTTAAGATATAAGGACAAAGAAATAACCATTCTGAAACAGATACCCAAAAGAATAAGAGATAAGAGGAAGAAATTCTTCTTTCTAACTAAAAAATTATATGAAAAAAATATCTGGTTTAGGTGGTTAATTCCAGAAGGCTTGTTGATTTTCTGGGAGTGGGGTAGAGTGAGAATTAATACAGTAGTGGAGGCAGAAGCCTTCATGGAAAAACACAAGAACCTCCTAGATGAAACAAGAGACACTGCACAAGACATGAAGGGGGGAGGAGCCATGGCTCAGCCAACAGACAGGGGAGAAGAGACAGCAATGAGACTTTGGTCACAGAAATGATTTAAAAACATAGTGCAATTGTTAATATAATGAAATGGTTAGAAGTGATATAAAGTATGGTTGAAGATGTTAAAGAATTTGAAGTAAACCTAAATTGCTAATATATATGTAATAATGATATTTTGATATATATAAAATAAGAGAGAGATGTAAGACTCCGGGGAAGTACCACCTTCCGTATGATGTAGCTGTCAAAAAATTTTCTCCACATTTATGTACCTTTTCCCCAAAATATTTGAAAAAACCAATAAAACTTTTTTATATATATATAAAAAAAGACTGCCTTTACATCCTCTAACAGCCTCCTCATGTTGTATATCTTTGTAAACAATTATCAGAGCTACACACCATACATTAATACCAAATATTTTGCCCTTACAAGGACACTGCAGCTATGGAAGACTAATACCTATGGTTTAAGGGAGCAAAAAGTCTTAGGAGTGGCTGTTGACTTGGTTGAAGATTTTAGCTGTCTAAAGGCAATTGGTTTCCTAAGAGAGAGAGGGAGAGGGAGAGGGAGAGAGAGAGAGAGAGAGAGAGAAAGCGCGCACACTTTGCTACACTTTCATTAGTGGATTACAGAACAGCCAGGAAAAAAAGTAATATTTAACAAAATAAACCAATGGGATACCTTCCTACACACCATGGAGTTCTCTAATACAACCCAAAAGAATTGTGCCAAATGCTCATTAAATTTTATTCAGAGTGGTAAGTTTTCATCCTGTTGCTTTTATTCCTTGAAACCCAGCAAAAGATAACGGAGCCAAAGAATGCCATGGTTAATCAGCAATGTATTTGTTTGCAAGCTATTATGAATTGATGAATGAATTAAATATTGAATAGGAAAAGGACATAAAGCTTTGAAAGAGTTATTTAGTTTAGTACATATGGGCTTACCAGCTTTGTCTCTGTACTTTCTCAACTTTTGTTTAACTGTACAACATGCGGTAGTCTTGACAAATTATTGATGTTCTTTATTCGAGTTACATTGTTTGGCATTGTTTGGTTATTCACATTTCTCCTTTGACGCTGTATGTCTCAGCAGTCTTACTTAATTATTGTTGGCTCAAGAACAAATCTGAAGTGAAGGAGGAAGAATGGTATTATGATTAAGATTTAAGTTTTGGTTTTTCCGGATGACAAGTGTTCTAGTGTCAAAATTCATTTTTAAAAATGTAAGCACCTAAATTCATTAGACAAGACCTACAAAACTGAGCAAGAAATTTACATACAGCTTTTGCCTTGTTTGGATGTAAACAGATCATATAGTACAGTGTCATAATTATGGAAAAGACAGATGCTAGAAAGCAAAAATATGTTTGATGATTTCTTGCACTTCTGTTTTAAAGTTTACTGCACATAGTCCTCAATCTACAACCATTAATGATCACTTGAGGTTACAATGACACTGAAAAAAAGTGATTTATGTTTTTCACACTTATAACCCTGGCAGCACCCCAGTGGTGGGTTACGACCAGTAAGCCCCGGTACGGGCATACCGGTGCCTGCTGAGAGCACTGGGTACCATTCCGATACTGTGCTCCGGAGGGCCCACCTGCCCTCACCTGTATTTGAGCTCTTTGGGGCTTCCGCACATGTGTACAGCGCCTGTGCGACTCAGCCAAGCAGCTGGAGCATTGCAGATGCGTCGCAGAGCATCATAGACATTAAGTACGCATGTGTGCGCTGCATGTGTATGCGCTGCATGCATGTGCGCATGCTGCACGCATTCATGTGGTGGACGCTGGGCCCCGTTGCACCATACCGGTTGCAACGGGATCCGGAACCCACCACTGCAGCACCCCCATGATCACATGATCAAAATTTGACCACTTGGTAACTGGAATATATTTATGACAGCTGATCACGTGATCGCCAAGTTAATGGGGAAGCCAGATTTAGTTAATTACTGTGTTACTAATTTAACAACTGCAGTGATTCATTTAATAACTGTGGCAAGTAATGTCATAAAATGGGGCAAAACTCACTTACCAACTGTCTTGCTTAGCAACGGAAATTTTGGGCTCAATTGTAGCTGTATATTGAGGATTACCTATACTATTAGCCCTGATGGGGCAGTTGTTAGAATGCAATATTACAGGCTAGCTCTGCCCACAGCCAGGTGTTCGATCATGACTGGCTCAAGGTTGACTCAGCATGCCATCCTTCCAATGTCAGTAAAATGAAGACCAAGATTGTTGGGGGTAATATGCTGACATTTGTAAGCTGCTCAAAGAGTGCTTAAAGCACTATGTAACAGTATATAAATCAAAGTGCTATTGCTGTTGCAAAGTTCTTTCATTCAAATTAGATCATCTGATTATTTTGGAAAAGCAGTTTAATAATAAATAATCAGTGACTAAATTCACACCACATACTAAGTCCTGATAGATTCTTATTGAATAAACTTCAACTGGCTTAGTTGTCATAGCATTTCAAGTGATAAACCATTTGTTACAAACTACACTGGCTATATTTGTAAATATAAAAGCACAAACTACCAAACCACATTTTCGCTTTTATGTGGTATGAACCCAGCCTTTATATGCATGTAGACCTTTGAATATTTGTTCCTTTGTTCCTATTGCATTTGCAGTTTTTTAAAAAAGAAGTCCACAGCTCCCTATTTACTGATGTCTCCTCTGCAATTTCCCATTCTTACTGGAGCAATTAAGACATTGGTGGCCTCAGCCAGGCTGAATGAAGGGATTTCTTTGTTTCTTTATTCAATGTCATGCCCTCTCAGCAGCTTCCTCAAAGGAGATTCTGTTTCTTCAGCCTGATTTATGCAAGTCTAATCAAAGCCATTTAAATGCATGTCCCAATAAAGCCAAGTATATGAAATTCCTTGATGCACAGTGACAAATGGTGGTCTGCATAGGGCCGCTGTTTTCCAGTGTTTGTGGTAACTTCAAGTGGTCACACCCAATTCAGCAAACTTCCTGCTTGGGGAAAGAAATCATATCTGTGGTGGGGGAGTTCAGGAAGTGTTAGATATTAGCATATATCGGGATAAGTCTTCCCTCAGGTCCGCTCCTACAGCGGGAAACAGGTATTCCTCTGATTGGTCAATGGGCGTGCCTCATCCCTATAAAAGGGGAACCCTCCGACCACAGAGCTAAGCTGGATCACTACTATTACTAATAAAGAGCTGTTAAGTCACGTCGTGTCCGCAGTCTGTCTCTCGTTGCCCAGATCTAACATTGGCGACGAAGGTGGGATTGAGAGACAGATAGGACGAAGAACGCTACTTCAAGAATCTCCGGATTTGATCCAGCCCAGGAATTCGGCAGAAATTCCGGCAGCCATCTCAGATCACCGCAGCGCGGCAAATTCAAACTGAGAAGATGGCGATGCATGCTCCCCCCGCTCCTTTCGACCCAGCAACCGACGAATGGGAAGCCTTCATGATTCGCTTCGAGTGTTTCCTCGAAGCAAATGAGTACACGGGGATCACCGATGCAAGAAAGAAAAATATCTTCCTCGGCTACTGCGGAAAGGAAGTCTTCAATACGGCCAGAGACCTCACCGCGCCTACTCCAATACAAGCAGTACCATGGGCGACGCTGAAACAAGCCTTGGAAACACATTACGCGCCAAAACCGTCCCGCCATGTCAGCCGCAAAGAGTTCAACATGAGGACTCAAAAGGCGGGAGAATCCATTAACCAATTTGTTGCAGCTCTACGAAGAATAGCAGCCCACTGTGAATACAGGGATTTGGAAGAGCATATCTTAGAGCAATTCATCTGTGGGGTAAGAGACATTTCGTTGCAAAAGAAACTGTTAGCCAACCCGAATCTAACCCTACAGTCAGCATTGAACAAAGCAAGAGCGTCGGAATCAGCGGAGAAATCAGCAGTGACCATACAACGAAGGGTCAACGAAACCCAGCCAGCACCGAGACAAACCAGAGTCCACTACGAAGACGCAAGCCCCGACTACGTGGATCCCGAGTTCGAGGACAGTCACCTAATGCAGAGCAGTCACTGGAGGCCTGGGGGGAAACCCGGATCCCGTTTGCCGCCCTGCGCAAGCTGCGGAGGGAATCACCCCAGGTCTACTTGCAGGTTCAGGAACGTTGTTTGTTCGCACTGCAACAAACTTGGGCACATCGCACGAGTGTGCCGGAGCGGAGTCCCTGCCTCACGGCAGCCACCCATGTACCGCCAACAGAAGCCCAACCCAGGGGCTTGGCGAAATCAAAAAGGGCGCCCAGAGAAAAATCCACAAGTGTTTACCCAGAGAGAAACTCCCCAAAGAGCTGAACGAGCGTATTCCCAGAGAGATTACTCACAAGAAAGTGAGCGAGCGTATCCCCAGAGAGAATTCACACAGAGAGCCGAAAGAGCGTTCTACCAAGACGCTCAACGAGAGTATTTTCAGGATATAGACGATGAGATAGAGTTGACCCAGAGAGAGGAGTTGCGAACGTATCTCACCACGATACATCAGGTCCGCCCTAAGCGGCCCAAAAGGCTGAAAGTCACAGTCCTCTTGGAGGGCTCACCCTGCGAGCTGGAGGTTGACACAGGATCAACCCTGACGATCATTTCATGGGCATCCATGAAACAGGCCATTCCCAGCCTCAGAAAGAGCCAACTGCGCGCTCCTGACGTCCTGCTACGAGACTACCAGGGGAACCAAGTCCCCATCGTGGGCCAAGGCACATTCCACATCCAGTTTAAGGACATCGAAGCCCAGCTGCCCGTGACCATCTCCAGCGCGCCATTGCAGAACCTCCTGGGGCTTGATTGGTTTGAAGCCCTGGGATTAGAAGTCACCGGAATCAACGCCGTGAGAAACAGCAGCGCTGAAAAGATCTTTAAGGAGTTCGAGGATGTGTTCAGCTCCGGTCTTGGTAAGTATGTGGGCAAACCAATATCGTTCAATTTAGATCCAAATGTGGCGCCAATCCGGCTTAAACCGAGACGAGTGCCTTTTGCACTCCGCCCAAAAATAGATAAAGAGATAGATAAGTTAGTGGAACAAGGAATCCTGGAGCCGGTAGATCACGCGCGTTGGGAGACACCTATCGTGACCCCAGTTAAGTCAGACGGATCAGTCCGCTTGTGCGCAGACTATAAATGCACAATTAATGTCGCGCTACAACAGAGCGCATATCCGGTGCCCGTAGTACAGCACCTATTGCACTCATTGGGGCCAGGAAAAGTTTTCGCTAAATTAGATATGGCACAAGCTTACCAGCAACTGCCAGTAGATAGCGCCACAGCGGAGGCCCAGACTATAGTGACGCACAGAGGAGCGTTTAAATGCAACCGGCTACAATTCGGCGTAAGTATTGCTCCAGGATTGTTCCAGAGCGTCATGGAACGACTGTTGCAAGGGATACCGGGAGTCGTCCCATATTTTGACGATATCTTGGTGTCCGCTGCAAACGAGGAGCAACTAAACAAAAGAGTCAGATCGGTTTTGGCCAGAATCAGAGAGAAGGGTCTCCGCCTGAAAAAAGAAAAATGCCAAATTAACGTGCCTAGCGTAGAATTCCTGGGTTATAGAATTGATGGTCAGGGAATTCACCCCACTGAAAAGAAAATTAAGGCGATCCAGGACGCCCCCACACCACGAAATCAAACCGAGTTGCAGGCCTTCCTCGGACTACTTAATTTCTACAGCGTTTTTCTGAGACAGAAGGCGACCGTTGCTGAGCCACTACACCGTCTACTCCAGAGGAACGCACCATGGAGATGGGGACGAGCAGAAGCTGCAGCATTCGCCGGGGTAAAGCGCCTGCTCACCACTGACTCACTACTTGTACAATACAGTCAGACCCTCCCGCTGGTATTGACCTGCGACGCATCGCCGTTCGGGGTTGGAGCAGTCCTCAGCCACAGGATGCCCGACGGGAAAGAAGCACCCATTGCTTTCTACTCCAGAACTCTTTCATCGGCCGAAAGGAACTACAGCCAAATGGACAGAGAAGCATTGGCTGCCGTTGCAGGTGTGAAACGTTTCCATGAATACCTCTACGGCCGCGATTTTGAACTCATTACTGATCACAAACCGCTGTTAGGACTTTTGGCGGGAAATCGCCCCACTCCGGTCTCCCTTTCTCCACGTATGACCAGGTGGACTGTTTTCCTGGCTGCGTACTCTTACAAGTTAATTCATCGACCGGGCTCCACTCTAGGGCACGCAGATGCGCTCAGCCGTTGCCCATTACCAGACATTTTGCCAGACCCCACTCCAGAAGTACCGGTATTGCTCATTGACTGTTTGGATTCGGGACCGGTTTCTTCTTACGACGTTGCAAGGTTCTCCTCGAAGGACAATTTAATAAAACAAGTGCAAACTTGGGTATGGAGGGGGTGGCCAAAGGGAAATGTGGGCCCGGAATTCAAAATGTTTTGGTCTAAACGGGACGAACTCTCCGTGTTACAGGGATGTTTGTTGTGGGGGGATCGAGTTGTTATTCCTTTTGCGCTACGAAAAAAGGTATTGAATGCTTTACATATGGGGCATCCGGGGATCGTGAGAATGAAAGCGTTAGCGAGAAGTTATGTGTGGTGGCCCAATATGGACAAAGAAATAGAGGAGTGGGTGGCCACTTGCGATCCATGCCAGGAGTCGAGACCAGCACCCCCGGAAGCGCCCGCCACAGAATGGGAGAAACCCAAGGCACCCTGGTCACGCATTCATATTGATTTTGCAGGGCCATTCCAGGGTCAAACCTTCCTCATAGTTGTAGATGCTTATTCTAAATGGTTGGATGTAGTCCTAATGACATCAACCACGGCAGAGGCAGTTATAAAGGTTCTTAGGCGGCTTTTCGCCACCCATGGTCTACCAGATCTGTTAGTATCGGACAACGGGCCCCAATTCACGGCCATGCAGTTCGAAACATTTTTAGCAGGGTTGGGAATCAGACACGCCCTCATCGCGCCATTCCATCCAGCGTCCAATGGTCAGGCAGAAAGAATGGTGCGGTTCGCGAAAGAGGCCCTCGCCAGGATGGGCCCGGGGGATTGGCAAACACGCATTGACCATTACCTCCTCATTCAACACATTACCCCGAGCGCAACGACGGGTAGAAGCCCCGCTGAACTACTAATGGGTCGCCGCCTACGATCTCACCTGGACAGGCTCCACCCGAATTATTCTACCTCGGCTCCCCCAGACTCTACAAGTAAGGTCAGATCTTTTAGAGAAGGAGACACTGTTTATGCTCAAAATTACACAGGGGGGACATTGTGGATACCGGCAAGGGTCATTGGCATCATGGGCCCTCGATCGTATTTGTTAGAGCTTGAAGATGGGCGGAATTGGAGAAGGCACATCGATCAGCTTCGAGGTCGCCTAGCACACTCCAACTTAAGGGATGAGGGCGAAAGTTTCCTGTCCACAGAAAGACAACCGCAGGGAAACTTCATCCCAGGAAACGACGACACCGGCGAGCTAAGCGGGGGACAGGACATCACGCACGCAGCTGAGCAACCCCCCGTCATCACAGCCGCTGAGCAAACCCCCGTCATCGCAGCCGAACAAGATACCAGGGAAAAGAGCATCGAAAACGCAAGACCTCCAGAAACAGAAAAAGCACCCGATCCTGCAACTACTTCAACCCAACAGGAAACCAATCCTGCAAGTACTTCAACACAACCTGAACTCCGACGTTCCTCCCGAGCAAGACAAACACCCACCTACCTAAAGGACTATGTCACCTACCGCAACGTCCCATCTAGGAGGGGAGGGGTGTTAGATATTAGCATATATCGGGATAAGTCTTCCCTCAGGTCCGCTCCTACAGCGGGAAACAGGTATTCCTCTGATTGGTCAATGGGCGTGCCTCATCCCTATAAAAGGGGAACCCTCCGACCACAGAGCTAAGCTGGATCACTACTATTACTAATAAAGAGCTGTTAAGTCACGTCGTGTCCGCAGTCTGTCTCTCGTTGCCCAGATCTAACAGGAAGGATTTAAAAGGTCAGCCAAAAATCCATAGGCTTCTGCCTTACTCTATTGAAGTATATTCCTTCTGAGTTGAAGCTGCACAGATATGTTTGGGTTATACTGGCAGAAAATAGACACAAGACATGAGTTCATCAGGGAGAAAGTATCTAATCCATGTATTGAAGGAGAGATTTTACTATGTTTGGGATTTTCTCTAGTTCAGATGGTTTAAAATTCTTCTAGAATTAACAGTTTTCCCCTTAAAGCTTTCCTTCAGAAATTCATTATTGCCTGTCTTTTACCAACTGTAAAGAACAGTTCATGCTGTTTCCTACTGCTGAATTTCATGATTAGACAGATGATTGCAACCCAATATTATGATGGGCAATCTGGGAAGAAAGCAGATGAAAAGCAGAGCACTGCATGTCCAAATGCACTCCACACCTGGCTGCTAGCAACCTTTTGTGCTTCTTTGTTGTATCATATCCTCAGACTCTAGGCTTTCAAGAGTACCTTTATTCATCTGATTACAAAATTAGTGTTGCTATAATAAGATCTCTCCTTTTATTTTTTTTCCTCCTGACTTCCTTCCTTCCTTTTGATGATACAACCATTTGCTCTTACCTATCTCCATGGTGATGTGCCTTGTCCCAAGCTTGCTTCTACCTCTCACCTCCAATTACTATTGCTGTGGGGATTTAGGCTAGATGCTAACCATTAATTAAAACATTCTAGAATAATATAGATTACAAATTGGTAGCATAAATAGATATAGTTTTCTAAATAAAATACATCACTGTATGTAGCTTCTTCCCTGTTGTTTAGAAAACAAATATTTTGTTTAATTAGGGAAGAAATATCCTGAATTAAAGGCACCCCAGATATAGATCTCCTTTCAGGATATTATGAAATCTTGCCTAAGAGTGTCAGGCACCTGTTGAAAGCCTTAAGACAAATGGAGCACTCCCAGCTAATCACTTTAGGAGAAGAGACATTTGGGAGTTAGCAACCAGAGCAAGCAAATTGGAGGGCAAAAAGCAAAGGAGAGTTTCTTGAGGGAGTACAGCACTGAAGGAACAGATTGACTTCCCATGTTGAGAAACTAAGGATTAAAGCCTGTGCAGAGTGGATGAGGAAGCCTGGGTTTGAAACTGAAATTATAGCATAGAAGCTTTTAGATTAAACAGTTCCTAGAAAAGAAGAAAACCATGTTATATTCCTGACTTACAATTGTTTGTTTAATGACTGTTCAAACTTATATTGGCATTGAAAAAAAATGATTTATTACCAGTCCTCACACTTACAACTGTTGCAACATCTCCATGGCCATGTTTTCAACCAGCATGTATTCACAATGATTGCAGTATCCTGGGGTTGTAAGTTGAGGACTACCTGTGATGTTGCTTTATAGATAAAAAGGGCATTGGTACTTACCTGATACACCTCTTCTAATAGGGTGGAGATAGCATCTATACATGGGTAGACATTGTCTGCCTTCTGATTGGACTGAGTCTGATAAAAGTTAGTTAAGACCCGCCCTTTGTTGCTAGCTTTACCCAGCTTTTCGGGTAACAAGAACTTAGACAGACACAATGTGTCATCGCACAAACATTTTGATAAACAAACCTTTCAAACAAGAGAAATGAACCACATATTTACAGTAAAATTTTTGAATGCAGAGCTCTTTGTAGCATAGCAGGCAAACTCATTCTTTTTTTTTTGAATTTTTTTTATTGTTTTAATTAAACAAAAACACAAAAAAAACATTCTTCATTACATCTTGTAGAAAGCATGTCGATTGGTTACAAATAAATTTTGTGCGTTACTATACATCCTTCATATTTTTAATTTACATTTTAAAATTGAAGATCTTTATGTATTTTACCTTCAATGTACCATCATTCTCATTTAGCTATAATTATTTAAACATGTTTTTATCTAAAATCATTTGTATTTAAAAACACAACCACCTACTGGCATTCATTAGTTACTCCTATAAACCTCCAATAATTACCTTTTTATAGCATATTCCCTTTTTTTCCCAACTCACTATTTAAGGCTTATATCTAATTGCCAAGACATATAAAAATCATTAAACATTATCCATTAACATTTCCTTATTGTTATGATAGTTATGTAATGAAAAAAAAAAGAATTTTTTTTTGTCATTTATATCACATCTCCTCCCCTCCGACCCAAGAAAAATTACATCTTTATAATAAGGTCTAAACAAAAGTTTGTTAGTAAAGTTTATGTGCCCAAGAAAAATTACATCTTTATAATAAAATCTAAACAAAAATATATTAGTGAAATTGATAAATCTTTTCCCCAGGTCCCAATTTACAGTTTATATCCAAATTATTTTTAGTAATTGAGATTATTATTTCATTGTTATTATCATAATGAGTTATTAATTAACGAATAAATATTTTAAAGAAAACATTCTAAAAGTGTCTAAAATCCTACTTATTAATCACCAAAGGTTAACTAAGTTTTGTTATCAACTTTAATCATCATCCTGTGCCTTTCCAGTAACAAAACAGTCTTATCTCTTTAGCCAGTTGTTGTGTCAATTCTCTTATAAACTTCTTTATAAAGTTTTTAAAAACTTCTCTCCGCACTTTTTTGCTTGAAATATCTCTCATATAGTCTTATTGCCCTTGAACTGGTATTAAAATTAACATGTCTTTGATTATCAGATGTCTTTCTAAAGCTGTTTCTCTTCTTAATTCCATCATCAAGTCCATATCTTGACAGGAGGGGTAGAGCTCTAGATCATCAAGTATATAATAATAATCAGATTCACTTTTCCATGTTCCCTCCTTTCCACTTTCACGCATAGGTGTTCCATTATTAGGTTCATCTGTTATCTTGTCTTTATCTTCTATATCTTCACTCTCTTCTTTAATTTTTGAGGCTCCAGTCCCTTCATCTTTTATTGAGCCAGACAATAATCTATCCAACTTCTTATCAAACATCTCAAATCCTTCCAATATCTTTAGAATTCCATCCATAAAACTTAGGGTTTCTTCATCTGTATATAAATGCATATTTCCCAGAAGAAAAGAAAAAGTTTAAAATCCACTGCCACTCTCGCCTTCAATGTCTCTTTTATGTATAAAAATATTTTTGTTTTAAATTTGCTTAAACATAAGATCCTTTTAATTTTTTTATAAAAGTGAGGGTTCTATGTTTTCTTTTCTTTCCCTTCCCTTGTCCAAAATATTCCACAAAGACACCTGCAAGAAAACTGTCCGTGTCCTTCAGCCGTTATCAGTCTCTACAGACAAGCTGCAAACCCTCTAGTTACAATGTCAACAAACTCAGGGAAAATAGAGCAAAGGATACTTTGTTTCAAAAAGAAAAAAAAAAGTTCTGGCTTCCAAATGGCAGATTCAACTTTCTCTTATTAGTATCAAGCTTAAGGAAAACAAAAATCTCTAAGTGTCTTTAATAAAATTTAATAAACAGTAAGAGGAAGGATTATTAAAGTAAAAAAAGTTTTAGATCAGCCAAAAAATAAAGGTAGCACAGATTAGAAGAAAAAATCAATTCATTCATTTAAGAGGAGAAACGGGAAGCATTCCAATCACTTCAATCCACAAAACGCTGTTACATAGAAGAGGGAAAAAAAACTTTCTAAGGCAGTCCAATAAAGATAAATTTCTCCGCTTTATTTTTTTGCTTAAAGGACTAATTTATCTTTTTTAAAAAATTTCTTTGGGCAATCATTCTCAAAGAAAAAAATCTCACCAGCTGAACTCACTTTCACTGCCTTCTTTCCGGAGCCGTCTCCGACTTTATTAGCCTGGGGGCTGTCTGTTTACTGGTGGCTTGGAGAACTTCCCTTGGGTCAATCACGGACTTTGCGGTGTCCCTGATACCAGGAAGGATTTGTCTCCCTGTCACTGTCTCTCCGGGACGGTTTAGGTCCATATGGACAGTGCAGCTGGTAAAAGAATCAACGGCGGTCTCGGACTATCGAGACTGCACATTGTGTCATCGCGACATCTGGCCTGGCAAACTCATTCTTATAGCACTAATGGCATAGCAACGAGATCAGTCAGAGAGGGAGGGGATGGATGCTATCTCCACCCTATTAGAAGAGGCGTATCAGGTAAGTAGCAATGCCCTTTCTCAATAGACGTGGAAATAGCATCCACACATGGGACATACCCAAGCCCACATGTCCCTATGGGAGGGAACCAGACTGATGAATGGAGAAGGGGAAACCCAGGTGGCTGCCCGGCAGATTTCTTCGAGAGATGCCTGGGTGGCCCAGGCTGCTGTCATAGCCGCACTTCTGGTGGAGTGCGCTGTTATGCCCTCAGGTACAGCCCGATGCTGGGAAGCGTATGCCCTGGCTATACAACTGCGAAGCTCCTGCCAATGGTAGAGGCAGACACCTTCCTACCTAGGGTCTCAGCCTGAAAGGAGACAAACAACAATTCGGATCTCCTAAATTCGGAAGTGCAAGAGATATAAATCTTAAGTGCCCTACGCACATCCAGTTTGTGCTAATCTCTCTCCAAGGAATGAGTTGGAGAGAGGCAGAAGTTGGGCAAAACTACCTCTTGCGCTCTATGGAACCACAATGAGACCTTTGGCGTAAAGGAAGGATCTAATTGAAACACTACCCTGTCAGTGTAGAAGATACAAAGTTCCTCCCTTACCGACAGGGCCTGCAGCTCCGAGATCCTCCTGGTGGAGGTGATGGCCACCAGGAAGACCACCTTCCAAGAAAGGAACTGTAGTTCCACCGACCGAATGGACTCAAAGGGGGTGTCCGTTAGGGCAGACAAAACCTGTGGGCAAGTCCCATATGGGGTAGTGATGAACCACTGGTGGTCTCAAATTGACTGCCCCTTTCAGAAACCTTTTCACGGCCGGGTGGTGTGATAAGAGTTGTTCCCCCCTCCCCAAGTCAGAATCATAGCCAGAGCTGCTACCTGTCTTCTCAACGTGTTGGGTGATAGCCCTTTCTCCAGCCCATCTTGGAGAAACTCCAACACCTGGGGAACAGATGCAGTGGGGGCATAAATGGTCTTGTCGTTGCACCACTTGCAGAATATACGCCAAGTAGCATCATATATGCGAACTGTAGATGGCCTCCTAGAAGCCTGGATAGTGCCAATGACCGTGGAAGAAAGGCTGTTCTCCCCCAGAGAATGCCACTAAAGCGCCAGGCGGTCAGCTGGAGCCACTGAGGGTCTGGATGCTCCAGTGACTCCTGGCTGAGGGCACCTGCAATCTGAGGAATCCTCCAGGGGCTGGCTACCGACAGGGTCTGTAGGTCTGCGAACCATGGCTGTCGCGGCCAATGCGGGGCCACCAGGATCACCTCTGCCCATTCGGTGATTACCTTGCACAACAACCGAGGAATCAAGGGCAGCGGGGGGAACGAAGTAGTCCAGGGGCCACCGACACCTGAGAGTGTCTGTCCCCTCTGCCCCTTGTGTCCTGAACCTCGCATAAAAGCATGGGACCTGAGCATTGTCTGGGTGGTGAAAAGGTCTGCAACAGGCAGTCCAAAGGGGTCCGAGATTTGACAGAAGAGTCAAGGGTGGAGGCACCAATCCGCATTGTCCACCTTGGCCCGGCTGACCACCCCTGAGATGTGTGCCACGGTCAATGAAGCCAGGTGCCTCTCTGCCCAGAGGCTCAGTTCCATGGCTTCTGTCATGAGGTCCTTGGATTTCGTGCCGCCCTGATGGTTGACATGGGCCTTGGTGGCCACATTGTCCATCAAAACCAGTACATGCTCACCTGCAATGCTTGTGAGGAAGTCCTGGAGAGCCAGGTGGATGGCTCTGAGCTCTAACCAGTTTATGTTGCGAGTCCTGTCCACCCGGTCCCATTGTCCCTGGGCCATCTGTGTCTGTAAATGAGTCCCCCAACCGTAGAGGCTGGCATCCGTGGTGACCATCACCTTGTGAACCACCGTGAAGTGGCAGCCCTTGGTGATGGCTGTCGATCTCCATCAACGTAGAGATCGGAGGACATCCACCAGAACCATGACCTTCAGCAGTGACGTACTCCTGTGGGCCTTCTGGAAGGGTAAGAGAAAGCACTGAAGATCCCTAGTATGGAGGCATGCCCAAGACACGATGTTAATAGCCGACACTAGTTTCCCCAGCAAACGTGATAAGATGGCTAGGGAGACCCTACGCTGGCTCAATACTTCCCAACCAGTTTAACAATGCTGACTTGCCTATCCTCCAATAGGAATACCTGACCTGACACTGAATTGATCCACGCCCCTAGACGCGAAATTCGGGTGGTGGGGTCTAGATGGCTCTTGGCCGTATTGATAGAGAAACCGTGAGCCTCCAAGGTAGTTATCGTGAGGGCAAGGTCATGCCTTGCTCCAGATAGGGACCTGGATAATAATAGAAGATCATTAAGGTAGCATTGGCTACGCACCGACCAGAGTCTGAGGTGTGCAGCCAATGCTGCCAACATTTTGATAAATGCCCGGGGGGAGGAAGAGAGGCTGAATGGCATGGCCGTATATGGGTAATGTTGCCCCCCATAACAGAACCTTAGGAATTTCTGGTGATCGGGCAAAATCAGGATGTGAAGGTAGGCCTCCGTCAGATCAATTGACGCCAAGAGGTCGCCTTCTCTCACCCCTGCCAGAATAGATTGTATGAGTGCATCTTGAACCGGCGGTATTTTATATGCCGGTTGGGGCGTTTTGCTCTCCAGCCCCCCGAGGCCTTAGGGATAACGGAAAAAAAATAGAATAAAAGCCCTGGGTTAATTGATCGATCAGAACTGGTTGAACCGCCCTGATGTCCAGAAGATGTCGTATTGCCGAATTCATGAGGCTTGCCTGTCCGGCTTGCGAGACCCCAGGCAACGAATAAAGAAACTCGGGGGAATAGAGAGGTATTCTAGAGCTAGACCAGACTTAATGGTCCTTCATACCCAGTCGTCCTTGGTAGTAGCATCCTATTGGTCTGCAAAGTACTGCAACCACCCCCCCAATGGGAATGGGGACCCATTGGGATCTATGGTTTTCGGGAATTATGACCTCCGCCCCCCCCGAAAGGTCCTCTGGTAGCAAACGGACTGCTGGCACTGCCTCTGATGATACCCCCCCCCCGGGCCCTGTAGCCATAGGAGCCATAATCATGGCCTCGAAAGGAGATACCATAGTCCTGTGCCCAAAAGGGCTGCCTTCTAGAATATGGAGTAGCACGTGAAGACCCCTTTCTGGAAGTGGACAGCAAGATTTTTCGCTTGCTCTTGTCCTCAATAGGAATCAGCTCTAGAGCCTTCCAAACAGGGATCATATAAGGGGCAGAGGCTAGCCACCACCTATGCCTCATATCCGCCTGCCACTGGTGAAGCCAAAGCAGACGACGGGAGGCAACCGAGGCAGCCATCACCCTCGAGGCAAAGTGAGTGGAATTAAGTGTGGTGTCAGCCGTAAATTGAACGGCAGCCAGTATTTTATTGAGGTCTTGATGGGCTCTTAGGTCGGTTGCAGGTAGACGTTGTTGAAGCTGCTGTAGCCAAAACAGGCAGGAACGAGAGAAGAACAATGTGGACATGGAAGCTTGGACCACACAAACCGCTGCTTGATGCACACGTTGCATCGTGAGGTCGGCCCTCTTGTCCTTTGACTTGAGGATCTCCTCCTGGGAACCTGGAATGTTGGTTGCCGAGTGAAGGGCTGCTACCGGGACTTCATCCTTCGGAACTTGAAGGAGCTGTCCCAGGTCAGTGGCCACATTGTAAAATTCTTTGCTGTGAAGGTAGCAGATGCTTTGGCCTTGGTCAGCAAGGTCTTGAAGTGGGCAGGTTGGGCCAAACCCGAAAATGATATTTTGTTTCTTTTTTTCTGGTGCTGCCTCCTCATCCCCAGAAAACTCAGCATCCTTAATCTCCCCATGTTCAGAGACAGGGAACTGGCTATGCTGGGATCTAGCCGGTGACAAGGGCCTCTGCACTGGTGGGGCTGGCAGTGATGTAGAATAGGCCACTGGTGGAGCAGGCAGTGATGTAGAATAGGCCACTGGTGGGGCTGGCAGCGACATAGAATAGGTGACTGGTGGAGCTGGCAGTGATGTAGAATAGGCCACAGGAGGCACTGGGCAGCGTTAGCCACAGAAGCCGCTGGTGTAGCAGTCCCAGTCTTCTGCTGGAGACCTGCAGCTATGTTGGTAAAGGCTGAAGCTATGGCTTCCTGTATGTCAGGCACAGCCAGGGAAGAACCAGATAGTTCTAGGTGGAGCCCACAGCTGTTGGAGTGAACATAGCCTCCGCACGCTTGCTGCCGCATCCCAAACCAGGCATCTTGCAAAAGATGTCCCTGTAGATCAGAGGCATAGTCCCACAGCCCAGAGGTATTTGTTGGGAACAGGGAGCTGAAAGGACTAGGGGCCTGTTCCAATGTAACTGGAGAGGGCTGGACAGAAATATTGCTGCTAGATTGGGGCACAGTATTCCCCTTTGCGGAAGATGAGGAATACCTTTGAGACGAGGCTTTGGAACTTTTGTCCTCAGGAGTTAGACCATCTCCCTTGTCAGGTGGGACTTACTTGGAGGACCTCTTCCATTTGGCATGGGCAGTGACTTTCTCAGACTTTTTGTGCCCCTTAGGATCTGCTGCAGCCTGGGAAGTGGAAGCCTCCACCGTGATTAGAAGCCGTTGGGCCCTGGTTCCCTCAGCATTTGGAGCAGCAATTGCAGCATCTGCCATTTTGAGAGGGAATTAGCAACCAAAATGGCGGCTCTGGGCAGAGTGCTGCAGGGAGAAAGGCCTGGGCCGATTCAGGGCCTCACCTCCTGCCTCTCCGTTTTGAAGGGATCCGCAATAACACTGCAATCTTTCCTTGCCGTCCGAGATAAGCAGAGATTTGAGGTCCCGTTAGTGACCTTTCAAGAGTGCTATGCTCTTTCCCGCCTAGTCAGGGGCCTGGGAGGCAGATGGCCCACAGGGTGAGCTACAGGACTAAGCCCTCATGCTCCAGCCCAAGTTGACAGCTCAGAATACTTCACGCTCTTTCCTGCGGCTCCAGAAGCAACGTCATCACTATTAGGGTGAGAGAAGCAACAGCGTTGCCAAGGCACACTCATGAGGTCAGAAGCGAAGCCTCCAAGGAACGCAAAGTCCAGTTGCTCAGGGAGGCGTGCCAGTCACTAAGCAGGGTCTGGGACACATAGTGACACTTCACAGAGCGCTGCGCTCTCACCCGCCTTGGTGAAGTCATAGGGTGATGCCCCTCAGGGCGAGCCGAGGCTTAGAAGCCTTCGTTGCTCCAGTCTACCCAGACCAATTTGTCTAAAGTGGAATTCCAATACAGCCAATCGGAGTAATCACCAGCAATCAATTTCCTATCAATAATTCAATCAATTTTATCAGAGATAAGTGCTCAGGAGATACACGATGACATGACCGTTCATGAAGTGGACTGAGTCGAAAAGCTGGGTAAGGCTAGCAGCAAGGGGTGTGTCTTAACTAACTTTTCCCAGACTCAGTCCAATCAGAAGGCGGACAACGTCAACTCATGTATGGCTGCTATCTCCACCTCTGTTGAGAACAATGTATTGCAAACTAAAGTTAGTTAAATTGTGCTGATTCATACTTGAGGAATGGTGAAGGCTTCCCCTAACTTCCTGCCTCGAAAAGTATTGGTTGGCCTTTAGCTTTCCATACTTCTTAGCTAATATAGACAAACCCTAACCTTATGTTCAGTTCATATTATCCCATGTCCCAACTATCTTTAGACCATCTTTAGATGGCTCTACAGTGGTATAAGGAATTATTCAGTAAGTAGTGATTTAATACATGCAAGCAAATTATATTTGTGTGGCCTGTCCCGAAAAAACGTCCCCCATGAATTATCCACAAGACTGAAAGTATAGTATTGTACTGTATGGAGAGTGCTTGTCAACAGAAGCAAGGATTTTGGTGGCCTCTTGTGATCATAATAGGAACTAGAAACATGAAACAAAAATTCAACAACTTTGTTTTAAAGTTTCTGTATCTGAGCTGCATAATTCTAGATGACCACTGGATACACAAAACTCTAAATGTTGCTACCATCTTGAGTTTACTCTCATACAAATGACTTGGGGGAGGGGCAGGGATTGTATGAAATAAAATAAAAACAATCGATCTTTTATGGGAATTAAAATGTTCATACTTTGCTTAATATAATTTCTAAACTACTTAAAGATATGCATTAGAAATAATATGTGACATTGAACCACTGTATTAATTTGTGTATTATAACCCTGGCCAGTGTCTCTTTTCACTTTTACCATTGGGCAGAAGACATCGAAGTATAGCTAGCCGGAGAAACAGGTTTAAAAACAGCTTCTACCCATGGGCTGTCAGACTCCTAAACACAATCACTCACATACATATCCCACCCCCCAATTACTTGTATAAGGATTATTCTCTATACCTGTGAGGGTGAACATATGGCATGCATGCCCAAAGAGGTACATGGAGTCATGTCTCCTGGAACGCATGGTGTTGCCCGTTCCTCTTCCGGGTACCTGGTGCGCATGTGTGTGTGACAATCAGCTGGCCTTTGTGCATGCAGCAGTGCCGGAAACTGGAAGAGCTGGTCTTCCATTTTCCGGTGCACACGCCCCTGGCCAGCTCCTTTTCCAGGTTGTGGCCCTGGCAACGGTGTCGTGTCGGGAGTGCTGAAGAGGTTCGACTCGATGCCGAAAAGGTTCACCATCACTACTATACTATTCATGTTGTCTTGTATTTTCTGTTATGGATTGCATGATGTACAATGACAATAAAAGCTATTATTATTATTATTATTATTATTATTATTATTATTATTATTATTATTATTATTATTATTGCATCAACAGAATTGTATCACAGCGGCCAGTTCTTTAGCCGGATTTGGCATTAATTACTAGTCGGGCCCCACCCAGGGGCCTAGGACGTCGTAACGTATTTTCGTAATATGTGTGCGGATCCAAGCAGTGCAGCCTTTTGCATTTGACTGATGGTGATTTTGTCAATTTTTAACTGTTTTAAGTGTAATTCTAGTGCTTTTGGAATAGCACCCAGTGTGCCGATTACCACTGGAATTACCACTGCTGGTTTGTGCCATAATCGTTGAATTTCCATTTTTAAGTCCTGGTATTTCGCGATTTTTTCATATTCCTTCTCGGTGACCCTGCTATCACCTGGTATTGCAATGTCTATGATTGTAACCTTATTTTTCTCAACCAGTGTGATGTCTGGTGTATTATGCGCCAGTATTTTATCCATTTGTATGCGAAAATCCCACAAGATCTTAACCATCTGACCCTCAACGACTTTTTCAGGCTTATGTTCCCACCAGTTTGTTGCTGTTTTAATATTATAATTTTTGCACAAATTCCTGTGGATCATTTGTGCCACTGAATTGTGCCGCATTTTAGTCAGTCTGCGCGATTTTTTTACAGCAGCTGAGTATGTGGTCAACAGTTTCATCAGCCTCTTTGCAAAGTCTACATTTGGCATCATCAGAGGATTTTTCGATTTTGGCCTTAATGGCATTTGTGCGGATAGCTTGTTCTTGCGCAGCCAGGATTAGTGACTCTGTTTCTTTCTTTAATGTACCTGCTGTTAACCATAACCAAGTTTTTTCACTGTCCACTTTATCTTTTATGTTTTCCAGAAATTGGCCATGCAATGCTTTGTTCTGCCAACTCTCCATTCTTGATTTTATCACATCTTTTCTGTATTCTTGTTTCGTCTGTTGGGCCTTCAATAGATTTTTGTTCTTTACTTTGATTAATAGATGTTCTTGACTTTCTTTTAAATAATCAGCCAGTGCATGTTTTTCTTCTTCAACTATTTGCTTCACTTGTAATAATCCTCTGCCACCTGATTTTCGGGGTAGGTATAGTCTATCAATATCACCACGTGGATGTAAACTGTAGTGCATTGTCATTAGTTTCCTGGTTTTTCGGTCCAAAATGTCCAAATCAGCTTGTGTCCAGTTAACTATACCAGCTGTGTATCTTATAGCTGGTATTGCCCAGGTGTTTATGGCCTTGATTGTATTTCCACCATTCAATTTAGATTTCAAAATTTTCCTAACTCTGTTGGTGTACTCTCCCCTGACAATAGTTTTTATTTCTCCATGCTTGATGTTATCCAACTGCAGAATGCCTAAGTATTTGTAGGCTTCATTTTCATTGCATTTAATTAGTTGGCCATTGGGCATTTCAATTCCTTCATATGTAGTGATTTTGCCCCTTTTTATGGATACAGTGGCACATTTTTCCATGCCAAACTGCATTGAAATATCGGTGCTGAATACTCGGACTGTGTTTGTCAATGATTGGATTTCTATTTCTGACTTTCCATAGAGTTTCAAATCATCCATATATAATAAATGCAAAATTTTTTCGGCTTCTTTGGCTGTTTGGTATCCTAATTTCATTTTTTTAAAGATTACTGCTAGTGGGATCATCGCGATGATGAAGAGAAGAGGTGAAAGTGAATCACCCTGGAAAATTCCTCGCTTGATATTAACCATTCCGTAGTTCTCATTCCCTACTGCCAACTCGGTTCTCCATTGTTTCATCGCCTTTTCAGTAAAGGATGTAATATTTTTGCTAATGCCAGTTGTTTCTAAGCATTTTATGATCCAACTATGTGGCAATGAGTCAAATGCCTTTTTGTAATCAATCCAGACCATATTCAAGTTCGTTTTTCTGTTTTTACAATTTTCTAATATCATTTTATCAATTAGGAGCTGATCTTTTGTGCCCCTGCTCCTTCTTTTGTTGCCTTTCTGCTCTACTGGCAAGATGTTGTTTGTTTCCAAATAATCCATAATGTTATCTGCAATAATGCCTGTGAGTAATTTGAAGGTTGTTGGCAAGCATGTTATTGGTCTGTAGTTTTCAGGTATTGTTCCTTTAGTTGCATCTTTCTGAATCAAGTATGTTTTTCCAGTTGTCAACCATTCATCAATTTGGCCATTTTGTAACATCTCATTCAGTTGCCTGGCCAATATTGCATGTAAACTGGTCAGATATTTGAGCCAGAAACCATGTAATTGGTCCTTTCCAGGTGATGTCCAATTCTTTACTTTTCTTACTCGATTTTTGACCATCTCAGTTGTTATTTCTAATACTTGCATTTGTTTGTTGCCAATGCTTTTCTCAAAGTCATGTATCCATTTTGCTTCCTTATTGTAGTCCTTTGCATTTTCCCACAATTCTTTCCAGAATTCAACTGTGGGCTGCTTTTCTGGTTTTTGACTTTTGGTGTCACATTCACATTAAGACTTTGATAAAAACGCCGTTGGTCTGATCGAAATTGCTGATTTTGTTTATACTGGATGATTCGTGTCTCATATCTTTCAATTTTTCCTAGCTGTTGCTGTTATCTGCTGTTTTACAATCTCTACAGCTTCATTGATGTTTCTTGTATCGAATCTATACCTTCTGATTAGCTGATCTATAATTTTGTTGTTTTAAAGCTGTTGCTCATGCATGTTCTTCAAGTTGCTAGCATCTGCCCTTAATTTTTTGACTTTTTGTTCTGATCGGATTTTCCACTTTGGCTTTGATGCTTTTTCCGTTGTGTAACTAGGTGCTTTGATTTTAATGCCTAGTTCATTAGTGACTATTGCAGCTGCGCTGTACATTAACTGGTTCGTTTCCAAGATGGATCCTGATTCAATTATTGAAAGCACTGCATTAACCATTTTCATGATAGGGGCCATAATTTTCTTAGGCACAGTTTTTAATGATGGTAAACGTTGCCGTTCCTTATTAAACACAAAATGCTCCATGATCTTGTCCTTCAATTCTTTTTGTTTTTGAGTTAGTTCATCAGTTGGTTCAGTGATAACTGGTTCTGGTGATAGTGTTGTTATTTCTTCCCCGACAGCTTCTTCTGGGAGTTCTACTGCAATGTCTTTAGGTGTGTCTTGAGTATCAGTTATTTCTGCTTGTGATGTTGTTTTCTTAGTTTTGCAATTTGCCTGAATTTCCTCAACTACTACTACTACTACTAGTAGTACTAGTACTAGTACTACTACTACTACTACTACTACTACTACTACTACTTATTATTATTATTATTATTATTATTATTATTATTATTATTATTATTATTATTATGTAAGCAGTGGTGAATTTTGCATTACTTTACATTTTGTAAATAGATAAGGTACATTTCATAAATCTGAAATCGCAAAACAAATTAGGACTAAATGTATTTTTATTCACCAGTTAAGTGAATATAAATCACATCACAACAATTTATATCAAAATTCAATCTGATAAATATAATCTTCATAAAATCATAATAGTGCCATGCACATCCAAAGTATTAGTCATATCTTTCTCCCAAATGCCCATTTAAATAGACAGGTTTTTAATTGTAGTTTCTGGGCAATCTTCAGTCTTATAGAGTGTGAGTTACAGAACAAACATGAAGTAATGGGACACATGACAAATGCCAGTGCTTCTTGCTCCAGGAATGACCTCACCTAAATCCCTTCACTTTCTTTGGGGGGAACAAAACCCCATCTACTGCTAAAATTGAAACTATTCTAGAATCAATTTTTTGTGAATCAAAAATATCTTATTAGATTTTCAATCTATTCTATACCACTGACCCCAGATATTAGATCAAGATTGGGCTGTTGATGTGGATATTGGGGGCCTTCCATACACATGCAAATGCACCCCCCCCCCCTTCCCGTGCATGTGTGCACAACACCACCACCCTACATGGGGGGATCAGAATTGCTGTCATTAAATGATATGGTTGAAAACATGTCACATGACTATGCTTTTTTAGCAACAACTGCAGTACTTCCAATTGCTTCTGTTAAATGAATCTTGCAGTATCATTCAGCCAGGGCATCATGTAGTCACCATTTGTGACCTCCTGTCAGTTTTCCCACTGACTTTGCTTATCAGAAGCCAGCAAAGAAGGTCGCAAATAGCAACCATGAAGTGCTGCAACTTCATAATTGCAAGCCAATTGCCAAGCATCCGGATTGCAATCACGTCATCATTGCTAGGGATGCAACTTTGCAGACTGATTGTTAAGTACTACTTATTTAGTGCTGTTGTAAAATTGAATGGTCGCTTAACATCTGTATTTTTACTTTGCTCTTCAAATGGATTAATAAAAAATATCATAAAATGAATAAGAATAATAAAACAACAAAAATAAGCTACAGGTAATGCTCAATTTATAACCACAATTGAGCCCAAAATTTCTGTTGTTAAGTGAAACATTTGTTAAATGAGTTTTACCTCATTTTACAACCTTTCTTGCCACAGTTGTTAAGGGAATCATTGCAGTAGATGAGTTAGTAACATGGCTGTTAAGTGAATTTGGCTTTGCATTGATTTTGCTTGTCAAAAAGTTGCAAAAGATTATCACATGACCGTTGGATACAGCAACATTCATAAGTATGAACCAATTGCCAAGCGTCTGAATTTTTATCACATGATCATGGGCTGCTACAAAGGTGTTAAGTGTGAAAAACAGTCATTAAGAAGTTACTTTTTTCCAGTGCCACTGTAACTTTGAATGTCACTAATGAATTATTGTAAGTGTATTTCAAATTGTGCAAACTGCAGTTAATTTATTAGAACAGCTCTCTTTTGACTACACTAATCATCTAGTCTAGCATTCTGCTTGTGACCAATAAGCACTTAAGGACCCTTGTAAACTTCGACAGATGTTTTTCTTCTACTGTTACTAATGTCAATAAACACATCAACACTACTGTAATACCCCGATCAATCATTAATTTAATCTAGCCCCTTTTAAAAATATCTAAATTTGTGGCAGTGAATTCGTTTTAACGAGTTTCTTAGTACTTGTTAGGGATGTAACCCTAGGCTTGGCTTGGCAATGTATATAAGCTATGATTGTAACAAATGTATCTGTTATTTTAAATGCTAAAGAGATGTAATTGGTTTGTTACCTCAAGCAGCCATAAGAGGAGCCAGAATGACTGTTAGCTCTGTTTATTAGATGCTGATCTGTATTGTGAGGTACTATGGTTTGCTATTGTTAGTGTTTTTGTGTGCTAGACTGACTATTTTGATAACTGAATTACTGAACCGTGTATGATTTAGACTGTTAACCGGACTCTGAATACCTCTATATTTCCACATAGTAAACTACTATATTTTATTATGCTGGTTTGTGCGTGTTCTTCCCTACCACTCTCATTACGCTTCTCTGCACACTTGCTCTCCTAACGGGGAGCTTAATTACTTAACAGTACTGAATATTGCGTGTAGCTTTAATATATGACTGCAATTCTTACTGAGTTAAGGAGAACTTCTATTTTTCTACAGTGCACATGATTTTATATATAGTATTTTACCATGTCTTCTATTTGAAATTTTAAACTCTATACTCCCGTTACCCTACCTCCTCTTTCACCCCTTGTGCTTTTCCAAAGGAAAGCTTTTTCCCCCTCAGGACGCTTCCCACACTTAAAAATTAAGGGCAACCCCACTCCATCTTTTGCTGCTCCTTTTTGTCTGCGTTATATTATCAATATTGATTGTATTAAATTTTAAAATGGATGCATTTGCTGCCGTTATTTCTCATAATTGTTTAATGGAATTTTAACACAATTATTTTTCAACACAGGCTGGCAAATAAAATTGATTTCGCGGGCCCTCAAGCGTCCAAAATTCGCAATTTTAGAATTTGGCCTAACGTTACTACTGCGTGCGTCTTGTTGCATAGGATATATAATGTTGGGGAGGGTTGCACCTGATTTATACTGGAGGATCGCAGATCGTTTACCAGAAAGTGTAAAAAATAATGGGATTCCGACTTAAGTCAGGGCTTCAACGTAACTAAAGGCGTCTTCCGAGCCTTCGGCTCCGAATACAGGGAGAAGCGCTGCGAACGTTCGCTTATGCGATTTACGAATGCCGCCTTTTGTATAGGAGCTCCGAGCGGGGGACGCCCACTTTTGCAACTGCTGCACTAACGAGGTTTGCGGGTGGATAACGGCGATTACCCGCAGCTTCTCGTGCCACAGCAGTGTCGGGGGGAGGAGGGGGGCTTGCGCATCCCTTAACCCCTGAGCGAATCCCTCGTTGCGCTTGTTTCCTCCTCCCGGGAAAAGTCCGGAGGCGGCGACCGTTGCTGAGGTCAGGTGGGAAAGGCGTCACGTGATTCAGATTTCAAATGAAAACATGGCGCAGCCCGCGAGCCGCGGAGCAGAGAGATGGCGTTTTGCGCCTGGAGGGCAGCCTGCAACCGTTGAAGGGGAGCCGACAGGCGAGTAACCGGCGACCTTTTCGACTTCGTCTAACATTTCCACGGGGGTTGAGTCCATTTCAAAATACCGAGGGGAGAAAAGGAACTGGGGTAGATCCGAAAAGGTTTTTTTTTTTTTAATGAACGCCGGTAAGGGTAATCGTCTCTTCGTCAGATGGCGTGGGAGAAGGAGCTGCGTGGCAGACAAAAAGGCGACCCCCTTGCCTGAGCCGTCTGCACAAACTAGGTTTCTCTAACCATTTTAAGATGCCTCCAGGCGCTCGCTTGGGACTAGTGAACATGAAATGCCTGGTTGTAGCAACTGTTGCTGTTGTGACTTGGATCGTTCGCGTATATTTATCTCAATTTCTTTATCCTTTTTTTTTTATAATTCTGTGTCTGCTTCTGAGAAGGCAGCATATTTCGTTTACCTTTATCTAGGCCAGCGTTTCTCAACTTGAATTCCCCAGTCTGGGTAGCAATGTTAATGCCCCATTGATTTGGAATGCAAAGCTCTAGGCTAGGGAGTTATCAGCAGGAGGCTCTCTTTCCTACCATCTAATGGTCATCTGTAAATTTGTAACCATACGCTGTAGCCATACATGTGGACATCATACTTGTAACATACAGGTTGGGTTATGATTGACCCATATTAGGAATCTTGGCTATGTGTGGATTTGATCCTGGATTACACTGAATAGTTTTAGTAACTAAGTTGCATGTAATTGACAGTTACACTGCAGAAAAGTAGACTAGAATAGAATAAGAGTTGGAAGGGACCTTGGAGGTTCATTTAGTCCAACCCCCTGCCTAGGCAGGAAACCCTATACCATTTCAAACAAATGGTTATCCAACATCTTCTTGAAAACTTCTGGTTTGGAGCATTCAGAACTTTTGGAGGCAAATTGTTCCACTGATTAATTGTTCTAACTGTCAGGAAATTTATCCTCAGTTCTAAGCTGCTTCTCTCCTTAATTAGTTTCCACCCACTGCTTCTTGTTTTACCCTCAGGTGCTTTGGATAATAGTTTGACTCCCTCTTCTTTGTGGCAACCCCTGAGATATTGGAACAATGCTATCATGTCTCCCCTAGTCCTTCTTTTCATTAAACTAGACATACCAAGTTCCTGCAACCGTTCTTCATGTTTTAGTCTCCAGTCCCCTAATCATCTTTGTTGCTCTTCTCTGCACTCTTTCTAGAGTCTCCACATCTTTTTACATTGTGGTGACCAAAACTAAATGCAGTATTCCAAGTGTGGCCTTACCAAGGCATTATAAAGTGGTATTAACACTTCACATGATCTTGATTCTATCCTTCTTTTTATGCAGCCTAGAACTGTGTTGGCTTTTTTGGCAACTGCTGCACACTGTTGGCTTATATTTAAATGGATGTTCACTAGGATTCCAAGATCCCTCTCACAGTTACTACTGGACAAGATACGACCAATATTGTACCTGTGCATTTTCTTTTTCTTGCCTAAATGTAGAATCTTACTTTTTTCACTATTGAATTTCATTTTGTTAGATAGTGCCCAAAGTTCAAGTTTGTCAAGATCCTTCTGTATCTTAAGCCTATCTTCCAGAGTGTTGGCTATTCCTGCCAGTTTGGTGTCATCTGCAAATTTAATGAGTTCCCCATTTATCCCCTCATCCAAATCATTGATGAAGATGTTGAAGAGTACTGGGCCTAAAACAGAGCCTTGAGGTACTCCACTGCATACTTCCTTCCATGTAGATGCAGTTCCATTGAGGACTACACGTTGAGTGCGGTTGGTCAGCCAGTTACGAATCCATCTGGTGGTGATGCTGTCTAATCCATATTTTTCTACTGTATCTAGTAGTAGCTTATGGTCTACTTTATCAAATGCCTTACTGAATCCAACTAAATCACTTTGTCAAAGAATGCAATAAGATTAGTCTGGCATGATTTGTTTTTGACAAGCCCATGTTGGCTTTTGGTTATTACTTTGTTTACTTCTAGATGTTCGCTGATTCGTTGTTTGATTATCTTTTGCAGAATCTTCCCTGCTATTGAGGTCAGGCTGATAGGTCTGTAGTTTCCTGGATCTATTTTTTCACCCTTTTTTGAAGATGGGAACCACATTAGCTGTTTCCCAATCCTCTGGCAGTTTCCCAGTGCTCCAGGATCTCTGAAAGATATAGTTCAGTGGTTCTGAGATCTCGTCTGCCAGTTCCTTCAGAACCCTGGGGTGTAATCCATCCAGTCCTGGTGATTTGAATTTATCTAGGGTAGACGGGTGGTCACTTACCATTTTCTTCCCTATTTTAATTTGTGTTCCTAATCTGATTTTTGTGGTGCTGTTTTTGATAGGTTAGACCAGTGATGGCGAACCTATGGCACGCGTGCCACAGGTGGCACACGGAGCCATTTGTCAGGTCACGCGAGGCGCTGCCCTGTCAGCTGGCCAGCGCGCATGCGCGTGCTGGCCAGCTGAGTTCACCCATTTTTAAAGCTGTTTTTTGCCCTCCCCAGGCTCCAGAGTCTTTATAGGAGCCTGGGGAGGGCGAAAAGAGCCTCCCCCGGCTCCCCCGGAGGGCCTCCGGAGGCTTCATGAGCTTCCCTGAAGCCTCCGGAGCACAAAAACCTGGCTTTACGGGCAAACCAGAAATTGGGGAACGGACTTCCGGTTTGCTCAGAGGGTCGTTTTGAGCACTCCGAAGCCTTCAGTGAAGCCTCTTGACGGTCCCTGAAGCCTCCAGAGCACTTAAAACGACCCTCCGAGCAAACCGGAAGTGTTCTGACCCCCCTTCTTCTTTTGCCCACACAGAACACACTCCGGAACAATACTATTTTAACAGGGTTTATTACACAGACAGACAGACAGATCCTTGGCAGTAAACCACCACGACAAGGCTCACAAACACGAGACACGAAAGCAGCTATCCAGCCTGTTATGTTTCCAAGACCAAACTTCTTGCAGGATTTCTTTGTTGACTGCTGCAAAGGGCGTATGCCCAGTCAACCCTTTTATAGCCTGAAGGGGAGTCTACTTATCAGCAGCTGGGAGCCCTTACCGCCGATAACTGCGCCCTTGCTCCCTGCGTCTGTGGGCGCGGCGATAACGAGCGTCCAAGAACTCCCTGCTGATCTCTGATTCACTGTCCCGTGACTCCTCCTCACTGCTCCAAGGCATGGCATCAGGAGCCCCCCTCCTTTGGCTCTCACCGCTGCTCCATGCCTCAGGTGCCTCCTGGTGGCTGACCAGACTCTCCGATCCCTGCTCAGAGTCAGAACCCTGCTGAAGATCCTCGTTATTCTCCAGAGCTGACTCATAGGGACCCTCACTCTCGGAGTCTGGTGGCAGCTGCAATGGCTCCTGCTGGGCAACAACAGGAAGTGACTTCCGGTTTGCTCGGAGGGTCGATTTGAGCCCTCCGAAGGCTTCAGGGAAGCCTCCTGAAGGTCCCCGAAGCCTCCGGAGGGCTTCCGGGGAGGCGGGGGAGGCTGTTTTCGCCCTCCCCATGCTCCTATAAAGCCTCTGGAGCCTGGGGAGGACGAAAAAAGCATGCAAAAATGGGGGGGTCGCACCTGTAGTGCGTGCATGCGCACTGGGGGGTTGCGCATTGCATTATGGGTGTGGCACGCCTGCACATGACCCCCCTGTGCTCCCCCCACTTATGGAATGCGAGCCAAAAAAGATTCGCCATCGCTGGGTTAGACTGTTTTTTCCTTTTGTGTAAAAGTAGATGCAAAAAATGAGTTACCATATTTTTCGGAGTATAAAACGCACCTTTTTTCCTCTAAAAAGAGGCTGAAAATCTGGGTGCAAGACGGTGTATAAGACATACACCGAATACAGCATTTTTTGCCTCCTGAAGTCCCGCCCCCCCTTCACCAAAATGGCCATGCATAGCCTTATGGAGGCTTTCAGACAGCTCCTGGGGGCTGGGGAGGGCAGAAAAGAGCAACAAATGGGCCGCTTTTTGCCCCCCCCAGCCCTCAGCAGCACTCTCTAAGCCTCTATAAGGCTTTGCATGCATTTTGTTTGACAAAAAACAGGCCGTTTTTGCAAAAAAAGGGGCTGTTTTTTGCTCCACCCCCAGGAGCATTGTGCAAGCTGCCCCAAGGCTATTCATGCCTTTTATTTGAAAAAAAATGGGCACATTTTTGCGAAAAACGGGCCATTTTGGGGAGGTTTGCAGAGTGCAAAACCTTTTATTTTTCCCTTTCGGAAAGCTGTTTAGTTAGACTGGTTGATGAGTTTTAGGTGCTACAGGTTGTCAGCCATTTCCTTCTGCAGCACATGGATAAATACACCTGGAAACATCTACCTACCTACCTACTCTCTCTCTCCCTACCTACCTACTGTATTTATCTCTCTCCCCCTTTATCTACCTATCTAACTAGTCTCTCTCTCTCTCCCTACTTACCTACTGTATTTATCTCTCTCTCTCTCCCTCTCTCCCTCCCTCCATCTACTTATATACCTACCTACCTACTCTCTCTCTCCCTATCTACTGTATTTCTCTCTCTCTAGTTTTCTCTCTATCCCTCTACCTACCAACCTACCTACTCTCTCTCCCCACCTATCTACTGTATTTTTCTCTATCTCTATTTCTCTCTCTATCCCTCTACCTACCTACCTACCTACACTCTCCCTCCCTCCCTACTGTATTTCTCTCTCTCTCTCTATTTCTCTCTCTCTCTATCCCTTTATCTACCTACCAACCTACCTACTCTCCAGTGGTGGGTTTCAAAATTTTTTAGAACCTCTTCTGTAGGTGTGGCCTGCTTTGTGGGAGTGGCTTGCCAGCCATATGACCGGGTGGGTGTGGCTTGCCAGCCACGTGACTGGGTGGGAGTGACTTGGCGGCCCTGTGACCGGGTGGGCGTGGCTTTCCGGCCATGTGGTCAACTTGTAAAATGTGGTGAAACTCACTTAACAACGCTCTTGCTTAGCAATCAAAATGTTGGCTCAGAAACTCTGGCATTTGAAGCACGCAAGTCTTAAAGCTGTCAAGTTACAAGACCCTTGTACCCCTAACCCTTTAGAAAAAAAAATCCCAGGGGTGTTCAAACTTAACAGCTTTAAGACTTGTGGATTTCAACTCCCAGAATTCCTCCTCCAGTCATGTTTGTTAGGAACTGGTGCGATTAAGCACTAGCAATGAACCCCAGGTCGAGGTTATAACAGAGCAACCCTGTAAAGTATACGCAGCGTGCGATAGATAAAGCAACCACACTGAATAATGGATAGTAAAGTAACAAAATAAATCTTTACTTTTTGAAGAATATAGCAAAATCCATAAACACAGCCAAAAAGTCATACACAGAAAAAGCAGTCCAATGCTACCAAGATAACTTGGATACAAGTAGCAAATAACTTACACACAGTAAGTAGTAGCAACAGTAGTAACAGTTAGGCAGCAGTTATCATACAGCAATCAAGAGAGAGAGAGAGAGAGCAACAACATCAGCTGCAATTTAAAGGCTGTAATCTACTAATTAGCAGAGCTCCTCTCTTAAAGATACATAACATGCCTTGTGCAATATATTGTCTACCCAACTTGTTGGTTACACCCTAACAATGTTGGCTCAGGAACTCTGGCATTGAAGTGTGCAAGTCTTAAAGCTGTCAAGTTACAAGACCCTCACACCCCTAACACTTTACAAAAAAAACCCCAGGGGTGTTCAAACTTGACAGCTTTAAGACTTGTGGACTTCAACTCCCGAATTCCTCCTCTTGCTCTTCATCTTTATGATGTGTGGACGGGCAAGGGGGAGGGAGCTGGAACCAGTTCTAAATGGCACTGTAGATTTGTGGAACCTCTTCTATAGAAGAGGTTAGAACTGGCAGGAACCCACCCCTGCTACTCTCTCTCTCTCCCTACCTACCTACTGTATTTCTCTCTCTTTCTCTCCCTCTCTATCACTCTACCTACCTTACCTACTTTTTTAAAAAAATTGCCTCTTCAAAACCTGGGTGCGTCTTATACTCCAAAAAATACAGTAAATAGTCCTGCTTTCTCTCTGTTGCTTGTCATTTTCCTGCCACTTTCTCCCAGCAATGTTTCCTTGACTTTTTTCTTGTTTTTAACATGTTGGAAAAAGCTTTTTTTGTTATTTTTTACTTTTGTTGCAACACTTTCTTCATTGGGAGCCTTAGCTTTCCTCACTTCATTTTTACAGGCTCGGGCTATTTACTGATATTTTGCCTTAATGTGCCATTATGTGCTTCTCTTTCCACTTTTTATACATATCCTTTTTGTCTTTCAATTTATCAGAGAGTTCTTTATGCAGCCATACTGGTTTCTTTTGGGAGCTGTTATTTTTCTTCTTCATTAGTATTGTGTTAGACCAGGCTTTTATAATTTCATACTTCAAAATTTCCCAAGCTTCTTGAGTTGTGTTCCCCTTGAGGATTCTCATCCATGGAATCCTTCCCAAGGTCTCTAAGTTTATTAAAATTAGCTCTCATAAAGTCCAAGACTCTAGTTTGACTTTGTTCTACTACTTGTTCCCTTCTCTACCTTTTGGGAAACAAAGTTGTCTGCTAGGTTTATTAGGAACCTGTTGGATCTTCCATTTGGTGCAGAGTTTGTCTCCCAGTTGATGTCAGAGTAGTTAAAATCCCCCATTACTATTGTGTTGTGCTTCCTACATATCTTAGTTAGCTGACTAGCAAAAAGTTCATCTACTTCCTCTGTTTGGTTGGGTGACCTATAGTATAGAACTATGGCAATGTCATTTCCCCCCCTTTAATATTGACCCACATGCATTCAAGATAATTTTCACCATTGTTATGCGCTATTTCTGTAGAGATGTAGTTATTTCTTATATATAGTGCAACTCCACCTCCTCTTTAATTTGGTCTATTTCTTTTAAATAATTTAAATCCTTCTAGCTATATGTTCCGTTTGTGGGTTTCATCCCAAGTTTTCGTAATGGCAACAATATAATATCTGCCCTCATTTCTAATTCACCCTGTTTATTCACCCTGCTTATTCTAATTCACCCTGTTTATTCCATCCCAAATACATGGGATGGTTAACAAATTTGTGTTTTTTTTTACCCTCCCTTACTTTTTTTACCCTTCCTTCCTTATAAGAGGATACTATGAAAAATTCCTAATAAGGAAGACCAATCCTGTTCTTCAAGCATCAGATAAGAGGGGGAGTTGTTTCATCTCCATTGTTAACTCTGCAAACAAAGAACTAGTGCCCTCAAGAGAAACCTTTTTGCTCCCCAGAATTCATTAATATGCATAACTTCAAAAATATTGTGGTTAGGGAGGCTTTTCAAATATATTACTGACTTTCCTGTAGACTTTTTAATGTGAGAGTGTTATGGGGTTATATTACCTAACACTATATCAATGACTTGGGGCAGTGTGCAGGAGCTGTGGGTCATGCAGATGCATTCATTTAGGGAGGGCTTTTCCATACAAGGTGGGAACTACTTGGATCAGGGTCCCTACTCACTTAAAACTTGTATGTCCTTTTGTTAGGCCAAATATGAAGTGGAAAAAAATTATCATATATGGCTCTTGGTTTGGCAGGATCTGGGTTCAAAAGAGAGCCTTATCAATCTTGTGCATTCCTTGTTATTAAGCTATTTACACTTCTCAAAAAAGCCAAATAAGAGCTTTGGTGCAGTTATTTTTGTGAAAAAAAGAAATAATGATTGTAGACTAGAAAAAGAAGATGCTATATGATATCTCTGTTTCTCTATACATTTGACAGGACAGTTGGAAAAAATGTCGTTCCAGGAATGCACAGAAACATCCTTAATGTTCTTTAAGAATGGAGTCAGGGAACGGATGAAAGAAAAGAAAAATGGAGTATTAAAAGCAGCAAAGATGAATGCTTCCCTCGCATCAAAAATTAGAACAAGAACAATTAGTAAGTCATATTAATCATGTAAGCAATTAATGAAGAGGTGTGCATGCTACAGGTCACGATAGCAGAAAAATGACAGTTCTTGCCATTTTCAGGTGAAAGCAAATTAAATAATCCATAAGACATTTTGCTCCTTCATCTTCATCTTTTCATTTTGAGTGTTGAGGCCTGAAACAGGGATTTGATGGATTGATCTTGAATAGTAACCTCTCTGCAAGAGAAATGCTGCAGAAGCAAGTATGCCTAGGACTATTGGGGAAGGACAATGGTGCACAGACTTGCTATCCCTCCCCCCACATTTAAATATTGTGGTTCTTAGTGTAAACTGAATCTTTATGTATGACTTTAAACACGCTCAGAGACTAAAATGCATGTATAGGATATCAAATGCTACTTCCACCTAAATCATACTTATCATAAATTCTGAACAATCAAACTGTAATTGATCATGGTCCTGTAAGAGTTTTGTAGAATGAATACCTTTTGGGACTAGTCTTGAAAGAATACTAGAGAGTAGTTAATTATATCTGAAATAACCACAAAATAAACAAAAGTAAAACTCACTCACTGATAGGAAGGAAAGCTGGCAACCCAAATCAATTACTACTTAAGATGAAGAAAGTTGTTGGCATGGAAACTGGAAAACCTGTTTCAAAGAAACAAAATTTCAGAGCTGCCTAACCTTAAATTTGAGATCAAATGTGGCAAAGACAAAAACAACATCCCCTACTTTTTGTTTCCTCCTTTTTTCTGTATAGATAATTCCTCTATAATTAAGGTCTCCCTGAAACAGAACAACAAGGCATTGGCTCTGGCCCTCAATGCTGCCAAGATAACAGCCCAGAAACTTACCGATGACAAGATGAGACTGCAGAAAGAAGTAGAGTTGGGTCACTTTGAAAATGCTTGCTTACGCCAAAAGCTCTCTTCTGTGGTAGGATATTACAAAATTCTGTGCTTCTGGATGAACTGGAATCCTTTTTTGTACAATTTGCACAATATAGAAGGGGATTTTGAAATCCTAAATCTAATCTATATTATTTGTGTTATCACATTCCCAGTGAGTAAAGAACTAGAGAAAATATTAATCTATTTTTCTGGTAAATGCACTATTAAAAATATTTTTACCACAGAATGCTGTAGATCAGTATTCCTCAACAGGGGGTGGTGAGAGGGAATAATAGTTCTGTATGAGTGGCAGGCACGTGTGCGCTTGCATACACGGCTCCATTTACAAGCTCCATTTACAAGTGCAACTATATGTGTGATGCCACTGTTCGTGCCAGCAGAGCTGTGTGTGTATGCTCTTGCCTGCCACTTGCATGGTCTGGTAGTGGGCTGTGGCCCAGCAGTTGGGGACCCCGATGTAGATTGCTAATTATAAAAAAATATTTTATACTTTTTGCCATTTTTTTAGAAATTGTAATCTTTATTGCTACTCTGTTTTTGAGACCTAAAAACTTAGGTTAAAAAAATATTGGCAATTTAATTCAGATTGTTTTTTTTACAATCACGATCTTTGTTATGTCAAATTACAGTACAAATTTTGAAATACCTTTTCTAATTGTTAAATGAAATTCAGTTGCTGCAATTACAGTCAAATTAGGAATATATAGAGATAGTCCTTGATATACATTCATAACGGAGACTGCCCATTATGATTGTAAAACTGTTTTATGATTTTTTTTCAAATTGATTTTTTTACCTTTTTTGTAGTTGTCATTAAGTGACTGTGTGGTCCTAAATCTGTAGTTTCTATGGGTGCACTTTTGCCATGAATGCAGCCATGTTGCCTAACACCCAAAGTTCAGTCACATGACTGCCAAGGGGCCCAATCATCAGAACCTTAAATCCAGGTCATAAATCTCCCTTTTTGGGTCAACATAAATTTGAACAGTCACTAATCATAAGTTGAGGACTACCAATATACAGTATAATACTTTATTATTAAGCCTGTTGGTGGAGAATTAATTTTATGGAAACTGATAAGACACCCAAATTTTGTATGATAGATCAGATTAAATCTCAGTTACAGATCTCTTAGATTGTACAATTTACAAATTATGTTCAACCACTTCTGGAGAACAAGTTAAAAACATTGCCATTTTCCTGTACACCGCTTGGAGAGTCCAAGCAATGGGTTAATTCAGTCTGCTTGCCCTTAGGACTGAGGAACTTTTTTTCCTTTAGCCACACCTCCTGGTGCGATCAATCCCCAGAATTATTCCTCAGTCAGCCCGTTTGGACGTAATTAGCTAGAGCTCTGAGCTGAATTAATCCTTCTTTGGCTTGGACTCTCTATTTGCATTTTTTTCTTCTTTCCTGATATTTCCCCAACTTTGTGAGACATTTTTCTCCTCATTGCTGCACTTTTCTCCAGCAGATTCTTCGTTCTGAAGGCCAGGAGGTAAGCTGGAAGGTGGGGGGGGGGGTGCCCCTCAGCCGATCTCTATGGGATGGCTTCGGAGGCCTGCCGCTTGTCGTTTAAAACGGCACGGCTGCAGCGGCGAGGTTCCTACTTCCCCAGGCCCCTCGTTTGTTATTTTAGACATAGTTTTTTCGTTCCCCAGCCTGCTAGAGGACCTCTGCCGCAGGGAGGAGTGAGCGATCGTCGCCATTAAGGCGCGTTCGCTCCTCGCTCTCCCTTTGCCCCCACACTGTTGCAGCGGCCATTTTAGGCGCGAAAAGAGCGCGCTCCTTTATGGCCGCCATTTTGCATCAGCCTCGTTATCAGGAGACCGCTGGAGGTGGCAGGGCCTGGCAAGGGCTTCCAGGCTGGGGTCACCACCTTCGCCTTTTTTTGTCTATTTTTGCGAGCGGTGCTGGTTCCTGGGCCATACAAACGGTCATTATACCGGCTCAGGGAGGAGACCTTTGTAAAGTGCAGGCCAAAGCCTTTTTTTCTAGTCATTCTCCTCCCTGCCTCTTCTGCGGGGCCTTGCTAGGTGCAGGCCCCAATCCTACCCCTGGGCTTCCCACTGGTATTAAGCAAGGGATCTTTAATATGTATTGACTCCTTTACTGTGCAAATAGCAATTTTGACAAATCTTTTTGTTTTTTTCCCCTTGCAGCAAACCAGCCTCGCTCTACCTTTACTGCCTTGTCATAGCCTTGCTCTATCTTGTGTGGTCATTGACTATGGACCTGCCCAGTCCCCCTGATTCCCAAGATACTAGGCCAAGCCTCTCTCAGGCCCCTAGTAAGGGTTCCTCCTCATCGGGGAGTGGGGGTGCGGGCAAGAGTGGTGGGGGAAGTTCTGGGAAACATCGTTCCAGAACCCCTTCAGTGGCTGAGGCCAAGGATGCTGAAAGGCGCCAGCGGGCCCTTGACAAGCAGTTTGAGAAGGCCAGACGCCAGGCAGGCAGGGAGCAGTCCCATTCCGGAATTCCCCCCTCCCGGGAGGACCTCCAAATGGTTCTTGCCGAGGAGGTGGAGTCCCAGGACCTATCCCCAAACAGGTCATTTGCGGAGCCGGCTTCCCCAGCCCCCTCCTGGGCCTGTGAGCAGGCTCCTCCCCCTGGGGATGCTAGCATGGACGATATGCCGGGTGAGGCTCAACCCCCTCTAGAGGAGGGCCTAGATCCTGATTCTGATTCAGAGGAGCTCTCTCCCCGCATGCAGGAGCTGATGGCCCGTGCCATTGCCAAGGGCATCACGGAGGCCATGAAATTTAAGGATCCCCCTGCAGTGACCCCTAGGGGACCCAAATCCGATCAGGCCGCTCCCCCTCCAAGTAAACATGCTCGTCACCCTTCCTTGGAATCCTCGGTGGTTAGTGAGGTCTTTGCCATTGAGGACCCTGACCCAGAGGTGCTAGGTCTTTCGGACGACGAGGACCTTCCCCCTGAGGCGCCCGCCTTTGCGGGTCTGTTCAAGCCCAGCCTTTTCAAGTCTGTTCTTCACAAGGTTAAGGCTACCACCAGGGTGGGGATCAAGCCCAAACCGGCCGCGCCAGCGGCGGATTCCACCCCGGCTAATCCCAATGCGGTCATGTTCGATGTCCCAGCACCCCAACAAGAGTTGGTTCCGGTCCCGGGGCTGTTTCTCGACCTCATCCAGCGCCAGTGGGCTCAGCCAGCCACGCAGTCCTCCCCCAGTGGAGTAGATAGGAAGCTCTATACCATGGAGCCAGTGCTGGAGGACCTTCTGGCCCTTCCCACTGTCGACCCGCCCATTGCTGCCCTCACCTCCAACTCCTCCCTACCGGCCAACCTCCTGGAAGGCCTTAAGGCGGAGGACAAGAAGGCGGAAAAGGCGTGCCACAAAACTCACCTTGCGGCGGCCTGGGCCATTAGGGCTTCTTCGTCCGCGTCCTTCTTCAACAGGGCCTCGGTGATTTGGCTGCGCGAGCTTCTGACCAAGCTCCCGGCGGGAGACGTCCGTCTCCACCAGGATGTGTCTAAGATAATTGCGGCTTCTCAATACGCTGCTGACGCATCTCTCAACGCCACCAAATTTGCCTCCAGGGCGCTGGGCTCCAATATCACCTCTCGCCGCTTGATCTGGCTCCGTCATTGGCAAGCGGACCAGAAAAACAAATGGAAACTGGCTTCCGCCCCCTTCAAGGGGTCTAAATTGTTTGGCGAGTCCCTGGAACCTCTCCTCATTGAGTCCAAGGACAAGAGGAAGGTCCTCCCTTTGTTAAACAAGAAGCAGGAACGCAAGGCCGCTCCTTATTCCAGGAGGCAGTCCTTTCGTGCCTCCGAGCCTTCCACCTCTGCCTCTTCCTTCTCTCCCTCCAATAGGTCCTTCGGTCAGCAGGGCGACAGGTCCCAGGACAGGGCGCCCTTCCGGGACAGAGGCAGACAGCAGTTCGGCTTCCGCAAGTATAACCGCGGTGGGGCCTCCAACAGGCCATTCCGTAAGTCAAAGTGACTGCCCAATCTCGGCACCCATCGGGGGGGCGGCTCCAGCTGTTTGCCTCCCATTGGGCCCAGACCACTGAGGATGCCTGGGTTCTGCAAATAGTCAGGGAAGGCCTCTCCCTGGAGTTCCTATCCCTTCCCCCCCGGAACTTCATCCGGTGCCCCATTCCCACCTGCCCTCAAAAGAGGGAACGCATGGAACAGGAAGTCAGACATCTCTTAGACATCAAGGCCGTGGAACCCGTCCCCCCGGACGAGGAGGGAAGGGGGTTTTACTCCATCCTCTTCCTCGTACCAAAGAGCTCGGGGAGGTGGAGGGCCATCTTGGACCTCAAGAATCTCAACAGGCACATTGCCTATCGGAGGTTCAAGATGCAGTCCCTGCAGACCATTCTGGCGGGGATTCGACAGGGAGATCTCCTCACATCTATAGATCTGAAAGAGGCATATCTCCACATTCCCATCCGTCCCCAGCACAGGAGGTTCCTGCGCTTCTTTTATGCCGGCCGCCACTACCAGTACAAAGCTCTTCCATTCGGCCTCTCGTCCGCTCCTCGGACGTTTACCAAAGTTCTGGCGGTAGTGGCGGCCCAGCTAAGACACAGGCCTATAAGGCTCCAGTGCTATCTGGACGACATCCTTATCCAGTCGTCGTCCAGGCAGCAGGCCTTGCGGGATCTTCAAACCACCATGAGATCCCTCAGGAATCACGGTTTCTCTCTAAACATAGAGAAGAGCCACCTCACTCCAACAACCAGACTTGTACACCTGGGGGCGGTGATAGATACCAGCTTGTGCAGGGTGTTGCGCTTGAGGCAGGCTCCAGTGGTCCTTCTGTCGCAGCTGCTGGGGAAAATGATCTCCTGCATCTCCATCGTGCCGTGGGCCCGCCTGCATTCCAGGGCGCTCCAGTGGCTGCTGCTGCCGCTCCAGAGGGCATCCAGGAGCAACTCTCCCAGGCCGATTTGCATCCCGCCGGAGGTGAAGAGGTCTCTCCGCTGGTGGGTGTCTCCGGCCGTCCTCAAGGGCCACCTATTCAAGGAGCCCGAGAGTTTGATCATCACCACAGACGCCAGCCTCTCCGGCTGGGGAGCCCACATGGGTCCCCTTGTTGTCCAGGGCAAGTGGTCCCAGGTGGAATCCAGTTACAGCATCAACCTACTGGAACTGAGGGCTGCTCGCCTGGCCCTGCGCCATTTCTGCCGTCCATCCATCGCCAACATGTACTTCTGATGACGGACAATGTGGCCACCAAGGCGCACATCAACCGCCAGGGTGGCACCAGATCCAGAGCACTGATGAGAGAGGCGGAGTCCCTGGGACGCTGGGCGGAGCGCCATCTGGAATCTCTCCGCTCCGACCACATCTCCGGAGTGGACAACACCCAGGCGGACTGGTTGAGCAGGACAACCATAGATTCTGCGGAGTGGAAACTGGACCCTTGCCTGTTCCACCAGCTGTCCAACAGATTCGGAACTCCGACTGGGGACCTGTTCGCGTCCAGGGACAACAAGCAGCTCAACCGTTTTTACTCCCGGTTCTTCACCCCGGGGGTGGAGGGGACGGATGCACTGCGTTGCAGGTGGCCCCGCGAACTGCTGTATGCCTTCCCTCCTCTACCTCTTCTTCCTTAATTCATCTCCAAGGTCATCGCAGAGGGGGCAGAAGTTCTTCTAGTGGCTCCACACTGGCCCCGCAGGTCGTGGTTCGCCAACCTTGTCCACCTGTCGGTGTCTCCTCCGTGGCGCATCCCTCCGGACCAGATCTCCCTCAGCCAGGGGGCTGTTGTTCATCCAGAGCCCCAGTGGCTCCAGTTGGCCGTCTGGCACTTGAGGGGGACCAACTGAAAGGCGAAGGCCTGTCAGAGGAGGTAGTGTGCACCATTCAGGCGGCTAGACGTCCTTCAACCACCAGAATTTATGACGCATCTTGGGCCGCTTTCGCGAGGTGGTGTGAGGAGCTACACATCGAACCGACGACCGCGCCTGTTTCCAGAGTCCTAGATTTCCTTCAAGCGGGGCTCAACAAGGGCTTGGCCCTAAACACACTTCGACGCCAAGTGGCGGCCTTGTCCACCGTCTGGTCGGGCGACCCCCTTTTGCCCCTCAGCAAAATTCCGAGGGTGCGCCTCTTCTTCAAAGGCGCCTCTAACCTTCGCCATCCAACCGTTCATCGCTACCCTACTTGGCAGCTGTCCGTGGTCCTACGGGCCATCTCTGGCCCTCCATTCGAACCTCTACGCACAACGTCTCTTCGGTTCCTGACGCTGAAGACAGCCTTCTTGATTGCCATCACGTCCGCTCGTCGGATTTCCGAACTGGCGGCCCTGTCTGTTCGCCAGGACCTGTGCGTCATCCACCCTGACAGGGTCATATTGAGACTGGACCCGACCTTTACCCCTAAAATAAATTCATGGTTTCACAGGGCGCAAGACATTGTTTTGCCAAATTTCTGTCCACATCCGTCGCATCCCAGAGAGCGCTCCTGGCATAATCTTGATCTCAGGAGGGCCCTGAAGGTCTACATCGCCCGCACTGCAGAGTTCAGGAAGTCAGAGGCCCTCTTCCTCTCCTTCCAGCCAGGTTCCCTGGGGAAGAAGGTTTCTCCCTCCACAATTGGCAGGTGGCTTCGTGCCTGCATTGCGTCGGCCTACGAATGTCAGTCCAAAGCGGTTCCGCGCGGCATTACCGCGCACTCCACATGGAGCGCTGCTACCTCGGCGGCCTGGGCCACTCAGGCCTCGATTCTAGACATCTGCAGGGCCGCTACGTGGTCCTCTCCATCACCCTTCGTGCGACACTACAAATTGGACATTTTCGCCTCGGCTGAGGCGTCCTTTGGCAGGCGTGTGCTCCAGGCGGTTGTGTCAGAGACCGAATCCCGGGAGTCTTCTTCTGCCCACCCGGATGGACAATAACTTGGGTATGTCCCATTGCTTGGACTCTCCAAGCGGTGTACAGGAAAATGACCATTGGCTTACCTGAAGGGTCCTTTTCTGTACACCGCGGGAGAGTCCAACCCACCCTGGCTATCTGAGGCCAGGATTCGGGTTCTTCGTGTCAACAGTACATCATCTTGGACGCTTCGCTCCGTCCTCACGAACTGACTCTTTCTAATAATTCTGGGGATTGATCGCACCAGGAGGTGTGGCTAAAGGAAAAAAAGTTCCTCAGTCCTAAGGGCAAGCAGACTGAATTAACCCATTGCTTGGACTCTCCCGCGGTGTACAGAAAAGGACCCTTCAGGTAAGCCAATGGTCATTCAAATAATTTTGGACGTAAAAGCTCTAAGGGGTACTGCTTTATAAGGCTGGCACACTGAAGTGGATGTGCCTCTATAAATGCAGCTTTCAAATTTAAAAATACCTAAATACAAAATGTTCAGTTATCTCATAAGGTATTTATTTTAGAATGATTTGAACATTTAGCTACAAAGATTAAATATAGAGGGTTTAACTAAGTTTATAAATGTGGTTGTATTTATGATGCTCCTCAGATTGAGGATATGGCACATACTGTATTACTGAACTCTAGCTGTACTATATAGAAAAGTGAGAGATCAATATCTACAACACATTGAATGAATGTTAAGTGGGTGATCAATATCTACAACATATTGAATGAATGATTTATTGGGATCCTTACATTTGAATAACAAATGTGATCAGAACCCAAATATTAATAAGACTTTATTTGAATAAAACAATATAACTGAAAAATGGATTGGCTTGGAAAAAGTTATAGGTATAATAAATATGTAAGGCATTTTCTTCTAGTTTAGCCTTTCATGTTCCTTTATTGTGTTTTGACATGACCTCATGACTAATTAAGCACATTATTGTTACTATTGGTATTTATGTGATGATTGCTCCAAGTGTCTCTGTAATGAAATTCATATCATTGTAAAAATTATAAAACGGTCTGAGAGGTTATGTGTTGCTTCTAATAACTACAATATTTTGAAAGGATATAATGAATAACATTTTATCTAACTAAAGGGTGCGGGTTGGGAGGGCTAGGAAGGGTTGGGATTCTGGGAGAGACACTAAGCCATTCCATTGGGGGGTTCACAATCTTTACTGTTTGTGGGAGAGGCAGATATGGTGGGGGCCGAGGGCCAAATGATGTTCAGAGGACGCAGGTTTGCTGTTTAAGAGCGATTGCGCATTCCGACCCTCATCGCCCTTCTCGCACACCTGGGTGCTCGGGATTACAGGACCATGGTCTCCGGCTGGTGTCGCTTAACGCCAGGTCCGTGGTACATAAGGCTCCCCTCATTTACGACCTCATACAAGAGGGTAGAGCGGACCTGGCGTGCATTACGGAGACCTGGTTGGGCCATGAGGGTGTGTGTGCCCCTTAGCGAACTATGCCCACCAGGCTTCCGGGCGTTTCACCAGCCGAGAGCCCAGGGCAGGGGCGGGGTGGTCGTGGCGGTGGTTATTAGGGAAAGTCTCAGACCTCAGGAGGTCACTGTGCCTCAGATAGGCGGGTGTGAGTCCCTCTGTGTGAAGTGGGGCCTTGGAGCTCAGGTGGGCCTTTTTGTTACGTATCTGTCTCCCTGCTACGTTTCATCGGCCCTGCCGGAGCTGCTAAATGTATTAGCTGGATTGGCGGTTGATTTCCCCAGGCTCATGGTCCTGGGGAATTTCAATCTGCCTTCCATTGGCGAGACGTCCGAGTCAGCTCGGGAGTTCATGGCTTCCATGACAGCTATGGACCTAACTCAGTTAATTCAAGACCCCACCCATAATGGGGGACACACGCTCGACCTGATTTTTGTCTCTGGGCAGTGGATGAATGATCTAGATTTAGGGGATATTTCTATTCAACCCTTGTCATGGTCTGATCATTTCCTCATCAGGCTTGACTTCCATACCGCTACCCCTCGCCGCAGGGAGGCGGAACCGACCAGATGGTTCCGCCCCAGGCACCTGATGGACCCCGAAAGGTTCCTGATGGAGCTTGGGACTTTTCCTGAATCCCTTGCTCACAACTCGACCGAAGCCCTAGTGGAAGCCTGGGATAGGGCTGCCGCTGGGGCCTTGGATCGTGTTGTGCCTTTGCGGCCTCTGACCTGGTGTCGATCCTGGATGGCTCCCTGGTTTACCGAGGAGCTCCGGGAGATGAAACGCCAGAAAAAACGCCTAGAGAGTGGCTGGAGGGCCAGCCAGTCCGAATCTGATCGAACGCTAGTAAGAATTCATATTAAATCCTACTTAGTGGCGATAGAAGCGGCAAAACGGCAATATTTTTCTGCTCTTATCGTGTCCGCAGATAACCGCCCAGCCACCCTGTTTAGAGTGACCCGCTCCTTACTTAACCAAGGAACTGGGGAAGACCCCTTGCAGGGTAGGGCTGAAGAATTTGTTCAGTATCAGCTGGATAAAATCGCTGAGATCCGGACAGGCTTGGACTCTGGGTAGATTCGGGCGCGCTGACCGGGATGAATCTTGAGGAGACAATCTGGGATGGGTTTGACTCTGTGACCCCCGAAGGCATGGACAGGATTATGGGGAGACTCAGTGCTGCCACTTGTGTGCTGGACCCGTGTCCCTCTTGGTTAGTTTCGGCTTCCCGGGAGGTGATACGAGGCTGGCTCCAGGCGATTACCAACGCTTCATTGAGAGAGGGGTTCTTTCCCACCGCCTCGAAGGAGGCGGTGGTGAGGCCCCTCCTCAAGAAGCCTTCCCTGGACCCAGCTTCTTTAGCCAACTATCGACCGGTCTCCAACCTTCGCTTTGTAGCAAAGGTTGTCGAGAGTGTGGTAGCACGTCAGCTTCCCCAGTACCTGGATGAAGCTGTCTACCTGGATCCGTTCCAGTCGGGTTTCAGGCCCGGGTACAGCACGGAGACGGCATTGGTCGTGTTGGTTGATGATCTCTGGCGGGACAGGGACAGGGGCTGCTCTTCTGTCCTGGTCCTATTAGACCTCTCGGCGGCTTTCGATACCATTGACCATGGTATCCTACTGCGACGACTCGGGGGGGGGGTTGGGAGTGGGGGGCACCGTTTTACGGTGGTTCTCCTCCTACCTGTTGGATCGGTCGCAGTTTGTGTTGACTGGAGGGCAGAGATCGACCCCCAGGGGTCGGTTCTCTCACCCCTCCTGTTCAACATATACATGAAACCGCTGGGCGAGATCATCTGTGGTTTTGGGGTACGGTATCATCAATATGCTGATGATACCCAACTTTTCATCTCTACCCCAAACTACCCAAACGATGCCCTCGACGTGATGTCCTGATGCCTGGAGGCTGTGCGGATCTGGATGGGGAGGAACAGGCTCAAGCTCAATCCCTCCAAGACTGAGTGGCTGTGGTTTCCGTCATCCCGATTTGTACATTTTGTCCCATCTTTGACGATAGGGGGAGAAATTTTAGCCCCCTCAGAGAAGGCCGCAATCTGGGAGTCCTCCTGGATATGCGGCTTAGTTTAGAAGAACACCTGGCGGCCGTGACCAGGGGGGCCCTATTACCAGGTTCGCCTGGTACGTCAGTTGCGCTCCTTCCTGGATCGGGATGCTCTGTGCACAGTCACTCATGCCCTCGTCCTTTCTCGCCTGGACTACTGCAATGCTCTCTACATGGGGCTGCCCTTGAAGAGCACCCGGAGGCTTCAGCTGGTCCAGAATGCGGCCGCGCGGGTTGTCATGGGGGTACTTAGGTGCTCCCATGTTACACCTCTTTTAGGCGGCCTGCACTGGTTGCCGGTTGTTTTCCGGGTGCGATTCAAGGTATTAATTATGACCTTTAAAGCGCTCCATGGCTTAGGCCCAAGGTACCTGCGAGACCACCTACTGCCACCAGTAGTCTCCCACCGTCCATACGATCCCACAGAGTTGGCCTCCTCAGGGTGCCGTCGGCCAGTGTCGGCTGGTGACCCGCAGGGGGAGAGCCTTCTCTGTGGGAGCGCCTTCCCTCTGGAATGAGTTGCCCCCGGAGCTTCGCATAATCCCTGACCTCCGGTCCTTCCGCACGCGCTAAAAAGTTGGCTTTTCCAGCAAGCCGGCCTGGCCTGTTAATTTTAACTTATTTTTAATGTATTGTCTTTTAAATTCGGTTTGTTTTTTTGGATATGGATTTAATTTTTTTAAAACTTTTGGGATGTGTGGTTTTTTAATGTTATACGCCGCCCTGAGTCCTTTTGGAGAAGGGCGGCATATAAATCCAAATAAACCAAACCAAACCAAACCAATCTGCTGAACTGGAGGACATTGAATTGATCCCAAAAGCCAAAATTTTATTCTGAGTATTATTATAGTAAACTAAAACTAAAAAGATCTAAAAAGATTTGTTTCTTCTGCACAGAAAAAATGTATTGATGAACTGCAGCTCTTTATGAACAGCTACTTTCAAACTGCAATCAAGCTGACCAGATTTTATGAAGTAAACAAATAGACAATATTTTCAGAATGCATTTCTTTGGTTTTTGTAAACATCATTTAATATGTTTATATGCAAATATGCCAGTGTTAATTCTTTAGCAGCCATATAGACTGCCCTCTCCAGGATGATTTCTTCCCAGACTGACCATTCAGGTCTCCCAGTAGCATAACTATTCTTGCTGAAATCAAGTCCATCCACCTTTGGACTTTGTCTTTTCTTTCTTTCATCTTTTCCATGTTTAAAGATTTATTTATTTAGAAAGATAGATTTCCTAAATGGAGCTACGTCTTTGCACAATGTGTCCAAAATATGGTAATTTGAGCCAGCTAATTTTTGTCTTATGTGGGAACTCTGGATTGGTTCGCTAACTGAAGTGTTCTCAAGATCCAAAGTTTGATCTTCATCACCAAAGTTGAAGAATGTCAATACTCCTTTTCTATTGATTCTTCAAAATCGAAGTTTCACATTGATAGAATGTCCAAGAAAGCTGTTGCCTGACTGATTTTGATGAAATAACTTTTCCAAGACTTTCATTGGATGGGCAGAAATAGATTCTGCTTCATTTCTGCTTCCTAGGCCATTCAGTCTAACTATATTTTCCTCATTATTTCTAGTTTGGGCATTCTACTAACCACAAGCATGTTCTCTTGCTTTCAGATTAAATTTGACCATAAAACTTGTCAATGCTTTTTTTATTAGTGGTTGATAATTATAATATTAAAGAACTCTCTGTGAAGTCCAATTCATATTATCCAGTCATTAATTACATTGTACCTACATACTGTCCTTCCAGTCTCCTTCCTGACCATGAAAGCAATGCTGTTCCTTCTTTGTTTTTCATGACCTGAGTAGTATAAACAGGTTCCAATTCATTTCAATTTGCTAATGCCCAAGGGGTTGATTTATCTAATCTTTCACTATGTTGAGTTTTTTTAAGCTCATGTGTTTTACATTTAATGTTCCTACTGTAATTCTATCTTTGTAGCCTCAGACTTTTCTTTCATGGCAACATCAGCAATCAGATGCCCTAAAAGCTTTAATCAAGTCATAAATACAGGTAGCTTTTAACTTACAATAGTTTATTTAGTGACTGTTCAAAGTTACAACAGCATTGGAAAATTTGACTTATGACCATTTTTCACATTTACTTCCATTGCAGCATTCCATGGTCATGTGATCAAAATGCAGACACTTGGCAACTCACTCATATTTATAATGGTTGCAGTGTCCCAGGGTAATTGTGATCACTTTTTGTAGCCTTCTAACAAGCAAAGTCAATGAGGAAGCCAGATTCACTTAACAGCCGTGTTGCTAACTTAACAACTGTAGTGATTCACTTACCAACTGTGTCATAATTTGCTTACCAAAAGCAACAGAAATTTGGGGCTCAATTATGATTGTAAGTTGAGGACTACCTGTATCATTAATACTCCAAAAGACCCTTAGCATTTTCTCAGTAACTTGTTGAGTAACGCCCGGCATTATATCATGTATCAGTTTATCTTATCTGCTTTTCTTGGTAAAATGCAGGAGTCATTTACAATTGCTTTCTTCCATTGAGTATGAAATTATGCCTTTTCCATAGTCACAAAAGCAATTATCCATCTCCCAGAACTTTCTACACTGTTGCTGCCATATAAGTATCTACTTGCTTTAGGTGGGCAGCTAGAATGATCTTCATGTCTTGGGTGGCATTATTTAAATTATATACTGTTGGCATATACTACTGGCATTCTTGCTCATTCTTCCCAAGAACATCTCCCTGCCACAATGAGGCAGCAATAGGGATCTATGAACATTTAAGCATCATTCTAAAATGTTCAGATTCATACTTATTATGCCAGAATTTGAAAAAGCTACAGTAATTCACTTTACACATAATAGTCATCTGTAGTGGGTAAGTTCATATATGTTTTGCTTAATAAAGCATATTACAGCTTAGCAATATATATGAACTAGGCCAAACTCTCACATCTGTTGCACAAAATTTTGGAATGGATTGTCAACTATAAAATTTAACAGTTAAATGTTAATCTTAAATCTTACATGGTGTTTTCTTCCATATAGAATGATTCCTATTCTTCATTGCTGGATGAAAGAGGGCACAATGATACTCATGATATTTCTTGCAGTCAGGGTGATAGCAACTGTCCTAGGTATGCACAAAAGCAAGTTGTATTGTCTTCAGTGGAAAAAAAGATAAGTGTATCATATTCATGGGATGTTAAATAGTTGATGATCCTACTTTCTTTCTAAAATAAAGTAGTGTCATTGTCATTAGCATTATTTGACAAATATAATGATGAATAGTATCTGCCGTTGTTGTATTGATTTGGAAAGAGTCAGCCTTTTTGTATCCTAACGCACTATTTTGCTTTTGTTCTATCATTGCTTGAGGGCTCTGCATTCTGGGTGCTAAATTTATTGAACATAAATTTTTAGAAAGATAAGCTTTAGAAAATGTATTCTCCCAGCTTAAAAATTCAGATCATCTTATAAATCAAGCTCATCCACCCCTATTCCCCACCCCCACTTTTTTAGAAGTGATTTTCTATGACCGGCTTGTTCCATTCTTCTTTCCAAGGCAGTTTATACTTGAAAAGGGAACTGCATATGTAGTGCTCCATTTTCCCCTATAACAACCCTGTAAAGTAGTTCTTCTGCGTGACTGGCTGGCCTGAAATCTCTTTAACTGAGTTTCCATGGCTAAACATGGACTTAAATATAGAACTCCAGCATTAATAAACATCTAACTACTACACTACATTTAATTGAAAACTTAATGATAAGAACTTTAATTGCCAGATATATGGCACAACATTAACCTAATTTTGTCATCCTTTTTTCTTTCAATTTTCCAGAGTGGCACCAAAATTTATGAGAAATATATTGTCTCATGTGGATGATGAAGGAAGTGGCAATGCCAGAAACACATCCACCAGTCTGGAGAAGTTCCCTTTAGATCCATTGGAATCTGCTTTTGGTGAGACTGGGAGAAGTATGCCTTTCCATGAGGTAAAGAAGACATTCTCTTCTTTCACTGACAAAGTATTGGCAAGCAGTGGAAATAGTTATGCAGGATTACATGGAGTAGATGACTCTACTTTGCCATTGAATTTAAGCACAATTTTTGGAGGTATGTTCTAGAACAATTTTATTGTATTACACCATACAGAACTTTTGATGATTCAAAAGAATATTGAATTGTGAAATTATGTTCTGAGCTGCATTGTTACATTTGCTTATTTGTTCTTTGGAATTTACTTCTATGTAAATATGTATTCTGTATTTACATAGCACTAAATCCCAAAATTCATGTTCTGAAGTTAGATTGTAGCTGCTGGGTACCCCTTGCCTTGATCTACAAATGTGTGGTTTTCATTACTATCTATAGTAATGGCTTGGGACCAGGTTATCTGAGGCACCATCTTTTGCCTGTCACATCTACCCGACCCAACAGAGTGAGGAGGTAGGGAATGCTGCGAGTCCCATCTCTGAGGGAGATATACCTGGTGGGACCCAGAAGAAGGGCCTTCTCCATTGTGGCTCTTTCTCTCTGGAACATCATTTCCCTAGAGATTAGAACAGCTCCCACTCTAATACTCTTCCGGAAGATGCTGAAAACGTGGTTCTGCCAGTGGGCCTGGGGAACCCAGAGCGGGATGGAGCCCATTAAATAGCTCGTGTTATCTGCTGTTGCCGGGGTGGGGGGTGATTTTATTATATTATATTATATTAATTTATTTAATTCTTTTTATTAGTTTTATTGTTTTAAATGTGGTTTTATATTCTGTAAGCTGCCTTGAGTTGCTGTGGGCGAATAGGTGGTAATATGAATTCAAATAAATAAATAAATAAATCTTGCTCTTTAGAATGGAATTTAGAAACATTGTTTAGTTTCAGTTCAATCTAACATAGCAGCCTACTTATAGTCCTTAACTTATGACTATAATTACAACCAGAGCTCCCATTGCTAAGCAATTTTGATTGTTAAGTCAGTTACACCTGATGTTGGAATCTTATTTGACACAGTTGACAATGAATCACCATGGTTGATAGTTGATCATGGGGTTGCTAAGTAAATATGGTGTCCTCCCCTTGACTTTGCTTGTTGCAAACCATATAGAAAGGTCACAATTGGCAGTTATGTGACTCTGAGATGCAGCAACCATCATAAATACATGCCAGTTGTCAAGCACCCAAATTTTGATAATGTAATGCAGGGATACTGTGATGCTTAAGTCCAAAGACTGGTCATAAGTCATTTCTTTTTTAGTGCCATTGTAACTTCCTATAGCTTTAAGTTAAGGACTATCTATAGTAAGTTACTCTATAATCTCCAAAGCAAAAGGCTGGGAAGTCAATTTACTAATAGTATCTGGCTGATATCTGCTGGAAAAATGGGTAAAGTAAATGGATTTTACAAGATAGAAAGATCTCTTTTTGTATTTTTACTTCATCAAGTTTTTTAAATGGCTTATTTTGGAGTGTGAGGGATTTCTTTGCCTAATAAATATAGTTATCATTCTAGACAACCTTTGGAATGTGCCACAGAATTCCAGGAGCAACTCACTATCTATCCTGGATAAGAATTATCCTGTCCATCAATGTAAGGATACTGCAAGATCACACAGTGATAGTATATTGAGTGAACATGTGACCAAGAGAAAAAAACATAAAACATGCTTTTCTGCTACATTTGAAAACCTAGAGGCAGAAGACTCAGATATTGATAAACTGAATGGAACAAAGGAAACAGTGTCTCTTATTAAAGACAATCTTGAAATCAGCCAGGTTGGCGAACCTATTTCGCTGAGCACCAAAAGTGAAAGCTATATAAAGTACAAAGCGAAGGAAACAAAAACTCTAGAAAAAGATACTGCTGAAACAAAGAACACAATGTTTTCTACCAGTCAATCAAAATTAAACCTGAAAAATGATAATAATGGAAGACCGGATATTAATGCTGCAGGGTCAAAAACCAGTGAACTGAACAGTAGTAAGGTAAAACTTCCTAAGTCTGTCTGTCACATGGAAAATTTAGATCAGGATAGGAAGGAGAAATGTAGTTCCCAGAAATTAGGCCAAACAACACGAAACAGAAGAACGTTTGTGGTGGAGCCAAATTGTATAAATAATTACACAACTCAAGAAATTGAAAAAGGAATATACTTTGAAAAAATCAAGAATTTAGAAAATCAATCCAAAAGGCCAGAGTCTAGATCAATAAACAATGACGTTCAACAAAATGAGAAAAGCTGTAGTTATAGTACAAAATGCGTTAATAAATCCAAAAATTATAGTAGAACCATTGTAGTAGAACCAGGGCCATCTAATGATAAGAATTGTTGTGCTTTCCAACATATTAAAGAAAAGACAGACTTGGAAAACGTAGATAGTTTAGAAAGACGGTTCCAGAACCCAGAGTCTAATTCATTAAACATTGTGAATACAGAACTTTCAGTTGGTTTCCAGAAGCAAATTCCGAGTCAAGGAGCAATTTTGGGACTTAATGTAAAGCGTAAATCAAAGAAGAAGGTGCATGAAAATAATGAATCCCATAGATTAAGTGAGATGGAAGAACAGAGTTTAGGTAATATAGATTCTGAAGTTCCACAATTAGAAATTAAAAAGAAAAAACATAGAGATAAAACAATGAATTTTGATATGGATACCGCCGTACAGAGAGAACATTCCAGTGCTAATGCTAATGTATTTGATTTGAATGAAAAAGCTCAAAAAGCCAGTAAAAAAAGAAAATCAAAATGTATGCCATCTGTATTTTCAATTTCTTTGGATGATGAAGATAACTTTTTTGAAGGAAGTAATAGGTCAGTCAAAAAGAACTGGGAAACCTCAAACACCCTAAACAGTTTCTCTTTAACTAAAAAAAGAGGCCATTCAGAAAAGACAAACTTGCCCGCCAACAGCAATGAGATTGGCTTAAAGAAAAAAATGATGACATTTAGCAAGAAAATATGCATTATAAATGATTTGGGTAACAAAGATATCGATTGTGAGCCATTCCTTCAAGGTCCAGAGGAATATGAAATCACTCAAACCAATAAGACAAAATGTCATTTTCTCCAAGTTCCAGACTGCAGCACTTTGCAAAAACCTATTGTGGATATTACCAAGACCTTGCCTCTAAATCCTGATTCTCCTTCAGTTGGCCTTTCTAAAAGCTCTGGCTATGTTGAAGCCCAGGAAAGCCCAGAAAGAGATTGTGCTTTGTCAATAACCTCAACTGTCTTCAAGAAAAATATTAAGCAACTTGAGAGTTTTGAAAAAGAAGAGATGCAGCCTATACAAGCCATTCCAGAAACAAGTTCAGAAACTGAAACCCTACAAGAAAATGGTGAGTATTAGAAGGTTGGAGACAAATGAAATTGATGGTTCATAGTGAGCCCCAAGGAATTCCACCTGGTTTTGCTTTCGGCTTTCTGTTTGTGCAATTGTATATGAGTCTAGTGCTTTCATTTCCGATTACCCTAACCTCCTACAATTTAGATCAAGATCCCCCCCTTATTGTTGATTAGAGTGTTTCTCTAATTGTCCACCTTTGAATAAAAAAAGAATGTCCTGGAAAGTGAGAAATTTATGATACAAGATATTTGCCTCTATTTACTCAGACTGTATCAACATACAGTATATGATGGAGAAACCTATTTTTGGTTTCTTTACTGTGAATGAAAAGGAATTCCAGCAAAGAAATACTTAAAAGCTTTTACTATAAGAATAGCAGAACAAACTAACGTGTATAAATTAATTAATCTTTAAGATAAAACTTCATTCCTACGTTTAACTGTTGCTTTACAAACTATAAGATACAGTGACTTAAGAATTGTTACCTGAATTCTTACTTTGTTTCTTAATTTAACTTTTGTTTTTTTGTCAGATTCATTGTTCTTAATATTTCTAAAATGACATTACTGGCAGTTAAAGGCCTGTTCATATAGGAACTTTCTAGCATGATTAAATAATCTGAGCAGATTAACTCAGACTTTACAGTTGGCCCTGTAGCAATTGGTTACTTTATTTCTGCTTGAGAGGAGTGTGCCAGAACCTGAAGAGTATCCTAAATATGAAAAATAGGTTCATATTAATAAAGTTAATGCTAAACTATGTAGTATATTTAACTTGCAGAAGAGAAAGTTGAGAGGACCTGATAGCTGTCTTCAGATATTCACATTGTAGGTTTGGACCAATTTTCACTTGCTCTAAACAGTAAAAGAGTTGAACCAATGGGATGAAAATTCAAGGATGTAGATGTAGATTAGAGATTAGGAATAAGGTAGTCCCTGATTTACAAACATTTGTTTAGTGACCATTGAAAGTTTCAATGGCACTGAAAAAAGTGACCAACTGGTCATTGCACTTGTAACCAATGCAGCATCCCCATGAACATGACTAAAATTTGAGTGCTTGGCAACCAGCATGTATTTGCAATAGTTGTAGTGTCCCAAGGTCATGCAATCACCATTTGCAATGTTCCTAGCTGGCTTCTAGTAAGCAGTCAATGGGGGAAATCACATGATTTACTTAATGATCACATGATTCACTTAACAATTGCAGTGGTTTTTTTTTAGCAACAATGGCATAGGAGAGCATAAATTTGGGCATGACTGGTTTAATAACAGAAATTTTGGTCTTAATTGTGGTTATAAACTGAGAACTATCTGTAACTTCTTACAGTAAGAGCTGTCAGCCAGTAGAATAGGTTATCAACATGAAGTGTTTTCTTCCTCTCTCAGGTGGAAGCATTTTCAAAAAGAAGCTGGATAAACATCTTTCAGGGATAGTATAGTGAATCCTGCAGGGGATTAGACCTGATGACTTCTTAGGTCCTTTCTTACTCTAGGACTGTGATGGCGACCCTATGGCACATGCGCACGTTCTGGCCAGCTGACTTCGGCCTTCTTTTGAGGCCATATTTGCCCTCTGGAGGAAGCTTCCGGAGTGTGAAAAACCGGCCCTACGGGCAAACCGGAAGCACAGAGGGTCGTGTGCGGGTGTGCCACACCCATAATGCTATGCGCATGATCCCAGAGCGCATGCACACACGACCAGCATTCCCCCCCCCCAGTTTTTCTGTCCCTTTTTGGCCCTCCCCAAGCTCTATAGGAGCATGGGGACGGCGAAAACAGCCTCTGGAGGCTTCAGGAGCTTCCCTGTGACTTCCGGTTTGTCTGTAGGGTCGTTTTTTGTCCTCCAGAGCCAAAAAAGGTTCGCCATCACTGCTTTAGGACTCCTGTTCATGTCCTTGGAAAGAGGTGAACGATAGCAAGTAGTAATACCTTATTGGTAACTAATAACTCAAATTGCTGTAAGTTGTTTGAATTTCAGTTGGTCTTACCTGAACTGCATGTCTCAAAAGTTCCTGTGGGAGGAGTCACAGATGGGTATTCTCGCATCCAATCTGCTTGGAGACTGAGGTTAAATTCGAGGCTACTCCCCTCTACTTCCTCTTCCTTGCTCTCCAGATTAATCAAAGGTCTACATCCAAAGCAGAACTTGGGAAGGAAGGGAATAGGAAAGAAACACCAAACTTCCCGGTCCCTGACTGACCAACAACTATCAAGGCTCAGGATCCTATGTGCTAGTAGCACACTGCACAGGTTGGAAGTGACTCCTCCCACAGGAACTTTGAGACATGCAGTTCAGGTAAGACAAACTAACAGTCTCCAAAGTGACCTGTGGGAGGAGTCACAGATGGGACATGCCAAAGCTAGATGTCCATGGAAGGGGATCAATGGGCCTGAGCCCCCCGAGTGTCCAGCATTCCCTGTAGAACTCTCCTACCAAAAGAAGCCTCCGCAGAAGCAGAAGCATCCAGCCAGTAATGCCTAATGAAAGGCGAGGGCGAAGCCCAGGCGGTAGCCCTACAGATATCCTCTATGGGTGTCTGGGTAGTCCAGGCCGCAGATGTGGCCACACTCCTAATGGAGTGTGCAGTGATGCCAGCCGGCACCGGAAGCCTGTGTGCCTCATAAGTGTTAGAGATGTTCCACCGCCTTATCCTCCGCCTTCAGACAGTTGGAGATATCCCGTTACCACTGCAGAGGAGGAAGCCAGAGCAGCCACCAAAACATCCACTGTCGGAACCTGCAAGGCTTGAGCAAAGGTGGCATTAAGATTATAAAATCTGCAATCATTACTCCCTGGAATAGAAAAGGTCCCAGGCTTAGCCCACTGAGATTTGAGCACCTCAAGGAAAAGATCTGGAGTAGGGATCTCTTCCTCCTCAACCTGAGGTTTGTAAAAAGGGCCTTTCTTGGTCCCCCCACTTGTGCTATGGGTGGCAGGAGCCTGGGTAGAAGCCGCCCAGATCTGCTGTGGCCTTGGCCTTACGCAGTAAGGAACCAAATAAGGTGGGATGGAAAAGACCAGCAATAGCAGGTGCTTCTGGAACCTGGGAGTCCTCATCTTCAGAAAAGTCAATATCTTTCTGTTCCTCCTCTTCGAAGCCAGACCCGTCACAAGCAGTTGAAGGGGAAACAGATCGGTGCTCTCTGGCAGTCAAGGTTCTGGGTTGGTCTGGATGACCTCGTGGGGTCCCATAAGAACTTAGTCTAGAAGTCTGAGATTTGTGTTGCTGCCCCATGGCAATCCCCCGAGCAGTGGCCTGAGCAATTACATTCTGAAAACTCTCAAGAAGTTCTGGAAAAGCCGGGGTGAGGCAGGGAGGCTCCAATTCAGGCCTGGAGGCTGCAGATTGAGGAGCCAGATGAGGCCTAGTGGAACTGGTCGCCAGACGGCCAAAGGGATCCCCAAGGGGACCTGCAGACTGTGCAGGAGAGAGGGAGACAAGGGGCTATCTTCTCTAGCTGACCCACGAAGGGAGCCTGAAGAGCGATGCCGGGCTTCAGCCAATGGAGAAGACCTGTGGGGGAACGCGATCTGGATGGCGAGGTACTGATGCTACCCCTAATTCGCATGCCAGCAGCCCTGGTGATGCGAACCTCAGGTTCCTGCTGCTTGCTGGCACCCCCTTCCTTGAAGACTTGGAGGTAGTGTTCTTGGAGGTAGACCTCCCCCTTGTTAATGGAGCAGCCCCCTGGAGGCCCCCTTGCCCGGATAGGAATCATCTGGTGATCCAGGGACAGCCACACCCCCACGCCTCGTGGCATCCGCCATTTCCCCCCTACTCACGGTCACACTGCCTCACCACCTCCACACTCCTGGGGCACCAGGCCTTTCAAGCTGCTGAGCGGTTCGGAGCTCCTTTAAACCGGCACGCCCACTTGCAGCCTCGTCACCGATCCGTGGCTCGAAAAATGGCCCTCCACTGAACAGCTGGGGCCCTCCCTGAAGCACTGATGGAACACAGGCCCGAAACGATGCCAGCTGTCCCCGAAGCACCAGCAGTGGCCTCAGAGCACTTGCGGCGAGCAGGAACACCAATTCCTGTGCTGGCCACGTGCATCTCTTCAAAATGGCTGTCTTCACAAAATGGCGGCCACCGACCATGCAGTCCGAAAGCCTCCGAGCGAGCTCCAACTGAGCCGCTCCTCCAGGAGCCCTGCTTCAATCCAGAGACACCCCCCCTCCCGAATGTAAAAAGGGGGTCTCTGCTCCAAATGCCTCACGGCACGCGGCCTAAAACCTTCCTGTGACCGACCAGCGGTTTGGGGTCTCCCACACACATAGCAGAAAAGATCAACTTTCGTAGCCACCCACAAACAAACAGACGCAGGGGAGGGAGATGGGAGGAATCAATGATGGGGAAAAAACAAATTCTCAAGTCCAATTGAAGAGCCAAGCAAAAACAGTACTCATTCGTCCCAGACTGAGATTAATCTGGAGAGCCAGGAAGAGGAAGTAGAGGGGGTGGCCTCGAATATAACATCAGTCTCTGGGCAGATTGGACACAAGAATACCCATCTGTGACTCCTCCCACAGATCACTTTGGAGATAGACCATGGCTGTAGAATATTATATAATCCTAGATACATATACTCAGAAATTATTGGGGCTGACTCCCCATTAATGGGTATAGTGCTGTGATATAGTTAGTTAAAAATGAAAAAAAAAATACTCTATCTTTTACTTAATACAGCTGTTTAGTAACTGAATTCACCTGGAAGCATTGACATACCATAAGTATTGATTAGTTACCTTATTCTATTCACAGGGAATAAAGTACTGAAAGATTTGACCAATTCCATCCCTCTTGAAACTTCTCCAATGTGTCTAAGACGAAGAAAAAAGGAAGTTTTCTATGTAGAGCCTAGCCTGAATAAGTTAGTTTTGCATTTTGTTCCACATATTTTTTAAATTGGAATGTACAAATTGGATGCTGTTTTCTGGATATAAAGTCAGTGTAGTATTTATAACAAATTATGTTTCTTTCCTGCAGAAAACTGAGGCGTGGTGACCCCTTTACAGTGACTGACTTCCTCAATTCCCCCATCTATAAAACAAAAAAGTTGACAAAAGGAACTGAAATGTCCAGGAAAACCAAGAAAATTTAAAAGCAAAGTCATCTTAGATTTGGTGATTAATCTTTAGACAAAGGGTAACACAATTGTTTCCTAGGTATGAGCTGTTTTTCTTAATTCAGCTAGTTTTAGCTACTTCATTTTAAAAATAAAATTATTTTCTATAAATATTTGTTTCTCAAACTAGGTCTGTTGTATTACATCAGATTTATTCTAATTATTTGAAGATTCATTGGAAGACCTATATGTAAACTTGCCAAAATGTCAAAATAACATGAAAACTAAAATCAGGTATTCTATCCCCTCGAATGTCTTCTGTATTATTATCATTATGGCGATTTATTGCAACAGAAGTGTGTCTTTAAAGCTTTATACAACAGCAGAGTAGTGGAGTAATCCAAGTACTGTAAAGGAAAACATGACAAAGTCTACATTCATTTTGCTTGGAAAGCAGATTTCACATAATCACAACTTATTTTCATGTAGAAAACTAAGAAAAAATATAAAAAATACATTATGAAGTATTATTTTGTTGTATGACATTAATGTATTCAAAGATTTTGGAATAATGTTTCAGTAATTGGTGTAAAATTGTTCACTTAAATTTTTAGAATTGAACATGATATTTTAATATCCAAATGAATCTTATCTTTGTTCTCAAAGAAAGGATACTATAGTTTAGCTTCCACTGTATTTTAAAACTTTCAATGTATAATTAAAACAGCATTTTTTTTTGGAAGTAACTGTCATCTTTTTAAAAAAGAAATATTACATGAGGAGAAAGTAGTGTTTCCCAGTGGGGATGTTAAAATGTGTCCCATTTTAAATTAGATCTACTTCTTCAGAATTTGTTGTGGGGGCAGGCAAACAATTTTACCACATTTTTCAAGATGTTAAAAATAAGTTAATATGATTTTTCCATCAATGAATCGGCCATAAAATGGTAGATACATTTCAGTATAAACTCAGTGAAGGTTTAAAAGCTGCACTTTTTGCCAAGGCTTATCCGTATGTATTGCTGTCAGTTTCCTAATTTTTTTTAATTAAATGTGCATCTGATGTTTTGCAAAGTACTTCAGTAACACTGTTCCCTCCTCCACCCCACAATCACAACATTGTACTATTCTTTGAACATGGTTCCAAAGAATTCAAAATAGAATAGTTATTCTTGTATACAAGCATCTATTTCTGATGTGGCATGTACTGTACAACATTATGATAAATTTTCTGGATAAAATGGAGCAAATCCAATGTGTTGCCCATATATGATTTATATCACATATTTTTTAAAAAATAGATGATTGCAGTTCTGTGCTTGTTTGAGAACGGGAACTGTTGGACAGGGAAAAAAAGGTAAACTTGAATTGAGCATCCTGGAGACTGGAAACCATGTTCCCACCTTTGTATTTTGACTTCCATGAATGGATGTTCTGTGATGAAGACTGTGTACACTTTAATTTGAAAATGTACAGCAGATTTTCAATTCTGTCACAGGTCCAACAGCAATGCCTACCCTATAGAAAAGTTGAATGTAATCTGCACTTTCCAGTTTTTTTCCAGGTTTCTAGGGGACAAGAGATGCTCATACTTACATATCAAGATGGCACTATTGCATTCTTATATAAGAGCTAGATCTTAGTCTGGTTTAAAACTTGTAAAGCCTTTTTAAACTGAACATTCTATATCCTTTCAAGTGGCATAATAAATGTGCAAGTTGCTGGATTTTAAGTTACAGTTCACAGACCACAGGACACAAGGATGGGTATTAGTGTTTATTTCCTGTTTTAAAAATCAATGTTACTGCCAATCCAAATTGGGTGGCAAGTTAGTTTGAAATGCTCTGTCTTAAGCTACATGTGCAAGCAGAAAAGCAGCTTTTTTCTCTTTAGTCACCTCCCAGATGTAAGGAAATTCAAGGATTGTTTCTGCCTGTACTGTGTACAAGGTTATGTCATAGTAAAGCTTCCTCTAAAACATTTTTCCCTTCTTCCCCACCACAAGTAATTAAAATCCTCTTCTAACATTGCCCATATCAAGCTGGATGTTTTTCAATTTCATTAAAATGGTTTGTCAGAAGTATTTTCTGCATTCTGTACATAATCTAATGAGTTAGAAATAAAATTCTTTAAAATGACTTAATTTAGAGCCCATTCCCCTTAAACAAATATTAATTCCCCTAATTCCTGACCAGGAAAGAGCTATTTTCAATAGAGACAAACATCAGTTCTGCTGTTACCTGTGCCTTTCCCTCTCTTAACATTACAAAAAGCTAGAGGGTGAAAGAGTTTGATCATTACAAGGTTCGGGTTGATTGCTTACTTTTTGAAGTGCTATCCTTATTTCTTTTATGTATATATACATAATACATAATATAGTCATCCATCCATCCATGAGAGTTGCCTTTCCAGAGCAAATACTTCAAGGCCAGCTCTTACAATCTTGGCTGAGAAGATAATTTTGTCTTCAGGTTTTCAGCAAGTTTATCCATGAATTCAAATGTGTTCAAATAATCAGAGCGTTTCACCCTGTGATTAACACAAAACAAAATGATAGTGTAAATTTGAGAGTATAAAAAATCCTCTAATAAGATATCTATTTTTTATACAGGTAGACCTTGACTTACAATTTGTTTAGCCACCGTTGAAGTTACAGTGGTCCTGAAAAAAATTAACATATGACCATTTTTCACATGCCCGTTGCAACATCTCCATGGTCATGTGATCAAAATTCAGATATTTGGCAACTGATTCATATTTATGATTGTCCTAGGGTTATGTGACCACCTTTTGTGACCTGACAAGCAAAGTCAATGAGGAAGCCAGATTCACTTAACAGTCCTGTTAACTAATTTAACAGCAATTCAGTTAACAGTACCAAGAAAGTTCGTAAAATGGATTAAAATTCATTTAACTGTCTTACTTAGCAACATAAATTTTAGACTCAATTGTTGTAAGTTGAGGACAACCTGTAACCAATGGGTACATGTGCTTCACATTTTCAATAAATTGTGTTAGATATAATTTAGTTTATCTGGGTTTTTTATGGGTGAAACTCTTAAAAACTCATACTTAGCAGTTTGAAAAATTTCTTGACTTTGTACTTGTAGCTAAACCATATAAATAGGTTATCTTTCAAATGCTAGTTACACCAGCAGCTCATACAGACTTAAATCTTTCTTATAATATAAAAGAGACATTGGCTGCAACTGATCTTGAAAAAGCATTGCAATCATTAGATTTTATAATGTAGTTCTGTCTCCAATTTTTAAAATGATTTTTATTTGATTTTTATTATTAGACAATTAGTGTTTATTTAACAAATTCCCATAGGCAGATACGACATTTTAGCCCCCCAGAGTCCTTTATGTGAGATGGATGGCCTATACATTCATTAAATAACTAAATAAATTCTAAAACATTTTAAATATTGTGGTATTTCTCTGAAACAGATTACTTACTTAGGCAGCCCTTTAATGCAAGCAGACAAGTCTTTTGTCATGAAACCAGCTTCAATAGTCTCTACACAGACATCCTCCAAGGTTGAAGCAAAATTCTGGAGGTCTTTGTTGTTATCTAATTTTGCTCTATGAGCTAGACCTCTAGTCCAGGCAAAGATGGATGCTAGGAAAAGAGGAAGAGAGAACTCAATTAACAACACTGTTCAAATAGATATCTGTATTGCCTACATTTTCCCCCTATACCAGCGATGGCGAACCTTTTTTGGCTCGCGTGCCACAAGTGGGAAGAGTGCAGGGGGGTCGTGTGCGGGCGTGCCGCACCCATAATGCAATGCGCGACCCCCCCAGTGCGCATGCGCGCACAACGCCCCCGGGGGGGTGGGGGAGGCTCTTTTTGCCCTCCCCGGGCTCCTATAAAGCCTCTGGAGCCTGGGGAAGGCGAAAAGTAGCTTTTAAAAACGTGAACTCAGCTGGCCAACGTGTGCATGTGTGCTGGCCAGCTGACAGGGCAGCGCCTTGCGTGCCGTGACAAATGGCTCCGCGTGCCATAGGTTCGCCATCACTGCCCTATACTCTCAGTCTAAAATAGAACCTAACAATCTATGTTGTTCAGTATGGCTACTGATAGCATTCACTGAAGTAATTCCACTTTGTTCTTCAGCAGATTTTAGAGAGTAGCCTGTGGTTACATAGCCACAAAGTTGTAAGAATTCTACTTCCCATACTCTGAATCTCTTCCCTTGAATAGTGTTCATAAGATTCACACCAGTTAAATAATCAGAGACTGGTTGAAGATTCTTCCAATCCTGGAAGCAAGTTTGGCTTCTACATTTACAAGCAAGTTTGGCTTCTACATCTACAGATCCAGGAAACTACAGACCTATCAGCCTGACCTCAATACCAGGAAAGATTCTGGAAAAGATAATCAAACAACGAATTAGCAAACACCAAGAAGCAAACAAAGTAATAGCCAAAGGCCAACATGGGTTTGTCAAAAACAGATCATGCCAGACTAATCTTATTGCATTCTTTGACAAAGTGACAAAATTAGTGGACCAGAGGAATGCCGTCGATATAATTTATTTGGACTTCAGTAAAGCATTTGATAAGGTAGACCATAACCTACTACTAGATAAAGTAGAAGAATGTGGGTTAGACAGCATCACTACCAGATGGATTCGTAACTGCACTCAACATGTAGTCCTCAATGGAACTGCATCTACATGGAGGGAGGTATGCAGTGGAGTACCCCAAGGCTCTGTTTTGGGCCTAGTACTCTTCAACATCTTCATCAATGATTTGGATGAGGGGATAAATGGGGAACTCATCAAATTTGCAGATGTCACCAAACTGGCAGGAGTAGGCAACACTCTGGAAGATAGGCTTAAGATACAGAAGGATCTTGACAAACTTGAACATTGGGCACTATCTAATAAAATGAAATTCAATGGTGAAAAGAGTAAGGTTCTACATTTAGGCAACAAAAATGAAATGCACAGGTACAGTATAGGTGGTACCTTGCTCAACAGTAATAAATGTGAAAGGGAACTTGGAGTCCTAGTGGACAACCATTTAAATATTAGCCAGCAGTGTGCAGCAGCTGCCAAAAAAGCCAATACAGTTCTAGGCTGCATCAACAGAGGGATAGAATCAAGATCACGTGAAGTGTTAATACCACTTTATAATGCCTTGGTAAGGTCACACTTGGAATACTGCATTCAGTTTTGGTCACCACAATGTAGAAAAGATGTGGAGACTCTAGAAAGAGTGCAGAGAAGAGCAACAAAGATGATTAGGGGACTGGAGACTAAAACATGAACGGTTGCAGGAACTGGGTATGTCTAGTTTAATGAAAAGAAGGACTAGGGGAGACATGATAGCAATGTTCCAATATCTCAGGGGTTGCCACAAAGAAGAGGGAGTCACTATTTCCAAGGCACCTGAGGGTAGAACAAGAAGCAATGGGTGGAAACTAATCAAGGAGAGAAGCAACTTAGAACTGAGGAGAAATTTCCTGACAGTTAGAACAATTAATCAGTGGAACAGCTTGCCTCCAGAAGTTGTGAATACCCCAACACTGGAAGTCTTTAAGAAGATGTTGGATAGCCATTTGTCTGAAATGGTATAGGGCAGTGATGGCGAACCTTTTTTCTACGGCGTGCCAGAATTGCGTGCACACTCGCTACTGCACCCCCCCGCGTGCCCACTCAATTCCCCACGCGCATGCGCACGTCACACACACACACACACACACACACACACACAGCATGCACCCCTCCCCCATGCTCTGGAGGCTTTCCTGAAGCCTGGGGAAGGAAAAAATGGCCTCCCCCGCCCTTCTAGATGTCCTCTGGAAGCAGAAACAGATTCTTTGGGGCCATTTATTGTCCTTTCCAGGGGGGCTTTCCTGAAGCCCGGCTCCTCTTCCTTCCTCGGCTGTTGGAAGAGCGCTGCGCCCGTTTCATTCTCTTTGACAGCCGCCTTGCTTGCCCCGGCGCGAGACTAGCGCTGCCGGGGAGAAATCAGCAGGAGGGGGAGAAGAACACAAACTTCTGCTAGGGATGCCTTCTTCCCCCCTCGCCTCCCCCTGATCTCTCCCTGGCAGCGCTCGCCTCACACGGCAGCAAAGTGTCCGTGTGCGTGTGTAACGGGGGTCTGGCTGGGACCGATCAGCTGAGAGGCTGGCAAAGAAGCGGCGCTCGGAGGAAGAAGGCAGAGATGCTGGCTGGCATTAGCTTCCCTTACTTTTCGCCGCTGCTGCCCCGACAGGAAGGAGCATTACCACCCCTCCCTGCTGGTTGCAGCCCAGGCCCCGCCTGCCCTGCTTAGCTGAAAGTGTCGAGGGAGCAAGGAAGGGAAATGAGCACTGGCCAATATCCCTGCCTTTTCGCGGCAGTGGGGAAGACTTCTTTGCCAGCCTCTCAGGTGATCGGTCCCATCCAGCCCCTGTTTTACACACACACACACACAGACACACACACCGCTTGTTGCTGCGCGAGACCAGCGCTGCTGGGTAGAAATCTGGGAGGGGGAGAAGAAAACAATCTTCTGCTAGGGATGGTCTTCTCTCCCCTCTCCCCCTGATTTCTCCCCAGCAGCGCTCACCTTGCGCCGGCAACAAGTGGTGTGTGTGTGTGTGTGTTTGGCCAGCGCTCATTTCCCTTCCTGCACATCGCGGCTTGCTCCCTCGCCACTTTCAGCTAAGCAGGGCAGGCGGGGCCTGGGCTGCAACCAGCAGGGAGGGGGTGGTAATGCTCCTTCCTGCCGAGGCAGCAGCGGCGAAAAGTAAGGGAAGCTAATGCCAGCCAGCATCTCTGCCTTCTTCCTCCAAGCGCCGCTTCTTTGCCAGCCTCTCAGCTGATCGGTCCCAGCCAGACCCCCGTTACACACACGCGCACACACACTTTGCTGCCTCGTGAGGCGAGCGCTGCCAAGGCGTCCCAGTACCAGGGCTGAAGGGGTGGCGGTGGCAAGGACGGGCGGCCAAGGGCTTCCCTCCATCCCCACCCAAGCGGCTCCAGCTTGCGGCTCTGATGAGGATCCGCGGTCCGGAGAGTTGCCGCTTCCAGCGGGATATATTCTGCCAGGCCCTTGGCGGTGTCTTTATGCGGTTAGCTCGCCTCCCCACCAGCAGCTCCCCCGCCAGCATCCCGGCTGGAAGCGAAAGCGCAACAGCCGCTGTTGGGGAAGGGAGGAAGGGGTGGCAGTCACCTGTTCTCACCACTGCCACCCCTTCTCCCCTGGTAATGGCGACTGTTGCACTGCTGCTTCCAGCCGGGATGCTGGCGGAGGAACTGCTGGTGGGGAGGCGAGCTAACCGCATAAAGACGCCGCCAAGGGCCTGGCAGAATATATCCCGCTGGAAGCGGCAGCACTCCGGACCGCGGATCCTCATCAGAGGCGCAGCCTGGAGCCGTGCAAGAAGCCCACTTGGGTGGGGAGGGAGGGAAGCCCTGGCGGCTATCACAGTGCCGCTTCTGGCTGGTGTGGGAGTGGCTGCAGGGACCGGCTGGCCGCTCCTGCCCTTCCCCTTGTGGCTGCCGCTGCTTTTCTGAAGTGCCCAAGCCGGCCAAGCCCTTCGGACTGCAGATGAGCCATGGGCTGGAGGGCGAGGGCCACGCAAGAAGCTCACTTGGGCGGGGAGGGAGGGAAACCCCGACCACAGCTCTGCTCTACTAAGCGACGGCCGGGATCCCCTCTCCACGTCTTTTGGCACGCGCGGCCCTTGCTCTTCCTGTTGGTGCTTTTTGCGTGCGCATGTGCGATCACCAAACGGCCAACGCGCATGTGCACACTGAAAATAAGGTCATTTTCCTGGCGTGCGCATGCGCACCGGGCGGCTCCTCTTCTGTTTTCTGGCACGCCAATGCACGTAAAGACCAGCTGGCTGCTGCGCCCGAACCCGGAAGAGCAACTGGGGATGGCTCCGCGTGCCAGGAGAAATGGCTCTGCGTGCCACTTCTGGCACGCGTGCCATAGGTTCGCCATCACGGGTATAGGGTTTCCTGCCTAGGCAGGGGGTTGGACTAGAAGATCTCCAAGGTCCCTTCCAACTCTGCTATTGTATTGTATTGTATATTTATTTCAATTTAACACCATAAATGATGTAGCAATAACCACATACATAATGTAAACATTCCATATTTTTTAAGATTAATTTTGAGTCAGTGTTTTTGCTAATAGTCCTTTATAATTTCAAGGGTTCATTGGAGCTATTCTGTGACATTTGTTTAAGAAACTATCTAGGTTAGACTGGGAATGGTGGGATCCACTTACCTATGGGATTGGTTGAGGTCTCTTGGCCTTTCTGATGCAGGCGATAATGACGAGTGACTGTGCCATGAGCAGCTTCAGCCTCAACAGTTTTGCCATCTGGGCATATCAAGACACTTGTCATCATCCCCAAAGATCCATAACCTAGACAGGAGAATGAATTAGGGAATTAGTGTACTTGAAAATATATCACTCCTTGTTTGACAACTCTTGACCCCAGCAGCTTTAAGAAGCAGGCAGGAAACCCAAATGACCTATTTATTTTTATCTAAAATGTTAGGAAGACTATCAGTTTGGGGGGAAATGATTATCTGGCATTACTGCTAACTGTTATTGTTATCAAACGGAAAGTGAACTTTTTAACAATTTCATTCTTATTTAAGGATTTTTAAAATACCATTAATCTCCTTTTTTATTTTGGATTTAGTTTAGTAAGGGCTGATTTAGATATACAATTTTCCAATTCAAGGATAAAAAAAGTTTGTTACACTAAAACTGATTTGATTCAAACAGAAATTTGATGTGTGCTTTTGGATTTCACATATAAATTTTATAGGCAAAAAATACCTTTGCAGTAAGAAATGAGCAAATTTATTATCACACAATAATTATGTGTTACCCCCATAAAGCGAGTAGTCTTGATTGTTCCTTGGATACAAGTCTTAAGTTTATATGCTAGATAAAGAAGCTGAAAAAAGCATTCTACATTATGACAATGGCTATCAATGTTGACATCAGGAGTGAATTTTGGATTGAAGGAGTCTACATTTCATGAAGTTTAAACATGAAAAACAGATTCAGGACATAGATTCTCTCTAAATCTGTGATAGGTCACAAAGCCTATTTGAAAGCCATAAAGGGAAATATTAAAATACCTGGAAATAAATTATATTACCATAGTTTGTGTCATTAAGTTAATTTAAAATGTCATATTCTTTGGAATATAATATGGAGTCTAAAAAGCATTAATTCTCATCTATTGAGAATATTGTACACATGCAACAGTTATATTCTAGCAAATTCTTTAATAAGAACTTGTTTATTCAAGAGTATTTTAACCTATACTTAACATGTATTTAAAAAGTTAGACTTCAAGGAAATATGGGGACCAAATGTTCTAATGCGAAATAATCCGTAGAGTCCATCAAATCTTTAAATGCAAGATGGTAGCAACATTTACAAAAATTGAAAGTAGCATATTTAGAATTATTTATTCTTAATATTTCAAATTTCTAGGCCATCCAGTTTCAACAACTCTGGTTGGCTAAATATTTAAATGACAAAAACTCAAAACCAAAATGTCTTACCATCTAGAGAGCCCACCCTCCCATGACCCTCATCCAAGGCCTAGAGAAAGAGCCTGCCCTTTGGAATTGAGGGTCTCCCTAAAATCCAGGTAGATTCCAACTTGATGGCATTCTAGAGGACCTTAAAATCCTGGATCTTCTAGATTTGGGGCCGGGGTAATTGTGGCCCTTGCTGGATATATGATTCCTGTTCTATATATTAACTGGATTTGCCATTTGTGTAATGTTTTATGTTGAATGTTACTTATACAGTATATTATCTACTATTTTGAGTGTCAATCTGGAGTTGAATGATACCTAAATTGAATGAATCAATCCATTAAAAAAATAACATTCTTTATTAGATAGATGCCACTGAATTTCCAAGGCATACTATTCCAGAAGGAAAGTACTACAATAGTGAAGGAACAGGGAAGTCCCAATGCCATGGGTATTAGGTGTACTGCTTAATTGATTGCATTAGGAGCAAAGTAACTCTTAACAGATTTTCCAGAATTGGCGGAAAGTATCAGAAAGTCACTTAATAAGCAGGCCCTATGATTTGTAGGGATTTCATGAATTGGGAGAGCAGGAGGAAATAAGAAAAGCAGCTATTGCCTTCCTATCTAGCTTTAAACTCTAGGCATTTGGTTGGCCTTTGCTGAAATACTGCATTGAGCTGACTTATAAGACAGAAATAAACTTAGCAAAGTGATTCTGTTTATATTTTTAGTTATTCTGTGCAAAGCTATACATCTGGCTAGTTATCACCAAAAGCAATGCATTAAAGGTATTTAACATACCTTGGGCAACTGAGTCAGACTGCACATCACCATCATAGTTCTTGCATGCCCAGATAAATCCTCCCTCAGACTTTAGGGCTTGAGCCACCATGTCATCAATGAGTCGGTGCTCATACCAGATGTTTTTGGCCTCAAACTTTGACTTGTACTCTCTGGAGGGAAAAGAAAACTGAATGTTACTGTGTTTGTCACAGATCTGGCATATCTCATGCTTTCGAACGTCTTTCTATAAAAAGTAAGTAAGAGAGGAACTTTAAATTCTTTCACTACAACATTTTCTTTCTGTATTTAATGTCATCTGGGAGATGGCATTTTATCTGAGCAAACAACTTCCTTTTTCAATATAGTGAGAACTGTTTTAAGCAACTAAGAACAAGATTGGGAAAATAAGTTAGTTTCATTCACAAACTTCGCAAACCACTCATGCACAGCAAATATACTGCAACTTTGCTGCTAACTTCCTAATTCAACATTGTTTAATTTAAAGAGCATATAAACATTAACGTGAATATTCACCTATTATTGTCACTAAGCACAGGTTGTAGAAATAGGGTTCTAGGAAACATCCTGATTAACAAATTAACATCAAGCACAATCAGCTTTCTGGAGTAAAAACAGATGCTTGGTATAAAGGAACTGCCATACAGAGGGATACAAAGTAATTATATTTGTATGTGCATTTGTGTGTGATCAGGGAACTAAATGGGAGAGTTTATGCACCCATATATCTACTGTACAGAGGATTTTTTTTAAATGGGGCTGCTTATGAGAATCCCCAAAAGCAGTTTTCTTAATTTTATATTCGTAATCCCCTTCTGTTCATAGTTTAATATGCACAATTGGTTCAGTATCTTCTGCATTTAATTTTGAAGAATTCATTTTTAAAAAGCTGAGAATAAAGTTTCAGAGTCAGGAATTACATCCATTACAAAAGCTTTAAAAAAATAGTAATTTTTCTAAGAGGTAGCCCTGCAAGTGGAAATACGTAATAAAGTATTATTACTTGTCGTAGATTTCCTGAAAGATATCCTTAAAACGCCCATCGTATTTTTTCAAAATGGTATTTTTGGTGCTCATATAGAGAGGGCAGGCTTTAGACAATGCCATCTGGAAAGAACTGTGGGCAAAGTCCTTGATGGATTGGTCAAGGTTAAACATCCCCAGAGCCACACCTCCGCAGCCTGTATCACCGAAAAGAGAAGTATGAAGTGAAGAGAGCATGTAACCAAACTTTTGCTTCATGACAGCACAAGAGTTCACAGATTTTTTTCTTTCGTATGAATAGTATTTTCAAGAGTTGAATGATAACCAATTCATGTCACTAGTCTAGTGTATATTAGCTATCATAGATGAAAATGTCTTTTTGTCATGTAATCATAAGGCTCCAAATACAGGCAACAAGACTCTACTACATGTAATATCAAGTTGCTCACTGATGTTCATATCCATTATTATTAGTATATATATTGCAGAGTAGTTTGGCTGTCAATTTACCAGCTCTGTTGTAGGACATGATTGCATGCTTCCCAAAGTACATCATAGGAGACCGAACTGGCTTTGCACCAGGAAGACAAGTGGCTCTTCATGCAGCATTATCCAAGGCCCCCTCCCTTCCCCGAGTCACCTCATAAATGGTTGCCACAACTGGGAAAGTTCAGAACTGCAGGAACCTAACTGCCTGTATGGGGCACCAACTCGTATCCAACCAAAAGTGGTACCTATTTATCTACTGTACAATATTTCTTCGAACTGTTAGGTGGACAGAAGCTGAGATGAGTGATAGGCGCTCACCCCGACACACAGTACTAGAACTTGAACCACTGGAACAGACCATCTCCAGTGTCATTAAGCCACTGTGCAACCTTGCCTCCCTTCATATTCATGATTCCAAGTCAGAAAGAATAAAACAAAAAGTGCAGAAATTAGAATTCACTTGCTCGTCATGTGAAATCTTTTTAATCAGCTAAAGTTTGCAGCCAAAAAACATCAGAGCCAGAAACCTCATTTCCTCTTAATCTGTAGCAAATTATGAAATACATCTGAAGCTACAATTGTTTTGGTCATTTGAATCCTGTTGAACTCTGAAAAGGAACATGCCACTAATGAGCAGAATTAGGACTAATATGAAGAAAGGCAGACCTATGCTGAGCAAGAACCAGTTTCCAAAATTATGCAGAACAGATGACACTAAGGAGTTTCAGGGGAAAAAAAGGCTTACTGTATTCATAAACCAATTTCTATCTAGTGTGATAAACCTATATTGGACTTATTCATAATGCTACTACCATTACAAAGGTTGTAGCATCTTGTAGTCATGACTGCTATTTGCAACCTCAGATGCTTCCAACAAGCAAATTGAGGAAGCTGATTTTGCTTAATGATCACATGGCTCATTTAACCACCATGTGATTTGCTTAACAACTATGGTAAAAATCTTCATAAAATCAGATCCAGTCACATAACTTGCTTAGTGACTGCATCGCTTAGGGATAAATATTCTGATCCCAATTGTGGTTGTGTGGAGAATTACTTGTATTTCTTGTGATGAAGATAGGAAGTTTCTGTATTATTTTTTCATTTTCTATTTCTTTATTTTCCCCTTTCTTTTCTACAGCTTTTTATTTTTCCAGTTTGTATTAGTTTTTGTTCAAATTATAGTCTAATAAAATTACAATGAAATAAAATTAATTAGTAACATCTACAAAGAAAAAACTCCAAAATGTTCAAAAAAGTAACAAAATCCAAAGGTAAAGCCCAGAAATGAACATTACTATAGCAATATGATCCAAAGGTAACAATTGGGAGTAACACTGGTCTATTTTAGAGGAATACTGTTAGAAACGTAGGAATTACTACCTGGAAGCTGTTAAAATTATGGCCTCTAATTGCCAAGTTGAGAAGCATGTAATTACATTAACTGAGAATGAAATATAAAGATATAATATGCCTGGAGTTTTTTCAGCCACGCACCAGCCTGTACTTGTCACTCATTACAAGTTGGCACACAGTATACAACTATTTATTCATGGCTCCAGTGTAAAGCAGTATACATACTAGAGCAATTTTATTGGCTGTGCCATAGCCATCAGTTGTTCTTTATTTCGCAATGCATATTTTATTAAGTTGCACAGATATGAAACATTGTATGTCTACTAGTTAATACAATCATATCCTGCTGATTAAGGGACAAATATACAGGAAACCTGAAAGGAATTTGGCTCACAGCTTCTATAAATGAAGTGTCTTATTTACATAAAGAACAGAAAGCAATAAAGCAATTATATTATTTCCCACAGAGAATCTGTAGTATCAATCTAAAATACTCTTGGTCATCACAAATAAAAATAAAGAATCTGGCCACAATGTTGTGGATAGATGAGTGTAAACTTCTCTCACTTCAGAGATTAGCATTTCTAAGGAATCTGATTATGAAGACTCTTATTTGTGCCTATTTGCTCTAAGCATTTTCCAGATTTGTCTCTAAAGCATCCTTTCCCAATCAATCTACTTTTAATGTATTTTAAAGACAGCTTTCACTAATTACAATCACAGATCAGACTTGTTCAAATTATGGGAATGGTAGTCCCATACACTAGAAGACATATTGGGAAAGACTCTTTGAAAAGGACCTGGAAAGGTTGTGAAGATTTCCTTTACCAAGCATATATTAGAACACTTCAGTATTTGCTTCTCTTTTCTTTTTCTTTTTAAGGATAGGCATTGCAGAATAGTATATGAATTATGTATAAGAATTGTAGAAATTCTTCAAGCTAGATTTAACTTTGTTAGATTTGGTATGGTTATCCACTCCAGAAAACACTGCATGACTTTATAAAGTAAGACAGATTTAGATGCATGAGGTTTCACAACCACTGTTCCAACAGGTTTCACTATCACTGAAGTCAGTTTTATAACTATTTGTGCAACATCAAAGCAATCTTGGATCACTCTAATTTTCAACTGGTTTTTCCACTGAAATAAGAATTGGGGCTAGTGAAAAGGATAAAAGACACAATAGTGATAACAGAATCCATTTAAAAATCTAGGAAAATTACTTTCTGCACATTTCTTACACTAATCACCAAGCACCAATTTCATGAGAAGGGAACAATGAGATTTCTCATCCATCCAGCAGACTGGTGGTCAGTTCCAAATCCATATTGTTATGAATCCCTCTACATTTACATTTTCAGATCAGCACCTGGGAAATTAGCCAAATAGTACTTTATAGAGGCATAGACATAATTGATTCCAGTTGCTAATCTCGATTATGGACCCCACTTCTTCCATTATTTAGTAGTTTGACCCTCAAGTGCCAATTATCTAATTCATACAAAAGCCTACAGGAAGATAACTGATTAGTTTACTGTCATTTCTTATAGTCTTCACCAATTTTTCACAGACAGCCATTTTTTGATCAACAGTTTCTTTCATTCAAAATACCTACTTTCAAAATTATGGACCAAATAAGTTACAGGTTTGCCTCCATCCGCTGGTGTGTATGTCATCTCTACTTTTCCAGGGCCAGGAACCACAAAATCTGTAGCTCTGTACTACAAAACAAAAACAGTACCAGTTTTGATCAAACATTCTTCTACACAGAACCTGTCATAATGTGCCCTATGTGTTTGGAAACAATTTCTATTGCTGTGCCCTGATGCTGTGGGAAAAAAGATAACTTCTTGAATGGCTTTCTATAGTAAAACTGGCAACTTCAATGCTATTTTGAAAAAGGGCTCAAACTATTTTAATCATTCGCCAAACTTGCAATTTGCTACTCATCTATTCTAACCTAAATGCTATTACATGCATGCTTTATAACAATTAATATAATGTTGTAAACCAGATTGCATTTTTCTCCCCACTACATATATTCTCTAATCAAAATTTCTAATGGTGGTAAAAAGTCAGGTAAGTTAAAGGATAAACATAAAATATTGTTCAAGATACTCACTTGGTCACCAAAAGCATGACGGCCAATAATAATGGGTTTTGTCCATCCAGACACTAATCGGGGGATGTTTTTGCAGATAATGGCTTCCCTGAAGACAGTGCCCCCCAAAATGTTTCGAATGGTTCCATTAGGTGATTTCCACATCTGTTTTAGCTTGAACTCTTCTACACGCTTCTCATCAGGGGTGATTGTGGCACACTTGATTCCTACATTGTACTTCTTTATAGCTTTAGCAGCTTCCACTGTAACCATGTCATCTGTTGCATCACGATTTTCAATGCCCAAATCATAGCTGCAAAGAAAATCCCCAATAAATGACATTTAACCATAACCACAGTCACCTCATTCACTCCATCTCCAAGATTTATACCATACTAAGAAACTTTTTAAAACATCCTTGGAAAGGAGGAAAGATCTGGCCACAGAAATCCATGGAGAATTCCAAGATTTAAGCCAAGTGAAGGCAACGCACTAGTAAGCCTATCCAAACTCCAAAGCTAGTGGCAAAAGAAAATGTCTTCCTTTTCCAAACATTTTAAAACAGCTTTGATAAATCAGTTCCAAAGCAAAGGCTGCCACAGGAAGCTGAGAGAGAGAAAGATCTGGAACTGTTTCTGGGAAATAAAAGCTGATATTCGATCTGCTAGGTGAATCAAGTCAACCTGGACTCCTAGTGACTTTCTGGGCAACTCATACTAATTACTGAAATACAAAATCTCAGTGGTGTCCAATATCCCTTCAAAGGAACTTTATTGCGCTTGTAGTGCAACTTGGACTGAAAGAGCAATATCTTAACAAAAAATATACAGTGTCATCTACTGCCTTTATCTCCAAACTTCAAACTGATTTGAGAGAATAATGCACAATTACTCAGTAGAGTCAATAACTTTAATACTCTTAAATACCCTTGCATTGCCTGTATAATAATAGAGGAGTGGAGTGGAAAGGAAAAAGGATAGTTTGGATCCTGAGTCAAAAAAGCAAAAGAAATAATCTCTCGTGGGTTATTAACAAGGATAATTTAATCAAATCGCTTAAGATCTAGACTGCCTCTTGGGTAAACTTCAACAATTGCATAGGATCTTCGGTCTCATTCGGGAGATTATTTATTTATTTATTTATTTATTTATTAATCATTTTTATATGCCGCACCCTCTCCACCAAGGGACTCGGGGCGGCGTACAATTTACTACATAACAAATAATGACAATGACAAGGAGGAGATATACAAAAAGCATTATACATACACAATAAATAAATAATCAATTAATTAAAACAGCAAAAAAGCAATTAAAAACAATTAAAACACCCAGAGTCAAACCTAATTTAAAATTGAATCCAGAGGGATTAGAATAGCTATAATTCAACCCTGGCTGCTGTGATGTGCATTTTCTGTGACGGAAGTAATTTGTTTTATCCCTGGGTGTCATTGCTTGTATGCTGTGGTTTGTTTTAATACTTGTACACTGCCCAGAATCAATGTCATGAAATAAGTGTCCATACAAACAATTTAAGTAAACATTTTGAGGTTTATTAGTGCTAGATACAAAGTAATTTGCAGAAAATTTTAAGAAAGGAATACTGGAAAACATCATTAATATATGCACCAAATGCCATATAAACCAATGTATTGCCCTAAATTGTATTGGTTAGAATATTTGCCCTTTTAATAGAAGGACAAAAAAGAAATAAAAATATATTATCTGGGCTCTACTGTCATAGAAATCAGATCCATGTAGTATTTTAGCAGCTTCAGCGCTTGCAAAACAACACATCTTGTTAGACAGATGATCACCTACCTTCCTTTTGCTTTCTGGGAACAAAGTATGAGAGACGTAGGGAAAAGTTGAAAATGCTCTGTCTTTCATGTATGGCTGACGCAATTAAAATAACTTGCTGTCCTTTTATCAAGGGGACTCCTTTAATGGCCTTGATAACTAATAGAACAGCCAATTGATTAAATGCCATGTGATGTCACCTCTGCCACTGTAGCTTCTGAAGGTTTATGGAATATCTGAACTAAGCAAGAGTTCAAAAGAAAGGATGCAGGATGCACACCTCTCCATAGTTGACTTGTATTACCTAACTTTCGAATTACATGACATTAGCATGAAAGCTGCTGTCCCCATTGTCAATACCTAACTTTTTTCAAGTCACTTAGAGTTCCTTTCAAGTTAATGGGTTACAAAGCTAGAGTTTATACATCTTCAGACTGCCCTTAGACTATATGGGAATAAGAGGTAAAATGGTAACTCTATATGGAAAATTTAAATTTAAACCTGTCACAATCAAGGCTAGGATGTAATGAAGGCAGTGTAATGAGAACATGACAGAAAAAAATTCTGTTGCCAGGACCTCCTAACTTGTGGGCTGGGGGGAAAAAGCTTTTATTAAGTAGCTATTTTCCATAGTGCAATGATGGAATCAATTACATTTCTCTGCTGGTTATGGCATTTTAAAAAACACAAGAACAAATGGTGACCATTCAGCTAATTTGGTCAATTTAAAGCCACAAGACAGCCTTGGAAACAGCTGGGCTTCACAACAGCATCTGAATGAATGCTGGCAATGTGAAAACAGATTCTTATCTTAAGGCCAGTTCATGTACCTGAACCTTCCAGTTTTAAAGTAAAGGCTTGGCTAGGGAATATCACAATTTGAAGAGCAAGGAGGCAGTTTTGAAAATATACACACAAAATATAGTGTTGTTTCTTTAGACTTTTTCAAGTACCAGAACTAACACTTAACAAAAATACACATAAGCTGCATTTTCCTCACAGTATAGAAGATATACCTGTGAAGATCCAGATCCAGGTAGGGAAAGATCAGCTTCTCCTTAATCAGCTCCCATATCACCCGGGTCATTTCATCCCCTTGCATCTCAACCACAGAGCCTCCATTGATTTTTTTAGACATTGTAAGCTAATGGAAAGGAAACACAGGAAGTTCTGAGTCATCTCCAGCTCAACTTTTTAATTAAGCCCAGAATCTACTCTTAAAGCAAGTTAATTCAGTGTACATGTTTTGTACTTCTTCTATATGCTTTGTATATCCCGTCCCACAATATCAACCCTGAATTTTTAGTTTCTTTGAATTAAAGATGTACATGTAGATATAAACATGATAGGATAGGATATAAAAGAGCAAAATAACCTTCAAAAAGTATTGGAGATATATGGAATGTAGCCACAAGGAATCTGCTTCAATAAGCTATGCATTGAAAGTCTATGATCTGAGACTTTCAACTACAGTACAAACAGATCCTATTTGTATAACATCACTAACAGGATCAATAAGAGTGGAGACAACGTGTTATGGGAAGATCAAAATTAGTCCAGTCAGCTAACTCTGAAAGTTAGTGAATGGACCAGCCCTGAATTTCAGCTGAGGCAATTCATGTTTCAGAAATGGAATCTACATCAGTTGCATGTAAAATGAGGTTACTCAAATTGCTTCCATTGTGCTAGAGAAAAAAAAGATCATTAAAACAAAAGCTGGGAATTGAAGTTGAGAAGAAGAGGACATATCTGATTATATAAAAAGGCACCTAAGAACAAATATGGTTAAAAAATTGGAACTTAATGAATGTATAGGAAACAAACATGAATATTGAAATAGTGCAATAAAATATGAACTGAATGCTAGCAAGGAAAAGCATTACATAGTCAATATCTACAAAAATCAAGATGATAGTGGATAAAGATAAAATGTAGGCATGGCTTACAACTGTAACGTTAAAAAAAAAGAATCCAAAGGCTTGATCTTGGCTGCTCAAGAATTTAAACTATTTCAACTAATGCAATCAAAGTCAGAATTGAAAAAAATGTCAAGACAGATTTTGCAAAAAAGCAAAAGCAAAGAACCCCCAAACCCCAGATCATATACTCAGAGCAGGAAGATCACAAAATCTGATTATGAACAACAAAATTCAGTCACCAAAATAATTAACTGGCACATCTGTCAAAATTATCCTGTACCAGTAATGAAAAATTGGTGGGAACACATAACTGAAAAGTAATAAAAATGAGTTTAAAATATTTTGGGATTTCCAAATAGAAAGTTATAAAGTCTTGGTTTATATCACATGAGATTTTACTATGATTGAAAAGAAGAAAGTACGGATAAATGAGGTGGTAACACCAAGGGACAGTAGACTAGAAGACAAACTGAAGAAAAACATGAAACATCAAGATATGAAAACTGAAATCGAATGATTATGGCATAAACCAACTAAGGTAGACTCAGTGATTATTGACACATTGGATACCATATGAAAGTTTTTTGGATAACACTTACAAAATGTGTGTATTGACAACATTTCCATCTGTCAATTACAAAAGGCCACACTGGTTGGATTATCACATATACTATACCAATACATTACAACATCCTATTCTTTTAGGAGGAACTCTGAGTATGAAGACCAACACTAGCTAAAGAGCCGTGATTTTACATTTTTGTATACTGTATATATAATAACATTTGTTCAGGTCCTCAGGAAGGACTCGATAAGTGAATAAAAATGCAAAATCCAGTCTAAACATCTGACTGACCAAGCATAGAAATAATTTCAATGTATGTCTCCCAACATCTAAGCAACTCTGGGTTAAATAACTTTATTTCCAGACCATCTAGTAGCTGAATTATATTATACAGAATATCCAAAAGCTTCATCTGGTGTAAAATGTCCCTAGACTAGAGTATATGTTACACCTCTGCTTCATGAGCTGCAATTTGCTTCCACAAACATTTCAAAGGGCTGGTTTATGGCATGGAACTGGGTTATTTAAGGGATTACTTCTACCTAATTACACTTTCCAAGCATATTGGATCTGGAAGAAGTGGTATGTTGCAGGTTCCATCTGTGAAGAAGTTCCATTTCACGGGACCCAAGACATCGGCCTTTTCTGCCATGGCACCTGCCCTTTGGAACATCATCCCCTTTGAGATGAGATCTCTACCACCCTTCTGGAACTGGTTATGTAAAAAAAGCCTAGGAATTGCAAGGAAATGGTAATTTGATTAGTTGGCATTGTTTATAACCTGTTCTGTCTTAACGTTTTATACTAATATTAAATTTTTGTACTTGTCCTTTGAATGTTTTTAAAATTGATTTTATGATTGTTTTGTATGACATTGTCACATTTGTGAGATGTGCAGCCATATAAGTTTAATAAATAAAATAAAAATGCAGAGCTTGTTCTGATTGACGCTATCATATTCTGCATTTTGGAGAAGCCTAAACATTTGCACTCCAGGCACCTGCTTGTATAACCAACACATTGTTTTCCTTTCCTTAATAAAGTTATTTGGCTGCTAAAAGGACTCTTTCTATATATTTACTTTCTGAAAATGAGATCCTTCAAAAGAAGATATTCAAGGAAATAAAATGCTCCTATCTGCCCCTTGACCTTAGTCAACAAAACCATAGCTTTAAAAAGTTCTGTGGCCAATTGATAATCCCCACAGGTATTTGCTGACGAGTGTTGGTTATGAAAGAGCCATGACTTGGCAATTTTACCTTCAGAAGTTATCTAACACTGTATGCAAGAGTCAATGAAAAGCACATACTGTAGGCTTCATTCTAAAATTACTTTTCGTAGTACTATACAGTAGTACTACTGTACTGTTTGAGCCAGGCTAAAGTCTAATCATATGAGTATATAAGAATAGAACATTCCAAAATCATCAAACTGACAGGCATACTTATTTTATTGCTGCAAGATACATTTTAAAAAATATTTAAAAAATTATTTTCCTTATGGAAAGAAATGTTTGAACATGAAATCAATAAACTGTTAAATGACACTATTAAATATAAATCAAAGTTTGTTACACAAAGATTATAAATGTGATAAACTGTGACAAAATGTCATTGTGAAGAAAAGTATTCATTCTGGCATAAGCTTTCAAGATCAATTCCTATCTCCATCATATAATGAAATGGCCTCCAGTCCATAAAAGGTTTGAAGTGGAAATGTAACTCATGTTCATATTAGAGGAACATTATATACGATAGCCCAATTTGTTCCTTATGCCATCAGTCTTGTAAACTCGCAGGATTCTTCTTTTTTGCCATGTATATGTATACATTCAAACTACTAGACTGATGTTTTTGTCATATATGTTTAAGTGAGTATATACATAATGGTTATCCTTTGAAAGCAGAATGCAACAAAAATTCATTTTAATGTATGCTGATTAGTGTACATACAAAGTGACAATAAAGTTATTTTATTCACATATTTTACTAACCTATCATTTGACCATTGCTGGTTGAACTAACTATAAGTATCAGGGCAAAGCTATTTAATGAAGTCCAAATGAACCATAAAGTGGCTTACTGCAAAATGTAAACCTGATTACAGGTATTCAACTTACAATAGTTCATTTAGTGACCATTCTAAGTTACAACGGCAGTGAAAAAAGTGTCTTACGACCATTTTGGGCTCAGTTGTGGTCATAAGTTGAGGATTACTTATATAGGTTTCCATTTGCCTGGGGAAATAGCACCCATCTACAAAATAAGTTCTCCTTCCTTGTGTCCACCCTTAAGACTTAGTGCATGTCTGGGAAAGGGATTTGAAAAAAAGGGAAAGGTGTTGCAATTAGAAGAGTGCTTGCACAATATTGGATGTTGAAATAACCAGTATTCTGAAATCCATAAGCAGGTCTTATTGCAGAAAAGACTAAGAAAAAAAATTGTAGGCAAGATTATAATTCTCAGGGATATTTTACATGTATTTCATTATTACCTTGCTGCAGAAATTGGACGTAAATATATGTCACCTCACAGCAAAATTAGCACACATGAGCAATGCTATAGAGAATTTGATAATTTGGCTGCTAAAATGATCCTTTTGCTTCCTGGGATTTTCTACTATTCTTTCCAGGACTACTTATTTAAATATATTTAATAAAATCAGTGGACTTCAATGAAAGAAACCTTAAGCATGCCACTTTGAATGACATAAAGTGGGATATCAATGTAATAAACAAAATAAATGCACTTCAAATTAAAATGCTGTTTTTTGGGACAGCATCTAGCCACTATTTTATCTGACCAAGCCAAAATTGGGACCAATTATTTTGAACATTTCCACTTCACATTTTCATCGCCACACTTGTAATAGAATTGTTGGTTCCCAAAAAAGTAACCTAAATGCAGAATACCATAATGTGATTATGATATAAATCCATTATCTTACACAAAGACTTCCAAACTTATAATCAATTAAGGAATAAACCTGAAATTGATTTTACCATATTGAATTTAACATAATTTCTGAAATAATTTGATTGTGCAATTATTGCTATAACTATCCCATAATCCCACCCATAAATCAGGATTAGACTGAAAAAGGACAGCTGTGTCCATTTGGCCCTCTTATTCTAGGAACCTGGTAGTTGTTACAACATGCCATAAAGAAAATAGTCTGCAATCAAACTTAACCAAACCAATATAACACAAAAGGTGAAAAGCTTTCTCAGCCATTTTGACTTCTACAATTTTGAGGGTGGGGACAAAGAGTCAACAGTGAAAAGCAACTGGAAAGAAGCAAATTCGAACACAAATAAGGATTTGTAAAGGATATGAAAGAGGCTTTTAATGACATTTTTTTTAAAAAAAAAACTGTCCAAAGCCGCAGTTAGACTAGATAATTGCAGTAAAAACAGCAAAATGGGTCGGGTAACCTTATAATAGCATTTCAGTTTTTAAGCGATTTGTTGCTTCAGCGGCACAATAGCCCTTGCCAGCCTTTAAGATACTGGACGACTCGTTGCTTTTACACTAACCATTTGGAGCCGAGTAATCCATGCACCCCGAAGAAGTGAAGGCGAAGAAATAGAGGAGACTCACCTCTTTGGGCAGATAGGAACCGCTGGACGACTTGGAAGGCTTGGAAAAACAGGACTGGAAGATCCCAGGACGAGGAGAGCTTGGGTTGTCACTGCTCGTCTCGCTCCCACTGCCACGGTCGAACTCTGCGCCTGGGTAACTGCTACTGCTGGTGCTACCGCTACCGCCGTCGTTTTTACTCGGGGCGTAGACCCTGCAATAGGTTAAGAGAGAGAGAGCGAGAGCGAGCGAGCCGGTTTAAATGAAAGTCGGCTAAGGCCACACCTCCTCCCAGTCTCGGTAATGCCCACAATAAGGTCCGATAGTTCGTCCCTCCTTTACTCTCCAGTTGCCCAATAGAGAAAACGAGGAAAACCGCTTCGCCAATACGCTCTTCCCAACGAGCCTGTCACGAAGCAGCAAAGGAAAATGACTGGAGAAGCTTGGGGGGCGGGGGGGCGGGAGGGGAAGCGTACAGAACACACAGAATAAATAAGAGGAGTAGAACAAAGGTGATTTTATCATGTTCCCGCGGGTAGATCGGAGACAAGGACGGGGATGACGCGCTAAAAATGCAAGCTAGATATTGCCGCGAACACAAACGCATTTCTCCCCCTTGCTTTGTCTTGCCCCCACTGGCAAGTGTAACCTGTCGCTTGGGCTGAGTCGGATAGGTGCGGTTTTGCAAGTTTAGGATTTCGCAAACTGTCTCCGGTTTCCGAAGGTTTAACAGAACAACAGCTCAGGCTTTAGATCCTTGAAATGGTAGGATTTGATCCGGCTGTCCAAAGTGGAAACTTGACTGCCGTTGATCTTTGATCTTGACCCTGATTGGTCATGAGCAAGCAGAAGTTCCCAAGGACAAGCAGAGAATCCTCTGGGCTTTATTTTGACACTTGGCTGCTTTTCTAGATACAAGAACTGAAAGCTTTGCACTGAGATAGCTGGCCTCCTTCCTGCAAAGCGTCATTAATTCGTCCCCATGCAAGCGTAGGGCCCAATTTATACGAGAAAGGGAAGCAAGAAATTAATTAAGGGATGTCATGGGACCGAATCACATGGTTCGCTTGTCTATCTACATATTCAGGCTTCAGGAAAAAGCAGAGAGGCGCAGTTTCTCAGTCTCGACAGCTTCAAGATATGTGGACTTCTGGAAGCTGAAATCCACACATTTTAAAATCGTCAAACACTGAAGTAGACAATGCAAAACATTAACTCCTTGAAGGTGTGAAATCGCCATCGGGTATTATCCCTATAATTCTGAAGTGTTTTATATAGACTGGAGAACCGGAAGGTGCTGCTATTTCAGCGCCCCAAATTAGTTGGGTTTTGAGTTCAAATTGGTCCTGTCTGTCGGACATTAGCTGTGGGTTATTGGCTTACAAGGTTTCACAGACGACAGCTCCCTGTATTTCATTGGTTTGATATTGTGCAGCATTGGTTTAACTGATACACCATTCTTTAGGAATTTATTGGTTCAATTCTCACTAAGAAACTAAACCTGAGCCTGGGGTGCATATTTTAGAAAGGGAGGCGTGTACATCATAGTGGTATTTTCTCTGTTGCCTGCCTCAAGTTTCTTCCTCCAACATACACGCGAGTTGACAGTGACGGGTTCTTATCGCTACCTGTAATATTGTTCCATGATTGGACCCCCCGTTTTGCTGCGGGGAAGAGACCATGTTCGCATTGAGAAGCTGCTAAACGTCAGACACAGCCTCACCCTCAATGAGAATTACTTCCCCCTTTCTCGTATACACTTCGCGCGTTACCAGCCATCGTAGTATATGGTACACTCTCGAACTGAACGGCATAGAAAACTCCGGTCGATGACTGCAGGGTCGTTGGTTAATGTCTGTGTGCGATTTGTTCCTCCATCTCTCCGGCATCAATTGGGTTGCCTGCGGGAGGCCGGAGCAGATGGCGCTGGCATAGCTCCTCCTCCGCCGCTTTGCTTTCGCGGGGGAAGAAACAGGAAGTCGGTGGGGAGGAGGGAGCCGGGTCAGCTGCTGCCTTAGCCGGGCGTCTTGACTCCCTTTGGCTGCCCCCTCTTTGATGGTGTTGCCTGTCGGAGAGCAGAGCGCAGGAGACCCGTGGCGGGAGGAAGAAAGAGCCTGCTGGAGCCTACCGAGAGGCGGGTGAGAGGTGGCCAACAAAGCGATTTGTTTTCCTTCGCGAGGAAAGGAAGTTGGGGAGGGGGGCCTTTCACGCAGCTTCGCACATTACGTGCTTTTAGCTTTATGGGTCCCAGCCTGTCTTCGATCCTACGCATGGGGCTGGACAGTAGCCATAAGAGTGTTTTGTTTTGTTTTGTTTTTGTAAATTGTGCTTTGGCTATTTACCTCGTTTCTGTGCCCTTCCGATTTTTGTCCCGTCTTTTCTACTGCGCGGTGTGGAGCATTTCAGTAAACCGGATTTGGGGGTGGGAAAGTTAGCATTCGGGTCCTGCTGGGCGTATCGAGACTCTGGGGTGTGGGGAAAGATGGCACGAGGTATTGCTCCCTGCGAAAGAGCAGCCGTCGTGTCTTGTCTCGTGGTTTGTGAGGAAAGGAAGCCTCCAAAAAAAGCTTCTGCTGAAATGAACAATTGAAAAATAGAGGATTGTTGCATCTTTAAAAGTTGTGCAGTGGAGAACATTTTGCTCGGTTTGAGATTTTTTTACCCTTGACTGCTGAGTTGCAGTTGCTTACATACTTCAACTAGATCAGTGGTTCTCAACCTTCCCAATGCCCTTTAATACAGTTCCTCATGTTGTGGTGACCCCCAACCATAAAATTGGTGTCACGGTTCCTAAGAGCCTCGAAAATATGTGTTTTCCGATGGTCTTAGGCGACCTCTGTGAAAGGGTCGTTCGACCCCCACAGGTTGAGAACAACTGAACTTGATCGTTTTGAACGTGTAAGAACTCTTATCTTGGCCAATTAGGTGAATGAATGAATGCTTTTATTACAGTCACTGATTAAAACGGCAACTAGATAAATTGCTCCTATTATTTTGAATTGTACACCTTTGGAACAAAGCGTGAGTGATGCACAAGTTTCCCAATACATTTGTCAATTTTGGGTTTCTGTTGGGATAGACTTGTAAGAGGCACTTTGATTTAAAACAGGGTGGAACTACAATTGCATAAGGTTAAAGATACTGAGAAAATTTCAGGTCATATAATTGATAGCAGCCACATTCAAATGAAATGTGTAAGGCAATGAATGTTCCCTTTTGAAAGATATCTGGATACATTAAAGCCTGTTACCCTGATTTAGAAAGATGGCATGGGAATCTTTCTAGAAATAAAACTCCCTGAAATTCTTGTCGTGAGCATTGCTTTTAAGAAAAGGAAACTAAATTTTTATAGCATTGGTTAGAAACTTTTATTCCTATAATCTTTGTCTCCCCTTTCCCCTTTGAACACCATTTATTCAAGTGGGTGAATTAATGCAGAATATTATTATATATGTGGAAATACTCACTTTTGTGTAATGGATTTTATCCAACGTAGATTCTTAAGTTTGGGACTTATGCTAAACCTACATTTAAAGCATTCTATTTTTTTAAAGTCTTTTTTGTTTATCTCTAGGTAATAAGCAGTTTAACAATTTATGAATATCAGAATTTATTAAAACAGGAACTATTATAGTAGATTCTACAGTTATTAAGATCATATGTTCATACGTACATTTTTACTTTTAAGGAAAAAAGGAATATTTTCCCCAGAAATTCAAAACCCAATTTAAGGATTAAATTATTTCTCTATAGGAATAAAAATATTGTTGAGTATACTTCAAATATTTGGATCAGTTTTTTATTATATGGTTTCTTGAATATCCAACATATATTCTTAAGTCAATAAACTACTCAGAAACACCTCAAACTGCAAGATGGGCAGCAAATAAATTTAATAATAAACAAATAGAAAATTGTCTATACATTTTTGAGGTGATTTTAAAATTAATATTTTTTCCACTTAAAATTTGAGCTTATAGCAACATTAATTCTGCTTGCATTACATAGCTAATTATGAACTCAGAACCTTTAGAACCCAGTTCTAGGTTTGTACAACTTTGCAAACCATGAACTATGGTTTAATGCAATTAGTTAATTTGCAATTCAGCATGTAGTATAAAACAGCCATCAATTCAGCTTGGTTGCAAACTTGTACCATTGACAACAAATTATATTAATCCTTATATTTTTGCCAATCTATTGTTATATACATTCAATTAATCGGAGGTTAACAGAGAATTTGTAATGAGCTGCTTTACTACTGTATCCTGAGAGAGGCATCTTATAATACAGAAGAGTTCACTTGATTCTGTTCTGCCTTACTAAAGTAGGAGGTGATTCCTCTAGGAGGGAAAGACTCCTTTATTCTTGCAGCTGCAGCAAACCTGTGTACTAGTATGAACTTAAAGTTATTGATTGTCCAATGTCATTCCATGGTTAAATAGGATTTGAATTTGGGCTGTCTTATTCCAAGTTCCATTTTAGGTCACACTGATGACTTGGTTTATTAAGGCCCTCATATTAGCATAATTGAATAATCTTTATAACAACATTTATATAAAAAGTATTATTTAATTAACTAGTTAAGATCAGCAAAGTAAATTGACTAAAGCCCCAATTAAACTGATAGCCTTCAAATATAATGCTGCTGACATTTATGAAGAAAAACAATGAGTTACAACCACATGACTTTAAAAATAATTTTGAATAAAGTACTTTGGAATCCTATGTGAACCAGATTCTTTCATCTTAGGTTAAAATTGTTCCTGTACTTGAGCTATGGTGGTATGATCTGAAGAATCTCTACTGACATTAATTCAGCCTGCATCTAACTTTTTCAGGATGAGAGGCTGTGTGGGAATCATGTTTTATTCCTATTTTCCAAATATGATGAAGGAACAAATAAATTAGAAGTGAATTGTATTTTCTTAATGGATGTTCTTATTTGTGTGGCCAATCCATGCCAAATTTATGGTAGTCATTGGTCACAAGATAATGATTACAACTAGTCTTCAAAATTTGGTATATATTTCAGTACAGTATTGTGTACTGTATAAATATTTCTTTGATCATAATGCATTGATAACATAATGCATTGATAACATAATTTCCCAAGACTTACTGTTTCAAAGACATTGTGGGTAGAAATGGAATGAATAAGAGATTTTGTTTAAATATGGTGTAGCACTGGAGAAGAGAGGGATGTTTAAAAATAAAAGAATTGCTACTATAAGAATAAGACATTAAGCCTGCTTATAAGAAAGTTTATAAGCAGAAATCAGATAATGGTTGCCATCACTTTATCTATTGATGATAGTGGTTGTTATCTTGGTTTATCCTAGAGCCAGGTATGAAAAAAACAACTGCTTCTGAGTATATGGCATCTGTGGTCATGTTTGCATGATATACTAACTCATAGTTAAATGATCCATAGTTTACTGAATTAACCCACAACATGTTAAACCTATAACTAACTGTTTTGGCTGAGTTCCCAAAGCACATTAAGCACAAAGAAGCCAACTACATTTTAGCTAGTAAATTGGAGGCCATATTTGGCTGTCAAGACTGCTAGACAGTGGTAAATTTATGGAAGATATAATTATGATTTTGAATTAATATGAATAATATGCAAGCTGCATTATTATTCTCAGAAATACCTTTTTTTCATCCTGGCCTTGTTGGTTAGATGAAGAAAGAGGAAATATGGATTATCTGTTTGCTGTGAGAAGTGAGCACATGCAAATGAACAACTACACAGACAGTTCTATTATTAGATGTTTGTGATGTAAATTGGATGGAACCTCTGGTTAAAGGTGCAGAGTGTCCATATTTGTGACTCTTCAATTAAATTATTTTACCTCTTTGTATCTTAAAATACAAAACTTTGGAACAAGTGTTTTTAATTAATGTTTCCTGGGTTAACTAACATACAGTATGCAACATTACATGTTTGGAATATAACATATTTTTACATGTGGTATTTATGCTATACTTATGGGCTCTGATTATGAATGTACAATGTTTTGGATTTGATTCCAGAAAGATGTTTCAGAGTATCTTTAGGCAGGGCATGAATGTAATGCTTGCTGTATCTTCAGTTCTTTAAAGCAGTTGCATCTTTTCCCAGGTTCTCATCTTTTCCCAGGCAACTTTAAGGAGCAGCTGAACAATCCTGGGAAAAGATGTGGGTACTTTCAGGATAGGCTATACATTTATGTTCTGAAGTACTTTTTAAAGAATTTAATAAATGTTGCATAGCTTTGGCTTGCTGTTGGGAAAAAATCTGGACAAATTACTTAGTTATGGACAAGGAACTGGAAAAATTACTGTGTTCAAAATTGGTTTTGGACTATTTCTCTCTCCATTTTTGTCAGGTTCAAAAGCCAAGCCTTTGTGTACTTGCTGAAGATCACATGTGTGAGGGACTGCAGACCTGACCATGGGGACAGAGAAGGACTGAGTGAACCAACAAGGAAGGACTTCCAGAAAGGATTACTTAGTTCTGAGAAACAGAAAAGTATAATTGTTTTGATTTTGTTTGACATATGATAGGACAGAGAGTCATTCTCACAGACCTTCAAGATTTCTTTTATTGTACAGTACTTGACAACAAAAAACTTTTCCTTGAAATCCCTGCTGTGACTGTTTTGGCCTTTCCTACCTTGAAGGGCTGACAGATTGTAATTTTGACTAGCAGTTGTGATGATGGAAAATCCTATGGTGGATATTTTCTGGAAAAGAAAGGGGTCTGGATGTTTTTTTGGAAATGTTGTCTGTCAGCCTTTCCAGGTAGACTAGACAGGAAACACAACCAAATGAGCTAATTCAACTTTATTGTAAGGCTACATTAACAGAATCTTGCAAATCCAGCAGTACAGATCCCCCACCATCTCTTTTGCAATCTGAGAAGTTTGGGAGGTTCCTTTCCAGTTTCTTTCTCTGCCTGTTGTGCAGCTGCTGGCTATGCCCTCTTGTCTATGTAGCATCTCCCCATTCCACTCCCGTCATTCCCTCATAATTGTGAAGTTCCCAAGAGATGACCTAATTAATTTATGAGCCTCGAGAGAGTTCAAACAAAACCCCTTCATTTATTAGGATCAACATCTTAGCATTACTTCTGTGGAGTCTAAACTGACTTTCACTTAATTGCATTTGAACTTTACCCTCCTAACTCCCCCCCTTCTGTCCTGCGTCATAAATCATATTCTCCAACTCGATTGTAGAAATATGAGACCAAAGGTATGCATAGAATTCTCCTCCCTTCTAAAGTTGATAGTAGTCATGGAAACGCTTTAGACCTTGACAATACCATTACATCATATTTGAGTTGAATTGTTTTTACTTTTTGGCTTATAACCCATCTTTTTGCCTACATTGTTTTGGAAAATTCATAACATTCTTACAGAATTTACCCAATTTGTAACATTCTTTTGCCCATACTACTCTCTGAACTAGTCATAGTTTTGTTTTTACATTGTCAAATGGTAACCTTTTACTTCCTTAATTCATACTTGGGAACATGAAACATGTCTAAACTATTCATCCATAATTGAGTAAAGTCTGGATCCAGGAAATGAGTTATTTGCAAATGTTGGGAAACCATCTTATTTTCAAAATGCTGTTGGGATTAGATAGTCAAGTGGCATCAAAATCAAGTGGCATCAGGTGACTCTTGGTATCTGCATGAAGAAATCCTCACTATCTTGACCTGCTTTTAGCAATAACTCATAGCTTTTCAAAGGACATTGTCTTTCCCCTTTTCTGTTTCTCTCTACAATACCATACATAATATTTTTTTCTGGTCTATCCTCCACTTGAATGTACATTTGTGAGTTTTTGTTTACTGATAATCACCTCATGAAAAGAAATTACTATATATTACAGAATAGGACCAGAATTGTCAATTGTTTCCTTTAGCTTAAGGTCTCTTCAATACATTGGTAATGCATACTGAAGCATGTCTTATCTGTGAAATTGGCTTTTTTACCACTCTCAGAAAGCAGAGACTTAAACTTTTATGCCTGAAGGTATAAAAGAGTAACAGAGATAATAATATGCGCGTGCCTGTTGTCATTACTCTGTGAGCTTTTCTTAATTGGCTGAGGCTCTTCTGCCAGGCTCTTGTGAGAGGAGTCCAAAGCTTCTTGCACATAAGAACAATTGGAACAATTCAGGCACAATTCGGGCACTTGCTTGTTAAGTAACCTTCAGTTTGCAAATGATTCAGTGATTAGTGCTTGGCTAGGTGTCCTGGGGCTCCACAATAAATATATAAATTGAAGTCTCTTCTCTGTTTCTTTGCTGAGGACTGGGATGTCTTCACTGCTTCCTATTTGCGTGGGGCCCCAGAACAGGAATCCATGGTGGCCTTGTCAGGGGATGGGGTAGGGGGTAAAGAAAATATTTAAAACCTTCTGCCTTATTATTTTCTCCATTCCTCAACTCCTCCAACTGTCCACCAACTCTTCCAAATTCTCTGGTATTCCTTGTCTCACCAATTCATCTCTTAATTCATCGGTAAGTTCTTCCAGAAAGTAGTCATTCAGAGCAAGATCATTTTCACTCCACATCTTGAATACCAGTTCCAGCTGAATTTTGCATACAAGTCCATCCTGTGATTTACCTTCATTAACAGAAGGTACTGAGCCCCAGGACTTCTCCCTGCTGCCTCTTGCATTCCAGTTCTGCCTATGACACTGCCAGACTTTTCCATTGCTTTTGGAAAGCTGTTGAACCCATCTGCAAGCAAGGAAGAGGGGAGCAAATCTGTAGGTGTTGCACTTAATGGCTTTGCCTACTCTGCTTTTGCGTGTTGGATGGAAGGGAGATTTGGATAGAGTCCTAACGAACTCAGACCAAGATTAAAACTCACACTAGACTAAATCTTTCTGAAAGAAAATATTTTAAGGCCAAAGGTGCACTACCAAAGCTTTGACTTCTGGGGAGGGGGGGAACATACTGTAAGAGAAGGCCTGTCTCTGCTGTATCTGTCTCTGCTGTATCTGCTGAGTCTATGAGTATCAGGAGAGAACATTATTAATAATTTAATAAAACTTAGTTGTACTAAATTCTGGTGTCAGTCTCAAGCTTTGATTCTTTAGTATTACACTCTTACCATTTTACCATGCAGAACTGAAAATCTGGCCTAGGGAAGAAAAGGTCAGAATTGAGTTCTAAAAAGAACTGTGTCTTAACAATTACATAAAATGTCTGTGTACAACAAAGGAGAACAAGTCAGAAAAAAATTCAGGTGGAAAAGGCATATAGAACAAACAAAAATTTAGAGGAAGACAGAAACATGATAGTGAAACTCTTTGCAGGCCACATTATAGGTAGTACTTGGACTTATGATTGGTCACTTTGTGACCATTTGAAGTTAAGATGACACCCCCAAAGCTATTTAAGGTCCAGTTTTAACTACAGACACTTTGCAGCACCCTCTTACCCATTTCCCTCTTTTGGAAGAAAAATGCAGTCCAGTTCCAAGCCGGGAGAGAAATCCAATCCAGTTCCAAGCTGGAAATAAAATGGAGGCAATGTTAGGGTGTGAATTCCGCCCTGAATTAAGGAGGTGTGGATCTTGGCATCCCTTGTAGCATACTTTTGAAATAAGCAAAAATAAACCCGAAGCAAGATATAATAAAAACATTTTAATATAAAAGAAAATAAAAATGCAAAACTTGCTAACTTAATTAATCACATCTTGGCAAAGCTATGTGCCTGTCTCCTTCGGCAGGTGAATGGAAGATCAGAAGAGAAAGTTAAGAAAGGAATGTGAAGGAGCATGCGCACTGAATCACTTGCAGGTAAGAATGTGACCTGCGCAGTAAATTTCAGAACAGCTAAGCAAACCAATTAACGCAGTGACACCCCTTCTTTTGCTAGTTGAGCTGATGTCATCAAATCATCAAATAAGGCACATCTTCTTCCGCAGATACTCGTGTTGAGCTGCTGGAAGCAGTTTGTTGAGCATGTCAGCAATTTGATCGTGTAGATACATATTGCAATTTAACAAAACCTTGTTTAACTAATTGCTTTGTGTTTCGATAACGAATGTCAATGTGTCTGGACCTAGAACTGTGAAATGTGACTCAGAAATATAAACCACCGATTCATTATCTTCTATCATGGTGATTGGTCGAATCGGACGTGTCCAGATATCTGCAATTAAAGCATCAAACCATGTTAGAGAATTGCATGCATCCAAAACACAAGCATATTCAGCTTCAGTAGATGAACACGAAACAAAATTCTGTTTTCTCACTTGCCAGTAAACAGGACAACCATTCAGGAACATCATGTAACCTGAAGTACTTTTGTGTGATTTCTTATCACTTGCCCAATCAGAATCTGCATAACAACATAATTCTGCATAATCAATATATGTTGGTTCTAGCAATAGCTTCATGTGTTTAGTGTGTTTCAGGTATTTTAATAACTTCTTAATGCATGTCCAATGAAATTGTTTTGCCTTACCTACGTATCATGATAAGAGATTAACACTAAGTGCAATGTCGGGTCTGGTCCAACTACTAATGTATAACAGTGACCCAATGACTGAACGATAAAGTGTTTGATCTTCGAATTCAAGACTTGGTTCATGTGTTAAGTTGTGAAAATCTGTTTGCATGGGTGTTTTTGTTGTGCTAGCATCTTTCATGTTGCAATGATGCAAAATGTGATCAATTTTCTCCTCTTGTGAAAGACTAAACCCCTTCTGTGTTTTGTCAATCTGAACCCCTAAATAAGTGCTAATATGACCTAAAGATTTCAATGTGAAGTATCTCTGCAAACTTTTAGCAAAAATCTCACTCATTTTCTTATTTGGACCAATATAAACAATATCATCAACATAAACAAGAATGATCTCATATGCATTGTTAGATCTTTTTGTGAACACGCATTCATCAGTTTCGGATTTAATAAAGCCCATTGAATTTAGTTTGTCAGTAAGACATAAGTACTACATTAAACCTGACTGTTTCAGACCATAAAGACTTTTGTTCAGGAACCAGGTATCCCCTTCTTGCTTTCGGAATCCTGGAGGGTCTCTCACGTAGATCTCTTCATCTAGGTCAGCATGTAGATAAGCCGTGTCCACATCAAACTGGAAAACTTCTAAACCAAGAATAGTTTCAGTGGTTAAAGCAATTATTACACTCTCAGTTCTGACTGTTGGTGATTAAGTGTTTGTGTAGTCCTCAGGATAATGTTGAGCGAAACCCTGAGCTACAAGTCTGGCTTTGTACAATGACTCACCATTCGGTTTCTTCTTGATTCTGTAGACCCATCGAGTGCCAATGACTTTTTTGTTTGCTGGAGCTTTTGCAGATGTAAATACATTAAGTTTCTTTAAACTGTCCATTTCATCCTGCATTGCCTCATACCACTTCTCTTGCTCTGAATCAGGAAGCTGCTTGATTTGTGTGAACGTATTAGGAGGAAGTGTAACATTGCAAATCAAAGGCAAGATTTTTTTTATCAGTTGCCACGAATATTGCTGTGGAGGGATTCCTTTTGTGACCCTCTTGGAGCGTCTCGGAACAACATTCCATTCTTCTGCTTCGTCCTCGTCCTCACATTCGTCGCTAGCATCAGCATCCGCGGGTCGCGAAGACGGAATATCAGGTTGTGAAGAACTGGTAGATGGAATATCTGCCTGTGAATCTTGGTCATCAGGCTGCGTGGCATCTGCAACAACATCTCTACGAAAATAAACTCCAGGATCATTGGAATGAATCCTGGACCAATCAACATCTTCCTCAAAATTAGCAGATTGAGAAATCACAATTACATGTTTAGAGTCAATAAATTTGCTTCATTTTGAATTATCATCAATACCCATAAATCTCAGTCTCTTTGCTGCTGGACCTTCTTTTCTTCTTTGAGTTAAGGGAATGTTCACCATAGCGTATGAACCAAAAATATGGAGGTTCTTGAGATCGGGCTTGTAGCCATACATCATGAAGAAAGGAGTCTGATTTATTACACTGCTCCAAGTACGGTTGACAATGTAATTTGCATATTTGATAGCTTCATCCCAGTATATGTTACTTAGGTTGGCGTCTTCTAGGAGACAACACATCATGGTTTGTAGGACCCCTTGTCTTTGTTCTGCGACTCCATTATGAGCCGGTGTGTATGGAGCGGATGTCTGATGAAGAATTCCATTCTTACGCATCCAGTCCTGGAAATGCTGAGACATGAATTCGGCATCACGGTCACTCTGGATTCTGGCGATGCGAACTTGGTGTTGGGTAGAAACAAGTGCTGCAAAGTCTTTAAAGATCTGAAAGGTCTCAGATTTCTCTTTCATAGGATATACAAATCCATATCTAGAGTAATTATCAACAATTGTTAGAAAATACTTTTTACCACCAATTGTTGGCGGAAAAGGACCCACTATGTCAGTGTGTACCAAATCAAAAACGCGTGTTGACAGGCGTATAGCGTGTTTGGGAATGGCTGCTGCTTTGGATTTAGCTTTCCTGCAAACTGCACAATCCAAAAACACCTTACACCCCTTTAGATCCAAACACAGGAGGGGAGGAGCTTCCAACGATGGCGGTCGCCTCCTGAGCTCCGGAGTTGAACTATGGAGCGCCCGACCGGGTAAGGACTGCAACCGGCCCTATGCCATCAGAGGGGGCTGAGAGTTGATAGCCCGACCACCCTGGCTTGTTTTGGGCCAGTTTCGGCCCTCCAGGGTGGTCGGTGAAGATCGGAGAGCAGGAAGGAGTTGAACATCGTAAGCGGCAATCGGCTGGGAAGAAGCCTGTGAATATGGCGACGGCACAGTGCGGCTGCGCGGGCAGCGCTGAAGCCGGCAAATTTAAAAAAAAAAAAAGCCGAAAAGCCGAAAAGTAAAAAGAGAAAGGAACAAAGGGAAGGAACCCCGGAGAGCCCCCAGAGAGTTATCGGAGGCACCGGAGGGTCATTACCAGCATCGGGGGCACAGGGAGGAACAAGGAAGGAGCAACGGAGTGCCGGAGAGCACCGGAGAGGCACCAAAGACATCGGTGAGGCCCTGGAATTATGGCTGGGGAGGATTTGGAGCCTGGAGGCCACTGGAGATCATGGCTTGGGGATATGGACAGGCTTGAGCAGCTTGAGCTGGCACTTGGAGCCATGGACAGGTCTGAGTAGCTGCCCAGCATAAAACAATTAGGACAAGAAGGCCCCCCCACCCATTAAGGAATTTTTATTCACCTGGGGCCATTTGAACCATCTTTCTCCCATTCACCATCTTTGCCTCTCCCCACCATTTGCGACACTTGACTACCTCCCATTTCCCCCCCTCCCTCTGAAGTTACCATCTAGTTACCATCTAGACATTATTTACCATCTATTTACCACCTATTACCTACCATCTTCCTCTGAAGTTACCATCCAGACATTATTTACTATGATTTACCATCTAGACTTTAAGACTCTGGTCCTTCATTGAGACCCTAGCCCTGCCGGCTATGACCTATCAACTTTGTTTTATCAGTACCTTGCCCTATTGGGACTTTTAATAACGTATTTGAGGTTAGACTTGCTCCGCCTGTGGGAGGCCCCTCTCTCGCAGGCTTGGCCCTTGGCTCTTTCAAGGGCCCGCCTCGAGGACGGGTTCGTGGACCCCGAGAGGTGCAGGAACCGGAAGCTAAGGGGATTTTTAGTAAAATGTTTTTTATGTTTTAAGATTAGAATTATTTATTTCTTAGTACAGCCTATCTCCCCCTCCAAATGTATCTTAAATGTAGTTTAAATGTATTTAATTATTATGACTGATTTTATTATATTGACTGTACACCGCCCCAAGTCCCTTTTTGGGAGAGGGGCGGTCTAAAAATCTAAGAAATAAATAAATAATAAAAACCTTTTGCGAACTCCGGCATTTTCCTAAGAACACGGAAACTGGCATGCCCCAATCTTCTATGCCACTTGTGGATACACCTGGAATGCAAAGGTTTAGCATTTAGTGAATTTTCAACATTAACAGTTTTATGAGGAACCTCAGGCTTGCTCTGAGCAACCTGCTTCCTTATTTTCTGTTTGTTGGCTTTAGGAGCCTTTGGAGTAGCAACAGGATCTCTCACTGAAGCTTCTCTCTCTGGGCCTGTGCTCTCCTCTTTTGGAGTTTGTATACTTGCCTGTGCTTGCGGTTTAGGCTTTGGTTTTATGTAATAAACACCGCCAATTAGCATGGTTTCAGCAACAATATCTCAATTTTTAACTATGTAACTTGTTTTTTCGAGGTGGTGAATTTGGAACATTAACATTCTAGACAAGTGACTTTGACTAAGCAAATTACTAGTTGCTGAAGGGCGAGGCGTAGTCTCAGGGGGTTTTTAATTAAATTTTTAATTCGTATTTTAGGGGGTTCCAGGGTGGGGGGTGGGGTTAGTCAGGCTGAGGGAGGGATCAGTGCCAGGCCGACGGGTGGAGTTAGCAAGGAAGTGAGCGGAGCTATTAAGGAGGGAGGGAGTAGCGATACTCCAGAAGAGGGTCTTTCTATCCCAACGGTCGTGGGGAGGGGTAGGTGTGAGGGTAGACAGAGATCTTATAACCGGCTGGGAGACGGTGGCCGTTGGGTACGGCCGGTCACATGTCCCAACCCCCGCAATCTAGGTGGCCAGGACTTACAGAGCCAGGGCCTGAGACTGATGCTATGCAACGCCAGGTCCGTTGCCAATAAAGCCCCCCTCATTAACGACCTGGTCTCGGAGAGGGAGCCGGACCTGGCAGGAATTACAGAGACCTGGCTGAGCCATGAGGGAGGTCTTCCTCTTGTGGAAATGTGCCCGCCAGGTTACCGTGCATTTCATCAACCACGGGCCCGTGGCAGGGGTGGTGGGGTAGCGGTCATCGTGAGGAAAGGCCTTGAGCCGAGAGAGTCCACTGTGCCACAGATAACTGGTTGTGAGTTCCTGTGCGTGAAGTGGGGCCCAGGGAGACAGTTTGGCTTGCTGATTGTATACTTGGCTCCTCGCTATGCATCAGCAGCCCTGCCCGAGCTCCTCGAGGTGATCGCCGAGATGGCGGTTGAGACCCCCAGGCTGTTGGTCATGGGGGACTTTAACTTGCCATTGGTAGGGGAGACATCCGAGGTAGCTCGGGAGTTCATGGCCTCCATGACAGGCATGGACCTGACCCAAGTAATTCAGGGCCCCACACACGAGGGAGGTCACACACTGGATCTTATCTTTGTCTCTGGCCGGTGGAGGAGTGATCTGGGAGTAGGGGATTTAGTCAATACACCCCTGTCATGGTCAGATCACTCACTTCTCCGGCTCGACTTCCCAGCTGCTACTCCCCATCGCGGGGAGGCGGAACCGGAATGTCCAAGATGGTTCCGCCCCAGACGCCTGATGGAACCTGATAGGTTCCAGACGGAGCTTGGGCCATTTCCTGTAGCCCTGACCCGCACCCGGATGGAGGACCTAGTGGCTGCATGGAACAGTGCAGCCGCCGGGGCCTTGGACCGGGTTGCGCCCTTGCGGCCTCTCTTGCGGCAGCGAGCCACCCAGGCCCCTTGGTTCACCGAGGAGCTGAGGGTGATGAAGCGCCGCAAGAGACGCCTAGAGAGCAGATGGAGATCGTCACGCTCTGAATCGGACCGATCACAGGTGAGAGCCTATTTGCGGACTTACCTTGTGGCATTAAGAGTGGCCAAGCGTCAGTATTGTGCCACTCTTATTGCGTCCGCAGATAACCGCCCTGTCGCCCTGTTTAGGGTGAACCGCTCCCTCCTTCAACAGAGGCCGCGGGAAGCCCCTTTGCAGGGTAGAGCAGAGGAATTTGGGGAGTATCTGCAGGACAAAATCGCTCAGATTCGCAGAGAGTGGGTCCCTGCTAGCGGTCTAGAGGGGACGTCGGAGGTGGGTCTTGAGGCTCCACTCTGGGAGGAGTTTGACTCTGTTACTTCCGACGATATGGACAGGTTGCGTGGGCGACTACGAGCCACCACATGTTTACTGGACCCGTGTCCCTCCTGGCTTATACTGGCATCCTGGGAGGTCACACGAGGCTGGCTCCAGGAGTTAGTCAACGCTTCTTTGAGAGAGGGGGTCTTGCCAGCCGTCCTGAAAGAGGCGGTGGTGAGGCCCCTACTCAAGAAGCCTTCCCTGGACCCAGCTATGTTAGCCAACTACCGTCCCGTCTCCAACCTTTGCTTCCTGGCGAAGGTTGTAGAGAGTGTGGTGGCACAACAGTTCCCACGCCACTTGGAGGAAATTGATTATCTGGACCCGCGCCAGTCCGGTTTCCGGCCCGGCCACAGCACGGAGACGGCATTGGTCGCGTTGGTAGATGATCTCTGGAGGGCCAGAGATGGGGGTTGCTCCTCCATCCTGGTCCTATTAGACCTCTCGGCGGCTTTTGATACCATCGACCATGGTATCCTATTGCATCGACTGGAGGGGCTGGGGGTGAGGGGCACCGTTCTGTGGTGGTTCTCCTCCTACCTCTCTGGCTGAGTGCAATTTGTGTTGGCAGGGGGGCAGAGGTCGACCTCGAGGCCGCTCACTTGTGGGGTGCCGCAAGGGTCGGTCCTCTTGCCTCTCCTGTTCAACACATACATGAAGCCGCTGGGCGAGATCATTCGTGGGTTCGGGGTAGATTGCCATCTGTACGCTGATGATACCCAGCTGTACATTTCTACCCCGAACCACCCCAACGATGCCGTCAAAGTGATGTCCCGGTGTCTGGAAGCCGTACGGATCTGGATGGGAAGTAACAGACTCAGGCTCAACCCGTCCAAGACGGAGTGGCTGTGGCTACCGGCACCCCGGTTCAACCAATCGACTCCATCACTGGCCATTGGGGGCGAACATCTGGCCCCCGTGGATCGGGTATGCAATTTGGGCATCCTCCTAGATGCCCGGCTGTCAATGGACGACCATGTGACAGCCGTGGCAAGGGGGCCGTTTCACCAGGTTCGCCTGGTGCGCCAATTGCGTCCCCTATTGGACCGGAACGCCCTCCGCACAGTCACCCATGCGCTTGTGACGTCCCGGCTGGACTACTGTAACACTCTCTACATGGGGCTCCCCTTGAGATGCACCCGAAGGCTGCAGTTGGTTCAGAATGCGGCCGCGCGGGCAGTTTCGGGAGTCGCTAGGTACTCCCACGTAACACCTCTCCTGCGCGGGCTGCACTGGCTACCTGTGGCTTTTCGGGTGTGTTTCAAGGTGCTGATTATCATCTTTAAAGCGCTCCATGGCACAGGACCTAGGTATTTGCGGGATCATATCCTGCCCCATACATCCCTTCGGCCGATCTGCTCACACAGAGAGGGACTCCTCAGGGTGCCGTCCACTAGGCTATGCCAGCGGGCGACGCCCAGGGGAAGGGCCTTCTCTGTGATGGGCCCGACCCTCTGGAATGGCCTTCCTCCTGATATTAGAATAACCACGGACCTCCGCTCCTTCCGTAAGAAGCTTAAAACTCACCTGTTCAATTTAGCCGGCCTGGCCTAATTCCAGCTCTCCCACCTCAGTCTGTATTTTTAAATTTTACGGGTGGGTTTTAGGCCAAGTTTTAATTTTTATAAATTTGTACAGGGGTTAAGGTTTAATTTGATTTTAATGGTATTTATTCTTATGTGTATGGTTTTTTTATTTGGTGCCTGTACACCGCCCCGAGTCCCTTTGGGGAGAGGGGGCGGTCTAGAAATCAAATAAATTGAAAATTGAATTGAAGGTATGTAATAAACATCAGGGAGGAGTGCATCCAGCTCTTCAACATAAACAGTTCCTTTTGCCATGACCTTACAAGGATGATTGGAGAAAGAATAAAGTTCACGTAGTTTAGGTTCAGGCTCGTGCATCTCTGTGAAGATTTCTTTTCTGTAGGTAACATGCAACGCTGCACCACTGTCCAAAGTCCACAAAAGTAGTCTGTCGTACTCTGGATCAGGTTGTGGATCGTTGGTTAAAGCCAATGTGGCGAGTGGAGCTTGTGGATCACGACCTTGTCTTTTGCCTCTACCTTCCTCTGGAGGCTGTTCCTTTGGGCTGGTATGTGACGGGAGCTGGAACTCATTGGAGACAATCCCGGGTGTCATGTCCCACACGGTTACAGATGTAGCATCTTGGCATCCTTGGAGAGTAGGCTCTTCCTCAGAAGGGACATCTCGCTGGAGCTTTTGACGCGGGTGGCCCCCGGAAATGTGGCATGGCTAATACAATTAGGAGACAGGTCTCGGCTATTTCATCGGTACTCCTGTGGGGAAGGGCTAAGGCGTTGACTTATCACCCTGTGGTCAGGCGATTCCTCAAGGGGGCATCCAACCTAAAGCCACCAACGGTACACAGGATCCTGGGACTTGCACAAGGTATCGGACGCTCTGACAGGCTCTCCGTTGAACCATTATGAACTGCTTCGCATAAGTTTTTGACCCTTAAGGTGGCCTTTCTGGTGGCCATAACCTCTGCCAGGAGGAGATCCGAACTACAGGCACTGTCTGCCAGGGAAGATTTCTGCGTGTTCCACTAGGACAGGGTGGTGCTAAGGTTGGGCCCCTCCTTCACCCCCAAGGTGTGCTCTTGTATCCATCGCTCGCAGGAATTGATATTGCCCAATTTCTGCCCGGACCCTTCTTATCCGTTAGAGAGGAAGGGGCACACCCTAGACGTAAGGAGGGCTCTGAGGATTTACCTTAGAAGAACCAACTGAACAGGAGATCCGAGTTTGTCCGTTTGTCTCCTTCCAGCCGGGGTCCTGGGAGAACAAGGTGACTTCCACCACCATAGGCAGGTGGTTACGAACCTGTATTGGTACCGCCTACCAACCACGGGGTCTGCAAACATCCAGCTCTATTACAGCGCATTCCACACGAAGCGCGACCATCTCAATGGCCTGGGCCACTCACGCCTCATTGTCGGAGATCTGTAGGGCAGCTATTTGGTCTCCCTCCTCACCATTCGTGAGGAACTACAAACTGGGCTCCCTTGTCTCTGCAGAGGCTTCATTCGGGCGTAGGGTGTTGCAGGCTGTGCACACGGCGGAGGTGACGCCTCACCAGGCATAAATTTGTGTGTGCTCTTAACAGGCGTAACCCTCCCTAGGGACGTGTAGGCTTTGGTACATCCCATCCTGGATACTTCTCCCCTCACTATGGAGAAAGGCATTGGTACTTACCTGATACGCCTCTTCTCATAGTGGGAGAGGAGTATCCAGCCCCTCCCTGATATGGTTATGTAAGCAAAACAAGATATATCTGGTTGTCAAACTGTTCTGTTATGTAGAAAGAAAGACATATGTTTGGTTGTTGAACTGCTCTATTAAAGGAATAAATAAACAAGATTTGAAACTAAGACAAAAGTCTGGAGTGGATGGCACAACGAGTCGGATAGAGTTCTTCGCCAATAACTGGGTAGTACCTGATGACCAGGGCATGGCCCAAAGAGCTTATCTGACTCAGCCCAATCAAGAGAGGACAATGTCAACCCATCCTGGATACTCCTCCCCCACTATGAGAAGAGGCGTATCAGGTAAGTACCAACGCCCTTTTTGTTTGTCTGAACTAATCTTGTCAGCTCTGACTTGCCTAACTCTGTTTATGAATAGATTGGCCCAGTCTTGAGGCTGTTGTCTTATAGCAGGAGGACTGGGGTTGCTTTCTGCCTTTGTTAAGTTTTTTCTCCTTTAGGGGAAATATAATATTTCATTCTCTAGGAGGGGCAGCTCTCCACGTCTCCCATCCCATATGCTTTGCCACCCCACAAGGATCCATATGATCCTCCCCACCTCTGACCAATTGCTCAATTACCTTTTACTATAGATTTCTTTCTGGAAGCTCCTCAGATTGCATTGGGGAAGAAAAACAAACTTCTGTGTCTCTAAGTCACGTGACCCAGTCCCAAAAGCAAGCACCCTTTTTGGAGTGGTCTAGGGATGTTATCTAGCAATGTAATTTAACATGCTAGTTTTGACTTCTAACGCTCTATATTCCAACTAAAGTCAACTTGTCCAAGGTTATCCTCCTGGGAAAATCTGCTAGTGTTTTGTTGTTGTTGTTGTTGTTTTACTTCTGGGGAAGGTATGGTTAATTCAAGATATTTCTGTAAAAGGGAAGCTGAAGACTGTAGGAAAGACCAAGGAACTGGTGTGTAGACTGGCTCCTTGGAATCTCTCTGGATATAAACCAGTTGAACATAGGAAGGAGGACACATTATAACCTTATTCAAGCTTATCAGCCTCACCCTGTCCCAGAAAGAAGCTGACCATCCACTGGATGCAGTTAATTACACCCTTGTCCCACAGATGAGCCAAGAGAGAGATGGATGAAGTCCACAAATGACAGTGAACATGCCAGAATGCACTCTTGCCCATTTCCTCAGAATCTGCAGACCTAAGGAATCCCAGATAATATGGCTTGATGTACCAGCCTCTGCAGAGTTTGATAATTTGAATGACTGAATGGGCAAAATTACAAATTGCCAAAATGGTCGCAGCAGCCAGGCTGATCTACTGGCCTGTCTCTCCTTGAGAAGGAATTCATCATCTGATAGCATACCAATGCATTATGATAGATGTAGTGATGTATCATCTCCATTATCAGCACTGTAGCATATAGGTTCCCTTTTGGACTTTTTTTTTACCAACCCTCATGTGATCATTTGTGCTGCTTCATTTCCTAGAACTCCTTGATGAATTAGGGAACATTGGCTCTGGCAAGTAAAAGGCCATTCAAGAGCAATCTCACTGAGACCTTAGCTCACCTCTTATTGCCTGAGGACGCCGGCCAGCCACATTGCTAAGAAATTCACTGTTAACATATCACATTATTTTTGAATATCCAGCCAGCACCATAGAGAAAAGGAAAAAAAATTACACCATGAAGCATTTGCTTTGGGGGAGGGAAAATAATCGGTATACGGAGACTATGATCCCAATGCTGTCAGGATTGCAGTGGAAGATTATGTAGCAATTTAGGGGTTAGGGAAGGATTTTGTGATCACTTGAGGAGCAGTGCTTCTTATTCCTAGAATGGAATGAAAGGAAAGAACTTTCTAATCCAATATATTAAGAGCTTCAGTCTGGTGGAGAAGTAGCCAAGCTAGATCGGCACTAATAAGCTCATTAAAAGCCTTATTTTGAATAGAACTTTAGAACCTTATCTAAAGACTTATAAAGAATTCCAATCAGAATTTGGTTGGAAAGAATTGAATTACTTGTTGCCTATGGCTTTAAGTTCCTATTACACTGACAGCCATTATCACACTTTTTCCTCTATTGAACACTGGTATGAGTGTTCTATCTGAAGAAACATGCTGGAGAGTAAATAGCGCATCCTTATCTTTGGCCATTTCTTAATCATCCACATTTTAAGTACATGGGTGGATATAATTGGTATGAGGTGTGACAAGACTAAAACATTTTGGCAGACAACTTCCGGTCCCCGAAGGCGCCGGATGTGCGCGTCCGCTGCTCGCTTTTTCGGTGGGCTCCCCTTAAGCTTAGGGGGAGCACAGGGTTCCTTGGAGGGGTGCCCTGCCGTAGGGGCAGCTTGCTGGGACCCCCTGGAACGGCGGCGGCCACGGGGGGGGTGTCTCCAGCTTTGCCCCAGGAGCCGGGAAGTGGGGGTGTGTGCTGGCGCTGCATGCTGCCGCGCTTCTTCGCCGAGCGGAGCCTGGAAGGAAACGATCAATTAGAAGGACACAGCTGAAGTGCGGTGAGGTGGGAAGTCTCCCCAAGTCTTTTACTGTTTTACTCAATTGATGAACTGCAGTTTTCTTAGAACTTTGTTTCAACCTCTGGAAGAGCTAAGATTGGAGGGGGGGGGAATTTCCACCCCCCTCGGAAAAGCGGCACTTGCAAAATCTCTCCCTCTCATAGGAGAGAGAGAGAGTTTAAAAACTTACTTTCACTTCCTCTAAACAATGGAAGAATAATTTTTGACCACAATTGCGAGAGAAAGGATGGTTGAACTGACTCTTCTCTAAACTATGTATGGGAACTTTGGACTTGTTGTTTCCTGACCACCTGTAAAGGCTGAACCAAGATGGCCAACTTCCTCCTTCTTCTTTGTCTTTATGAATGAGATTCCTCCCTTGGAAGATTTTATGGCTCTGAACTAGTCTCCACCCCAGAGATCTCCAGGAGCCTCTCTAAATACGCTTTTCCCTTGGATTTGGAATATTTTGATTCATCTACTTGATCTGGTGCTGCATTAGAAGATTTATTCTCTTTTGGATTTGCCTGCCTTGTGATCTCTACCAGCTGTGCTTTCCCACAGACGCCATTTCTTTGCACAGATTTATAACTATCTTTGAGCTTCATGATGGGTCCAAAAAAATTACCGCCTGGCAAGGCCTCATCGGCCCCGACATCTACGTCTAGTCCGATTACTCATCAGTCACAATTGGGGTCATTTCTACAACCTAAAGCCCCCGAAGAGAGTTCAAAGGACTTATCTATTCACCAGATGCTTCAATCTCTCTTAAAGGGACAGGACGAACTGAAAAAACAACTGACAGACTTAAATGATCAGCTCAGAGAAACGCAACAACAAGCCACACGAAATGAACAGAGAATAGGTGTACTGGAGGAGGGTGCTGTTGGGATGAGGGAGGAGGTTAAGACAATCCAAAGGGGGAACGTAGAATTTGAAAACCACATGATAAAAATGGAATTCGAAAGGATGTCTTTTTTCTTTAGGTTCCAAAATTTGCCAGAAATTGAGAAGATCTTAAGGAGATTATGACCACAATACTAGCAGAATACATCAATAGAGATAAACAACAGCTCTGGTGGGATATTGACTTGATTTATAGGATTAATTCAGCATATGCAAGAACACACAATGTTCCAAGGGAAGTTCATGTTAAATTTCTCAGAAAGACCACAAGAGATGAGGTTCTAGGAGCTCAAAGGGGGGGACCATTAACATATAAAGATAAAGAAATAACCATTCTTAAACAGATTCCAAAGAAAGTAAGAGATAAGAGGAAGAAATATTCCTCTTTAGCAAAAAATATATATAATAAAGGGGTCTGGTTCAGGTGGTTATTACCAGAAGGCATGTTGATTTTCTGGGAGGGCAGCAGAATTAGAATTAACGCAGTCGTGGAGGCGGAGGCTTTCACTAAAAAACATAATGCTCTCCTAGATGAAATGGGGGATGGTACACAAGAGATGAAGGAGGGAGGGGCTGAGGCTCTGCCAGTAGACGGGGGGAGGATGCAACAACTAGAAGACTCAGGCCACAAAAGTGATTTGAAACATTATTGCAATTGTTATAAAACGGAAGTGATATAAAAAATGATTGAAATATATTGATGACTTAGTGTTAAATTTAAAACTGCTAATATCTATTCAAATGTTGATGTTTTTCTATTCTTTTCTGTAAAAGTTGCAAGATTTGGGGGGACTGCTTTCCCCCGCACGATGTAGCTGTCAAAATTTTCTATACCCTTTTTAACCCTTTTTCCTTGAAAATATTTGTAAAAACCAATAAAACTTGTTAATTAAAAAAAAAGACTAAAACATTTTGTTTGATTATTAATGGGATATTTATATTTATTGAAGTGAGCAGATTTTGCAGAAGAGTGATCTCAAGTTTCAGCCTAATTTCATATTTTGCAGATTAGTAATTAAAATCTAAGGTGGCTGTTTAGTAATAGATCATAAAATTATCCTAGGGAAATCTAAAAACTTCCATCCGTCCATCTTTCTTTCATCTGGTGTCTACATTGGCATATCCTTAGCCAAAAAGCATAATACATTGACACTTTTTGAAATTATGCTGCAATTTTATTCCCAGACTCTTGACACAGAAATAAAAATGGTTATAACAGCTATTCATTTCTATTCTTAAAATGGACTGAATTGAAATCTGATTGGGATCTTTAATGAGAACAGCTTCCTTTACAATATGTTGTACTATAGTTTCTGTTTTGCTCATGGAATGAAAAATTGGCTAGCTGCCCATTTTTTCAATTCAGTGAAAATTTATATGTGGGGTTGTGGCTTCTAATTATAGTAATTATTTGCAGATTGAAAGGTAAAGATAAAGCCTCCTTGTAGTTGAATCTGACTTATGGATATATCTACGTGCAGTGGCTTTTTTGATGATGTAAAAGTAGTTTGCTGCTGACTTTCTAGAATCTCTTTTGATTTTCCCAATCTAATATATATTATTACACTGTCTAATGTTGCGCATTAATTGACATCTTTGTAGACTGTGCTGGAAGTTTATAATAAAACTGATGAATACTACCATCTTTGATGGCAACTCGGTAATACAATGCATATAAATTTAAGGAAACTAATTCACGTTTTCTGTTCATTGTAAGTTTGCCATTATAAATTAGTAGAAGTTTAAAGTACATTTTCTGTGCATGAATTACATTTGGAAGTGGCCAGAAAGGTACAGTTTCTTAAAAGCAGCTATGCCTTACTCTGGGATTTTGGTTACTGCAGTGTCTCAGGAAAATATGTCTTTAGTTTTAGGGCTCACAGAGAGAAGCTGGTTTTATGGACAGCACATGATCAGAAACACATTTTGCTTTTGAATCTGAAGCACTGCACAGTTCTAATATCAATCCATGTCAAGAATTTCTATACATATTCCTTTTGGGGGTTGTTTTCTCCTTATCTTTTTTTTTAACTAAGATTTGTTATAAAAAAGTAAAGTACTGTTCTCTATATAATCCCAAAAATATACTCATATGCATTCAGACTGATTTAAATCCAGGTTTTGTCTAATGTGCCTTGCGTAATCTGATTGATTGATCATTTATTTATTTATTTTACTTGCTGTCTATTTTGTTTAAAAGTGTCTGAGGACAGATTTAATTTAGATTATTACCAAGTTGATTTTTAGACCTTTTTTTTAAAAAAATGACAGTATGATACTGGTCTAGATTATATGGGTTTCATACTTTGCTTCAGAGTAAATCATTACATAGGCCGTTGTTCCATCTATTCATTTTATTCAGTTTGCTTACGATTGGTACATTATTTCCTTGCTCTCTATGCAATATTTCTACTGGTAAGATTTGCTCCTTTAATACAACTTTAAAAAGTTGAACAGTACTTTATTTGGGAGTTTATTCTGTGCCATTTAATACTCTTATTTCAATATGGCTTTTTAGTATTATTATAATCAGCCCAGTACAAATAAAACATTTGAAAGTACACCAGGGTGTAGCATCTGATAATACTGGGGGGAGGTGGGGCTTTCTAGGGGTTGCCAAGTACTTCTAAATTCCACTTTATTACTGGGACTCTGTACCTTCCTCCCTATTGATGCTTACAAGTATAAAAAATTTATTGTGCCTGTATACTAACTCCTTTCACAGGCAAAAGCTAACAATCTAGTTTTTATTATCCTCTCTCTTCCAGTCTCATCAAAGGTTGCTCACTCCTTTTTATACCATGTATGTATCATTAACCTTCCACATATGTTTTCAAAGTACATAAGAGGAAGCATGTAAGGCTGTGCTTGGATTGGTTTGTCTCTTTTGATAGGAAGATGGAAAAGATTGCTTGAATTCATTCTTATAATATTGCAGATTCATAAAAGCCAAATATCTCTGGATTTTCATAGCTGTGACTTCAAGGAGTTTCTAAAATCTAAATGATGATCTGACTTTTATTGAAGTAAATGAGTGAAATAGTAAATGCATTTTCATTTTTCTCAGGATTCATGAAATGGCTACAGATGACAAAACGTTTCCCACACTGGAATCTGTGAATGATTTGCCTTACTCTCCTGGCAGCCCATCTCACCTTACGCACTTTAAACCTTTGACTCCTGACCAGGATGAGCCTCCATTTAAATCTGCATACAGTTCTTTTGTAAATCTGTTTCGTTTCACAAAAGGTACGTGCAAATTATGTTTCATGGTTTCATTATTATGAAAGAGGGCTTACAGTCACTTGTGATTTTAAAACAGACCCCCTCTATTTGGTGATTTCCAGAACTGTTGAAATACTACCAGTGCCTAAGCCCAAGACTTCTGTGTTCCTCTTTACTTTCTCTTCTCTGAAAGAAAAGGTTGGAACTTTTGCCCCATTTTCAATTCACGTGGCTTCTTCCAGAGCCTGAAAGTATGCAGAATGAGGTCAACATCACATTAACTATAATTATGTTGAAACCAACATCAGACTGATGATTTTGTTTGAGTGTGTGATGCTAAGTCTAACATGTGATGTTCGACAGTGTAGATAGTGTATACAGTTAGATAGATAGCAGCCCAATCCTGATCTTTTTGTTCTTCCTCCCCCTTTTTATGTTTTTGTTCACTAAATTAATGCATGCATAGATCAAGTACTGTATGATACAGTTTATGCTCACGTTTCCTAATTTCAAGATTCAGGTTTTATTGAAAGTAATGATTTTGAATTCCTTCATGGTTTATAAATATGAAGAATCTATTCTTTCCACATGTATCAAACCTTGAGGTCAATGCCTGACCATCAAATGTAGTAGGGCAATCCATGGCAGAGCTTCTCAGTAGTAAACAATCTGTCAATAAACAGCTGGAAAATTTCCCAACTCTTCTAAATTATGTTGTGATCTTTATAGCATTTTTGCTTAGTATCCCATTATATTCCTCTGCCATACATTGAGTTTGAATTATAATTTTTAACTGGCTGAGATATATTTGAGTTTGAAGAAGGAAATGCTACCATCTAGTTTGCTCACTCTCTCACTTAGTACATAGATACAGAACCAATTATGACCCTCCCAGCACCGTTTTGCAGTTTCTGAAGCTCTTTGAATAGAGCTAAATGTTTTTTTCTGTCCTCTGGGAACAGTTGTAATGCTTGAACAAGCAAAATGAATGGGTTAAACTTGAAGAGGTTTAATGCACCATTTTATGACCTTTAAGAACTGTAAAAACAACCTCAAAATCAGGTAACAGTTTCCCCATGGAGGGGCTTATAAGCAAAATGTGCACCTTAAATCCTTCTAACTCTTAAGGTATCTACTTTATTTCTTAATTACCATCAAATCAACTGAAGAGTAAATTTGGCCTTGGCTGCAGGGTAAAAAATGCAGACCACTATATAAAAGGTTGAAGGCAACCGGTTTTATTTAAAAATTAAAGAGAATTTGTTACCATTCGGACTAGTAGAAAAATAGAGCTTTTTCAAAGTCTAATAATTTGCCCTTTTTAGATGATGGACGACTTGCACCCTCTGTTGAGAGAGCAGAGATTGGGCAGGGGGATCATCAGCAGACACTCAATGCAAATTGGTCCAGCCCAGAACATTCCTCAAGATCGCAGTCATTGCGCTCATCTCCCGTGGCTTACAAAAAAACACAACCTGCTGGGGAGCTACAGCGACGATCTTCCACATCATTAGGTAAGAGATCTGAACTTGAAAAGGAGTCTCTTTTGTAAACTTTTATCTGTCTTCAAAATTTTTCAAACATTCACTCTACATGTACTTTTCAGGAGGCCTGTAATTCAGCACTTGAAAAATATCTATTTTAAAACTCTATAGAGCAGAGAATTGTTAGTTGAGAAAAATCTAACACACAGGGAAGCTTATATAGAAATACCTGTCAGGTGCAAAAGACCAGTTGTGAAAGATCACAAGTGAAGTTCCAATTAAGCAGGTATTTATCTGTCTGTCTACCTGTCTATTAAATTTGTTTGCTACCCATCTTAATGCAAGGCAACTTTTTATTGCTGATAACCATGTGCAGGAATATTCCCCATTAAAAGTTAGCACCTGCTGCAAGTTATCTAACTTGCAGCAGGAGAGTCAATGGAATTCAAAGCTTGGACTTAGTACATTTGTGGTTAGGAATTTTAGATTAATTCCCTTTTTGACCCGGCCACCAGGCTCTTCATCCTACAATATCCTGATTAATAACATAATAACAGAGTTGGAAAGGACCTTGGAGGTCTTCTAGTCCACCCCCTTGCTCAAGCAGGAGACCCTATACCATTTCAGACAAGTGGCTGTCCAGTCTCTTCTTAAAAGCTTCCAGTGATGAAGCATCCATAATAACTGAAGATAAGCCATTCCACTGGTTAGTTGTTCTCACTGTTACAAAAGTTTTCCTTAGTTCTAGGATACCTCTCTCCTTGTTTAGTTTCCATCCAATTTTGTTAATTTTGTTACAGTGCATGATTTTTATAATGTGACAAAATTAGAATTGATTTGTGGAGAATAATGTATGTGCAGGAACAAATGAAGACTGTGCCATTCTCATTTAGGTCAATGACCTTGACTGCCTCTTCTTACTGTGTAATAGAAGCTGGTTGTGTGAATATTCATTTTTTTAGAATGCATAAATATATATGTTGGTTAGTAAATAAAACTAACAATATGTATGATTTATGTATAGGATACCATTTTGATTTTAAAGAAAAGTTCATACTTCTAATTACATATATGGGAATGTTGCCAATGAAATAGAAGATAGTTAATTAAATGTTATGTAAGTCTAAGTGATTGATTTCTAAGTATGCATGGTGTATGGTTTCTGACACGGTTTCAATTATAAATAAAATATTCTTAATGAGAATAAGAGACCACTAATTTATATTATATCCCACAGTTGCATTTAAGGCAAATGATTGTTGCTTACAGTCACTGGTTTGAGATGGGTGGCTAGCCAAATGGATGGATGGATGGATGAATATAATAAGCATTTAACTTGATTAAAAGTAAACTTTAAAAAAATGTTGAAAGCATACTTAAAAGCTCATAGTTTCTCCTATCTGAAAATGTAAATAATCTTAGCTTTCAAGATCTTACCTAAGTAAGAATGTACTTTCCTTGCTAATGGAAGCAATACTGATAGAAAACTACTCAGCTTCCTCTTTTGGCAAGGGGAAAGCCACTGGAGAGGGCTCCTTTTTTGCTTCAATCAGACATGTATTTTTTGGTGCATGATGATGACAATTCATATATTATGATGACTTCATATAGATTTTAAACAGTATTTCCATAAGAAATTTGACATAGAACAGAATAATAATCCTTAAGCAATGTCTTCTGGAATGCTCTTCAGCTCATTTGAAAGCCTGAAGAATATCAACAAGGCTGTGCGTGTCTCCTGCCTCTTTCATCCAATAAGATGGCTAAAACAGTACCCCAAATCTAGCCTTAAAGCTGTGATGAAACACATTTTGAAAATGAAGTTTAGCTTCTCCATAGTGGTGGAGGTAGCATCCAGATTGGGTTGACATCATCCGCTCACTAATAAGACCGAGTCTGATGAAAACTGTTAAGCCACGCCCCTGTCGCTAGGCAGACCCAGCTTTTGACTCAGTCCCTCAGTGAGGATGGATGTGTTACCAATCTGCTCCATAGCGAAGTTAACAATATATTTGAGATAAGTGATTAAAATTGAATTAATTGTGTTTGGCTGCTATAAGGAGGATTGAGAGCCTGAGTCTTGTCAGGGCAGCCTACTTATGCCTGCAGCCCTAAGTGGTGGCAAGTGGCTATTCTGTGAGGCACTGGATGGCTGGCGATTCTAACAGCCATCTATCTGCCTGGTAGAGCTCCGCGCTTTAACTGAGGTATTGGTGAGCAGCGGCAGCGCAGTTAGAAACTTTAAAAACAAGCCGCAAATTCGAACTGCCCTTTGAAGTCTCGGCTGGGTTGGAGATAAGCCGCATGGTGCTGGAAATTCTCCGCCGTTCTCATTGATGTTGAGCAGCAGCTCTAAATACCGCTGCGGAGTGCCCGCACTGAATTCCCATCGGCAGGAGATTTGGAGCGTCGCGCTGCTCCTTTTTAAGCTGAGCAGTGAATCATGGCTAAGAAAACAGCCACGGAGCACCCAGGCAGCATTTTAAGAGAGCTCCCGGTCATTTTGCCTCAGCTTCTCCTAATAGCCGCAGGAAAAGGGCACAAAGCACTATTTTGAGTCTTACAATCTATCGGAATTCAAAATGGCGGCCACAACTAATTCACAGCTAGAAGAGACTGCTGGAGACTTGGCAGAATGAGTATGCAGCCCGCAGCCTGATCCAGGGGACCCAGAATTAATGCAGGGACCTCTACTTCTGCATCCACCAAAGTGGATGCCAGTAAATATCATAGGAAAGGTGGCAAGGCAACTGCAAAGTCCTCCAGATCCAAAAAGGCTTCCAAGTCTGCCTCTAGGTTTGAGAGGCAGAAGGATAAAATATATAATAGGGCCAGTAGCCAAAAACCACCTGTCTCCTTAACAGCGGACAGGAGACTCATCTCATTTTCAAGACAGCTACTTCAATTGTCACCTGAAGGCAGGGAGAAACCTCCCCTGATCTTAGGTTTCCCACTGATACCTCTGGGATTTGGGGGTCTGTACAGGACCTGCACAAATCACCCCACCAGGTAAACTTTACTTTACCTTTGGGGTCTGATAGGGCAGATTTGGCCTTTCCATTTACATCGCAGGGTCTTCGCCCAGACCAGATCAATCCAATGTACACACCTATGTGTATGCCAGATATGCAAGACATAATAGCCAATGCCACTGAAAAAGGCATTGCTGCAGGATTGCAACAGAGACAGGACATCCCTGCACGTGGGTCTTCCTCACGTTCAGCAGGGGTAATTGACACGCACCTGAGCCTGGTTCCTTGTCACCTGTTTCTGCCCAAGGTGACATCGCATCGGTACCTGAGGAAGGTGAGATTAGGGAGGCAGATTATCCGAGGATGAGGGCATGGCACCTGACCAGCCTGCTTTCTCGGGTCTCTTTCAGCCATCTCTCTTCAAATCCCTTTTATTTAAGGCAGCTACTGCTCCTCTACTTAGCCAGGCCTTGTCAGCTGAGACTCTGTTTTCAGAGAACACTGTTGAGGCCGACACAGTTCCTATGCCCAAAATCTTTGTGGATTGAGTCCAGCGTCAATGGAGTTCTCCCACGTCTGGACCAATGCCGTCCTCCACGGACATTTTTTTTTAATGTGGACAAGGATATGGCTCAGATCCTACTGACTCCGACAGTAGACACCCTTGTTACCGCATTGTATACATCTGCTAACCTTCCAGGGGTCCCAGAGGATTCTCTAAAGCCCGAGGATAAGAGAGGGGACCTCACTTTGCAACAGGGTCACCAGGCTGCAGCATGGGCCGTCAAAGCATCTACCATGGCATCCTTTTTCACGAGATCCTGCCTGCTTTGGCTGCAAAATCTTCAGCAGCATATTCCCATTGCTGATATCAGGGCCCATCAAAATCTCAATGAAGTGGTAATGGCAGTCCGATTTACATCGGACACCAATTTGACCTGAGCTAGATTTGCGGCCTGGACCATGTCATCATCGGTGACCGCCTGCCGGTTGCTCTGGTTGCGCCAATGGCAGGTGGACGTCCGCCATAAGTAGCACCTGGCATCGGCTCCTTTCAAGGGCAGTTCACTGTTTGGGGAGTCACCGTTCTTGATTGAGAACAAAGACAAAAGAAAGGTGCTCCCTATAGCCACCAGAAAAGGTTTTTCCCAGCCGGCCCCATACCAGAGGCATCCAGCCTTTCGCAACCAAGATTCCAACACCTTCTGTCGGAACCTGGACTATGGTTCGTCCTTTTGGGGCTCTGAATATGTGTCCTTGGGGTTTAAGCAGCAGGGTGGATACATCCCCAGACACAGACAACAGTATAACCAAAACTAGGGAGGCAGGCAGTCCAAGAGGCCCTTCCATGGTGGCAGAGGTTGCTCCTACCACCGGAACTATGTTCCATAGGACTGACCCACCCATTGGTGGCCAGCTGGCTTTTTTCGCCAACCAGTGGGACACAATAACATCTGATGAGCGGGTCAGATAGACGGTCAGGAATGGGATCTCACTCGTTTCTTTCCAGCCCCCTCAGATTTTTCTGTACTTGTTGAGTCTCCAGAAATCCGGCTAAGCAAACCCTCATGCAGGAGGTAATCCAGCACTTGCTGCACATCAGAGCTGTTCAACTGGTGCCCAAACAACAACAGGGGCTGGGCTTTTATTTCTTACTTTTCATGATCCCCAAAGCCTTGAGGGGGTGGAGAGCCATTCTCGACTTGAAGAGTTGAACCGATTATTAGATGTAGGAGGTTCAAGATGCATGCCTTACAATCAAATGTGGGAAGCATTAGGCCTATCTTCACCGGCCCCAACCTCTTCGGGGCTTCGCTTGACCCGATCCTTGTGGAAAACAAGGACAAGAAGAAGGTCCTTCCCTCTAACACCAAGAAGCCGGAGTCCCGTCCGGCTTCTTACTGAAGACCTTCTTCTTTCAGGCCTCCTGACCTGACTATCACCAGCAGCGGTATGCCCCCTACAGATATGACAGGCAGGGTCAACGTCCTTTTTATCAGGATAGGGGTAGATATCAGGGTCAGTCCAAACGGCCCTTTCGCGGACAGGGTGGCCGCCCCTTCCACAGAGGGAAATGACTCCAATCCGAGTCAGCCCATACATGGCCACCTTGCATCCTTCGTGGATCAGTGGGACCAGATAATATCAGATGCCTGGGTCAGGTCAACCGTCAGGGATGGCCTCCATCTGGAGTTTCTCTCTCTTCCCCCAATGCTCTTCAGGACCTTCCCTCCTTCCAGGGATCTGGAATGGCATCGACTAATGCGTCTAGCCATCCAACATCTGCTGGACATTCGAGCCGTCGAACCGGTCCCGCCGGAGGAGCACGGGTTGGGCCTATATTCCAATCTATTTGTTGTCCCGTAGAGCTCCGGGGGATGAAGGGTGATTCTGGACCTGAAGCGCCTAAACTCTTACCTGGTCTACCGGCGCTTCAAAATGTCCTCCCTCAGGTCCATCCTCCTGGAGATCCGACGGGATGACTTTATGGCCTCAATAGACTTAATGGAAGCATATCTGCATATCCCAATACTGCCAGCCTATCGCAGATTCCTTCGCTTCTCCCACGAGGGGCACCACTTTCAATACAGGGCTCTCCCATTCGGTCTAGCCTCTGCCCCCCAAACGTTCACGAAGGTCCTGGCAGCATTGGCGGCTCACCTGTGATCCCTCCCGGTGGGACTCCATTGCTATCTCGACGACGTGCTCGAAATCTGTCAGTGGACAAGCCCTGGAGGATCCCTCGGGACAGAATCTCTCTCAGCCAGGGGTTGCTGGAGCACCCGGACCCTCAGTGGCTCCAGCTGACTACCTGGCACTTGAGCACAGCATCCTGAGGGAGGACAAATTCTCCTCCAGGGTAATCCAGACAATTCAAGTTGCTAGAAGGCTGTCCACAGAGCGAATATATGACTCTACTTGGCATACGTTCTGTTCCTGATGCGATGGTAAGAACGTTCAACCACTTAGGGCGACTATTGCACAGGTCCTGGGCTTTCTCTAGGACGTCTCGATAGGGGGTTGTCCCCATATCTTAGGAGACAAGTAGCAGCTATCTCCTCGGTGCTGACTTGCAGGAAACGTCAGTATTTAACTCAGCACCCCACTGTTCAACGGTTCCTAAAAGAGGCAACTAATCTCAAACCGCTCCAGATACATAGATATCCCACATGGGATCTTCCTAAAGTTCTTGATGCACTCACCACTAATCCATTCGAACCTTTACGCATTGTGTCTTTAAGGTTTCTGACTCTAAAGGTAGCCTTCCTGGTAGCCATCACCTTGGCTAGGCGTATATCAGAACTGCAGGCCCTCTCAACCAGAGAGGACCTTTGTGTATTTGATCAGGATTGGGTGGTGCTATGTCTGGATCCCTCCTTCATCCCCAAGGTGTGCTCCCACCAGGCTCAGGAAATTGTTATTCCCAACTTCTGTCCTGACCCAGCTCATCCACTAGAAAGAAAGTGGCACACCTTGGACGTGAGGAGGGCTCTAAAGATCTACCTGAAACGGACCTTGCCATTCAGGAAATCTGAGGTGCTATTTGTATCGTTCCAGACGGCCTCTTTAGGACAGAAAGTCACTGCCCCCACAGTCGGTAGATGGTTGAGGCCCTGCATTGCCACGGCATATCAGGTTCAGTGTACGCCGCCTCCGGGAAGGCTAGCCACCCACTCTACCAGGAATGCAGCAACTTCTGCTGCTTGGGCCACTCAAGCCTCTTTGGCGGAGATCTGCAGAGCGGCCACATAGACATCCCCGTCCCCTTTTATAAAAAAAATATAAATTAGACTCCCTTGTATCGGCTGACATGGCCTTCAGCCGCAGTGTGCTCCAGGCTGTACATAGAGCGGGGACTTCCTCGGACCAGGCATGAACCCTCCCGAGGGACAATTCCAGCTTGGGTACGTTCCAGTCTGGATGCTACCTCCACCACTATGGAGAAAAGGTGCTGGTTCTTACCTGATACGCTTCTTCTCATAAGGTGGAGGTAGCATCCAGCCCCTCCCAAAATACACTGGTCCTTGAAACTGATTTTTCTAATTGACTAACTGTGACATTAGGCATTACAGCGGACTCTTGTCAGGAATATTACATTCGGTATGGACATAAACTACGTTGAAGGGTAACACATTGAGTCTGACAGAACTCCTTCGCCAAAAGCTGGGTCTGCCTAGCGTCGGGTGTGGCTTAACAGTTTTCATCAGACTCAGTCCTATTAGTGAGCAGATGATGTCAAACCAGTCTGGATGCCACCTCCACCCTATGAGAAGAAGCGTATCAGGTAAGAACCAACACCCTTTTTCTGGAGTTTGAAGGCAACTCCTCCTCTTGAAAGAAGTCAAGGGTCGTTTTCTTAGGAACAGATTATTTCTTCTTTCAAGATTGTAGTTCCAGTTCCTCTCTAACAGGGGAATTACTTCTGGAGTTGGCCACCCTCCCTTATTAGCATTAACAAACTAAGCAAGGTAATGGTCACTTTAAAAATATGATTGTTGAATTTTTCCAAGGACTTTGTTTGTATTCTCTGGGATCTTTGGAATTCATCTAATACAGTTGGACAACATATTGTTGTGCTTTGATACAAATTAAAAACTGGCCATCTTTTGATGGATTTTAATTGCTGCTGTGCAAAACCTGGCAGCATTGTGTATTGTACCAAGATTAGTATCTGTAAGCAGGAAGGAGGTACAAAATTATCTGGGTATTTATATGGTATTGGTGAGATGAAGTCAGTATGAATATCTCTATAGTGCAGGCACTGGAGAAGCACATGCTCTGTGGTTTCTATGTGTTCAGAGTCACGGGGGCATTGTCTCTCTAGAGAGGAAATTTTCCTGTAGTGCTCTTCAAGGATAGCTGAGAGAAGGGTGTGACATTGTTTTTATCGTTTCAGCTATCTTACCAAGGTCTGTGAAGCTCAGTTTTTATCCAAGATATTGTACACCTTTCTAAATAATTACATTAGCAGTTAGATTTTCCATTTATATAAAGGATTATTGTGACCATCAATTGCCTGAAGAGTTTCTTCTACTCTTATGATGGTTGAACTTAACTTTGGCAAATTTCAGTCCCTGTGCTACAGAGAGAAGTCTGCAGTGATAAGCTGAGTTCATACAATGTATTAAGTTATTGCTTTATGATTTGCTGAACACATGAAACACAATATGCATGGCTTAATTCAAATATAATGCAAAGGCATATGTTATTTACAAATTCCAGTGGTACAGATCACACATAGTACTAAGCCAAATCATACACTTTTTGCTTCATCCATCCCAGTAGATTTGGCAGAGAGGGCATACTACAAGTCTCTTCAGTGAAATATTGTTGCTTGGAAGGGTCTCAGAATCATTCCTTCTCTGTCGTGGCACTTGTTTAGGGGACAGCCTCCCCCTCCCTCAAAAGATACAGATGATACTGATTCTTTTAGCCTTATGGAAAGCAAAAAAGACTTTCCCCAAGCACTGGGATCACTATGTTGGTGGAACTGGCATAGTATGGTTGATTGATACAAGTTTTACTAGGGCTCTGTTCTGTCCCAAGCCTCTAAATTAGTCAATATATGGTAGGTTTGTTAAATAAATAAAATGTAGCTCTGAAAGCTTTTGATTAATGTGCATGCTTCTGTGGCTACTTGATAAATGTTTCTAGCAAGAATAAAGAGTATTTGTGTCATTTTAATATTAAAGTTTTTGTTCAGGGGACTCTGCAGGACATGCTGTATCATGTGGGGTCTGATTTAGCAGATTTATAAGAGATTTCATAAGAACTCAGTCTGGACTTTGTGCTCTACATCTTGGGCAAAAGCCGCAGTTTCCTACTTTATCAGTTCATGGTGAAAAATGGTTGTATATGTACAACGTGGTGATCTGCAAACACACACTTTTTTTTTTGCTTCCAGATTCCTCTGTATTAGAGATCTGAGCATACAATGTGATTGCAGGGTCAGCATTAACTGGATTACTAGCCCTGTACAAACATTGTACTATGTAAAATGAAAGATAGTATGAGGAGCAGTAGCTGCAATTAGTCAATCTTTCTTTATTCAGAATAAAAAAAACACTTCTTCTTCATCTCAGCACATGGGCAGATTTACCTAACACCTCTCAGTAACTGAAAGCAGTTGTGATTTCTGAATTGTACAGAGGTCCCTCCACAACCGCAGCACAATCATAGCAAAAGGCATACAGTATGGAGTTGCCAACAACTTAAGTATGTTTCCACATAAGCACCAAAGCATTTTTTCTATTTGGATCTAAAGCATTGCGCCAGACCCAGAGATGGCTGCTTTAGTGATATCCCAGTTTGTCTACTGTATAATTTTAATTGCAGGAAAGTCCTTTATTTTTCCAAATTTTAAGATATAGTCTTGATCCTATAGTGCTGTCTGTGGTGTTTTAGCTTATTACAATATTTGTATACATTATTTATATAGTGTTTGTATTATTTTCATTAACTAGTCTTTTGATCTTTTAATAAACCTCTGGAAAGTGACATTCATAATAAAACAAGCACCTGTTATAGCACCCATTGAGTAGGTGCCAGTAGTTTTTCTTCAAGGTACAATGTAGTTGTTCCATACATAGACCTTGCTTTGATGTTTGTTCTGTCATAAATTTAGTCCAAAACTGAAAAGTCTTAAGAAGTTTGTCTAAATTACCAGACTGGAAGATGTAGCAATGCAATTTAGGAATGTTGATAGAAATCACCCATTATCAGCCATAGAAGTGGCATCATGCTTTTCCTCAGGACTTGGAGGCTGGCAAATAGATTCTAGCTGGGAGATGGCTGTTAGTAACACCCTCTGGCACAGCTTACAAAGACAAACCTTGTTTCTTGTTCTTCCAAAGTTGGGAGCCTGGCCATTATACAGCAACTGTTATTGTGCCTGTTTCTTGGCTGTGCTTCCAGCATTCCACATAACGTGAGTGGTATATAAAGCAGTGCATTCAGCGGAACCATGTTTGTTCTGCTGCACAGGAGAGAAAAATAAAATGTCTGGCTAATGGAGAACTGTGGAATTGGTAAGAAACTTGAGGCACTTTTCTTTTTAAATACGAAATAGTCCTTGGCGGGGAAATGCAACAAAGAAAAGGAGGCTTGCAAAACTGGGGGAGTCTATATCCATATAAAATAGTCATAGAATAGGAAGGGCATGTCATTAAGGAATTCTGATAAAATGCACAAAATCTTTCTCCTGTAACATGCTGATGTTGCTGTTGTTAATATGTTGTTAATCATATGTGGCTGACTGGATGATTTAATACAAGAAATTAAATGGACTAGCAGAAGGCTAATTAATTGCTATAATGCTATATGCAAAGCCACCGTTGTGACTTCAGAAAATGGGTATCAATTAGCTGGTTTTAAAGCAAGTTAATATTTTCCCCCCGAAACAGTTGACTCAGATGAATAGCTTCCTATGCTGCTAAGGTGCAGGTTGGAGGTTTTTTTTTTTAAAAACTAAACTGTTGTGTACTTACAGCCTTGATTTCAAAAATATTTCTAAATCTTTAGATCTACCCCAGTCTTTTTTCTCTTATTTAAAGTGCTCGGAATTAGTGAGGTCTTTTCCTATTCAGCGTTTATACAGTGTCTATATTCTAACTCTCAAGACAAAACAAAATAGTAAAATTTTAATAGCAAATATTGTATAATGTTAGCTGACTTTTCTCTGCAATAATTATTGTTCCCATCCTCCTCGAACCAATAATGAGAGACTTTTGCTGACTTAGCCCTAGGGAGTGGGATCTAAGGTTTAATGTTCGTAAGGGCACATAATCAATTGATGGATCATAAACTCATAAACACCTATTAAAACAGATTGTAATATTTGGGATATTAATACTAGTTCTGTGTCTACAGCACATATACTTTTGTTTAATAACTCAGTTTGAAATTGGCAATCTCATTTGCCTTTCATTCCTTTTATTGTTATTTTTTGAAAGAACCCCAATAGACTTGCAATTATTCAGGGTATCTCATCTGTTAATTAAAATAAGGAAAGCCCAGAGCTGTGGGTAAGGTGAAAAAAATTCTTTAAAGAAGGAAATGGCTGCATCTGTATTGTTGCTGTGAGAATGGAGATGTGCATGGAGTCAATTGGGGTCAAGCTCAATTTGAAGACTACTTTATTTTTTGTAAATGTGAAATATTCATGTTTGAAACTAAATGCTGTGTTTCTGAATTGCATTTTCAGAAAGCAAGGTCTGTTGAATCAATCCAGGTTTCTTTCAAATAAATAAAATTACCAATTTATAACTTTCTTTGAACTGACAAATGCTTTTTATCTGTTTGTCTCCTATTTATTTAAAGATAATTTAATTGGCTATTAGAAAATTGGCTATAATTGAAATAATTATTTTTCATGAGACATGGCTTTGAATAAGGTACTCTGTATTACAGGAAATATATTCAAATTCAGGAAGTTAACCACTGCATTGATCTCAGTTTGAAAAAGAGAGAATTGAAATTAAAGTTTCTGTATATAACATTTTTGTATTCTAAAGGGAATTCCATTCATTGTTCATTGAGAACCAGCATCTCACATGGCAACTATTGTCTTTTGCTTCCAGACAATCGAAGAAAAGATCCTCCTCTTAGTGGTCATGATCCTAGAACAGCTGTTCAACTTAGAAGCCTCAGTACAGTTTTGAAACGCCTCAAAGAAATCATGGAAGGAAAAAGCCAGGTATTGCTTGATGCCTGCTTTAATAGTTTTTGAGTAATCCTGAAATCAGTTCTGGGTTTTTTAATATATATTTAAAATCCCATTTTGTATTTAGAATTTGTATAGAGAATTATGAAACACTGCTACTGCTAAATATATTTTCAAGCAATGACGTCAAGGGCTGTCTACTAATTTTAACAATAATAGCAAATCACTTTTCATACCTTCCCAGTGTGATATATCTGGTTTCCTTCTCATGTATGAGTTGGACAATTTTCTTTCCTCTAGCTGCCTTTTGCTAAATCAAATCCTATGGCTTAATGATTAAATTCAGAGCACTGCATAAGTGAAATCCTTTGGCTTGGGTAAACTAAGCAGGACATAGCTTTTTAAGACAGGAGCGGTGCAAATGTATTAATTCTCCATTATCTATTTTATAGCAACTATGAAGATTGCAGAATTTTGATACATTATAAACAGGCTTTCATATGGCCATGTTCTGAATCTAATTTGAATTTCATACCTCAACTCTAGTCAACCTGTAAATGAGTATTATAATCTAATGTTGGACTTGTGAGATCTTATGATATGACTCACATTCAGAAATAGAAAGTGTTCAGAACTGTGAAACTATTTCCTTGACTAAACAGCAAATTTCTTCCATAGGATAGTGACCTCAAACAATACTGGATGCCAGATAGCCAATGTAAAGAGTGTTACGACTGTACTGAAAAATTCACTACCTTTAGACGCAGACATCACTGTCGGTTATGTGGGCAGATTTTCTGTAGCCGATGCTGTAACCAGGAAATCCCTGGAAAATTTATGGGTTATACAGGTAAGATGAAGTGTAATCAAACATCTAGCTTTTGAGAAGATGAAGAAATTATTCTTCTGTTGGAATGGGTGGGTGAGGATGAATTTCATATTGACCTAAAACGTAGTGAGTGAAACACTCAGTAAGAATTCATGAGCAGTAACATCCATACTACTATCAGCTGAATACAGAGAAGACTTTTGAGGTGAACACGTGGCTATGAAACCATATAATGCCTTGCCATTCCTGGTTTCTCTAAGCACAGTGATACTTCCCAGAAATTGTCAGGATAATCATCCATCTTGTTTCTAGACCTGCAGCTTTTTTTCCAAGTAATTTTACCAGGCTGAAGAATGGGTGGCAAGTATGGAAAGGCCAGGCCAACCTAAGTTCCGTGTGCTGAAGCCAGTCATTCTGATTGCAACACTTTGGTTAAAGATTAGCATGGCAAGTGGATGGAGTTTAGGTTGTCCTTTTGCTATGAAACATGTTTCACTAGATTGTCTTCAGTTCTTATATATATTGCAAGCCTTGGTGCATGTGGTTTATGCTTTCTGTTCAAAATCTAGCTGACGTTTTGTGTAGTGGTGTTGATCTCAAAGTTTTCTTTAGATTCTTGATATAGCTGGATGGGTACAAGGCATGATAAAATAATTATCCTACATTTGAAATAAGGCATTATAGTAGTAACTATCTGTTTTTCATGTCACAATTTTTAGAATAAAATCTTCAGATTAAAAAGCAATCTCTTCTATTTCTCATAGGTGATCTAAGAGCTTGCACTTATTGTCGCAAAATAGCCTTAAGCTATGCTCACTCCACAGAAGGTAACACTATTGGGGAAGACTTGAGCGTTTTATCTGATTCATCAAGCTGTTTATCAGTATTGGATCCTGGGGAACCCCGTACTCCTGTAGGTAGCAGAAAAGCTAGTCGTAATATTTTCCTGGAAGAAGATCTTGCCTGGCAAAGGTATCAATGTCTTTAAGTGCTTAGAAAATCTGTTCTTTGTTCATTCTTACACTAATTTTATAGCCCTCAATTAGAAAGCATTGTTCAGACAACTTTAGTCATTACTTTGGCATTCTTTAACTGCGCAGTTGCACATTGTTTCTGGGCACTGTGGTCTCTGTCAATAGTATGCAATTCCTATATTGTCATATTGAAAATTAGTCATAGTTCAGTCATCCTTCAATGACTTCTGTAATCCAGTGTTGACATTTCTCATCAAGAAAATACTGAAACAGAGCTCCATCTTTTCCTGAGATCTCAGTTCTGTTACTTTCATTCCTTGGAACTTATAAATTGAAAATTACCATATTTTTTTGGAGCATAAGACACACTCCTCCCCCCCCCCAAGAGGGTGAAAATTTGAATGTGCCTTATACACCGAATGTAGCCACGCCCACCATCCCCCACCCTTTGGCCTCTGTCTCCCAGCAATTTGCTTCCTTGCAGCAAACAACCTGTTTCAGTTTCAGCACATCCTGATTAGCTCAAGCAGCTGAGTGTTGGTTGGATCGGCCTTCCGACCATCAGCTGTTTCAGGCTGCAGGGATTGCCATTGCCTATTGCCACCTCCGCACGCCCCATTTTCGGCCTCCGCATCCCATTTTTGGCCTCTGCGCACCCCATTTTCTGCCCATTCTGATCCCCGCCGCCCAGAACGGGCAGAAAATGGGGCATGTGGAGGCCAAAAACAGGGTGTACAGAGGCTGAAAACAGGATGAGGAGGCTGAAAATGGGGCGTGTGGAGGCAGCAATAGACTATGGCAATCCCTGTAACCTGAAACAGTTGATCGTTGGGAGGTCCGACAATCAGTTGCTTGTTCTAATCAGGCTGTGCTGAAACTGAAACAGGCTGTTTGCTGTTTGCTGCAAGGAGGCAAATTGCTGGGAGGCAGAGGCAGATTTTTTTTTCTTATTTTCCTTCCCAAAAGCTAGGTACGTCTTACACTTTGGAGCGTCTTATACTCCAAAAAATACAGTATATTTTTCAAAAACACAAAACTATATTTTCTACCAGCATATTTATCATGTTGTATTGAAAATTGGAAGAGGTCTCTGAGTATATATGGGTAGTCCTCACTCAGCATCTATCTGTTCAAAGTTAAGACAACACTGAAAAAATGATCCATGAAATACAGCTGTGGCAGTGCCTCTGTGGTCATGTGAACAAATTTGGCCTGCCCAATTTACAACCGCCTCCCCGCCATTGCTCCCCCCTCCCCAGCTTCCCCTGCTTCCCCTCTGTTAGGCTTAGCATTCTGCGTTCACATGCAGGGGAGGCACTGTGGAAATGTCCCATGGGTTTTATTAACTACTCCAATGCAGTGTTAACTGCTGCTTAAATGTAATATCCTTAACTTGCAGCTTGATTCACCCAGATTCTTCATCCTCTACCTTATCAACACGTCTTGGATCAGTTCAGGAGGAAACAGGGAAGTCTCCTGCACGGAATAGGTAAGTGATCCAACTAGAGGTCACCCCCATACTAAATAGTATGCTTTGAAGCAGTGTACTGCTGACTCTGCGTAATGCCTGAATCAAAGAAACATTAGTACCCTATTGGAAGAACTGCATGTCTTGATGAAAGTGTCTGTATGAGAGAATGCAGACCTTTTGTCTTCTGTTAGTTCCAATACAGTGCATTATAATAAGGTGCATTGTTTGAACATAAGTCTGTAAGTCTGGCCTTGCCATCATTTCTTTTCTAAAACAGACTTGATGAGGTGACACTCAAAGAAATATCTCATAGAGAACCCTTAGAATGGTTCTAACAAAGTGATTTTTCAAATCAACATTTATCTTAATCTTGTGATACCATAAAGAGGCGTGCCATCCAAATTTTAATTCACGGCTCTGTAATTCAAGTAATTTCTTGCTTTGGGGGAGTCAATCACTCTTTCATCCAGTCTGGGAAAGTCATCCATTCCAAACCCCCAAAACACATCAGTTTTCATAAGAAAAGGATGGTACCGTGTTTCCCTGAAAATAAGACCCGGTCTTATTTTCTTTTGACCCCTGAAAAAATGGCTAGAGCTTCTTAATTGTCTTAATTTTTTTGAGGTGCAGGATGTGGCGAGCGTGGTCACCTCATGGCTGCTTGGCCTCTTAATCACGGCCCGGAGAGACAGAACTCCTGGCCCTTGCTAGCTCAGCTGATCTGCGGGCTGTGATTAAGGGGCCGAGCAGCCATAAGATGCCCAGGAAAGGGAAAGGTTGCCTCCTGTGCTGGTCATGCCTAACCCCTTCTTCACTAGGGTTTATTTTGGGGGTAAGGTCAGGCACGCCTCCTTCAGCAACCAAGAAAGAAACCACTTAACTCCATTTGTAGAATTAAGAGTACTTTTACTGGTTATGAAAAGATAGCAGCTAAGCAAAGCAAGGTCTGAGGCAGAAACACGCGCAATCATACATATCAAATATTTGCCCAACCCCCTCCCCCCAACAACCCCCACCCCATTACCCAATCTGCAAATCCCTTAGGTGTCATGTGGGTGCATCTCCAAGAAGTATCATCAGGTTGGTATGCAGGGCAGTTGGCCTTGACCAATTCCAATCACTGGCCATCAGCATGCACAGAAGATGGTGAGAACAAAACTCCCTTTTTATCTATCACTCCTGTACCAATTATCCCAGCCCAAATACCATGCTCCCCCTCCCCATTTCTATGGCAGCCGAAAGCAAATAACAAAGCAGAGGCTGACATCTGGCCCTCTGTCAGAAAGAGATGTCATCCCTGTAAGAAAACAAAAACACAATACAAATGCAATATAAGTATGCACATGTCAAATAACATGAAGGCTTATCAGGGTACTTGGTGTAGAACTTTTGCAAAAGTCTGGGAGCCCTAACATGAGATTTGTCGACCCATTCAGCATGGGAAGGGGGAAATGTTTCCAGGAGACCAGATACTGAATGTGACCTCTATGTTTCCTGGAATCCAAGATATCTTTAACTTCAAAATGTTGCTCTCTTTCAATAAGAAGAGGGGCCAGGGGTGCATGTTGAAGTGGACGAAAAGAAGAAGTGTGCTCCGATTTCAATAGGCTCACGTGAAACACAGAATAAATCCTTCTAAGGTTTTTAGGCAACTCCAATCTTACGGATACAGAATTTACGATTTTCACAATGGGGAACGAACCTACATACTTCGGCCCCAACTTCTTTGACTTTTGGGTGGTTTGCAGAAACTTGGTGGACAAAAACACCCGGTCCCCAACTTTGTAGTCTTTCGGCTTAACCCTCTTCTTATCAGCCTGTTTTTTGTGAGCCTGGTGGGCTGCCTCCAACGCTTTACGAGTCATGGGCCAAAACTGTCGATGTTGATCACTCCACTCAGATGAGGACAAAATTGTGAACTAACACAGCTATTCTGGCTGGCATTTCTTGAAGCACAGGTCATTTGAGCAAAAGGTTTCCACATATGCTGTGCTGTTCCCTTCATCAGTTTTCATAAAACTGGTAAAATGTTTCATATGCATTTGTTACTTAGTCCAGATGAATGGAAACGGATTTTAAAATGGCTTATCTGATAGAAAGATATTTAATATTACAAATTTAGCAATTGGTTTGAGGCTGTTGTATTTTCTTTATCTACTTTTGGATATGTTCTCTGCTGTCTTTAAGGACTGTGTGCTTGGTTTATTCTCTGTGAAGTACAAAAAATAAAAGTTGTGAATTATAATGATATCTTAAGCTAATCAATTGTCTGATGGGGTATTTATTTCATTATTAATAGCAAGAGTAATTATGGACAGTTATAATAATAATACTTTATTTACAGTCACAGACCAAAACATGAACAGTACAAAAGAGACACAGCAGCCAGTCACCAAAAGCCCAACTAAGGGAGGTTACAGCTCTCTCCTCTAATGGTCACAGCTCTCAAGATAAACCTGGAAACCTGAGAGGTGATGTACGAGGAGACATCCCCAAGGCAATGCGCAAACAAATCACAGCCATCAGGACCAGAAGGGACGATTTCAGGAAGAGACAGTAACCTAGATCTGTCCGCGCTATACATAGGGCAAAATAGAAGGACATGCTCCGCTGTCTCAACCTCGGCTCTGTCACAAGGGCACAGCCGCTTATTAATCGGGAGCCTCTTGTAACAACCATCCAGAAGTGCTGAGGGCAAGACATTGAAGCGAGCTAGGGAAAAAGCTCTTCTATACTTGGGAATGGTTAGGGTATAAAAATAGGAAGCCATCCTCAATCCATAGTTATTAACTTGGTTGAGAGTCGGGGGGAGCAAGTTTTATTGGCTCTGGCTCGTAGATATTGTAAATCAATGTCCATGAGCCGTTGGACTATCCTAAATTGGGCATCCTTGAGGTCGTAGTTTCCCAAGGCATCCTCCGTGAAACCTAGCAGATGAAGTTTCTTCTCTTTCTCCCAGCGAGAAATATGGGAGTCCGTGAACACCAGGGAGAGGTAGCTGCCAGGAACTGCCAGAAAGAGCACCCGAAACCACAATTTAAAGGTGTTTATCCAGGCCATACATTCCACCAATCGAATGCCTAGTTCCAGGTATATCGGGGCAAAACCAACACAAGGGGGAAGACCCAGAAGTTTTCTAAGGAAAGCAGCCTGAGTTCTTTCAATGCAGTCCTTGAAGCCCCGTATCCATATGGGAATGCCATAAAGAGTTTGGGCCAGCGTTTTGGCTTTGTAAATACGTAGGGCAGAAGGAATGAACTGGCCACCCTGGGTATAAAAGAATCTTAAAATCTGCTGGTGACTACAGGAGGCCGAGTTCAGCACCTGGATTCAATGTCTAGTCCAGGCACCAGTGTTCTGAAATTTAATACCTAGATACTTAAAATGGAAAACCCGCTTAACAGCATTGCCACTGATATCCCAGTTATACAATTTCCGGGCTCTAGTAAACACTAGTACTTTTGATTTATCATAGTTAATAGCCAAATGGTTTTCAGCACAGTAAGACCCAAATGCAGAAAGTAATCTTTTCAGTCCTGGCCTTGACAATGAAAGGAGAACCGCATCGTCAGCGTAAAGAAGAAGCGGGATCTTTGTAGTTGTCAGCTTTGGGGCGTGGGACTCAATATGTCCGATGTAACCAGCCAGGTCAGATAAAAATATATTAAACAGAAGAGGAGCCAGAACACATCCCTGCCTTACTCCATTCTTAATCGGGATAGGATTAGAAAGTTCTCCCTGCAGACCACACCTGACCTGGCTGGAGGTCTGATTGTACAAGGACCTAATTAAGAACAGCAAACGTCTGTCAATAGAACTTTTAAGCAGTTTTGACCACAACAAACCCCTAGGGACTGAGTCAAATGCTGACTTCAGGTCGATGAAAGCAGTGAAGAGTTTGCCACCTGGTATAGTGGTATATTTGTCGACCAGGTGCGCTAGGGCAAAGCAGTGATCTAGTGTCGCACAGCCCGCTTTAAACCCAATTTGTTCAGCACCAATGATATTGGATTCCTCAACCCAAGTGAGGAGTCTGCGATGGAGGTATTTGGCATACAGTTTCCCAATAATGGAGAGCAGGCTTATGGGGTGATAGTCAGCTGGGTTGTTTCTATTTCCTCATTTAAAAACTGGCACAATAATTGCTAAGCTCCAGGAGGAAGGTACTCTGCCAGAGGAATTAATATATGTAAAGAGTCTTGCCAAAAGAGGAATCCACCATTCAGGGTTGGATTTTAGCAGATCAGGGGGAATAGCATCAGGGCCAGGAGCTTTGCCTGACTTAAGTTCGGAGATAAACTCGGTGATCTCAGCATGGGTCGCAGGTTGCCAGTCAGGGGCTACAGGAGACAGCTGTGGGTCAGGCACAGTTGAACTTGCTGACGCCTGGTAAATTGCCAAGAAATGGTTTTCCCAGTCTCTGTTAGAGATGCAGCAGAGAGGGGGTTCCTGATGGCCCGGCAAAGAGCTGGCAGCAATTTGCCAAAATAATCGGGTGTCCTTCTGCTGGATAGAGAGAAGTAAATTATGGACAGTTGAGGAAGAAACTGCTTATGCTCAAAGATATGCATTAGCATCAGACCTTGCACTTTGTTCTTTTGCTTCCTGGTCTCTTGCCAATGTGCTGAGATTCATCCAAAACATGTTGCATTGTCTGTAATTTCTCTTAATGCCCCTCTTCGTAAGATCAATCCAGAAAAATGTCTTCATTTGAACCAGGTAACCAGCATTTCCTAATTTGGGATAAGGTGTAGTTTTCTCAACTATTTATGAAAAGAATCAGCAAGAACACCATGTATAGGGATGTGGATATTTTTGTTTATTTTCCTGAGCTTTGTACATTCAAACCTGTATTTGAAAACTTAGTATTAATAAACCAGGGATTACAGGGAGTTCAAGGTGAAATATGCTTTTTAGATTGAATATCAGAATTCAGTTCTGATTGTTTTCCATATGATTGAAGCTAATGAAAATTTTGGGCTCAATTATGGTCAAAAGTCAAGGACTACATGTACTGAAATTTGGCAACATGAAGCCACATAAAGAGTAAATCAAGCAGCTTAATTCTTATCATTTGAGAAATCAAGAAAGGAGAAATCTATACGGTAAAAATTAGCTTCTAACCTTTAAAAAAAGTTCCTGTGTTTGGTGTGTTTCATTTGGTGAAATTTTACCCTGTTCTGTTAAACGTTAATTTTAAAGTACGACTGGAGTGATCTCAAGATTACAAGCATTGTTCTGTTCCACCCACCAGATCAGCCAGCATAACTAACCTGTCTCTGGATCGATCGGGGTCTCCCATGGTGCCTTCCTATGAGACATCTGTCAGCCCACAAACTAATCGAACCTACATGAAGGAAACCAGTGAGGATGAGCGCAAACTTCTTCTGGTACAAGCCAAGCTTTTCTTGTATCTTGCATCCTTCCAACAGAAATAAGTAACATCTTACTGCCGTTTGTGGTACTTGACTTCTTAAAGTTTACCTGTTTTATACTGTCCTCTGTTTACAGCTTGTGTTTTTGCATTACCTACCTCACTTTTCCTCAAAGGATAGGCAGATGATGTCATTTTATATCATTATAATCTTAAAAGTTTGAAGAACTATTTTCATGTGATCATCTACTTGTGAAGAAAGCATATGGTCTTTCACCACAGGAAAATTAACATCAGTTAGAAAAAAGATAAGCCTTATTTTTTAAGAGCGTTTATTTAGGTAGGCCTAAAAAGATAGCTGTGCTATTCTGAATCCCATTTACAATGGAATCCACTTTACAAAGCAACATGTATGTGTGTTGCTTGTGCAATTGTTAGTACTTGGTATGGTATTTTCTTTTCCACAAGTACATAGTCCAATTTAACATAGGAGCTCTTGCATGAAATATTATTTTAATTATTTAAGGATTAACTCCAAATACTCATGAGATATATATGACTTGATATTTCTCATGGCTTGCAATTGCTTTTGTTGACACAACTCTGAATTCTGTAACCTGTGATTTATTTATTTATTTATTATTTATTTATTTATTATTTATTTATTTATCTATTTATTATTTATTTATTTATTTATTTATTTATTTATTTATTTATTTATTTATTTATTTATTTGTCTGTGCAATCATTTGTATACTGCCCTACTTCATGGACTCACCTTGGATGTTCTGTTTCTTGTGCAGGTCAATGTTTGATGTTGCAGGGAACTCCATTTCTGAACTCCCTCAAACATGTTAGTGTTAGAAGATATATTTACTAATATGATATGCAATGTGTTATAGTGTCTCCTATGCAAGCTTGAATAACTTCCATCAAAATCCTGCTTGTTGTTTGCCAGACCATATATATTTATTTGCTTCCCTGGAATATTTTGGATACTTTGCAGTAGTGAATAATAGCTTGTTGTTTTAAATGCAAATCTAAACTTATTCTCAGAGGTATCCTAATTATTAGTGGAGGAGAAAGCTCTCAAGCATTGTAATGAATCAGGAAATTAGTAAGGCATTACAAAAAAGTGGAGTATTAGAAAGGTTTTCATCCATATTCTTACCAAAAGTTAAGCATTTATTTTTATTCTGCCTGTAGGCCTAAAGAACAGAGAAAATGCCATAGGCACAATCATAGGTTGATTCCTGTGGTGGCCTGCATAATCAAAGAAACATAGCAATTAAAAAAGAATATATGGGCTATTACCCTGAGATTGTTTCAAAACACTACCACATTGCAACCCTGTCCACCATGTCAAAATATTTAAAAATTCCTTCTTTTAAACACATGCAAACTGTTCAATTTATCAGTAGCAGAGTTCATCTTTTTTTTTTTAAAAAAAAAGAGGATTGATTCTAATTAGTAGGTGGAGTTCTATGGAGTTTGATTCCCCAACTGCTATAATGTCTTCCTTTCTGAAAAAATGTTTGTATGCAGTTATACACCAGTGAAAACAAAGAAGTGGATGGAATAGGTAGAAGAGAAGGAACTGCTTTTCCATGCATTTGAAATGTTAAAAATAAAGCAGGAGAAAATATTTGACAGTCACGAAAGGCAATGCCTGTGCGTGTTGTGGAAGTACATAGGCACTCTATAATGCTAGTCCCTAAGCCAGTCTAATTGTCCAGTCTAATTCTAAAAATCACAAAATGTTCAAAAACGTTTTTTGGTTACTTGTCTAAAAAGAAAAAGAATCAAGAGACTAGGCATCAGAAAGTCTCTGGAGTCTCAGAAAGCCAACAATCTATTTTTAAACATTCTCTCAGTCAGAAGGATAATGATTAAAATTCTGAATATTTAAATAAAATGGGCACTTGTCCCTTGAACAAACTGTCTGTCTTAGCAGTATATCCAGGAAAGGGGAGGGGCAAAACAAAGAATTTTATAAATCACTTGGAAGAGTGTAAACAGCACCTCTCAGAACAGAACACTTAAGCCCTGTAAATGTGTGCTATCTCAAAATGTCATCATTTTGTCTTCTAGGACTCAGTTCAGTTAAAGGATTTGTGGAAGAAAATATGCCATCACAACAGTGGGATGGAGTTTCAAGATCATCGCTACTGGCTGCGTACCCACCCCAACTGCATTGTAGGAAAGGAGCTGGTCAATTGGCTTATAAGGAATGGCCACATCACTACTAGGTAATGGGGTCTTTCATAAGTATGTTCAGTGTTAGTTGATGTAGGATAGTAAGATAAAAATAGTTGGGCTTATTCCAGTTTAGGGATTCTGCAAATGTAAAATTATTCATAATTGAACTCCAGCATTTCGTATCTAGTCAAGCCCACCCTTTCCCATCCTACTTTTTTTTCTCTTTCTTGTTCTCAATCTATGACTGCTATAGTAAATTCTTTTGGGAATCAACTTTTAGATAAGAATAATTAAGTTTTGATCCATTAATTACCTTCCAGTATATTTTATTAATGAGTCAGAATATCCTTTGTGTTTATCAATCTCAAATAGTCCAAATAACACCTGTCAGGAACTGAGAATTGTGTAATGATGATTCAGACAGTTTGTAGAACCCATCATCCCCATGTCATTAGTTTGGGTTGATTCTGAACATGGGTTTATGCTTACCAACTATCAGGAGAGAATGTGATATAGCAAGAGAAAGAATTTCCTCCCAACTCCACAGGGCAGACTTCACTGTCTCCCCTTTTGTCCCCCATGCTGTTTATTGCTAAGAGGATGATCCTTTTTTCAAAAGCGTATCTCTGAGCTAGAAATCAGCTTAGTGACCTGGTGGGTACAGTGGAAGAGTTTAAAGTTCGGGACTCTACACTTATCCAAACTAGGATATCCCCAGAGAACAAGATAGGCAGGGTACTTGGGTTTTGCCTGTCTAAAGGAAAAAGTGTCTCTTTAAAAGCATAGCAATTAAAGTTGATTTGAAGGTACCTTATATAGAGCTTGAGGACATGAAAGCAAAATAATGAAGGCATGGCAAAGACATAGAGTTTCTTAAAATTATTATTTTGATTTATATTCTGTCCTTATTTGAAGAATTCAAGGCAGTCTGCTTAATAGTCTAAGCTCCTATTTCCCCAAAACAATCACTCTGTGAGGTAGATGGGTTGGGTTGAGAGAGCAGTTGGCTGAAAGTCACCCAGCCAGCTTCCATGTCTTAAGGGACGACTAAAACTGTGTCTCCTGGTTTCTAGTCCAGCACCTTAACTAATTCACCAAACTGGTTGTTGGGTTTGGCTCCTTTGGTTGAAAAAAGGTTTCTGAAGCTCACTTTTTAAACCATCTTAATCTTATACCTTCTATATGTATTATTTACTTTTGAGCACTGCCAGAACACATCTCTACGGTAAATTAAAAATTCATTTATTTGCTAACATGAGGTTTTAAATGGTTTTATTTCCAGAGCTCAAGCAATTGCAATAGGACAGGCTTTAGTAGATGGGCGTTGGCTGGATTGTGTCAGTCACCATGATCAAATCTTTAGAGATGAGTATGCACTCTACAGACCATTACAGGTATGGATTTCTTTTGTGAAAAATTAGGTGTGGATTGTGTAGCTTGGAGAAAAACTAACATTGTCTTGTGGCTTTGGAATTTGTGACCCAGAAATTTCAGAATAGCAAGTTTTGTAGTTTCATGATGATCTTTGCATTTCACTTAACTATTCAGAAAGTGTGTCCATTTGTTCTTTTGGAAAAATGTGTGGAAAGCAATTTAATTTCTGATAATTAAATAAGGAAAACAAGGATAATTTCAACCCAGAGCAACTTTTCAGAGTGAGATGTGTGGCATATAAAATAAATATATGTGCAAATGAACTTATTTATCTAAGGTCAAGAAATAACTGGTTTTCCCAGTTGTAATGTATGGCTGTGAAAGGACCATAAGAAAGGCTGAGTGCCAAATATTTGAGGCCTTTGAACTATGGTGCTGAAGAAGACTTCTGCCAGTCACTTGGACTGCAGGATCATCAAAGCGGTCAGTCCTGGAGGAGATCAACCCTGACTGCTCTTTAGAAGTCCAGATCCTGAAGATGAAACTCAAATACTTTGGCCACCTAATGAGAAGGAAGGACTCACTGGAGAAGAGCCTAATGTTGCAAAAGAAGAAGGGGATGACAGAGAATGAGGTGGCTGGATGGAGTCACTGAAGTACTAGGCGTGAACTTAAATGGACTCCAGAGGATGGTAGAGGACAGGAAGGCCTGTAGGAACGTTGTCCAGGGGGTCTGAATGGGTCGGACACAACTTCGCAACTAACAACAGCAAGAAGTAAAGTTAGAAATTTATGGAATCTTCATTAAAAAGAAGGCATTTTCCTAGAACTTCAGAAGAAAAATCAAAGTACAGATATTAAAAAAAAAATCAAGACTTTTTTTTAAAAAAAAACACACACCCCGAAGGCTGTAAATATAGATATCAAACATGTAACTATTTAGATCAGCCAGCTTGCAAAGCAGCCTTGTGTGACTTTCTGACTTTTTTGAAACTAAATTAACTCTATCCCAAAGGTGCTTTTTCAAGAGGCAACTGGACTTTCTGGTTTTTCTTTAAAGACGTTTCGCTTCTCATCCAAGAAGTTTCTTCAGTTCTGACTGGATGGTGAGGAATGGAAGGATTTATATTCCTTGCAGACAGCTTCAGCCAACATAACATACGTGCACACTTTAAACCCAAGAATACACTAAGACAGAAGCTTGTCCACCCCAAAGAAAAAACACCCAGACATAAACTGAGCAATGTGGTATATGCAATATAATGCAGCGAGCCATGTGCATATCTGTACATTGGGGAAACAAAACAACCCCTTCATAAACACTTGACACAACATAGGAGAACAAACACATCAGGACTAGATTCAGCAGTCATCTGCATTTAAAATACACAGGCCACTTGTTTGAAGGCAGCAAAGTCCACATTTTGGACAGAGAACACCGCTGGTTTGAAATAGGGGTCAAAGAGGCCATCTATGTCAAAATTGAACAGCCCTCTCTCAATAGAGGGGGAAGGATATGACATCTGTCTCCAATCTACAACACAGTTCTTTCAATAGTTCCAAGAAGGCTCCACACCCATTTGCACCACTCAGGTGACCCTGATGACACAGATAAATCTCCAGGTCACCTTAATGACT